>NC_087474.1:68738382-69938382 GCF_036417665.1 Passer domesticus | reverse complement strand
CAAGAAACAGAAGATTACTTCTAAAATCTAAAATTCTGTACTTCAAAGATATTAAAAAAATAATATTCTGTGAGGGTAAAAAACAAAGTCAGATATGTTTTCTTGCTCTGAAATCTGACAGAACATCATTTTAGTAGCATATTCTGAGTTGTATATGTCCACCTGTAGACTGTCAGTAATGAATACTTGGGTGACTGAAGTGTCATTCTTAAAATAATTGTGTTTAGTCATTTAAAAGCAAAATGAATCCAATATCATTTCAAGTTCTAAACTGGCAAATTTGCAGAAAGCCCTCAGAGTGACTTGAGAAGTCATCTTGGGAGCGGAGCACTCCTTCCCTAATCTACCTGCAGGGAGAAAGGCTTGATCCTGGCAAGGTAAAGTAATGCAGGTTCTGAACCGATGAACTCCCAGGGCCAAAACAACTCTATGTACCTACAATCAAAGGGCAAAACCAAAAGTTTCATGGCACAGGAGAGCCAGGTCAGCTCAGGGTTGCTACTGCTGCTGCAGTGGTATATGGGCCTTGAGGACTGACTGCATGATATTAGGAGTCAGAGCATGTTCTGCATTACAAAAGGTAAATACAAAATAAAACACTCCCTTAGAGAACACATCAGATTAGGCACTCTCATGACATTGTGTCCTGCATTGGGAAGTTGCCCACATTCAATTAGTAAAAGAACAGACAGACACAAAGAGGGTGATGAGCACTTCAGCAGCTGGTGGTTTGTGCTGCACTTGGGACTGTCACAGGGGGGCACAGAGCAGCACTTCTCTCCAACATGGCACCCCTTTCAGCTGTGCACTCACCTGTGTCCCTAGGGAAAATTATATGAACCCTGCACTTCCTAAGACTAAAACTTCCTTCAGTGGATTAGTTTTTGCTTCACTGGATTACACGGGGCTGCAGTCAAAAATAGTAATATAATAAGGAAGTATATAGAATCCTGATACCTAGAGACCTTTGATGACACCTGAGCCACAGTATTTCCTTGGCAAACAGCCAAAACATTCTCACTCTCTTTGCTTCGGGAGAAAAAGACATGAAAACATGACCCAAGTGTTAAAGCTGCTGAGAAGCATGCCTTGGTCAGCAAGAAGATGTCATGGGAATTGGGAGACTCCAACACCTTGCCCCAGCTTCCAGAGAAGAGGTGGATCTCCCTGGGGACCAGACTGGCTGGGAGTGGTATTGCTCCTGCACTTTTACAGTTGGTTTCTCTTCAGTGCAAAGCTGGTGGGAACCTCTGATGCCCTGAGTGTCTCTACAGGGTGTCCAGCTCTGTGGACTGACCTGGGCAGAGAACAGCATTTGCCTAACATCCTCCTGCCACACAAAATGGGGCACTACTCTTATGCCTTTCTTCTTTGATTTGCTTGGCAGTAAAACACTGAAATCACACTGACAGACACTGGAGAGAAGGATGGGCCAGAGACAAGGAAAGCAAGTTATAGTCCTTGCTACTGGTAAGAGCAGGTCTCAGCCTTAGAGAAAAAGGGAAAAGGAGAACATTCAGGCCCCACAGTGCTGATACGAGGCCACATGCACCCCCGTTCCCATCCCACAGTGCAGACAGGGAGGGAACTCAGCATGATGTCCGTGGCATCCCAGCAGCTGGATGTGCATACACGTGCTAGTATCTTCTGCTTTGGACTGGAAGTAACATATGTCACCAAGCATAAGCAGTCAACTATTCAAATAGTCAATCTGTGAAAGTAAAGTACAGATTTGACAACTAAATCAGGTAATGCAGTAACTTGACCTTCCAACAACTAGAGGTCCTTAAGCTGGAAGCTTAAAAATTGCTACTATGGCCCTATTTCCTTAACTGTAAATTAATGCATTTTTACAATCTCTTTTTCAATCTAGATGATTCTGTCTCCAATCCCAGTGACACAGCAACTGATGCCGATATACCTGGGGAAATTTTAGCCTTAGTTGGAGAAGTCTTCCCATCTACAGTAATGTGATGAGCAATAAGGAGGATGAACACCAGAGCCTTCAAAGACAGGTCAGTGGTTGAAAAAAGGTCACTTTGTGCAAAATCTTCGGATGCACCCAAACAGTATCTATTTCAAATTATAAAAAGCTTTAAAAACTTCATCTTAGATGTTCAATCTATGAAAAACTGTTGGTTTTTTTAAAAAAATCTATGAAAAACAGGCCTTTTTAGCAAAGATCTTCTTTTTAGTGTTTTATACAGCAGTGCAAATATAATGCTAGGATTAAGAATCAGAGCAATAAAAATGATTTAAAGGTGAAAACATAATTCAGAATAAAAAGTGAGAGAGAATTCCAATCCATCTCAAAACAATTTGTGCAGAGAAGGGGGCTAATCTGAATATTATTCCCTGCATTATTTCTTCAGGTCCCTTAAATTCACACATTTAACTGTTTCCAATTACTATGCATATATATGGTGCTCTATGCCAATGATAAGACACTGCTGGTTGTGCATTTTAAAACCATCCTCAGGATCAAAATCCCAAATTCTTTTCTCTTTGGCTCTTTTTTTAAAACTATTTACATGTGCAATTTCATTACTTTTAAGAACACCTGACTTACTCACATGGAAATGAGTTAATAGTTGTGCTCTTTATGATTAAAACTCCTTTTGTTGAGAAGCAGATCTGAAGATAAATTTAAGAAAAACACATATAAGTATCAAGGAATTATTTATTTTATCACTATTTATCTAACACAAAATGGTCTTGATGTAAGTGAAGGCAGAAACCCCAAAATAACACAACCAAGACTGTCACACATTACAAAAACTGGAAATTACTCATTATTAAGGAACATGTACATTCATTTTAAACAGCATCTTTATTTTTGTACCAGAATATGGGAAGCTTTCTAGGTTATATGGTTTATTTGATTGGTTCACTGCTGCATATATATCTACACATCCTGCTGTCCACAGTGTGAGCCATGGAGCTAAGAAGAGAATTTAAAACTTACCTTTTTTTTATGACCAGTATTTAAAACTCAGCTTATAAAGATTGTGTTTGACTATTTGGAAAGTCTGGTAGTGACTTGATGGCACTAAACAGGCAAAAATAAGTGCTCATCAATGATAGATCAGTCTGAGAAAAGAAAAAATTACGCTTGAAAAAACCCTCTGTTTTATTGTAAATTAGAAGCCCAGAGAGCACACTACTTTAGAGTTTCTAAATCCCTAGAAAAGGAAATTGATAAAATGAAAACAAAATGGGTTCTCTGAAAGACATTGTCATTTTCTTCCTGAGTAGAACTAACTAAATAACAAAAATCCCACGCACACTAAAATGAAATGTAAATTCAAGATCTAGGACAGTTTACAAATCATTTCTGTGGCCCTAAAGCAAGATAAAAGGAAATAAATATACTTCATGGTTGGTAACCTATTAACTGACACCAACTGTTGCAGCTGCGAATAAAGCAAATTCATGATAAGATTAGCTATGTTGTTTGCACCTGGCCATCTGTAAATTGCTGCTTACCATAAGAATCACATGCTTTCTACTATTCACTGTGATAAATGCAGAGTAACTGTTGTTGGTGGGGAGTTTTTTTCCTTTGGTAAATAATAAACTAAATAATAAGGGAAAAAATGGTATGCAGTGGATTTGTTTTTCTATAGTTTGTGCAAAGTTTGCCATGGTGTGTTCCTGCTTTTAAAGAAAGAAGGAGCAAATCAAATAAATGAGACTGTACCTCACCAGTGTGGACAGAATAAGTAATCTCAATGTGTTTGTTTCTGATGGAGAGAGGAAATAATGAATAGTGAATAGCTCTGTAGTGAAATTGCCTTCAGGACTGCAAAGGCCTTGCAAGGTGTCCTATGGTTTTGAACAAAACTACAGGTTAACCTACCAAGAGCTTGAGAGAGTCACAAACAGCTCCTGAGTAACAGATAATGGTGCTGCTGCTGCTGTTGGCTATCCCTTATTTTCTGGCTAGAAAAAGCACACAAGAAGAGAAAGTTCATTGCACGTGTGGTGTTCGGATGCTGCCTTGCCTACTCATGGATGGGTGTCAAAATGCTGAGCAGAAGAGGGCAGCTGTGAAGAGCAGAGACCAAGGCGTGCAAGGCTTCTGTCACCCCCGAGAAAGCAGCAGCCATCCCCTCCAGAGCTGCTGCCCCCTCCACACATCAGTGCTGGGGTGGGCATCTCCTCAGCGAGGGCAGCACACCTGAGAGGGCCCGGGGAGCACACGCAGGGCTGGGAAACACCCAGGCAGCGCCTGCTCCGCTCCTGCAGGACAATGCCATCGGCGCAGGGGGACCTGGCACCCTTCCTGGGGCACAACAGGGGGGTACCACAGACCAAACCAGCAGGATATTTTCCTGCTTTGTCATGGGAAGATGCTGCCAGAGAGGTGTCTTGAAGTCCTGAGTAGACGTGCTACATGTGCAGCCAGACCTAGCAGTTGCAAGTCAATTTGAAGAATCCGAAGCCGGAATGATAAATAAGGAATGATTAATGATTAATGAGTGCCCTGAATACAGAACCTTTTCTTACTCCAGCTGAATAATTTTTTTACTCCAGCTAGATACTGTTCTCTACTCTATTAACTAAACCTTAAAAAACTGCTCAACCATACTGCTGAAAATGTACCTGTGCTGTAATTTGTCATTGTTTCAAATGACAGTATCAGCTATACAAGTCTCTCATTTAAGTAATGGCATATCACAGCAGCCAGCATGAATATTACAGCCCTCATTAAACAACAGATTCCACCGCTCCTGTCACTGCTTAATATAGCGCTGTTGCCCTGTGTTCCAAAAGAAGAACAATTGCAGGAGGGAAAAAAAAAGTAAATACAATCAAATGTCTGAGTTGAAGTCTTACCATGGCTGTGAGATAGTTGAGTGTCAGATATCCTTTCACAGCTGGATTTGCTTAGAACTCAGTGAACAATCCAAAGAGCAGTCAGACACCACTTCTCTCCCCTAGTTTGCAGTAATTTTGGCATTACATGTCGAGCTTTTCTGAGAAGCAGCTTCAAGCTGCTGATGTACAGCAGCAGGCATTTTCAAACCTCTGTTGCTGAATATAGATATGAAGCATATAAGATTACTAAATACATCAGCATATATCTATGTAAGAACAGCAGAACTTCTTCCATTTATAGCAGTAAAGATGGCAATATATTTCTAGGATAAGAAAAAGGAAAAAACAAAAATAGATTACTTGAGAAAGATTAAGTAATGTATGATTTTTATCTTCATCAGTAGGTGGCCAATTTTTCTTCTTACTTGCTGTGTGTGATTCTGAAGAGGAAATCAATAAACCACCCATAGGTAAATTTTTGCAAAGCTGGATGGAATGAGAGCTGTGCTCTGGGTCATTGCTGATTAAATTTCCTTTATGGTATTAGTAACAAATTAGTGCAGAAGTTGTACTAGAGGCTGAGAACAGTGAAATAAAGTTCAAGACACGAGAAGCTGTGGGCTGGTGAAGTTATGCAAAGAAGCCAAAAGCCTGATGGTGCTTACTTGGTGAAGCCTTCCCTCAGGATGGAGTGGGGAGAAGATTTGTGCACAGGGGACCAGCCAGACAAGAGCCAGGCAGCACCACAGCCCGTTCCCAGCTGCTGTGTAAGTACCTCAGAGAACTGGAGCCACCCTGGAATCACTGCTGATGGGATGCATTAAACAAGGGTGAGAACCTAAAAAGCTGGTGTTGTTTCTGGTGCCCGAGATGGCTCATATACGGTTAGCTCAGGTATTTTTACACCACACCACAGACTGCAGGGTATATCTATCCTAAAAAGTAAGTGCCTCCAGTGTGTATTTCTAAAGGAACTTGATACCTTCTGTCTTTTTTAGCTCTGTCGCCTAAATGCTGGAATTTTTTCTCCTAATGGTCTCGCTATTTTTTTCTGCCAGCAATTTTTTTCTCTCCCTTGACAAGGTCATACACAGAAATCTTGAGCACAGTGGCTGTGCATCTGCACGTGCTCGTTGTAGCAGCCATGGTGCCTCAGAGCTGTTCCTTAACAGTCACACACCTCCGGAATGAGCCTTACTTAACACATCGGCTACAAGACACGAGATGCAGCCTTGGATCCTGGTTACTTCCACACTCTGTGAAGCATCTACACTGTTCCCACATAACACCCGGGCCACCCCAGCAGAGGCTTTCTCCAGTGCTTTATGTCACAGGGGTGAGAGCCCAAGGAAAACTGCAAGAAGTGCGTGCCTCCAACCCCGCCCCGGCCCTGGGGCACGCGTGGGCAGCTCCCGGTGACTCCAGCCCTGGAATGTCCGTGCATGGGGATGCTGCAGCATCACCCACCAGCACCGTCACCTTCCACCTCACAGGCTCCACAAAGACCAGGAGGAGAGCATGAAGGAGCAGACCTCGGACTCCTGGTGAAGGCAGGTTTGATGAAGTCTGAGCAATGTTGGTGTAAATGTTGTCTTTCTGTATTATCTGGGAGATACTTGCGTTGTAAGGCCATTATGAAACATCTTACTTGGCATATAAACGTGTAATTTACCAATAATTCTGAGCAGACTACTGATTTGTGGAAGTCACCCCCATGTCATTCGAAGGTGCCCATCAGCCAGACACTAAAATAAGGAGTAAAAAAAAAAAAAAATCAGTTAAATGAGAGTAAGAACAGACCATTTGGATGTGCACAGTCTTCCTGAATACAGTGATATTTTCTAACTTCTCAACAAGATTTACACCTCCAATTTCAAAGGCAGTCCCAAAAAAAACAACAAAAGTTTAGCAGGTAACCTTTCTGTGGAAGACTTTTAATTAGCAGAAATACAAGATTTGTAATGGTTTTCAACTGCTACATTTATAATCCACAAAATTACTGTACACTAGCATACTCATACAATTTAAATAACACAATAATTTTATAAAGCAAAATTCAAAGTTATGGGGTTTTTTAAAATAAATTTTGGATACCTATTCTGAAACCAGAATTTGTGTTATTGGTGGAAACACAGGAGCTCATGATTTAAATTTAGGAAAAGACATAGAAAATGCCTGATTCTTATAGTGCATGATATTCCAGTTTTCTGAAGTTCCATACAGACAATTTATTTCTCACAGTAACGAATTCACACTTGAATACAAACTCTATAGAGCAACGCAAATTCAGACATTGTGCCTCACTTGAGCACACCTGCACATTGAGATAACTGCTGTATACACCACTTGAGTGTGAAAGCTAGATCAGGATTACATGGGATAGTATTCCACCACCTTCTTCATTCTGTTCAAAAAGATACAATTTTCTGAGAAAACAAGATTTTAAAAAATTATTATTTCTAAATAAATATTCATGTTTAATATCAAACTAATAAACTTATTCTGCACAAACAGCCTAAGCGAGATAGGTCTCAGAGATTACAGAAGAGACACTGGCAAGTACAGAGTGATATCATTTGAGCAATCTATTCAGAAAAGATTAAAAAACAAAATCTACTTACTAGTTATCACACCAGCACCATCATTAAGAACAATTATATGGAAGGAACCAGGATGAAAGCCAAACTTCTATTTGTCCAGAGCACAAAAAGGAAAAGAAAAAATTACTTTTTTCTCTCATTCATTTTAGATTTAAATGTATTTTGCCTCTTCCCAACAGAACCTGATCTAGCTGTTTTTGATCTGTGCATCAGGAACATCAAATCAGAAAAGTTAAATAAAAACTGTTTGACAGGAATTAATCCATTAATGTCTGAAGAATATTGGGCTGAATGGAGGGTGATAGATTTTTTTGAGTACAAAGGCAATTTTATGATAACAAATAAACACTCTCTAATGCTGGAAATGATAGACCACTCTTTTGTCTACTACTGCCAGAATACCTTGTACATAGATAACCCAAGCTGCCTGCAGGTTGCCAGAGGATTTTTTTTACTTAGAGTTGGATCCTGTTGAAAATCACTGGTTAATAACCCAGAGCTTGCAAAAGAAAAAAAGGACCATTTTCACAACTAAACAGTATGCAGGATATTTTTCTCTCCCCCCCTCCCTTAGTTTAATTATCTTAAATATATCACTAAAGAAATGACCTTGCAAAAACCGAGTCAGAAATGCTAAGATCTTCATTTTAAAAAACATATTTTTCCTGTGTGCCCAGGGAATACCTTATCCTTCCTTTCCAGGAGGAGTAAGTACAAGCAACATTTTTCTTAATACAAGAAGACATTTATACACTGAATGTAATAGTATGCAGCATCCCACCTGAAGATCCTTAAAAACAACCCACATTTAACTCAATGCACAGTGGTTTTGTAGCTCCCTCTTATCAGTGATGCTAAAATCTGGGTGACATCATGATGTTGTGGAAGTGGGCACAAATATTATTTCATTCTTGGTACTATGTGGGCTTCTGCTGAACTGCCTGCTGGCAGCTGTTTGCTCCTTCATAGAGATGGCAGGAAAAGATGAGCTGAACGTTACACGGGCGGTGGAGATAAGGTTGTAGAAGGCAGGGGAAGGTGAGGGCAAGCAGGAAGGAGAACACAGATGGCTGGGAGGGAACTTAAGGGGCAGAGGTGAGGAACGCGTTCAAAAAGTGCAGTGGTCCAAAGAAGTGGGGCCCTGGCTCCCTGACCCTCCTGCAGGGAGGAAGGATGGGCCCTGTCAGAGAGCTGGCTGCAGGCACCGCCAGCTCCCCTCCGCTGGCTCTCCTCTTGGGCTCCCCTTCCCGGGGTGGCCTTCACGCAGCTGCAGCTCATGCATATGCAATCCGCTGCTACATATGCAGCAGACCGGTAATTCCTCTTCAACCTTGTGGCTTTTCACTTTGCAGAAAAGGCTTGCCAAAACGTTGGGGTTTTTTTGGTTTTTGTTTTTTTTTTTTTTTTTTTTTTTAAATGAACTAAAAACTCTTCTTATATAAAGCTGTTAAAAAACAACAACAAAAAAAGTCTACTAAATGTTACAGGATTTAATAGGAGATGCAGTTCTCCTTTTAAGTAAATGCAAACAATGTGTTTCCAAGTTTCTTTATTATTAATATTTTTGGCAGAGCTTTTTGAACTGGTGTTACTCTTAGAGAACAAATTGAAACTTAAAAAGTCACAAAGTGGATAAAGGATAGAAAGCATTATTATATTTTCTTACTAAAATCACTGGAGAGGTGTTCCTGTCCTCCCAAACCATTTACATAAAAGTGATAAATATCTGAATTAATATAAATATGTATATGCAAATGGATTCCTACCTACTTATTTTGTTAAATGAGCTAGAAAAGTGTTGGCATTTCATAACAGGAGCACTGGGTGTCTATGTACAGGCTTGTATTCAAGTAAAATGCAAGTGAATATACAGTCTGGAAGGAAACAATACCATAGAACTTTAGGCAACAGATTTTCACTCCTAAGTAAATAATATCCTCCATAAAACACTTCCCAGTAATAAAAGTTCTTCTCCACAAAGCTATCGGAGAGAGTTCAAAGCATTTATGAATCACCTTAAATAAAAGTACACTGTGAATCGGAGTGATGCAATTGTACAATGGAGTTTTCTTCTTGCAAACAGGACGAAGAAGGAGGGCCCTCTTTCATGTCTCAGTTTACACCTCTGATCCTTAAGCACGCTCTTTGATCTTTGATGAATATCTGTTATCATCATGTTATTTCAAAAGCCATGCCTTTTTTTATTTTTCCCCCTTAATGGCAAGCATTTCGACTACTTTATTTTCTTTGGATCAAAATAGGCAATAGGAAGGTGGTGGGGAGTGTGTTCTTCAGTGGCATACCACTGCTCTGGCCTTGTCATTTGCAGTTCAAGAAGGTTGAAATAACCCAAATACACCTATTTCAAATGTGGCGCAAAATGTCAGGAAAAATATGTGTTACAGAGGAAAACACTTAGAAATAATAGAGGGGTTTCTTCAAGATAAATAAGATGCCACCTTTCCCTACCCTGTGGATGCCTGTCACGGGGCACGGGAAACAAGATGTTAGTGAATCCCTTTCACTCATTCATTTATTCCCCGCAGCGTGTCCCCTAGGATCGCTGGACGACCCTCGGATGTCACTGCTCAGGACGTGCCCTGGTCAGAGCCCTGCCCCTCCGGTGCGGGTGAGCACGGCCGGGCCCTGCCCCGCCGCGGGCACCTCGTGGGGCGGCGGGGGCGCGGAGAGCCGCGCATCCCTGCGGGCACAGCCGCGCCGCTGCGCGCATCCCTGCGGGCCGCTGGGCGCACAGCGCGGAACTGACTGCGTGTCAGTGAAGCCGAGCGGCCGCGCCGGGGCGGCTGCGGAGCGGGGAGGCTGCAGGGGGTAAGAGGCGGCCGCGGCACCCGCGGGGCTCCTGGCTGCGCTGCGCCAGGGCAGGGAAGCGCTCCGCGCCGGCGGGGGCACGCAGGAACACGCTCACGGGAGGGAAGGTCTGCTCCCGAGAGCTCAGACGGAGTAGGTTGCAAAGCGTTTCCCACAGCCGACGGAGCTGGGGGTGTGGAAAAGACCAACGGCAAGGGCTGCAGTTAAAGGAGCCTGTGCGCTGGTAACCCTCAGTTTAAAACAGAAGAGCGAGGTGGGGGGAAGAGCGGTGCTAAATCTGCGTGTCCTTAAGACGTTTTAACCGGTGAGGATTGCGTGTTGATTCACACAGAGCACCTGCAGTCAACCACAGATTCACAGAACGATTTGGGTCGAAGCGGACCTTAAGGATGACCTAGTTCCAACCCCCTGCCATGGCAGGGGTACCACCCACTAGATCATGCTGTTCAGGGCCCCATCCAACCCCGTCTTGAACACTTCCAGGGATAGGAATGCTGGAATCAATGCTTTAAGTGCCCAGTCCTGCAGTAGATTTGCCCAGAGTTATTGTTCCTGAGCAATCTCTCTTGCTCCATGTGCAAGGCGAGCTGCAGGTCCCGGTGTGTTTTCAGTGCCCCTGCCCTTAAACCCCGCATCGGGGTTTGGCATCACTCGCACGCTGTTCCGGCGGCGTACAGCTGACTGCGTGGGCACTGCCGCTCTTTGACGGAAACCCACCGAATTTCAGTCAGAAACTTGCAGCTTATGCTGCTCCATAAAACCACAGGGGGGAAAAAAAATTAAAACAATAATAATCGCGTGTTCGCTAGCTCCGCGTTTTCCCACGTCTGGCAGAAGAGGCTCAGCGCTGCCACCTCGCGTCCCGCGCCGCATCCCCGGCCTCACGGAGCCTGCAGGAAACAGAAAGGGAGTTTCAAGGGTTTTTAAGTTGTAAAACGAGGAGAAGCCTTGCCAATACTCTTAAAACTTCATTTTTAGACGGAAGTTGAATGCTCGTGCTTTATGCCTAGGCTTAAAAAATTTGGGGAGCTGGAAAGTATTTTCAGTCCGCCACTGGAGGATGAGGGGTGGAAGCAATTAACTTTGAGGAAACAGCTAAGAAATTGTTGTAAAATGCTTTTTATAGAGTTTCACATCGTGTTCTTACACTTGCTTTATTAAGTAGTCCTAAATTTCACTTTTGTGGAGTTTTTGTTCAGGAAATAATAGTCTTCCATCCATCCCCACTTTTTGAACCAATATTAAATTGATGTGGCTGCTTTGATCAGGAAGACAACTCCTCACCTGGAGATGAATTTTATTCATGGTGGTCAGGACCTTGCAGAACTTAACATAAACAAGTGAAAAATTTCTTATGCTTTTTCTTTTTTGTTTGCCTATCAGTTTGGGGTTTATTTGTTTTGCTTTAATTTGTGTCTGGAAACATGGGAATATTTTACTTGCTTTGTAGTTTAAACAAATTGATATTTATATGTAAAATACAACAGTTGGGGGTTGAAATCCTGCTGGATACCATGCTGACAGGTGGAGCAGCCAGAAGCTACTGACTGCTCCCAGTCCCAGTTTTTCATGCTGCTGCACATGAATACCAAGAGTGTAAGCAAAAGCCAGGGCTTATTCCTGACACCAAACCCACAGTGAGCCTCCTTTTCTGTAGATGTTGGTTGTATAGGGTAGAACAGATTTGATCTTAGCTTTGGGGCTGCAGGGGAAAAACACAGCATAATTTACTACTTACAAAGTGTGAAGGTGAGAAACTCCACTGATGTCACTGGATGTCGTCAGCCTAGAGGAAAGCAATATTTTATCCAATCTTGACCAGAGGCTGTATGAGGAACCAATGTATTATTTTTGCAAGCAAAGCTATAATTTAATTTGTATCTTTGTAAACAGTCTCAGTAATGTAGGTGGCCTACCCAGGGAGGTACTGAGAATTCAGGATTTTTCTCAGCACTTCACAGCCGTGTTCTTTGAGTCCAGTGTGAGATCTTAATATTCAAAGCCTGTTCTCAATCCAGCTAGAAGCTCTGCTAAAGGATCCTACCATAAATTTTCTTGCAACTATATACAACTTATTTTTAGACCTCTTAGATATTTTAGCTATATCCAACCATTATTTTGCTTCTGATTTAAAAAGGTGTTTCTAATGGGTGTTGTGTAGAAAAAAAAAAAAAAAAAAAGAAAAAGATAGTTTTAACTGGTGCTGTGTTTTGCCTAATAGCTTTTCTGGTCCCTGGCCTGATGAGTGATGTGAGGAATCTTTTGGAAGTAACACTGCCATTGTTTTTATGGTCTTACTGCCCCCTTTACCTGAATATTGGAGGGGAGGTTGATGCCACAAGGCCTGAGGGGGTGCTGCACAGCGCCTGACCTCGCTGCCCTGGTTTTCTTCATTACTGATCGTGGCAGGACAGAGGGAGGGGCGCATGAGACCGAACAGCAATACCCGAAGAGCACCTTCAGCCCGGGAAGAACCCCGGAGAGGCGGGGAGGGGGGGCCCTGCTCGGCGGGGCGCACGGCAGAGGCGCGGCAGCACCTCCCCGCCAGGGCCGTACCTGCCTGCCGGCTGCGCCCCGCTTCTTCCTCCCGCTTCTTCCTCCCGCGGCCCCTCCCGCTCTCTGGGGACCCGGAGGGGACGGGCCGGGACCCCCAGTCGCAGCCTGTCCCCGGGATCGGGCGTCTCGGTGGGACCGCGGCATGCGGGAGCGGCAGGTAGCGAAACGCAGGAGAGGGGTCGGAGGGTAAAAACGCGATAAGGGCAACACCTCTTCCTCGCTCCGCGCCGGGGAATTTGGGGCGGGCGGCAGCGTTGCTCAGCGCCCTGCCCGGTGCGGGGCCCGGCGCCCCGCGGGAGGTGCCCGCCGCCGGTGCCGTCCCACCCCCTGCGCCGCTCCGCTCCGCTCCGGCTCCGCGGCGGAGGGGGCGTGACGGCAGCGCCTCCCGGGCGCTTCTGCAGGGCTGGCGACCCCTCCGTGACACTCCGCATGTGGGCGTGGGGACGGGCGCGGGGCGCCCTCCGGCATCCCCCGGGCAGCGCTGCCCGCTGGGCGTGCGGCGGCTGCGGGGCGGCGGGAGCAGCGTCCCGGCCCTTTGTGCGGGCAGGTGTCCGCGCTCGCCGCCCCGCAGCCGCGGCGCACGGGGGCGGGACGCCTTGGTTCCCCGTTCTCCCTTTCTTCTTCTTCTTTTTTTTTTTTTTTTTTTCTTTTTCTTTAATTATTTGTATTATGATGATTTCTGCTGATTTCCTGATTTTTTTCCCCCGGCAGGGAGGAGGGGAGGGAGGAGCGCGGCCGGGGGGCGGGGGGCCGGGGGGCCGCGGGCACGTGCGCGGCGAGGCGCGGGGCGGCGCGCGGAGCTGCCCTCCTGCCCCTTTTAAAAAGTTCGCCCCGCCGCCGGGAATGAGGTCAGCGCGGGCGCTTCCCATTGCACGCGGCCATTATTACCGCTCCGCGCCGGCCGCCAATCCCGGGGAGGCGGGCGGGGCTTGGCACGCGGAGGGCGTTGGATACAGCGCGCGATTGGCCGCGGGGCGGGCTGCGAAAGGATAAAGCGGCGCGGGGCGGGCGCGGGGTCCGCTCTCAGCTGCGGCCGGCGGAGCGCGGCGTGCGGGGGGCGCGGGGCAGCGCCCGGCGGGCGAGCGCGGGGGGCGGCGGCGGCTCCGCGGGGCTCCGCGGGCGCGGAGCGGCAAGCAGCAGCACCGCCGTCAGCAGAGGACGAGGAGGAGAACGGAGCTGGGCGCCCGGCTCGCCGCTCTTCCTGCCGGGGACGTACACACTCGTTCATGCACGAGCGCTCTTTTATTTTTCTTTTTTTACGGCGATTTTTAAAATTATTATTATTTTTGCCTTCTTATTTCTTATTTTTCTTTTTTCTTTTTTTTTCCTTTTTTTTTTTTTTTTGCCTTATCCCGAGGGGTTTCCTTGTCGCCCGGTACCTCGCAACTGACAAATCCAACCTGCACAAACTCCTGGCCGCCGACCCCGCCGCCACCACGGGTCCTGGAGCCGGGATTTTCGGGGCTTCGGGGGCGCGCCGCCTCCCCCCTCCCCCTCGGCGGTGCACGCTGGCCGTGCCCAGCGCTGAGAGACTTTCGGCGGCAGGAGTGCCGCTCTCCTGAAACGCCGCGGGCAGGCGGAACGCGCTTGTGAACTGGACCAGCTGCTTCGGGGAGGGGGGAAACCCGATGTGGTGAGGAAAAAAAGCAGACCGACACCCCCCTCCAAAAAAAAAAACCCAACCAAAAAAGCCCAACACCCCAAGAAAACAAAAAAAAGCAAACTTGGACGGGCGGCTCGCGGCGCTGCTTTTGCAGAAACTCTTGTCTGACCGCGGGCGGCCCCGCCGCTCCTGCTGCTGCCGCCGCCGCCGCTGCCTCGAGGGGGAGAGGACCGCGCCGCCGGGGACGAGGCGCCGGTGTGGAAGTACAAGTGGTGCGGGGAGCGGGGGCGCGGCCGCGGGGGGCTGCGCCGTCCCGGTGCCGCTGTGAGAAGTTGCGCGCCCTGCCCCGCGCCGGAGCGGCGCTGAGCCCCGGCGAGCCCCCCGCCGCCGCCGCCGCGATGGTGCAGCAGACCAACACGGCGGAGAACACGGAGGCGCTGCTGGCCGCCGAGACCTCCGACTCCGGGGCCGGCATCGAGCTGGGCATCGCCTCCTCCCCCACGCCGGGTTCCACCGCCTCCACGGGGGGCAAGGCGGATGACCCGAGCTGGTGCAAGACACCCAGCGGGCACATAAAGCGGCCCATGAATGCCTTCATGGTATGGTCACAGATCGAGCGGCGAAAGATCATGGAGCAGTCCCCCGACATGCACAACGCCGAGATCTCCAAGCGCCTGGGCAAGCGCTGGAAGCTGCTCAAGGACAGCGACAAGATCCCCTTCATCCGGGAGGCGGAGCGGCTGCGCCTCAAGCACATGGCGGACTACCCTGACTACAAGTACCGGCCCAGGAAGAAGGTGAAGTCGGGCAACAGCTCCGCCAAGCCCGGCGACAAGGCGGACAAGGGCGGCGGGGGCGGCGCCGGCGGGGGCAGCGCGGGCGGCGGCTCCGGCGGCCCCGCGGCCCCCGCCAAGCCCGCCCCGAAGAAGGGCGGCGGCGGCGGCTCCAAGCCCTCCCCCGCGGGCGGCGGCGGCGCGGGCGCGGGCGGCAAGCCCCACGGCAAGGCGGCGGGGGGCAAGGCCGCCCCGTTCCCCGGGGAGCCGTCGGCCGCGCTGCTGCCGCCCGAGCACCAGGCGCTCTACAAGCCCCGGGGGGCGGCGGGCGCGCCCTCGGGACCCGGCAAGCCGCTCGCCGAGAAGAAGCTGAAGCGTGTCTACATCTTCGGGAGCGGGCAGGCGGCGGCTGCCTCCGCCTCCCCGGGCGGCGCCGTGCCCGGCAGCCCCACGCTGAGCAGCTCGGCTGAGGCCGGCGACCCCTTGAGCCTCTACGAGGAGGGGGGCGGCGGCGCGGGCCGGCCCGACGGGGACTGCGGCGGCGTCGCCTGCCCCTCGCCCTCCGGCTCCGGCTCGCCCTCGGATCACCGCAGCTACACCAGCTTGCGTGCCTCCTCCCCGGCCCCCTCGACGGCGCATTCCTCCTCCGCGTCCTCCCACTCCTCCTCCTCTTCCTCCTCCGGCTCCTCTTCGTCGGACGACGAGTTTGAGGACGACCTCTTGGACCTGAACCCCAGCCCCGGCTTTGAGAGCATGTCCCTGGGCAGCTTCAGCTCCTCGGTGCTGGACCGGGACCTGGATTTTAACTTCGAGCCTGGCTCGGGCTCGCACTTTGAGTTCCCGGACTATTGCACGCCGGAGGTAAGTGAGATGATCTCGGGGGACTGGCTGGAGTCCAGCATTTCCAACCTGGTCTTCACTTACTGAGGCGAGAGCCGGGCCCTGCTGGAGGAGGCACCGGCGCGCGTGGCTGTCGGCAGGACTCGCCCACCCCGCCAGGCGCTTTTGTGTCTTTTTCTGTTTTGTTCGGTGTTTGTATTTTGGGGTTTTTTGGGGAGGGAGGAAGTGTTTTGTTTGTTTCTGGGAAGGGGCTGTTGAAAGACTGCTTTTTGAGCTTGGGGAAGGAGCGGGATCGCCCTCTCCTTGCGGAAAGGCCAGCAGTCCCCTTCCTCCGGCTGCAGACGGACTCGCACACACCCCCTCCGAGAGAGGAGCCTGACGGTGCTTTTTGAGAGACTGGCGGGAGCGAGACGCTGTCCTTTTCCCTTTTTTTATTTCCTGAAAAGAGAGACAGAGAAAGGGGGAGGGAGGGGAAACCACACACACCTCTGGGTTCTTTGTTATTGCCCATTTTATAGGAATAAAGAGGAGGGGGAGCGATGTGTTGTGCTGAGAGCACACTGGATGTCTTGAGCATTCGCCCTTTCCAAAGAAAGAGCGATCAGAACTGCTTGGGAAAAAAAAAAGGAACAGAAAATCCACCCAAATCTTTCGCAAAGTTCACATTTGCGGGGAGAAATCCTGTCCCGGTTTCTTCTGCGGTGAGAAGAGGCAACAATGCTGGGAGGAGGAGGAGGTGGATGGAGCTGGACTGAGATCCTAGTTAAGCGGAGAAGAGCCAGACTTACACTTGAGAGCTATCTTGGAAATACGGTGGGGGTAAATAATAATAAACTGAAATGGATTTGCACGTACAGATAAGGAGGCGGCAGCGCTTTTCTCAGTCACCTCATGTAATATGTAGAGAGAAAAATAAGGCTGAAACTTCAAGAACACTGAAAACTTCTTTTGAAACAGAGACCGAATGGGAACAGTTTCTGTCATGATGTGGTACAGGGGAAACTGAGGGCGATGGCTTTTGCAAAAAAAAAGGAAAAAAAAAAAGCGAAAATACAAAAAAAAAGTAGTTTTTTTCTTCTTACTCAGAATCGTGATGGTGTTGGATTATTTCACTGGTGGGGTTTAATATAGCATGTTATTCTGTCTATCTTTTCAAGATTTCTGTAAGACTGTTGAACAGTTTAAAAAAACAAAACTAGTGTTAGGATAATATAAAAGCAGATAGATGGCGCTATGTTTGATTCCTACAAAAATATCACCAGCTTTTTTTCATTCTTAACTCTTTAAAGGATTCAAACGCAACTCAAATCTGTGCTGGACTTTAAAAAAATGAAAATTCAGGACCAAATTTTTTCTCAGAGTATGTATGTGTTTGTTCCTTATAGCTGTAAATGAAAAGACTGTTTTTTCTCACCGATGCTCCATCCTCGTATTGTTTTTTTTTTCCTTGTAAATGTAATCGGATGCCATTTTATAAGTGGACGTATTTATACTGGCCAAACATTTTTGACTTTGTATTTCTTTGTCCTTTTTTGGTAGTTCTCGTTGTTACCCGCACCATTTTTATGTCTCCTTCACTGAAGGGCTAGAGTTTTAACTTTTAATTTTTTATATTTAAATGTAGACTTTTGACACTTTTAAAAACAAAAAGAGAAGAGAGATGAAAACGTTTGATTATTTTCTCAGTGTATTTTTGTAAAAAATATATAAAGGGGGTGTAAATCGGTGTAAATCGCTGTTTGGATTTCCTGATTTTAACAACAGGGCCGCTGGTTAGTATCTCACACGCGTGTGCGCGCTCACGCTCACTCACACTCTCACACACCCACGAATCAGCCCCTATTTTGTCCATGTTTACACTCCAATCTGCAGGCATCTTAAAGTGACAGCATCCCTCACCGCCCCCGCCGCTGCCCGCTCCGCAGCCCCCCGCCTCTGGCGGAGGGGGCGGCTGGGGGCCCGGGGAAGGGATTTACACTGTATGCTACCGTTTTGGGGAGCCACCTGTCCCCGGATGAAGTGAAGCAACTGGTGCATTTACACAGAAGGGATCCTGTACCTTTAACTTGTAAACCACATCTTTTGCACTTTTTTTCTAAGCAAAAACGTGCCGTTTAAACCACTGGATCTATCGAAATGCCGGTTTGAGTTCGCGACACTATGTACTGCGTTTTTCATTCTTGTATTTGACTATTTAATCCTTTCTATTTGTCGCTAAATATAATTGTTTTAGTCTCTTATGGCATGATGATAGCATATGTATTCAGGTTTATAGCTGTTGTGTTTAAGATGAAGAAAGTGAAAACATCTTTGTACATTTAAGTCTGTATTATAATAAGCAAAAAAGAAGATTGTGTGTTTATGTATGTTAATATAACATGACAGGCACTAGGACGTCTGCCTAATGAGGTGGTTCCGTTAAGGGTTTAACTTTTTTGTTCTTTTTTTTTTTGTTCTTTTTTTGGTCATCCATCCTGTGCAATATGCTGTGTAGATTTTTTTTTTTTTTTTTTTGGTCTACGGCCACCCCAACACAACGTGGGGAAAGGGGAAAAAAAAAGAAAAAAAATCATGCCAGCTAACCATGTCAAGTTCACTGCCTGTCAGATTGTTGATATACCTTCTGTAAATAACCTCTCTTTTTTGTTTTGTTTGTTTTTATTTTCCTTTTTTTTTTTTTTTTTTTTTTTTCTTCGGGAAGGAAATAAAATCAGCTGGAACTGAACCCTAACACTGGGCTGCCCTTGTCATCATTGCTACGCCGCCAGGCCCCTCGGGGCAGGTGTGTTTGTCCCTCCGGACGGGAGGGGCCGGGCAGGGAGGGGCCGCGCTGCCGAACCGCCCACCCGGGACCGGGACCGGGGCACGGCCGGGGAGCGCCGGTACCGGCGGGGGCTGCGGGGCCCGGGCTCGGCGGCTCCAGGGCAGGGGGGTTCCCACCTTCCGGCGCCTCGCTTCGCCCCCCGGGGCAGCTCGCCCTGGCGGACCGCGGGTTGAGATTATTTTCCCCTTTAAAGAGATTCCCCCTCCCCTTACGTTTTCCTTTCTGCCCTGGCGCTTCGGGTGAGAGCGGCCGGCGCGAACGAGCGAGCGGCAGTGGGGCCCCGCCGCCCACCCTCCATCCAAAATAGTTTCTCCGGGGCACTTTAATGAAGACTTCCTAAGGCAAAGCGTAAACAAAAATCCGGCCGTCAGCCGTAGGGATGCTGGGGGCTCACGGGGAGGTCCTTGTCCCCTCCTCCCCGCTGGCCGCCAGACGGGGCCGAGGCCGGTGACCCCGCTGGGTTTCCACGTCCCGGGTGCCCGCCAGCATTCCCTTCCTGCCTGCGAATATGCATCGTACCTCGAGCAGTGTTTTGTAAACCGATTAAAGCATCCCACTGACATAATGGTTTCACTTAGCTGTTAATTTACAGCTGGCTTAGAGCCACGAACTCTTTTTCCATGAAAAAAGAGCAGCAAGCGAAAAGAGCCGTGGTAGCGGCTGTTTCGCAAAGCCACCGGCGCAGGAGGTTAATGTTTGCTCTGCCTTATCCCCGTGAATTCCTGGGTTGTATTTGCCTTGCAAAAAACCCCATCAGCAGCTCCGCGCCACTCATTGCCTGGGAGCTTTCCCGGTTAGCCCCCTTTGCATACAACGCCTTTCCTGTCCAGGGTCATTTGCAAATCCCATGTCTGTGCCGGTGGCCTCGCGTGTCCCCCGGAGCATCCCCGCCCGGCCCGATAGGCAGCCCCCGGAGGGGTGCGCCCAGCCCCGCCCGGCCGGGGCACCTTGCTGTGTCCAGGCGGTGCGGTTAGTGATTAACTTCCCCTTGGGTCTGGGCACTGCTTGAAATCGTCGGAGAAAACTGCTAGGGGTGCTGATGGGACAGGCGACAGGCAACAACATCCAGCTACAGCCACTGGCAAGCAATGGGCCTGGGACTGCGTCCCCCCCTTTGCCTGGCTCCGGTTCCCGCTGCCACTCCAGGCCCCTTGGCCGTTGGCTACAGTTGACTTGAGGGGTTTTATGGTTTCCTGCCTGTGTGGTTTGAGTTCTCCCATTATAATAAAGTCCAGTGGTGGCAAACGGATTGTTTTTCTGGGGACTCTTTGGTGACACAAGTTGTTGTTTCCAGATAGCTGCAGGAAGTCAGGCTACACAACAGTTACATATTGAATATATACATAAATAGCAAATATTTCTCTGTTCCTTGTTGCTTGCAATGAGACAAGTCTCTCACTACAGGAAGTACCCAGAACAAAGCCTCACAAGGATGTATCACCAAAGATACTCCCCCTCCCCCCCCCCCTTTTTTTTTTCCCCTAATAGACCATATTTCCAGTGTAATTGCTTTGGAAAGAAAAGTAGTAGCCCTTCAGCAAAGGTGAAAGAAAGCAAATTTACTGAAAGGATTTTATAATGAAGATCAATGTAAAAGAAAAGTAGATTTTAGGAATCGCAACTGGTGTCTGTCTGACTGTAGGATTGGCTAACACTGGATCATTTCTTGGATATGGGCCCCAGTGGTGGATGGCTGTGAAGAGGTGTATTTCCACAGCTATGTGGAATCTCCGACTTGAGATTGCTGCAGCTGTCATTCCCTCCTACTGCCCTGCCACCGTTGCTAGAGCCTCTGCCAAAGCTGCTCTGAGAGGCCCTTGGCAGGTGTAACCACGCTTCAGCACACAGGGCAAAGAAAAAATTGCCCCTTACCTGCCGTGCCTTCACCTCAGTAGTTATTTTAGGGATTTCTACAGCCACACATGGTCATTGTCACCAGTGAATCCCACACCACTAATTATTTATTCTGTCCTCCATGGCATTCCCTTCCTGCCTGTGGCCACTGCAACTTCCTGTGGTAATGGTGAGGGAATTCATTTGTGTGCTGAGTGAAAAAATGAAGTTACTATTTCCATTTTAACTTCAGTGTAGATAATTTAGTTTATTCTTGTACTGTGACAATTTTGTCTCTTCATCTTTGCTAGGACACTGATTTTTCTAAATCTGCTGTTTCTCCATCAGTTTATCTCATATCACACAGATATAGAAAAGAATTGAAGATTTAAATGAAAAAAAAAATCAGCATAATATGCTGCATATGTCTGTCGCTAAAATTTATTTTAATAGATCATGATTCTTTGTTAATCATTAATTTACCTGCAAATTAGATGAAGACTGTTCACCTCAAGAGTGTATATATAATTTTCAGTAATCAGATCTGCTTCCCCTGTGTATAATTTCATTTCCTTCCCATCCTTGTGAAGCAGTGTGTGATGTGATTGCATACATAGACAGTATTGTATTTTCTTTCTTTTCCAACAGCAATGCAGGGTTCCCTGAGAGTCAGCAGTGCTGAACACATTTGCAGGCTTTGTGCTCCTGTGTTATACTGCCAGCAGACATGGCCTGTCTGAGTGGAAAGGACAGGATGGAGCCAGAGGCCTCCCCAGCCTCTCTGCTAGCTGTTGTGACACACACACTTACATCATATGTGACACAGGATCAGCCATGTGAGTGAAGAGGCTTCATGTGGCCAGCCCCTTCTTTCCCACATCTGCCTCCACAAAAAAGTGGAAAAAGAAGCAGATTTGAGCTCAACCCTCCTCCCAAGGGCTCTTTTATTCTGCTTGTTGTATCTAGTTACTGAATGTACCTATGAGGTTAATTTTTTTCATGCAGAATGACTTCATAAAGGTCCCTGTAAAGCTTTGAAGACATTAACAAGGTATTACAATGAGACCTCCTGGGTCTACACATGTTGTGATCATCTTAATATGCCAGAGTTCAAAAATTATTATCCACCTCCTGCCATTTCAACCTCTGCTTTCCAGGGCCTTCAAAAGAACTCTAAACATCCGGTAGCATTTTTGTCACCAACATGAGGAAAATACATGTAGTTTTCTCCAAGATGGGTATACCATGGCAAAAAAGATACTTAGTAATTTCCTGGTCAGTAACTGCTCTGTTTTGTGCGCTGTACATAAACATTGCAAGACAAGGAGTAGCGTTCACTGAATCTATAGTAACCAACCCACAGGACACCAACAGCATTAAATCCCCTCAGCAGGCACAACTCAAAGCGTGGCTAATGCAGCACCTTTGACCAGATTATACTAGTCTGAATCCTATGCCTTTTTTTCCTACCAGTACACTAACTCCTAGTATCCTTTCTCCCCCTGTGGTAGCTCCTCCATGTTTCTTGCAAACACAGCTTAACCCCCCTGCTTGGCAAAAGAACATAATGAGGCTCTAAATGGCTTGTGTTACATCTTTCCTTCTAAGTGTGTTTATTTGAACCAAAGGACAATATAACAGTTGACCAGAACATTATGTCTTACCTCCTTCCCAGACCTATTTTTTTCTCATGTTTAAGAATTTATCTCCTTCCTTAGAAAAAAAAAGGCACATTGCCATTTCTAGTAGAGTGAAAAGCATCTGATTTAAGATGTATCCAAGATGTATCCAAGATGATGTATCCAAGATGTACCCATGCTACTTTATCCTGAGTTTAGACCAAGGCTCTCAGATGAGGGTATCTCTGCACACTGACTCAAAAATAGCACCAATCTGGGTACAAACTGTGATTCTGTTTCTGAAAGCTAAATAAAAACAGCTGGTATCTAGCTGAATAATTTAAAAGGTGCTTGCTCAGGTTGACTGTTTTGAAGAAGTGAAATTGCTATGAAACTAGACAAGATCTGACTGTGTGATCTCAGCACAGTTCACTGACACCTTTAAACTCAGGTTCAAGTCTGACTGCATCTCTCAAATAGTCACATTCTTGATGTGTCAGAGGAAACAGGACAGAGTAACCCTTTGCTGTAGCAGCCTGCCTGAAGTTTGTGACTGCATGTAGCTCTTGGTCTGTCCCTGTCTCAAAGAAGTGAAGAAAATACCCAAATCTTTCCAGGCTCCTGGAACTGCTGAAGCCATAATTCCTGCCACAGTAGGATGGTTGCTGATGAGGGTCCATTGGCCAGGAATAAAAGGACTACTGTGCTGATAGCAGTGAGCTAGACAGGACAGGGGGGACCCAGTGACTGGCAAATGGAATGGCAGTTTGAAGGTGAATCTGGGCGTTTCTCCAGAGTTTGACACCAGAAACTGGATTGGTTTATTTCCATTGCAACAAGTTCAGTTATCTTCAGGCTCATCAGGCCTTTTGCTGGAGACTGCTGTCATTGAGAAATGTGGCATTTGATGTGACCATGATGCCATTGATTCGGATTTACTCAAAGCACCAAGAAAGGCAAAATCATTTATCATTATGAGAGGTAGTTCCTGTTTACATGTAAGTACTTATGTGCTCTAATTGTTTAAGGCCAAATTTTCAAGGAGGGGGCATATTTTCTGTAAACAAGAAAACAACACAATTATTTTCAAATGAAAGAACTTGCATAGTTCTAGCTGTAGGGAAATGAGAGGTACAGTGGATAAAACAGGCAGTGGGAAACAGGCATCTTCAGATTAATTTCTGGTCTTCCTGCAAACTTTGTCCAAGACTCATCATCATTCAGAAAATCTTATTAAGCTGCTTTCCTTTGGATTGGTTTAAATGTTTATTTGTGGTTTGTTTTCTGTTGTTGGGGTTTTTTTTTTAACTAATAAATTTAGAAAGTTTCTAGGAAGCAGGGTAAAGGAGCAGAGTAAGAATACATCTGTACATTTTCATAAAAATAAGGAGAAGGAATACTGAGTATTTTAAAAATATTTGATTTTGTTCTCTTGTATCAGCTTTGAGGGAAAGAAAGCATGTAAATGTTCTTTGAGCTCTCCTCACTTTTAGCACGAAGACTTACCAACTGAGTGCTTTGCTTTCCTATCTTGAATTGAAAATACATATTAGTGCTCTGGAGCTGTTTGCAAATGGAGAGTCATAAATTCCAGTTCAGCTTATCTGAGTGGTGTACTTTATGTAGTCCTAAAACACTGTATAATCACAGTGAAAGATACACACCGTGAGTTAGACTTTGACTGACGCACTCAGTGATAATTACATAAAGGAAGCTTCCTAATTCCATTAACAAATTGCTCCAGGTTTAGATAGAAATGAAATCATAGTCTCCTCCTCTTCTATTGCATTATTATTGTTGTTATGTTGGTGCCCTTAATCCTAGATCAGCAGCTCATGGCCTGGTTGCACTATTAGTAGAGAACAAAAAGAGAAGATCCACTTTAGATTGTTTATGATTTAAACGTAGGACAGAAAAGCAGCCATGGATATGAGGAGAAAACAAACTAATAGTGCCATTTGGTTTGGCAGCACTGATGTCTTTACAGAAGCAGCCTGAGTTAGCTGCGCTTTCATTTTTTGTAGGTGTCATTTTTTGTAGATGGAGACACATATTAATGAGGGATTTGGAACAGAACACGTATAAATTTGCACCTGTGAACAGGGACCTCTTCCAAAGTATTTGCCGTGATAAGAGAAAATGCAAAACATAACAAGTAAACAGTTAAGAGTTTGGGATCACGAGGTGAATGTGTCCAGCTCTTCACTGCTACACAGGAACAATGAGATAGTTGGTAAGCATGTGGTGGTGCTGGAAAGGACCCCGACATAAACTTGTTGAAAAGGGCTCAGAGAGCACAAATCAGGTTATCATGGTCTAGCCCATAGGCCATGGAAATGGTCATCAGAAAGTCTGGATACGTGTGAAGAAAAGGAGAAAAACCTATTGCACGAGCAGGGACCCAAGGTGAGGTGAACTTCAAGAAAAAAATTACAAAAAAAGTACTATTAAAGTGTAGCTTGGGTATTAAAGAAGAAATACTGCTGGTACTAGAAAGAAACTTGTATTTTAAGGAAGCAATTGAGAAAGAGGTCGGAGGAAGCCTTTAAGAGCCTAGTGGAGAAAGAAAATTATCTTTTGGTTTAATTCTTGCAGAGCATATGAGCTCAGTATCCACAGGCAATGTTAGAGAAAAAAGATACTTTTTAATTTCTTGTGAGATGAGGGTATCTGCAAATCATTGTGTCAGCCAGTGGAATGTGGTTTCTACAGATCCATATCTTAGGAGAGCTCCTGCTACAACCTATGGGGCAGGGCCTGGAGCGCATGAGCTTCATTCCTCTGGCCAGCCCCACCTGGAGCTGTCACCCTGACAAGCTCATTTCAGCTGAAGTCTGGGCCTCTATCCTTTCTCCTAGGTATCTCCTTGTGCAAAACTTGTAGAAATGTAGTGTCTCTTGATCTCAGCTTCCCTCTATAAAACTTACAGTGGAGTGGATGGATGGATGGATGAATTGATGAAGAGTATGGCACAACTTTAGGAAAGCAAGTTAAAATGGCAAATCCAAAGAGCCTTTTGCCTATAACCATCCCCAGCTGCTGAAACATGTTTTAGAAGCATTTGAAAGTTAAACTTGTGCTTCTCTGAGTGACTCTGGTACTCAAGAGAGGATCTGGTGTCCTATGGCCTTACAGATGTGTTTCCTTGTAGCCTCCTCTGAAGGATGTTGGATGCTAAATGGCAGATCTAAAGCTTTTGTGGCTCTGCTTGTGGCTCACCACGAGGCAGGTCTGTTGGTGATCTGAAACTCAGTTTAAGTATAAAATTTTCCTGTAATGTTATGAAATGTGTGAATATTTTGCATTAATGGGAAAAATTATTACTTAAAATATAAAATTGACATTTAATATTATTTCTTGGTAAATAAAGTTGTTCCATTGCTATGCTAAAGTGTATTTAATACTCTTCTTGTAAGAAATGAATTATGAACTTGTCGAGCAAAGTGCACTCATAAGGAAATATCCACATGTGCACATTTACAAATGATTTTTTCATCAGGGCTCCAAGAACAACAGTGATGACAAACAAAATGTGCTGGTTTCACATCAAGGGGATAGATTTAGATCAAAGCCATTTAAATTGCCAATTTTAATCATGATTTAAATTGTCAAGTTGGAAACCTTGATTTAAATAATTGATTTTCATCTTGTTTTGCATTTGTGCTTCCTAAGTATTTTTCTAAATAAGGGCTGATTCTCATTGGCTGTTGTAATTCAGCTTTTCCTTTTGCTAACCTTTAGGCGTAAGTACATATTACGTCTGCATATATTTAAGCAGTTTAACATATATTTACTCAGATTCTTAATTTATACAATTTTATCATGCCAGAAAAATTATTAATGAATATTTTCTGACTTCCTAAATTGTATTTATTTTTCCTCATACATTCATTCAAACTGTATTTGGTTGGTAATTAGACTTTCATTAAAAATACATAAAATCTGGAGGGGAAGGGGGATGTTAGCTAGAATATGCTGGGGTGCTAAAAAGTACTTTTTCTACAATGTGTTCCCATTTAAAAACAAGGTCTAGATCTGCTGTGCCCTTCAGTCCTGTAACTCCACTAAGTTATTTTAGCAGGGATTAGTTTCAGTGTACCCAGCTGGGAAGGGCTGCCTATCTAGAATCTTCACACACCTCTTTAAGAGTGCAGAGATGCTATATTGCAGCTGAGGTCCACGCCAGGAGAAAGAGGAGTAAGCCACAAAAGACAGGAGCTCCTGCAAGGTCCATGGTTGCTTCTCCAGCCAAGCTGATGCCAGTGGAGAGATAAGGTCACCAGCCATCTTGAGCCTCCAGGACAAGGACAAAAAATTCTGGTTCAAAGCTTGCTTGGAGGCAGCTTGTGACAGTGGTTTTTACAAAAGTGGGTTATTTCTACCACCTCACCATTTTGGAGTTTAATGCCAAAGTGCTTCTGCAGAGTGCGTCCTAACTGGTTGTTAGATTGGCTGCATGATCTGTAGCTGGTGAGGTGAACTGTCAGTTTGTCTTCCAATATTTTAGAGATGGATTTCATTGTCGTGTAATGTGTCCTAGCATGATAGAATAGGGAAAAAATGGACCACTCTACTTTTAATCCCTGTTGTTTAATTTGTGTATCTTGTTCTTTCCTGGAAGACCTGGTTATTGGAGAATGGTCTTGATTTATTGTGCTGGGAAGTATAAGTTATCTAATTTTTGACACTGAACAAAGCATTTATCTTTATCAATTGGCAAAAACGCAATCAAGTTTTGTGACAGTTCGTTTGTTTAGATTTAAATACATATATAGTGCTTTTAACATTCTTTTGTGTATAGAGTAATGGGGAAGGCAGTTTTTGCTTTGTGTGATATCTTGAACATACTGATGTTATAAACTAGATAGTAAAAAAAAAAAAAATTGTTTTAACCTTTCATCCTGATGACAAAAGATTGCTTGTGAGTGTGAACTGATTAATCACTGTCTGTTCCTTCAGGTAGTGAAGATATTCTTCTAAACTTTGAATGAAATTGTTTGGAAGGTCTATATGACCCTCAGTGTCACTCTCATTTTTACATGTGGTAAAACTGAACACTGAATATATTCCAAAACATGGAAGATGTATGCAAAGTGGATTCTCTGAATTATAAAAGAACAAACTTAAATAATAGTTGATTGAAGCTTTTCCTAAAATTAACCTTCTAAATCACTTGGTCCTCTTAAACTGCTTGACCAAGGTTGTTTCAGGTATGAATAATTGCCAGATACATTTTTTTAAAGAGACTTAACCTCTAATTCTTGATTTCTGCTTAAGTAAGTCTGACTTTTTTCCAATTAAATTTTTTGATGTGACAGTCAAACCTAGGAAATGTAACAAAGTGCTAATTAAGTCTTGTCTAATCTGAGTCTTATCTGCCCATACATACTCATAATGTTTCTCAGGTTTAAAGGCACTAAGCACTTAAAACAGCCAACTCTGCTAATTGAAATTAATGGTCTATTAATTTAGCCCTTGCAGAACAAGCTACTCATCTCATGTATTTGTGTTAGCATTTCTGTCATTGTGGTTCCAAGTGTTTGGTGGTGCCTTGTCTCTGTAAAGGCAGGGCACATAATGCCTGAACCGTCAATCTTAAATATGTAAACAATGTAAAAAGAAACACATAGAAGACAACCTCAGAAAACAAAACAAAATTATACTTTATATGGCAATGAAAATGATGCTAATGAGATTGTCTTTATGTGTTATAGCCATGACTAAGTCTATAAAATTTGAGGATGCTGATTATTTTTATAATACTTTGTAGAGGAATAAATACAGTCCCTTCAAAACATCCCTATATCCCTTTCCTCCGATCCTCAAGCAGCTACTCTTCGAAATTTTCTTGCCTTTTTGCTTAAGATCTTGATTTTTCTCCAGTCCTTTATGTGCAACACCTTGGAGCTCTTACTATCAGTGTTTCTTTTCCTCTCACTTTCTTTCATTCAAAGTTGTTCCCAAATATTTCTCTGCAACAATTAACATATCCAATGGGTATGAGTTATAGGAATAGAATCTCCCAAGATCTTCTGCACAGGTGGAATATAAATTCCTTTAATGTGTACACAAATAGAAATTAGGAAATATTTAAAATTCTGAGCGTGCTGTGCTTGTAAGTTGAGTTTTGATTAACAGCTGATAAACAGTTCTCTAATGTTTACTGCCATATATAATAACATGGGAGATGAAAGAGGATATAAGTTGCTTTAGCCTTGTCCATTTTACTGGATGTCATATCAGAGATTAGATTTAATTTCATCCTTTGTGCAAAGAATTTTTTAATAAAGTAGCCATTCAGATTAAAGGAAGGATTAATATATTATTTATAGTAATAAGTGTTGAATTGGGTAACGTTTTACCTCTGATGTTATCACAGAAATTACGTACTCTGATCAAATACTTCTTGTTTTTGTTCAGTGGAATATAAGTGTGTCCTAGAAACTGCATTCCAAAAATAAAGAAATAAAGGGGTTTGAACTATTTAAATAGGTTATAATGAAAACTAAACAAAATAATGTGGTCCTTAATTAAGAAGGAAGAGGGACTGCTTTTAGTTCTGTTATAAGGTCTTGTTGAATAAGCGAAACAATGCAAATGTCTCAAACACACCCACATCCAAACTGAATATTTTGGATTTGATTTGGATTTCATAGCAGAGGCAACAGCAGAGAGAGACCAGAGAAACCTCGCAAGGCAATGAAGTTTTGTGTTCTATCCCTGTCATTTTATGCTGGTTTGAAGCTGGGTTGGAGTTGACAGTAGCTTTTCAAAATGGCATAAATTATTAATAAATGTCTTAATCCCCCATTCCTGGGGGCAAACAGCTCTGCCTTACCAAGGCTGTGCAGGCTCAGGAGGAGCAAGAAGTGATCCCCATTGCAGCTCTGCCTTGTCCTTCCTGCGCAGCTAAAGGTCTTTTGTGCTCTATTTGTTCTATTCTGCACTTTATCTGAAATACCATGAGACCCAAAAATCACTTAAATAGCAGCACCAGAGATGAAAAAATGAAGATTGGCTCACCTGTTCATTAGCTAGCTTCACCTTATCATCCAGAATGCAGCCTAGGATTGTGAAAGTATGCCTTGGTGTTTCAGGTTGGTTTTAGTATTTCATACTTTTCTAAAGAGAACACCAAAAGTATTATTGCATGAAATTTGATGCAATGTGCACTGAACTCAAGAATAAAAGGCACCAGTGCTTTAAATAAAAAGGCATCAGTGCAATTATGCCCATAGTGGGACCTGAAGTCACTTTCTAGTCAGGCATTCCCCTTCCAAAATAATTCTCCTTCTGAACTTGTCTATTTTGTTCTGTAGGGCTTGTGTATACATATAAGAAAGAAAATACATATACATGTTCTGATTTTAAAGGTACTTTTTGTCAGTAAAAGCTATGACAATTCTCTTCACCAATGACTGGAAAACGGAGGAATAATTTAGTACAAGAAGACCTGCAGGACCTGCAGGATGTAGTATAAACCATGTGAAAGTTCCAGCTGGGGCTGTGTGACTCAGCAGGGAAGAGGGTGATGTAAACTAAGCTAGGAAGTGCAGGAGTGTGCAGAAAGGGAAATAGGGAAATTTAGATTTTTTTTTTTCTTTTTAATGAATCCAACTGCACGATTTAAGCCACCAATGTAGGTGCCTCTTCCGGACAGGAGCAGGTCACAATCCCATGACTCCAACAATCCTTGCGAAACCCAAATATGGGTTATAACACATTGCAGAATGTTATCCTGCCATAACACCCAGTTTCTGCCAGCTGATCAGCTCTGTGCGCCTGTGCATGGAACTAACCTGGCTGGTGACCATGCTGGTAGGTAGCAGTGCCAGGACCAGCTTCCAGGCTGGGGACATCCTGCAGCCTCAGTGTGCTGGTGTTCACAGGCTAGGAGTGGCCTCCATAGTCCCCTCTCCTGCCAGGTCCCCTGCCTTTCCCAGGAGTTAAGGAGCTGTGGGGCTCATGTAGGCTGTGTGAGCAGGGAGCCAGGTGCTCCCTGGGCAGCGCTGGGCTGAGCGAATTGCTGCTCTCCTTGTGCACAGGCTGCACAATGGGCACTGTGTGATGGGCAGGATGGTGAAGAAAGTTGTGTGTGAGCCCTCTCTAACGCAGAAAGTCTTGAGTAATCAGTCCTGACTGCCAGAAAGGGTGGGCACGATGGGTTTCAGACTTTTATCAATAAATCCCATTTCTCTGCTTTGTGCTCAGAATGCCCCTTGAAGAAGGTAGGTACCCTCCTCTAGGCACCAGCAACTTTTCCCCATGGGAGAGAATTTCCTAAGGCAAATAAATCACATCGCTTCATGGTACTCTTTTATCCTCTCTCTGTAGTTCTGTTTCTGATTTTCGAGATAATTTAAGTTTGGGCTGTTTGGGCTGCAGTTACATCTAAATGCTTCTCTGCCTTGTAAGTTCTGATAATTTTCTTACAAAATAATTTCTGCTTGGGGAGTGCATGTGTATGTGTCTGTATACAATGTTTTACATACAGAGATTAGCACAGACCGGGATAAGAATCTAGTTTGTCTACAGTTTATTTGCTATCTGTCATGCCACTGGGTGTTTAGTCTCACGGTGTAAAATGTTTCCTGTTTCTAGAAAGCCATGCTGTCTGTGGTCACTTCAAAAGACATTTCCCTCTTCAGATAATAATTTTTATTTATAGTTAAAAATCAAGAATATTTTAAAATGTTGAATATTTTAAAATGGTATGACACTAGAACATTCTTCATGATAAAACAAGGAAAGTATCACTATTCACACTGATTTTAACTTCAGAATTTTTATTTTTCTTGGAATTCCTTATTAGAAAAATAACTTGATTTTTACTGGGTATATAAATATATTTATGTAATTTTCAGAAAGAAATGCAGGAAACAAATTATGTAACTGGATATTTTCTAACTAAAAATATTTTAAAAGTCTGATGATTGTATGATGGCTGGAAGCTCAGCATCAGTAGTTTAATAATGACTCTGCAGCCTTTGGTTGTGGCTTGTTATAAATATGATCTTCATGATTTTCAGTTTTTCACAGATATTTTTTCATTTTATATGAACAACCTAAACTTCACACATGTAGCTGTCTAAAAAAGCTTTTTATTATTTTTTCTCCAAATCCTGTGGTTTCCCTGCAACTCATATTCTGAATTTGCAGAAACTTTTTTTCCTGGAGTGGAACTTTCAGCTTCTGTTTTTCAAGGAAGATGGAGAAATTGAGTTCCACTACTCTTTTGTTTTATGTTTTTAATTGTCTGTGGCAATGGAAGTGCAGACCTTATGGACTGTTTTTTTATGTGATTAGATGATTTAAGAGGAAAGGAAATTTCCCAGAAATCATTCCAGTGCTTTTAAACGGACCTTTTCAGTACAGTGTGTCTACATGAAACAAACCACCACATTAAATACTCACAGTGTTGTTGATGTCTGCATCCAGGTGTTTCTGGTAGATGCCTTAGAATACAAAGTCTGTGTATTCAGCCATCGCTAAAGCTGATAAATTGCCGAAGCCGCTCTCACGCGCACATCGCATACGTAGGTGGCTTAGCGAATGAATAATGCAAACCAGAGGTTTCTAGATTTTTCACTAAAGAGGAGGAATGAGGCTCCCTATCAATATCTAAGGCTCAACTCTTCTTCATCTCAGATCTTCCGTGAGCATTTATATCTGTGTGAAGTAATCTTAAGAAGAATTAAAAAAAACCCCCAAACCTGCTCCACTGGAATTTACATGGCTCAGGAGGCTCGTAATAGGATGAGTGTCTTTACTTCAGGTCACTGATTTAAATCCCAGTTAGAAATAGCCAGAAGTCCTTACAATCTGATGGCCAGTTGGTGACCTATGTAATGAACTGGTGATGGAAGCCACCAGTTGCCACCAAGATGTGATTGTGTGTCACACCAGTGAAGCAAATTCAGTATCCTGCAATTATGGAAACCAGAGTTTTTCTTTTTCTTAAGGAATATTTCATTTCTTACTGCCCAGCCTGTACTAAACAGCGTGCAGTTGAGTTTTATCCATTAATAGGAGATTTTCTTAGAATTACAGTCTTGGTAGCTGATCCTTTAAATCTGTAGAGACAACCAGCTGCAGCCTTTAGGTAGTAATTTCTCCACTGGCTGGATTTTATCTAGTAAATATTTGCCTCTTTTTGTGCACACAGTGATTTTCTCCAGGCTTGTCTTGTCATCACCAAGGATGCAGCCTCTCCTTATCCTCTCCCATACTTTATTTCACTTGGTAAAAATAAAAAATATTTTTAAAAATTGATCGCTGACCCTGTGAATGTATTATTGAAAATAAGTTTGTATAGTTGGAGTCTAATATAAAATACCAATTGACCTATGTTAACTAATCCCTTAAGTTACTCCTTGTCTGTGGAGGCAGAACCTGCAAACATAGTGTGTTCATGTGTAATAAATACAGAATTTATAATTGGAATTTACAGGCAGAAGTTACTGACATGTTGTGTATCTCTCAAATCTGATTCCAAACAGTCACATATTATCAATGACATTTTCCCTTCATGATACAACTGGTGTTGTGTGAAGCACAAATTTGAAAAAAAATAGGCTTATTTGAGCTTTATTATTTTTTAATTTGCTACATTATCTTAAAAATTACAGGTCAGAAAAAATATGGAGGAGGGAAAAAAGGCCGGGGATAAGTAATCTTTATCAAGACTCTTCCAGATGCTGGCTTTCAGTGTATGGTTTGTGTTTTAGTCCTTATTAAAAGTAGGATATGCTTTGGAAAATGTTAGCAGGGTAGTGCATTTGGTTTGTACAGGCAGGCTTCAGTACTGAGAAAGAAGCTAAAGGGGTGTCTTCTGTGAGAAGCTGACAGAAGCTTCCTGTATGTCCAGCAGAGCCGATGCCAGCCAGCTCCAGGACAGATCCACTGCTGGCCAAGGCTGGGCTGATCAGGAATGAGATGACACCTCTGTGATAACATATTTTAGAAGAAAAAAAAGTTATCATGCAGATGTAATTGTGGCCAAAGAAGAGCAGAGTGAGAACATGTGAGAGGAGCGACTCCACAGACAACAAAGTTGCTGAAGAAGGAGGGGGAGGAGGTGCCCCAGGTACTGGAGCTGAGATTGCTCTGCAATCCCTGGTGCAGACCATGGTGAAGCAGCTGTGCCCCTGCAGCCCATGGAGCTCCATGGGGATGCAGAGATCCACCTGCAGCCCATGGAAGAGACCCACTCTGTGACCCTGTGGGTGCCCTGTGCTGGAGCAGGGACCTGCAAACCTGTGGAGAGAGGAACCATGCTGGAGTAGGTGTCCTGGCAGGACTTTTAACCCTCTGGGGGACCCATGTTAGAGCAGGCTGTGCTTGAAGGACTGTACCCTGTGGAATAGTGACCCACATTGCAGCAGTTCATGGAGAACCATTGCTTGTGAGATGGACTCAAGATGAAGAAGTTCATGGAGAACTGAGGGACCCCAGTTGGGTCAGGGGAAGGAGTCTTCTCCCTGAGCCACAGGAGAAGCAACGTGATAAACTGATCATAACCTCCATTCCATGTCTCCTTGCGCCACTGGAGTAGGAGGTAAAGCTTGAGAAGGAGGGACTGTGGAGGGAAGGTGTTTTTAAGATTTATTTTACTTCTCATTATCCTGCGCTGATTTTGTTAGCAATAAATTCAATTAATATCCCAAATTTTAGTATGCTTCATCTTGATGGTATTTAGCATGTGATGTCTCCTGGGGCTTGTCTCAATACGTGAACCCTAAATTATATTTTTCTCTCCCCTGTCCAGTTGTGGGTGAGAGAGATAGAGCAGCTTTGATGGGTGCCTGGTGTCCAGCCAGGGTCAACACTACAGTGATTTTGGTGCCAAAACCCAGGCTCATGAAGATTTTGAGACAAGGATAGTAACAGGGAGAGTAACAGGCAAAAGAAGCACTGAACAATGTTAGAGTCTGGAATGATCATGAGTTTTTGTTTTAATTGTGGTGAAGGGACTAGGGGTGGGTTTTGTGTAAATTGTTTTTGTGATGATGCTATTTTGTTCTTTGTGTAGGGGATTTTTGTTTTATTTGCTTGGTTTTGTTGCTGTGAGTGAAGATTGTGATGAATGTGGATTTTAATGATAGTTCTTAAATATGTGAAACACAGAGGTGAGGGGTGAAAGCTGGTAAATTATTTGTGTAAATAGTGACAAAAGATAAATAAGTGATAAACAAGACTGAATAGCTACCATTTTATGAATATGGATCTACTACTGAAAGTATTCTATGTTAGTCAAAGGCACTAATTTTTTAATAACTCCCAAATAGAATAGGGTTGTAAGTTTCCACATGAGGTTTTATTTGAAAAATTTGAAAGCAGTGGCAGTGTTGATACTGATAATCATATTGACCTAAAGGATCAAAAAGGCAATTTTAGAGGTTACAGGCAAAGGAACAAAGAACAGTAATAGAGGTCACGGGCAAATGGAAAACCGGACAGTTAGTTTATCTCATGTCTATATTTACTATGCTGGTTTTACCAGAGCTGTATAGTATTTCTTAGGTGACCTTGATATTTCTTGCAAAAACAGATTCTATTCCATCATCCTGCAGAATGGCTGGTGTATGTCCACATTTTTGCTGTACTTATTTCTGTGTGGAAAGGGTCAAACTCATAAGGCCTAAAGATACAGTAGGTCAGTACAAGCCAGAATCACAGCAGGGAGGCGGGGTTGGTTTGCTGGATGTGTGGCAGAAGAACGTGGCACTCTGCAGGGTAAACAAGCCTGGTTTTGCTGGTGTGGGTGGAACTGCAGTGCAGTCTCGCGGTGGCCCGGACAGCCTCGTGTTTGGAGGAGGCTTTCCCTGCTTGCATGGCCTCTGACCGGATAGCAGAGTCTGTCCTTCATCCCCTTCCCTTTCCTCAGCTCTTCACTTGCTCCTTCCTTCATCTGGCTCTTTCCAGCGGTCCCAAAAAGCAGCAGACTCCTCTGGCTGCACAAGCTTTCTGTGCCCTGGGCCTTGGTGGCACTGAGAATGTCCAGAGCCAGGAGAACAGGAGCAGCTTTGCACTCTCTGGGCTGGTTCTTCCTCCTGTCCCTTTGTGCCTGAGGGGGAAGTGTGTGCTGTCTCATAGACCTTTTTTTGGGTTTTTTTTGAGGGCTGCAGACAGTGTAACCGCACCCACATGAAGCGGAAGCATGGGGGGTTTTTTTGTAGGACTGGCTATGGTTGCAGAGATGGGGAAGTCCCAAATTAGATTTTGTGCTGGCCACAAAAACCTCTGTCTGTGTATCTATCTGGCCATATTATGAAGGAACAGGTTTATGCTACAAACAGTTTTTTCATCAGAAAACAAGGTGCACAAAGCCCTCCTAAACAAGGCCAAGATTGTAAATAGGATTAAAATCTTTTCCCTGGCATCGTTCTGTATATTTCCTATATGAGGGAATTCAAAACAAGGACTTTGTGGGTTTTTTTGCTTCTCAAATATTCAGGTGAATGCTCAAGAAGTTTTATGAACCAAAGAGTTCATATTGACAATAATTCTAGTCCAGCACCTTTCTCAATATTGTGGGTGATTTCTTAAATCACAAAATGGTGAGCTAAAAAGGCTGACATTTTTACTATGAACCAAAGAGGAAGACAATTAATTAAATCCATTGAAAAACAACTAGAAATTACTTGAACGTTGTCTGGGGGTGAGAAGAATGGATATTATTTAACACTATATTCAGAATGTTAGGCTCAAACATTCAAAACAAATTGCCATATTTTTCTTACAATTTTGAAGGTGAAGGTATTAGATCATCTCTACACACCATCTAATTTTGTGGCTATATTGAAACTTAATATTTGTCAAACAATTCAAAATGTTCAGGAAGGAATAAGTCCAAGTTAATGTTTTAAAACTTTCAGGTTGAAGAAGGTAAGGATGAAAAAGAGCTCCCCAAACTTAGTCTTATTTTGTTGAAAATAATTTATTTAAGTGGTATGCATATATAGAGCAAATGGGAACAAGAATATGGAAAAGTGATGATTTTGACCTTATCTAGTAAGAATAGTATAAAATGGATGTGTTCATTTGTTCAGCTTGCTATGGAGATTTCATTCTTCATAATAAAAATTTTCATTTGTCAGGAATAGAAACTGCACTAGCAATCATCATGTACGAACATATTGCTAAACTAAACACTCTTTTGAATTTGCTTGGGAATTATCTGTTTCTCTAGGATCTCTTGTACAAGATCTATTTGTAAAACCATAGGCTCTGGAGGAAAAAGTGAAAGAAACAGAATGGAGTCAGATCGGTGCCTGATTATTGATTTGCCAAATCAAACAAACCCCAACACTCCCCCATCGACCCCCAAATCCCAACAAAATAAGTTATAAATGGAGGTGACAAAGAGGCTTTGGTCTATGCATCTAAAAAAAAAAATTTCAAAGTTATATTTATGAGGTCTACAAGGTAAGATTTTTCTTGGCTTGATCAAAATGGAGACTTGATGGAAAAGAAGACCAGAAAGGATTTCACTACCTTTTTTCTGGCTTAGGAGAAAACACTAGGAAAATAGACCTGATTGCAAATCAGTTACAAATTGTATTTTCTTTCTCCAGAGTGCAGAAGTTATGAAGAACCTTTAGGTGATTTAAAAAAAAATCTGGAAAGCTCATTATTTCCTACTCTTTTGGAATAATACAGTTTGGGTTGGGCTTTTGGGTTTTTTTTGGAGTTTTTCCTTCTCTCCAAAAAATAAGCATCCTATGAATTTGCTGGATATGTGTCTACAGAGAAGAATATATTCATGCCAAAACAATTCTTTAATTTGCAGGTTTGTCTTTCTTGGTCTTTACATTTACAGGAGCGGATTGGCCTATTGATTTGATTCACACTTCCACAAAAGAGAGTAGTGGCGAAATCAGCCTCTGCATATAGAAAAATAACATGAGAAGCAAAAAAAAGTTGCTAGTAAATCAGCAAATCCTCTGAATTATCCCCTAAGAGACCGCATTTTGCTGTTCATCTGCTGTCCTGCTCCTCTTCCTACACATGGCAACATCAGAAGCTCACGGTGAAGTCAGAATTTTCAGATGCTCCTGGAGCACTCCTGGAGTGCTAGTTCACTTCTCAGGGAAACGAGGTTAAGCAACCCTGAACTTTTCTTGCAGTTTTTTCTTCTCACAGTGAAAGCAAAGACAGTTACTGTAGCTGATGTACGCTAACTTTTCTATGAGTTCTGTGAGTTTAATACTGATGTATTAAAATAGAAAGAACTTAAACCAGCCCTCCTCTTCTGGAGCACTCTGTGGTAATGGGAATGAGACAATCAACACCCAGCTCTCTGCTGCAGGCTGGGCTGCTCTTTATTTTGGTCTGTGTGGTAGTGCTTACAGGAGCTATACAGGGCCTGGGGAATTCCAATCTTCACATCACTGTTGTGCCACTGACGTGTGCTTCTAAATGGCCGCTGCCCTTCGTTTGGCAACCAAGTGTTGAATGAGTGTTACAGCCCCAGAAGCCCACTCAACTGGCAAACTTCAAGCAATTGCATGTTTTCTTGGTAAATGTAATGGAACCTCAACAAGTTAATGTAAGTAATCCCTCAAAGAGATTAAAACAATCCTGTAAGTACATTATCTCTGCAGGAAGGTTTCCTGTCCTGTGCAGCCAGTCCTGCTTTCAGGCCCCCATTTATAAAATTAGCTGTACAATAATTTAATGTGGTGGCGAGACATAAAATAAATTTAAAACGTAACTAGAAACTAAAGCCAAACAAATTTTGATTTAAAATGAGGTCCAGCCCTTGTTGTTTTTGTTTTGTTGTTTTCTTTTTTTAACAGCTAGGATTATAGCTGGCTTTGTTCTTAAGAGAAGTGGTTGACTGTGTGTCCAACAATGTTTTAGCAAAATGAAATACTTTTCTGGAATATGGGCAACCAGGATAAATACAGGATAAACTGGATTATGTTTTCTGTCTAGTTTGCCAAGGAAAAAAGTTTGACCTTTTATATGATGATTTGATGAACTTTTGTGATCTCAAAAGTCCTGAAATTGTGTCTAGAGTTAATTTTGGTTAAGCCTTTCCTTGAGGAGACTTGGGAAGCAGAGTAAAAGTCATACGGAGACAGAAAGAAATCAGATAGCACAGAAAAATCAGGAAGGATTAAGAAAAATGTGGCTGTGCAGTGTGGGAATCAGGAATTTAGAAACTAAACACAGGTAGTATCGGCCAGTTGTTTCTATTATTTGGGAGCCAGATGAGACTAGGTCACTGCCATTTGGAAATGTTTAAATATTGGCACTCCATGGGAAATTTCTTCACTGTTGTGACTTTCTTCAAGCCAGATCAGTCAGCATGTGGAGCTGTCTCTAGATCTGTATTCCAACCCACTCTATATCCACTGTGAAATTTAAATACAAAAAAGGAATTAAAGATAAAGGAACACTGCTTTACAATCATTATTCTTATTCTTAGTTCTCTTTGAGTGTAGTCCTATGTCAGGTTTTCCACTATTTTTAAGGGGTGAATGTCAGGCAAAATGGAGTATTGTAATCTGTGTCTTTCTGTTTGCCCCTTTTTCACATTGGTACAACGTTGGCAATATGACTCCATAATTCCCATAATTCCCATGGCATTCCAGGATTTATTAAACTGACATCGCTGTGACATAATTAGCCAAGGGCTTTCTGATGTTAGGGTGCAAGGCATCTGGGGCTCAGGATTCAATGTTTATTGGAGATAGGTGCTGCCCAAAGACCAAAAAATAGGTTATTTTCTGTGTGCAATATTTATCTTCCCACTTACAGAACACAGGTATCATTAGTACAAATTTTTGTCTCATAATTAGAATTGAAAGGCCTATGAACATTATTAGGAGATGCTTCATTCCCCACTTACTGTAAAATTATTTTAATTTAATCCATTCAAGATGTGGATTTTTATTTAATGTTTTTGACTTTTCCAAATAATGTTCTACATTATATAATTTCTACTTGATGTTAATTATCATAAACTGCTCCTTTTTTTATTGCCTCTTATGTATTCCTTTTTACTGCTTAATGCTTCTCTTTACCTGCCCAATGAACCACGAGGGAATTTCAACAAAATTTTACTGTCTCAATGGCAGATGGCCACTTACCCATCAAATGAGCCCTTCTATAAGACACAAAAGCTTTTATTGAAATGTTTCTGACATTTTTGTCCTTTCAAACAATTTTTCTATTTTTCTCATCCTTGCTCAGTTAGCTCTTCACAAGATATTTTCAATGGTGACTTTCCTCTCTTTATGTGTATTGAACGTGATCCATGATTATGGGATCCTAGGCAACTGGTGACCTGTGATCCAATGATTAGTAACTTTTATCACTCATAATGAAGTAATAAGATAGAATGTTTTGTTTAAATAGCACCAGTACCAGAGAGTTACAATAATTATTATTATGTCTTCTGCTTTTGGTCTCCTTTTTCCAAGGGAAGCATGGGTGATTGTATTTACCTGCCCCGCAAACTCCAACTCAGCTAGCAGACCATGGGGCAAGTCAACATTTTCACAAATTCTCAGCAAGTTATACCTTTATGCAACACGCCATTGATGTTGGCCAAAGCCAAAATCCCATGACACAAGGGGCTACTTGTAGAATTTGTGTTTTTCTAGAGAAAGCCACCAAGAGCAGCCCTTTGTAGGATGTTTGCAGGTTGTGCCACAATGCACAACAAGCAAACAACTGGACAGTGTTCCACTGGATTTGGGAATCATCTGAGAAACAAACACAGCAAAAAAATATATATGTATTAGCAGAAGAGTACGTTTTGTGGGCTTCACTGTGCCCTGCTAAGAGAAAACAGGGGTGGAAGTTAGGAAAGGTGCAGTCAACATTCCTCTTCCACCAAAAAAACCAAAATATTAAGGAAAAAAGGTGCAGAGGTGGAAAGAGAAACATGGACAAAACAACCATGGAAATAGTGTAGAAGAGAATAAAAACCTGTGAAAAGTCAGAAATGGATGGAAGGGAGAAACAGTGCATAGAAAATTCAGGAGGAAATTTTAAAAGTATCATGATACTAGCTCCAGAGCACTCAATGCAGAAGAGCTGAAGAAAGTGAGTGGTAAAGAATGACTACAAGGATGCACTTCTCATGCGAGGCACTACACTATATGTATTATCATTTCACCACAGAAATCTGTAATGAAAACCAACATCAATGTACATTGCAGCAGAATCTAGGTAGACAATGCTCAAGAGCAATCAAGCAGCAATGGAAGAGCTGGGGACAGTTTCTCTGGGACATGAGAATAAAAAGGTTGATCCTGGGTGGGGAGTTGCAAAATGATTTGAAGAACAAAATTTTGAGGCTGTCATCATTGGGTGGGAGGAAACGGTTTGAATGAGTCTCAAAGCTAGGGAAGATGGGGATGGGCAAAGGAGCTGGAAGAAGGACAAGTTGGGGGTTGTTGGCATGAAATGAACATGAACTGAAGGAAAATAGGAAGAGTCATGGGTGAGCAGGGACTGTAGAAGTTGTCAACAGGACAATTTAACCAAAGGCTAAATAGTGTGCCCTTCCATTCTCTTCTCCCTTCTGAAAAAACCCCACATCTCAAGATCATCCTCTGTTATCTGACTTTGAAAAACTAGCCCTACTATATTGGGTATGGGCTGCTATTGACTACCATTTCCTAGTAACTTTTCCAAGGTTCCTCTTGTTTGTAAGGCAAAAAAACCTGCAAAACAAAACAAAAAAACCCAAAGCAAATCCACACAAAAACATACAAACCAACTAAAAAGAGAAAAGAAAATAAAGCAAACAGCACTGGGGACATCTTTCAGGCCTGGTAGGCAAGGTCCTGAGGGCTGGAGCCTCTGGCACCCATGTCCGCTGCGCACACGGAGTGCACAAACTCGCAAGACCCCCACGCGTGCTGCGGAGGCCCACGCACCCTCCACGCCGCCCTGCCACGGGCACACCCTCGGACAGACAATGAGCAGCGGGTCCGCGTCGTGACCCCCCCCACCCGGCGACACCTCCCGGCAGCGCTCCCGCCCTGCCGGCAGCCCCGGGCCCTGCCCCGACGTGGGGATCCCGGTGCGGGCGCACCGTCGCGCTCCCCGGTCCGGCCCGCTGGGACGCTAGGCGGGCACCAAAAAGTTAGGGACAGCGGGGACAGGGCAGCTCCCCCCGCTTTTGTTGAGCGCCGGGGAGCGGACCCTCGGCGGGGCTGAGCCGGGTGATCGCGCCCCGGTCATGAGCCGGTCCCAGAGGGCCGGGGGGTGGGAAGGAGGAGGAGGAGGACTGAGGCGGAAGGTGTCTCTTCAGCCTCTCTCCCTCCAAGGTGAGTTGCGGCGCTGCTCCGCGCTCCTTTTGTCTCGGTGCGAGGCCGCGGCGCACCCCGGCCCCGCCCCGCCAAACTTTCGGCGGGGACCGGGGCGCCCCGACGGCCGCGGGGCCGGGCAGGGCGCGGGGCGGCCGCGCCGTCCGCCGGGGACGCGCCGGGGCTGTCCGCGACGCCCGTGCCCGTGTCCCCGTGGGGGCTGCCGGAGGGCAGGTGGAGGGGACGTGGGGTGCCGGAGGTCCCCTCCTTCCCGTTGGGTTTCTTTGGGACGGATGCGGTCGGCCCCGTCTTTGCGCTTTACGCAACAGGTAGGGATGCCAGGAGCTGGCGGCGGCGGCACGGAGCCGCAGCCAGGAGGTTTCGGGGGGCTTTTTTTGTTACGTTCTCTGGAAAAGTGCGAAGGGGAGGGGGAGGAGAACCAACAGTTTTCCGAAATTCCCCTTCAGTTGTTTATTTATGTACTTCCCGTGTCCATGAAAAACGGGTTCGTTTCGCAACTCCGGAGTTTTATATTGTTTTCTATCTACTTTTTACCCCCCTTTTCTTTCTTTTAAAGTTATTTTTCTTTATGTCCTGCGTTTGCCCGTCTCATTCCGGCAGATCAAACTGTCCGAAAGCAGATCCCCAGAGGCTTGTCCTCACTGACAGTCGGGGGAATCCAAACAAAGAGGTGCATCTACCGGAAATAATGATTTGAGAGATGGTTCTCTCCCTTTCCACCCCCCACTCCCCCGCCTTGAATTAAATTGTTTTCTTTTTCTGGGAGGTTCAGTTCGAGGGAAGTTTTGCGCCGGAGCCGGGGTCGGGGCTGAGGAGGGATGGAGCAGACGGAAAGTTGCGGTGGTGGGAGGAGGCGGGGGGCGAGGGCAGTACGGGACCCCGGCGGCGCCCGGACCGCGGGGGGAGCAGGGGCGCGGGGGACCTGCCGCCGCTGCCGGCTCTTTGTCTGCTCGGGCAACTTGAACAAAAGGAGAAACTCGGATGAACTCTCCATCTCTTCCTCGCCTCTCCCGGGTAAACTCATCTTCGGCAACTTTATCGGAAGAGATTTGCTCAACTTTCTTGGAGCTCTCCCGCCGCTTAAAAGCAAAGAGCCCCGCCGTAGGCTTCTGAGGAAATCTAGTTTCGCAGTTTAGAGAAAGGAGAAGGTACGTTTGGACTTGGGGTTTATTGTTCTTTCCCGGCTCCCTCGTCGCTCCCCCCTCCGCCCTGCCATCCGCGCCCGGGTCTGGGAGCGCAGCGGAGGCGTCTGCGGGCCAGCCCAGCCTTTCCTTTGTACTTTTGGGAGCACATGCAGGTATTTTTGGGGAGGGTAAGGCAGTCATTCCGCCCGAACTCCCGTAATGCGGGCTGGGGGCACTAGTCGGGCGGGGGACCTTGCCTCCTTCTTGTGCCTGCTTTGTTTTATTTTAGAGGTTTAACTTTTTTTTTTCTTTTTTCTTTTTCTTTTTTTTGGTGGGGAGGGAAGTGGACTCGGAGGGCTTTCTGGATCGGGCTATGTTTTTAAGAGTTGGGACAGAGAAAAGCTGAAGACGGAGAAAACTTGAGGGGATTGTAGGGAGTCCTGGCGGCCCTGGCCAGGGAGTGGGGGGCTGGTGGAGGCCGTGGGACTGGGCTGGGCAGGGCAGCGCGCAGCAGGGGCAAGGTGGGTGCTCCTCCGTGTGCCAGCTTGGGTCGCGGGGCCCGAGACACCGCAGAGGGTAACCCGTGGCGGCTGTGGGACCAACCCAGGGAGCCAAGGTGCGCAGAAGTGCCGAGGGACAATTTTTGGAGAAGAGAGACGGACCAGAGGGAGGACTTTGTTCTTCCGACTGCATTGATCGTAGCGAAGGGAGAGTGGGAAGGGTCAGTCCAGGCTGGCCCTTCCTCGGCTGGGCTTCAGTGCAATTCCCTGCGTCCCTTTGGAAATGCGAGAGTTGCCTTGGGTTTTGTTCCATTCCTTTTGCTTCACGCTTTCTAGAGCAAGCATTGCAACTCCACAAAACTTACTTGTGAGCTCTTTGTACTTTTCTTAATTATCTTGATCAATTTAGTATCTTATTATTTCCCCATCTTCTTTTTCTGTGCTATGTAATAATCTTCCATTTTTATCTTTTTTCATCCCAATACTCTACTTTCTTGTGTTTTCTTGTCCCAATTTCCTAATTGTTCCCCTCTCTCCTTAGATCTACCCATTTCAGAATTTCTGAAGTCTACTTTTTACTTTTTATCTCCTCCTCCTTAATCTGTTTCCATCTACTCTTCTACCTTTATGCTTGCATTTCTCATGAAAAACTCATTTTGCCAGGATCCTCCTTTTCATCCATGCTTAGAAATGCTCATTTCTCCTGATGTGAAGCAAACATAGAGCTTCTTGTTCTCTCCTAAACTTATTCTTCTGTGGACTGCTCTACATCCATGTTACCCAGTTCTGCGGACAGAGCTTCTAGCAATAATACTTGTTCACAAATGTTTACTTTCTCCTTTCTTCTCATCTTTGTCTCTGTGTACATGCATCTTCCAGTCTCTAAAAGCTTCTTCTAGTTCCTCTCCATTGTCCTTAGTGTGGAAGTTTGTTTTTTTCCTTTCCCCTACTCCATCTTCTCAGACCTGACACTGTTCTTCATGTCATTGTTCCCTCCTGTGCAGAGCACTCAGAATTTTCTCTCCATTCTTCATAGTCCCCTTCCCAACCTAAGTCAAATCTGCTCTTTGCACCTCTGAAGGAATTGCACAGAGGGACTACCAGAGTAGACTGATGTGGGTTGGGCTACTTTGGCTTCTTCCAGGGCCAAATGCCATCAGCAGTGCTCAAAGTTTAGGTCCCAGCTGAAGTAGCAGATCTGCTGGTGGAGGTGCTGTGGGGAGACACTGCAATAGGGCTAAGGAGGCAGAGAAGATCTGCGTACGTTTCCCTCAGAAGGGTTGATAAGTTTGTTTTTTTTTCTACTTAGGTTTTTTTTTATTGACTAACTGTTTTCATTAGCTTTTAAATACCGGTCAGGGCAGTTGAAGAGCCTTTATATTACCTTTTTTCCCCTGTCACTTCAGTGCTTTCTGGGAGGTAAGACTGTGCAATCTGTAGATATATATGAAAGCCCTTTTCTTAAACCTTCTTCTGTTACACTCCAGCCCCACGATGTTTTTAAAACAAAATGCCATCACCAGGCTTTGAGTTTAGGATGTGTCTAAATCTGTAAAGAAATTTGTGTTTGAAATTATTCAGAAGAAAGTAACTTTATATTTGTATGTTAGTTCCTGAGTCGCGTGGCGGAGTTACTGTGCTGAACTAACACTTCTTCCTCATATTTGAACAGGTCACAACATGATTGTTGGGAAAATGGGATGGTTGCCAGAACATCAGTGTGTGATGGGTGCCATATTGCATTACTCTTCAAATGGTGGAATACAGCTTGGGATTCCTCAGGGCTGCTTGTTGTGGTTCCAACTGGACCATACAGCTGCTTAATGTCTTAGCTTAGTTTGGATTCATACTAATGGTTAATGGCCTCCTGCGGGAAGTGGAAGAGCCCCATGCTGAAACTTGTGGATATTGTGGAACGTGCTGCTGAGACCCATTTGGATTATATCACCATCTGACACCAAGGTTCTGCAGCTGATGAAAGGTATGCTTCTCCCCTGGTGCAAAAAATACTGTCTCATACATCAGGATACTAAATACAAATACTTGTCTTTGTTTTAAACAAACTTGCTTTGTAGCCTTTTTTGTTTGTTTGTTTGTTTGTTTGTTTTGCCTTGCTACTGATACCTGCAAGAGTTTTGTGTGGTATTAATCTGACAGAAATGTCTTACGAATGATTTGATAATGTTTATATCTTAAATGGAAAAGGAAAACCCAAATATGAAAGGGTTTTTTTTTCCATAATTAACTTACATTTTGAAGGTAATGACTTCATAGAGTCTAGCAGCTCTAGAAAATGAGACTACAAAACTTTTAAGAAAAATAAGTTAAAAACAATTTAAGCAAAACACTTTCTGCAGTTCTCATCTTCCAAATAGCCCAGTTTGTTTGAAGACATTACTATTTTCTATTTTGAACTCAATATAGCAATCTTCTATGATTTAACCTCTTTCCCTCCAAATAACAACAAAACTCTCAAGGATGGCTTGAGTGGGGGAGAAAGAGCAAACAGAAGTATTTCAGTTAAAAATCCAAGAAATTATTTTGTTTCATATCTTTTTAAAATTTTGATGTAAGTCTTCTTCCAAAGTGTGCTTGCATCCTGAATGTCCCAGTAATATAAAAGTCTACTGGACTTCAGCACTCAGTTTTCCTACTAAATGAGGTAATCAATGTAAAAATATGAACTGGAAACTAGCAGAGAAAACAAGTGGTTAAAGAGTTATTAATGAACAACAAATTATTTTTGAATCTAGATGAAGTGTTAATCCAATAGTGAGGAAATCAATGAGTTCCTTAGTGAACCATGCTAATGGCAAAGCAAATTTTAAAAGTATTTAAAATCTGATCCTTATATACCTGTTGTGCACTTCTTCATTATAGCTGAAAGTGAATGACGTGAAAATAGTTGGTTTTGCTACATTTCTTCTCAACTGATTGGTTTCAGCCTAAACCATATGTAGGGCAGACAAGTATTCATAATCTTAAGAAAAGTGCTGAGCTGGCTGGCCTACTTTAGAGCAAAACAGAAATCTGAACAAATAATCACTTGTGATCCTTTTCTGTAGTAAACAGAGATACAAGAAGCAATACAGTTCTAATTTCCTGGTTCTGACTGAGTTTTAATAAAGACATACTCTTAATTTTCTTAATTATTGTGGGTAAGCTTTTTGTTGCGTACTGGATGCAATTAATATACATTTAGATTTATGGTCTTCATGTTGTTCTGCATTTATACTATTTTTGAACTTTGCATGACTGAAGATAGCCACATGAAAGCCTTTAATTTGAAGTCTCAGAAATGGAAAGTCTTGTGCTGTTTGTGGAAAGAGAAGACAGAGAATAATAAATAGATTGTGTGGATGAAAATATTTAGAGTGGCTATCTAGTGTCATCTTGGAAAGGAAGCCTAGTTATATTATATTTCTATTTAAAGAAAATCAAAACTGCAATCCTATTTTGTTTCTGTGAAGATTTTGTCCTAGCCGAGATTCTTCTCAGGAACTTGTCGCTCTTTAGGAAAACTAAATTTAACATAGAGGTACACTTCATTTATCTGCATGAAAGCTATTAATTTCATCAGCACTGAAAATGGAGAGGAATTTTTACTATAAGGAGTAAAAATTACTGAGGAGAAACTACTCCTTAGCTTAATTTGAGAGTTTGTGTAGAATTAATTTCATTATTGCCATAAGATTCTGGATATAGGAGGCAAATCATTAGATATATTTGCATTTGTTTGTACTTTGAACTTTTCAAGTATTAATAACTTGTTGACAAACTGTTAAAATTTACAACTTATCTGTCTTCAAATTTCTTTGGACTATTTCCAATAAAATGCAGAGAATCATTCTCCTATTTGGAAATGAGGTCTGCAGAGAGAGGAAAAGCTGGGCCAGATAGAAAGTGTTCAGCATGGTAGTTCCCAGCTGGGAGGCATGCTCCACTGGTAGGAGATGAGACCCTTATTTGGGCTTGCAGAGAACTGGGGAAATGCTTTCTGGGGGCTCTGGCTGGCGTGTTCCTGTACCTTTCTCCTGGGAGCAGTCCCAGCAAAGGCACCAGATGCAGCAGGGGCTGGGTGGAGGCTGAGAACTGTGGGGAAGGAGCAGCACCTGGGCCCTGGGAGAGGTGATGGGGACCACCTGCCTGATTTGGGATGGGAAGGAGCCTTGATGCTCTCAGAGGGGGCTGGTTGGGAGGAGCTGCTGCTTGAGAGAAGGTTTTTGGGTATGGGAGCCTGAAGTGTGGGAAAGAGGTTGTTTCTGTGATTTGTCTTTGGTTGCAATTTGGCAGTAGCTTGCTTTGCTTGTGACAGTCTGGAAGGTGATTGAAACCCTTGCAGGTGTTTTGAGGCAGTGTGGTTTATTCTGGGGGAGAGGGAGTTCTGAACTCCCCCTCACAAGCCTACCCTACAATTTTGATCTGGTAGAAGAATTTGCACCTAAAACAAATTAAGCCAAATCCAGACAGTTTAAACAGTGATTCCTCTCTTGAGCTGTGCTGTCAGTTAAGGAAGCCTTCTAGCCAATGTACATTTTTTTTTGAGAAAATATTTTACTCTGTGTAATGGAGGTGAGAGTAAGCATGAGGGTCTTCCAGGCCAACCCAGCCTGTGTGTGGAAGAGATTTAACAGGCTGCAAGGAGTGCAAATTTTACAGTAGTGTGTGTGAGCAGGTGAGTTGCATTGTTGGATTTGTGCATTGTGAAAAATGGGCAGAGGAGAACTGGGCAGGTTTTGTTACTGCCAGATTTTTAGGTGGAAGAGGAGATGGCATGTGGAGTATCTTCCTATCCATTAACATCTAGGAAGGTAGAAAGGAAAATGTGATAAGAATTTGATTTCTTTGACTGTTCCTTCCCTTTGGATGAAGTGTTTTTCTGGATTCATGGATTCCCAAGTAAGGTGGAAATTTCTGTAGACCCATGTGTGCCCCTCTTGGGGGGTTCCTGATACAAAATGGGAATAGGGATGCTTTTCTGAAGCCTGCTGCCTTTCAACCCTCCTTTGGGAGACCCTGCTTGTAGCAATGGAGGACCAAGAAGCCTTCTTCTCTGGACACTTCATCGCAGTGTCCTCCCCAGGATCTGGAGGCACAGTTTGATTCTTGAGTAAAATTTTAGGAGATTTAGGAGAAAGCTTTTGGACATAAGATTGTTAGTCCCTGAAAGGTCCCCCAGGCAGCCCAAAGAGTATTGGGCAGCTATGAGGGGGCTGGCATGGTAAATATTCACTTCCTCATCTTCACTGAGAAAGCAAGATAGAAGCTGTAGGTCAGGGCACCTTACTGGAATAGAGTTGCCTTTGTATCTTTGGTTCCATAGAAAATGGTATGATAATTGTCTGGTTTTTTTCCTCCGTATTTTGCTCAAGGCTGGGTGAATCTCATGTGTGAAATCATACAGCTTACTATAGCAGAAGTCATAATTATAAATATGATGTTTTATTTTTTTTTATTTTTCTCCTTTCACTGGTTTGTCACCTTATTATGCAACTTGAGGTACAGTATTCTTACAGAAGCAATATAACCATTGGAGTACAGTGTATTTCTTGTCAGAGCAAATTTTTATGAGAGGTACAAGGAAGTCAACCAAGTCTGGAAAGAGAGAGCTTCCACTTGAAATCTGGGTGTGGGTTTACAAAAACCACAATCCCCCACAACTTGTATTGCAGTTATGATTGAGAAATAATTGCATGAAGACTTAAAATGAAAACAAAGCTTCCAATATGCGACCGCTTTTTCTGTAAAGTGCTCTCAGTAATGTCAGGACAGAGGCATATGGTGTGTGGAATTGTTTTCTGTTTCTTGATTGGATTTATTTTATGTAGCAAGAAGCTTTCCAAGTCACTAATGGATTCTATTTTTATTCTTTTTTTTTTTTTTTTACTTGCATTGTCATAACATGAAATTTATCACAAACTATTTGTGAAGCCTGAGGTAGGGCCACAGTGTGCTTGATATCTTGACCTTTCCTTGATTGAAATGCATAGATATGTTTGGTTTGGTAGGGGAAATAGATAAGCTAGGGGGACTTAGAATATTCTAACACAAAATTAGTTCTGGCCTTCGAGGACAGGGACAGTACTTCCCCTGAAAGGTTATGAGACTACTACAAGTGTGAATTCTGTATTTAAATCCATTAACATTGTAGATTAGTGAGAAGAAATTGGGTTTGACACTGTACAAAGGAGAAAGAAGAGAAAAAGCTCCTACCTAGTCCAGATATGTCTACTGCTGCTAAAAATTGAAAACTGATTTAATTTCATTATATTTGTAAACTAAAGCTACCATCCTTCTATTTAAGAACAATGTTGCAACTATATGAATTAAACTGAATTTTGATAAATCTTAAAGGTTCCAAAGGTTCCAGTATAAATTTTTGTCACTTTTCTGTGTTTTTATTTTTGTTTGGTTTAGTTGGTGTTTTTTTTTTTTTTTTTTGTTTTTTTTTAAATTTATTTTAAAGCCTAAAGTCCCACGGGGGTGATGAGTGTGATGTTGCTCTGGATGCCAGCATTACTTCCATGTCAGAGATAAGAGAGAACACTGAAGTAGAATCATGAATGTTTGCATGGAATTTCTTGCAGGCCTGGGAGGGGGCTGGGTATGGAAGGAGGAGGCACGTGATTGCCATAAAATTAATAAGTGAGCAGTGGGAGTGGGTATTCTGGGCTGATAAGGATGGAGTCTGACTTGGTAGTGAGCCAGTGATTATTGGTGAGGAAAGGAAGTGGTGAGACATTTTGAAAACAAGTGCTAGTTGCTGGTGATGGATGGGAAGAGGAAAGAGACGTGGATTTTGTGGGAATGGATGAGAAGCTGTTTGTCATCATTTATGTGTCCAGACTCCTGTGCCATCAGAGCATTTCTAATAGAAAAATGGAGTGAAGTCTTTAAATGGCTGTGGCATAAGTAATAAATATCTCAGACATTGGTACGGTCGGCTTCTTTTTGGTGTGTGATAAAATTGTGATGTTTAATGCTGTGAAAGGAAACAAAGTTAATTTTTGCTTTGTACATTTTGTGTTAAATTACTCCCAGAATCAGTGGGACCTTCAGTTGAGGATACAATTTACTGTCTTTTGTTTCTCTTTGCAACACTGTTCAAGGCAACAGTTAATTTAGGTAAGTGTTTCACGAGTTGCACGTGTTGTTTCCAGATTCTCTCAGGGGTGAAACTTTGTGTGGCTGATCATTTAGTTATCTTTTAGAACTGAAAATTGGTTTTTGATTGGTACCAGTATTGATCGGTGCCTGTCCTCTGAAATGAATGAAATTTGTGGTGGATCCAGAGTATATAGGAAGGTACCCTGGATTATGCAGAGAATGCTGAGGGGTTTTTAAGCAACTTGATCCTTTTGGTGCAGGCTGGTGGGCTGCCATGCCAGGTATTAAATTAGGCCTGTAAGCTGCTTTGTATAACTGTGTTACTTCATCTGTCAGTTGTTGCTTTTCTTCTGGGCTTGGGTATGATGTGGAATCAGCTTGGCTGGGGCTGGAGCTGACCTGAGCTGGTAGCTCAGGGGCTTTTCATTGGGCTCTGCTGGGGGTGTGTGTGAACGTGAACTCAATTGTTCTTTATACAGAGGCTGTTGTTTCAAGGCTTTGGGCTTCAAGCATTGAAAGAGATGCTCTCTTGCCATTACAAAAGATGCTTTGCCTTTTTGGTAGAAAGTTGGATAAGATAGCACTCTTTTCATCATCTGTCTCTGGGGCTTAATTTTGCCATATTCAAAGTTTTATGATACCATGTAGCCAGTAGGTTTATTCACCCAAGCTCCTGGACTGTGATTCTTTCTTTATAGGCATGGCTCCTCACTGAAAATCAGACACTGGAAAGAAGGGTGATTCGGGTTCACAACTTAGTGGTTTTGGTGCCTTTTTTTTTAAAATTACACTTGAAAAAGAAGGAATGAAAGAAATGTTATTCTGAACCCAAAAGCTTGTTGTTTATCATGCAGTTGCCTCTCAGCTTCAGGATTTGTATACATTATTTTTATAGCATTAAGTCTATGCATTATATGGCTATACAGCTTTCCTTTTGCATGCAGTTAAAATCATGGCAGCATTTGATATATATGCCCTGCAGGAATTCCAGTGCTTAGGCAGCGTAGGAAGGGGTCTACAGCCTGGTGTGTGCTCCTGACAGTAGTTCACCTAGTAATAGAACTGAAAAGGAAGTTTTAAAGGCAGCTATAAGAGAAATTGCTCCCTCTTCCCAAAGAAACAAATGAACAATTTGCTTAATGTCCACTGAGATTCGTCTTGGACCACATAATGCATCTAGATGGAAGATTAATTTAATACTAGTTTATTTTAAATGCCTTATTTAATAAAACTCATAATTAGCACCTCCCTTGTATTCATTATTGTGTGTAGTACCTCAAAATTAATACCTGAAATATTTTCGTCAGTCAATTTGGGTTATCCAGAGCACATTTTTTTTCTTGTTTAGCCACGAATTTGAGCTGTTGTGTCTAAATCCAGTCAGCCATGTCAATTTTTCATGGAGCCAAATAATAGCTGTTGACTTCAGTGGTGATACTGACGGCTAGAGTTTTTGGAAAAGCAAACCGGACATCAGAGTACATATGTGTGCACACACATTATGTGTTTATATTTTGGATATAAACATATATAAGTGCATGTCGTGTAGTCCAGAACCAAAGGCGTGTCTGAGGCAGCTTCATGAAGGAGAAAAGTGATTTTTTTTTTCCTCTCTGTTTGGAGCAGTGTCTTGTTCTTTCTCAGACCTTGCTTCTTGTTGTCTTTTGTTGGTGGTCTTCAATGCTGTCTTCCCTCTTTGGTTTAGATTTTTAGGTACTCAAAATGAAACATGTCCAATTCCAATTTAACAGTTTGTTTATTAAAATACATCGCTCTTGTGTGCAATTAGAAAACATATAATGGAAAAGTGTCAGTGGAAAGAATTCACTGTAATCAGCTGTAAAACACTTTGAGACATACTGCTCACTCCTCCCCTTCACCCTTCCAAAAGGCATCACTGAAGAGCAACAAGACATAGCTGAAATGTACCTTTGACAAGCACTTAAAAAAATTAGTTTCTTCCACTGGTAACATGGATTAATCAATATAGATTAATTTTTGGTGAGAGTATGTACTATATATGTATATATGTTCCCACTATGTGTGTTGGTTTTTGTGGAATTCATTGCTTTAAATTATACAGAGTGTAATACTTTAAATGGCTAGAGGTGACTATTTTAATTTTTTTTAATGTCTCCAGTAGCAATTGTTTTGAGTGCAATCAAAACTATGGATAGAATGCTACTTGTGGACTTCATGCAGGGTAGGTGTGTTAGTGGATCTATATTTGTGACAAGTGAAAGGATGTTTGTGAAGGAAGATCAGAACCATTTCCAGATTGATTTCTTTGCATTTGCAAATGCAAAGAAATCAATCTGTCACTTTGACCTTGGATTGTGTGTTCCAGTTGAAATAGGTTTTTTCCCCTGAACTCTGTTGCAAAAGGCAGTAAGTTAAGATATGACAGATCAGAGAGAATAAGACAGTAAAGAGGCAGAATAACAATTCACTCTTTTGTTGAGAATGTTGCTCAGGGTTATACATCTTGAGCATTTTCTTATAGAGTTGGTGCAGTCCTGTGAAGCATAGTTGGGCTGTCTGATGACTTTGTAGGAGAGAATATTGTAGATGCTGAAAAATGTCATTATTAAAAATAAGGAGTGGCACACCTTCTGTAGTCTGGTAGATTGTCTCTAAAAACAAAGTGGAGGGGAGCTCTCTGGTTTGCTGCTCTGCTGTATCAGAAATGATGTATCTGAGTGATGGGTGCTGGATTAAAGCAGTGTATATTTTAGGCTTCTGGTTGCTTAGTGTGAACAGTGCTGTGCAAACACCCCAGGAGCTGCCAGGAGCCATTTTGCATCTAACACATTCCCATGTGGTTTTCTACCCTGTGCAGTGGTTTATGTCCATGATTTGTGTAAGAGGAGCAGGGTGTCTTTATTCCTAATTTTTTTTTTCTGAATGCTCTCAGGCTGAAGAGAGAGATGAAGAAGATCTGGTTATTTCAGGTCAGTGCCTGGATTAACTTCTTGGCAAAAACTTGTTATGGATCATGTACTGCCGTCACTGCAAAACACAGTAAGTCAGACAGGGTATCTCTAGCTCTGTTTAGGTAAGATCAATTTCTTCTATGAAAAACAAAAGGAGAATCTCTGTGGAGAGGCGGGGGTTGAATGTAATATAATAACCACTTGCCAGAGAGATACTTGATCTCTATAGCTAGCTTCTGAGGGAGTTACAATAAGTTAGTGTGTCTCTAAAGAGTGCCAGGGTGCTCTTGCTGGAAGGATATTGGTCTGTCTGTTGGACAACGTATGTATTTTTGGTGATTTTTTTGCTAATATACCTATTGTAAAAATAAGTGTTAAAATATGAGCAATACGGACTCAAAAGAATATTGCCAAAACCAGTTGATGCCTTCATTTGGGTATAGGATCATACTTGCTGCATAGAAGAGCTGTCAAAGTCTACAGGCATTGCTGACTGAAGGGGAACAAATAATTCATTAAACATAATAGTATATTTAATGTGTCTTATAGTTTTTGTTAAGGTTCTTGTTTTGTCTTGGCTCTTCATTTCTTGGATTTAACATTGCTATGCTATCTGCACATGCCTTATTATTTTATGTTGAAATAAGTGCAAACTGTATTTTGAAAAGAAGCAGTATAATCATTCTGAACCAGTTAATTTTAAAAGGAAGTCTCGTACTTCAAGGGCCAGCATCTTTTGTTTGTGGAAAATTATCAGTAAAAAGTCCTCTGTATCTTTAACTGAAACGGTTTCTAATTTATGCTTGATTCTTCTGCTAGGTTAATGTTAATTAGTTTAACATATCACTCATAAAAGATGTCATAGTTGAGTCATTGTGTAGGTAACAAATCTTGCACTGGCTAGCAATGAAGAAATATTACCTCTATTAAAACCCACACTTAAACCGTGGAGTCAGTAAGGGCTCCTGACATTTTGCAGTTATCTAGCTTAATGCATTTTAATGCCTTCGGTGGTGTGAGGTTTTTCCTTAGGAGGCTGTGTGGGGGATAAGCAAGTGAGGCAGAGCCTTCAAATTATGCAGTCAGTATAAAGTGTAGCCTGTGCCAAGTGAGAAACTCAGCAGAAATGCTGGCTTGGGCTGGGGTTGGGGCTTGGATACTTCTATGGTGATTTAACCTTAAAAATGTTAAATCACAACTGTCCAGTGCTGGGTTACCCAATGGAAGCACACATCAGCGGTGGTAAAAAGCTCAAATCTGCTTATATTTAGAGCCCAAGTAATTAGATATTAACAATGCAACTAAGTAAGAAGGCTTGTAATTAGCTAAGTAGTTTCATCCATTTCTGCCCTGAGAGAAGCATTAGAGCTGGGCCTGTAGTGGAAAGCAAATTTCATATGTGATTGTGGAGTGGTTAGTGTGACTCTGTAATACTGTATTTCAAAATAATTCCCAGCCACTTGGAGGAGGTGATGCTGTGATGCTGCCAACACAGCAGTGAGCCTATAATGAGTCCTATCATCCTGCTCAGCTGGTACAGGTGTTCTAGGGTATGGGATGGGCAAAGCAGAGTAGTGTGATCAAACTTCTAGCCAAAAGCTGCTGTCCACATTTCTTTCTTTGTTTAAACCAACAGCATCTGGATGGCAACCAGCAGTAGAGTAAGTGTTTGAGGGTGCTATTGCTTTCTCTGCCTGAGGAAGCCTGGGTGAGGAGAAGGAGCTGGATCTTGAAGGTTGGGGAAGTTTCACTTGAACAGCACAGGAAGGCATGGTCAAGAGTTTTGCCTCCAAAACATTAATGTAAAAAAGTTTAAACCTTCTCCCATTGCTAAAGGCTGTAAGCAGTTCCATGGCACAGGAGCAAGGCCAGTCACTCCAGTATGTGGCCGGCAATGTCTGAAACTTTGGAGTGCAGCTCCAAATTACTGAACCAGATGTATTTTCTTGCAAATTGTATTTGTTTCCCTGTGCAGCAGATTACTCTAGCTTTGTGGCCAAGTAGACATGGTGAGGTTGATCAGAGAAAAGAGGGTTACTGTTATTTACAAACGTAAACAGCCAGCATGTTCTAGCATCTCTCAGTCTGAACATCAAAATAAATTAGATTTTTTTCTTTAGTATTTTTAAGTATCCTGCTAACTTCAGTGTTTCAGATCTGAGAAATGGCAGCTTTGCTGCCAGTGGAGCTGGCAGAAGAACAGGAGTGTTCTTCTGCCTCCTTTCAAATGATGTGTGTTTGAGCTCCTTCGGACTACTTGTACTTCTGTACCCCAGTAGAAGGCCAATCTGGTGATTATTTGTAGTGTGAGGATTCAATGAAATTCTGCTAATAAAAATATACTGTTCTTTGACATCCTGCTTTGCAGTTCTTAACATGGTGTATTTGCTGAGTGTCCTAGCATAGTTAGGTGAAGACATAGGACAAGAATCCCTTTGAAGTGACTACAGTTTTCAGTAGGTCACCCTGACCTTTCAATGAGTTCATCACTGTCGTGTATGCAACTGTGAACATTAGGTTTTCTCTTGATAAAGAGACCTCTTTCTGGAAACAGGTTGCTCTTAAGGTGATGTTTTCCTGAGACAGTTCTATTTTAGCTTCCTTAGGCATTTGTTTGTTCATTTGTTTGTAATTACAAATTCTGGTTACCATAAGACTTGAAAAATTGCAACAAACAAGCGACTTCTTTCTGAATTTGCTTCTCACCTTGGATTTGCATTAAGCTTTCAGACTTCCCTTAATTTTAACCATGAAAACTGAATATATTACAGTAATTTTATTAACATCAAAAGGCTTCAAATTGTTCACATGTAGCTCTTAAAATTTATAAAGCAGCAGTTTAAGACTTTGAAATTCTTAACAGATGCTCAGCTCTGTTCTCAGTATTTGAGCTTAAAGCAGAAAGAATTTAACTCAATTATAATAATGTAAACCTTTCCACTTTGCTTTGCATAATTAAATATTTTCATTTACATAGCACAGAAGTTTAACATTCTAAACAGGGTAGATAAGCAGAAGAAAAAGGCAGACAAAGATGCATCTTTAATGCATGCAGAGTAGTAATGCACATGCTGGTAATCTTACTGTGCGTATTAATAATAACAACTTTAACTAGAAATCCATATGCAAATTCCTGTGAATATGGATTGTATTTAATGTGTTGTTTTGGTTTTTTTTTTTTTTTTAAATTGTGTGCATCTTTGGAAGTGTGCAGAAAGGTATATTAAAACTGGAGCAGGAATGCAGTAACTTTGATATCTTCTATTTCTTAAGATGTGAATTAGTGGAACAGGTCTGAGGAAAATTAAGGTATCTGGCCAATTTCTGTGGATGCAGGAAATGGCTTAACTGTGCCTCTGTGGAAGTCTGTCATCCTACTGGTGTAGGAAAAACTACACTAGAGGTGGTTATTACTACCACTTTGGATAATGTTGTGTCTCAGATTCACCAGCCTGCTGTCAGAGCAGCTTCTCTGTGGTATAATAGGAAGCATTGTGTGTTTTAAGGGACTATAAAATAGACACAGGATGTGCAAATAAACACCTTCAGTTTGCTAGATTACTGCTGTCTGTCAGGTCCAGGTCAGCAAGATGTATCAGACTGAAAGGAGTCTTTGCTGGTTTTTGAAGAAATTTAGTGCAACTTCTGTTGGCTAGTTTAATGTCACATTTTCAAATTTGAATCTTCTTGAAAGTGGGATGATCAGTGATGTTCCCCTGTAATATAATAAAATTGCTCTGACTCTTATGTTCCTGAATTTTCAAAGTGGATAACATATTACAGATTATGTCACACAACATATGGAAAAATATAGACATGTTAAACAAGGAAAAAAAAAAGCTTTTTTTTTTTTTGGTAATGCCTTTTGTTTGCTTGCCTTAAACTTTTCCAGGTGACTGGCTTGCTCTGATTGAATGCCTTGCATCAGAGGGGTTTGGAGGTTTGTTATGTTTGTTATGTGCTTCAAATCTCAACATTTAATTGCCTATATATAGGGCACATTCAATAATTCCATACATTACAATTAAGAGAAGATGGATTTTTAGAAAAACTTGGGTTATGTTAAACACTATTTCCCTTGTATTGATTTTAGGACATATATATGAAACCACTAAAAGAAAGTGGAAGCCCAAGCAAAAGGGAGAGCACTTGTGCATATATTTGTGTGTGCATGCACTGCAGTGAGTTGGGACAGGGGAACTTAAAAGAACTTTGTGTGTTTACCTTTGATTTTTTTTTTATATTGTCTCTAGGATTCTATAGGTAGTGAGCTTTGAAAAATTCTTTCAGTGGCACTTACATTTCTGGGGATTTCTGTCAATTGCCTAGGTTTCTTCCATTTGCCATAGATTTTCTAGTGTCCTATAAAACCTTTTGTCATATTTTTTGTTTGTTTGATGTGAATGGACATAGGAAAGCAAAATGTAGGGGAATATGAGAATTTGATTTCCTGTGAAGCAAAATTTCATGTCCTTAAGCTGCTTTTGACAGCCATTCTTTTAATACAGTGAGTGGCTGTTTGCTAACTGCAAATCCAGCAGTGTAGGTTACAAGGATGTCATTATCTTTGATTTTCATGTTAAACTAAAAACTTGTAGCAATATATGCACTCTTGTTTTCTCTTGCTTCTGATCACTGGGGAGTGCTTAAATGTACTAAAAATTCTTTGGCACCTCTGAGCACCCTAAAAATAATTTTATTGGTAGAAAGGCAACTGGAGTCTGAGTATGGAGTTCTCTTAGTTTTTAATTATTGCTCATTTGGCTTTAGCTACTGAGGATATTGCCAGTCTTCTTTTCCATGCTTGCTTCATTACCCTTGTGCTGCTTTTCTGAAGGGTTATGGCAAGTTCTCATTATGAAGTACTGCTTAGCTCAGGATATTGTATTATTCTGTAGATTTTTGAGTTGTTTTGTTGTTTAGGAGAAAAAATTGGATTGTTTTGGTTTACATTGAATACATGTTGTAAATGTATTGGAGTGGTGTCAGTATTGTAGTTGGATTAGATAAGTGTTTTTTGTATACGAGGAGAACACATAGTTCTGTGGTTTTGGGTTCTCAGATGTATTTCTTAGGTGTGTTTCCTTCCAGCTGGTTTTCTGTTATACTGTTTTAGCTCTGTTTCTGCTCATTTGCACCTGGATTTTACCATATTGGGACACCTCCTGAGAGATACAGAATCATTTCAGTATGTGATATCGGGTACTTACCTAACTTCCTATATGTATGAGGTAGGGTTTGGATTCTTTTGGTAAAGAATCCGGTGCAGAGAACTCTATGTAGAAGGTAGAAAAATACCTTTCTTGTTTGCTGGATTTTTTCTGCAATTAGCTTATGCTATGTGGCTTAATTTACTACAGAGGTAGTCTGTTTCTGCTTTGCTAAGCCTTTCTCTCTCTCTCTTAAAGTAATTGTGTGCCCATTTCTCATTTAAAAGCTAAACAAAGAACCTGGCATTCCAAAAATAATAGTGGAATGTTAGGCCTGGGGTTCTCTGGAGTGTAACCACTTATTTGTGCGGCAGGTGCAGTTTTCTTGTTTCTGTCCAAAGGTTTAGGGAGTGTCTGTGCACTTTCCACTTCCCAAGTCATTAGTAATTTGTGACTGATTTGGTCCAAGTTTAACCATTGCCTGTAATCACTAGGGATTAGAATTCCAAGATGTTTTAATACCTGTAACTGTCATTAGAAACTGTGGTGAGTAAGCAAATGCTGATTTATGAGCACTCAATTAATCTTAATGCCTGGGATTTGTTCCAGTAAATTCACACAACTGGGTGAGTGCCCAAGGTTTTCAAAGAATTCTTAATATTTGCATATTGACCTTTGAGGACTGGAGAGTAGGACCAGAGTATCATGCACATAAAACAGTTCTTCTGTGCCACCTATTTTAGTATTTTTAATTATCTTTCAAACCATGTCTCTGATTATGTTGAAAAGGGGTGGGGGGGCAGACGTTCTTGCTCTTGGTTTTGAGAGTGGAATTAGGTTTGGTTTTTTTTTGGTGTTTTTTTTATTTTTTTTATTTTTTTTTTTTTTTTCTTTTTCTGTTTTGTTTTGTTTTGTTTTGGAATGCAGTTTGGAAAACAGACCCCTCCACAGCAGTTTAATCCAATTGAGAGTTGGTCAGTGTATCTCATTTTCCTAAGAACTCTGATGGGATAATCCCAGGTAACCCCATCATAAGATGATCTCAGTATCTGGCAATACCCCTGATGAGTGCTGTGATACTGCAGGTTGCTTGATTAGTTGCTTGAGGTTATCTGGTTCAGGTCTGGATGTAATAAACCTAACCCAATGTATTTTAATATTTTTGAGTGTGAACTTTTTCAGCTTGAAAAGTGGATGGTGGTGGAGGAAGCTTTGGCTTGGAGTCTCTCTGTGATGGGACATAAGCTGCACACTGGAGGAGTGAAGTATTACCACAGTAGGGGAAGGCCATGTTAGGAAATGGTTAAAAATGGGCACATCAGTCCATGGGATCACAATCCTTGTGGTCAAGTTGTGATTCAGTTGGTGGCACCTATCCCTGGCTGGATTCCAGTGGATGTAGCTGTTTCTTCATGGCTGTGACAAATAAACATCCTCTCCCTGGGTGCATTGTGGGAGGGGTAAAAACCTTTGCTTTCAGCATTGCCTAGGGCTTTCCTATATTGCTTCTCTAACTGGACACTTTTATTTTCTGGACTGAGTGATGCTTCTGAAATGCAGGGCACTGAAGTCCCGGGAAGGATCCTGCTTTCCTCTGCACCAGTTGTATCAATTGGAATGGGAATATCATGTGGGGGTCTGTCTCTGTAGAGTATCTGAACTGAGAATTTTACATCTCTCTCTGAGATTTTTCTTTTTTGCCTGTGTGGTGGGAATTAGATTTTTTTTTCCCCATCAGTTTTGATAATTTTGCTGTAAGAGGTAATACACAGGGGAGGACTGTCTATCACTTTTATGTGGAAACTCTTTAATCATTATATCAGGAGTTTTAGTTTGGGTACTTAGGTAACATTCAACTTGTATGCTCTATGATCAGGATTTCTGGATGTTGTGTGTGCTATGTTTTTTTGTTTTGGGTTTTGTTGTTTAGTTGGTGTGTGTGTGTGTTTGTCTGGTTGGGCTTTTTTGTATGGTTGTTTCTTTATGTTTTGGTTAGTTTTTTTTGTCCCATCCTATTCCTTTCCTTTTGTAATATCACTGTTGAAATTAGAGTCCCTGAAGGTCTCTTGTTTGCTGTGAATGAAATCCACAAATTTAGTATGTGGGAGAAGCAAGCTATCAATTTCTTGCTATCTTCCCCTGTCCTTTGTGTGGGGGAGTTTCAGTAAACATCTGCATTGGCTTCGCACTGCATTGTCTACTTGACTATAATTTTTGCCTTGTTATTTGTAACTAGAGCTAATCCGAAGATGTGAATATGCAAATTATATTTTGCCCACCTATAAAAGGAAAGATTTTACAGTATTGGTGAGGAGGGGGAAGAAGTCAGAGATGGGAATAATGATATTTAGCCGAAGTTTTCTCTCTTGATTGGAAAAAGTTACAACAAATGCACTAGAATTTTTTTTTTTGTGGTGCATTCAAATGTAAGAGTATGCACAAAAACAATGACTATATAATTGGTAGCTCAGAGGCTTTATTGTAGTGTTTATAAGTGGTTTGATTCAAGGCTGTTATGCTCAAGATCCTTACTGAGCTGTTGTAGGCACTTCAGGAGGAGTGTGGGAACAGGAAGAGTTTGTATTAGTGCTTTCACATTTTCCAGTGATTTATGGCATGCGAGTCTTGAGCTTGCCTGAGTGCAAACGTCTTTGTAGTTTTTAATAATCTCAGGATTTTTATTCCCATCACTTTTGGAAGCAATCAGGTCTGGTAGTATTCACTGCACCCAGTGGTGCTGAATTCTACAATGGACTTCATGTGAAGAAATCTAATTTTGTTTGATTTGAACCTGCTATGAGCCAGTTCTTCCAATGCCCCTCTGCTGTTGTAACAGTAAAAGGTAATTGTTTCCTGCTTGCCTTACCCTGTCAGCAAGGATCTTGCAGAAGAAGAAATTAGGTTTATGTAGGGATACAGCTTTAATTTTTTTGTTGTTGTCATATTCCATATGCATTTCATAACAATGATAATTAATAACATTCCGTTTCCTTTTGGACTGCTACAAAGAATTAAAGTGTCTATCAAAATAATCTGTTGTTGGCACAAAATTTTGTTCATTTCTGGTAGGACTCAGGGCTGTCTATGTAAATGGAATACTAGATGCCCCATGTCATCCTCTCACTCCACATTTATGTTTTGTTGTGCTTATTCAGCTTCACCCATTGCTTAAGTGCTGTAGTCACTGAAGATGCTGATAACATTTTTCAGAGGTCAAAGAAACACTCATCAGAATAAAGCTGAAAAGCCATAGCCCTTCTGGAGCTGTCTCAGCTGACAGTGCGGACCAAAGAGGAGCTGGAAGGGCTCATTCCTCTGGGAGTCAGACAGCAAGTACACGAATCTGCAGAGTAGAGGTAGTCTGTCCTCATCCTTGGCTAAAAATGGTTTTTATTTTTGTATCCAGTATAAATAAATAAAAATGAATATTTTTCACTACTTAGAGACATTGGTGGGACAAAGGATTTTAAACAAATAATCTTATTGTTGAGTCATTACTGTTTTGACAAGTATTTGTAGAAAACTGGTGTGTGGTGTTTTGCATATTTTCTGCTACATTTTTTAAAAAAAAGTTATTTCTCTGACAGCCATATATTTTTGGCTCCTGAGAGTTTCACAGAAAAAAAAAAAGTAAAATAATTCTCCTGGTGAAATCCACCTACATTTTTCATCCAGATAAAACATCTTGAGGATGGAGAAGGAAAGCAACTACATGCTTCAAGTGAATTTGGAAAGAGCTAGTGGTGCTGTCCTAAAACTATGCCAAAGTCAATTAGAATATATTATTTCTTTGTTAGCTGAGTAAGATGTATAGCTACAGCATGCTAAGATGGAGGCTGCTGTCATCATGCCTGGATACGAGCTCGACAGACAGGGAAGAGTTCAGGGATTAATGGGAACTGTGATGTAGCAGCAGAGAGGAGAGGCATTAGGAACAGGGGGTATTCCCATGCATATTACAGACATTGTGGAAGTATTTTTGTGTCAGCTTTTAGTGTATGGTTTGTAAATTGCATACAGACCCAGGTGAAATCTGATAGTTTCAGATGTGTTTTCTATTGATTCCTTGGGGGGAAAAAAAAAAAGGTAAATGTCAGTCAGATTGTGTGTTCTACTGTTTAAAAGGAAAACTAAAAATTACACTTTTGATTTGGTTATACTTGGACTTCAACCACTAGAGCTGCTTCAGAGAGGTATAAAGCAGATAGCCAGTGTATTCTATCCTTTATTACCAATTTAACTCTCTCTATTCTGGGCAGTATTTTGATTAAATGCATTTGAATTGTGATTAAGATACTAAACTTTTTGAAGAAAGGGTATGAAAATCACTTAGGATCAAAAAGGTAACAGGAAGATCAGAGCTCTTCTGAACTGGTTTTAGAAGAATGGTGTGGCTAAAGAAGTCATTAGTTCTTCTTGCATAACCCAGAACTAAAACACAAACCTTGCCAAAGAACCCATCTTGGTTATATAGGGAAAAACCAAACCCTGTGAGCAGAGCAGGCATGAGTTAGTTAAATTGCTGTTGCTAGAAGTGGTTTTTCCCTGTAGAAATGGTACAGCTGATTATAATGTGTGCAAATTGTCTTGTAAGTTCAGTGAACTTGAGTTTCAGGCACTGGGGATTTAAATTTATAATGTTTAGACTTCAGTAGATATGTCTAACAGGTTGGTGCATCTATGTAAAAATTACGCAGTACCTTTTAAAAAGAATGTGGAATCAGATTGATCTTGTATTAGCCATGTTAAATTATTGAGCAGCATTGACAGGGCATGGGCCATCGCCTGCTGGCACTTTCTTCAAGAAGTGGCAGAAGAAGCTGTCTGCACAGTTAGAAACTGATCTCAGTCACCAGAGGCTTGTAGATGTGTGAGGAGAAATGGAAGGCAAAGCTGAAATCCTGTACTTGGGTGTTTCCACTGCATTATGAAAATTATACTTTGCTTGGCTATAAATGGAAACTGTAGTTTCCAAGATGCAACACAGGGGATCTTTTGAGACTCTCTTGTTAATTGTGTGTCAGTTTAGGAAAAATAGGCATCATCTCTCCAAACCCTAAACAGCAGGAAAGAAAGAGCAGTCAGTTATTTTGCCCATGGAGACCTCAGGGAATAGCTATAACAAATTAGGAAAGAAAAAGACAGTGCTGGTTGATTTCTTTTTTGCAGTATCAGAGGTGGTGATTTCCTGTAGGAGGTGCAGGGGTCTGTTTATTGCACACTGCACCCCAAAACCGAACACTGGTTATCGCGTTATAAGTGCTGGAAGCCGTCTGTCAGTGATGATGGTTGAGTGGTGTGTGTTTGCCTTGAGAAGACTGATGCAAGGAACTATCTGACTTTGGCATGAACTTCTCAGAATTAGTTATATTTTGCAGTGTTAAGATTAGTATGCCTGATGTTTACTTTCTGTCAAGCAGGTTTTTGAATGGCAATCCCTTTGTACTCTGTGGGGCAGCCTTTATTTTGAGTGAATGAGTTTGCAATGTCCCCACAGACATCAACCTGCTTTGCGAATTCCATGAGCACAGTTTACTCGGTGTGAGCTGTAAAACTGTCCTCATTTTTAAATAAATGTGTTGAGTTCCAGGTGTTTTTTTTTTGTTTTGTTTTTGTGTTTTGTTTTGTTGTTTTTTTCCCCCTCTGGTGATTCTGAAACGGAAGAGCGAGTTCCAAGCATGGGGTGCTTTTTCCATAGTGCTTAGCTCCAAGAGCAAGTGGTATTTTCCAGGCTGCGTTGGGGGGCCTGCCTGAGGGATGTGGCTGTTTTCAAAATTCTTGTTAGGGAGAAGTGATGGATGGTTTTGCTGCAAGCTGCCCTCTTCCGTTCGGGGTGAGCCTGGGAAGGACAGGGCTTCTGAGAAGTTGTCAGCACTTGATAGCTGTGAGCTGCATCACTGGAGCAATGCTGAAAGGATGAAATGGGAATAATCCAGAGAACTGCCTGTTCAAACAGTACCTGCTGGCGTGCTGAAATGAAGGTAGAACCAAGCATGTCAGATGAATCATGTCTTGTCCATGGTATCAAATGGGAGTTGAATATTACATAGGTATCAGATCTATTAAGAGCTCTTTTCTTGTTCAGTGAATATTAAAGAATGATACCTCTTGTGTTGAATAAAGGATATCTGTTGATAGCAGTCTTTTTGAATCCAAGGATATCAGGACTGCATTTTGAAAGGTGGTGCTTCCTAAGAAACAGATCAGTTGAAAGAATTTTTTTGTTCTAATTTCTCTTCAATGATGAAATGCAGAGATACAGTTGAGCATTTAAAAAATTTTTTTGAGAGAATTATAATTAATTTCTCCATCCAGTTAAAAAATACCCAATGAACCTTTGTGTGGCGTTAAAAAAAAAAAAAAAAAAACAAAAAAAAAAGATACACTTTTAATGGAGTCCAAATCAGGAGTTTATTTTTGATAGCTGTACCATACTATGTGACTGGTGTGTTGAACACATGCATCAGTGTAATAATCTTGTAAGTGATCATACTTTCCTCACTATCTCTGTCTTTTTGTATTCAGGCAGTGCCTTATTTCTCAACTTTACAGTTAATGCTTAAATAATCTAGTAGGGTATTTTTACTTGTCATTCCTTTTCCTTGTCTAAGAAGAACAATATACTTTGCAAGCAAACCTATTTAAATTGAAATGAAATCTGTCCTCTGTTTCCAGCATTAATCTGTATCTAGGTGGAACCTTTACATGTTGACATGTGTCTGAAATTAGAAATTGTGACACGGTGTAATTAAGTTTACATCTTTACAGCTGGATCTGGCACTTAAAACTGAGATCTTTCTTCGCTATGTATGAAGGATAAAATAGATCCTTTGGTATATCACTCGGGCAAGAAAAACGTATTTCTGGAGAATTTAGAAATTTACTAATTGACTTGAGGTAAAAAGATGTAATTTTAAATAGAGGTCATTAGAGAAGATAGGCCAGATTTCTGGTTCCAAGTGTTGTCCAACAAACTTACGTGGCTCAAACTAAGAAACTGATTCTGAAGGCAATGGTCTTATTGTTGCAATGGAAAAAATCTTGCATTCTTGTGCAGTAGAAAAAAATTTCCTCTCTAGAAGGTGACAAAATGTTTTAGCTTAGCATTTGAAGGAGGAATTAGTTCTTTTCTCAAAAACATCTGTCCTTTCATACGTTTTCCAAATGCCACGGTAATCTTGCAGTCACCTCCTGCTCTGCCATAAAAGGAGAAGCCTTTTTTATTTTTAGAAGTACAGTGTGATGCTTCGAGTCGTGGTACAGCTGGAGGATCTCCTCCCTGCTTTTAAACCAGTTCAGCTTGGCGCTGGTGAAGGAGAGGAGGTGCCAGGCTGCAGCCAGAGGCTGTGGGGCACAATTGAGGGCTGTCAGGAGTCCCTAAAGCTGCTGCTGCCCTCCAGGCTGGCCTGTACCAGCCTCTGCTCTGCTCTGGGGTGGGAGTGGGGCAGGGAGGAGTTGTCAGCTTTTTGTGTGGTGTCCGTGCTGTCCTTGACAGCTGTGCTGTGTCCCACTGCACGTGACGAGCTTAGCGAGAGGCTCCTCTGGGGGAGATTAAAGATGGGCCGCTGCCTGCGCCTGTGAGACTGGAGAAGAGCAGATCCCAGTTCTACATCATCTGTTTCCTTGCTGAAACATGAGCTGTAGGACCTAGAAAACAAGTGTATTCTCATTTTGTTGATCTGGTCATTTTTACTTGTGCAGACTTTGAAATGCAAATCCTGCAGAGAGCATATGAAATCTTCCCTTGTTCCCTTCCACCCTGCTGGCCATGGGCCTTTGGAATTTGTTCTGTGATGGAGCGTGGGAGCCTGGCTTTACCATGTCTGCAGACAAATAAGGACACTTACAGATCATATAATTGTCTGTAGTGCGAATGGTCTCAGTGGAGGATTGAGGTGCTATGAGTGAAGTCAAGATGTGAAATGTGTTTGTGCTGTCATGGAGATATGGGTGGAGTGGCTTATCTATTCTGGCTTCACCTTGTGTAGCATGTAAATACAGCTACTCTGCTTTTGTTACTTACAGTAGCTTTGTGTTGGAGGGGTTTTGGTTTGTCAGTACAAAACCAGAGAAATGGCAGTGCTGTTTTAATTGTTGCCGCTTTAGGAAAATATTTCCTTGTTTAAAAAGCAAAAAGTCTAAATTGTTATAGCGGTAGGAATAACTGTTAAGCAGAGAAACAAGATGAGGAATTGTTGGTTCTGAGGTTTGGGTGATTTTTGTACAAAATGGTTGGGTAGGCTTCATTTCTTCCTGTTACTTTTAAATACCCAAATGCCCTAATAAAATCACAACAGTTGATTCTGTGAACAAGGAAATAAATATTAAAAAATCAATACTTACAATTTCATTTAGAAATAAAAGCAAAAGTTATTATTTGAAAAGGCCTCTTCCTGAAAGACTTGAGTTGACAAAAATATTTTTATTTTGAAAGAGTACGTACCAGTTCAATATTTTCTTTAAATAACATAGAGCTTAAAAATGACTGGAGAGTGAGGCATGAGTTTATTTAGGCTTGAGGAAATTACTGTAAGTTAAAAAATTAATTCAAATTTTCTGCTGAACTTGGAGAGAAAAATCAGCTCACTGAGTGGTGGGAATCTGCTGGATTTATGCCTGAGGTGTGAGCATTTGACAAAGCCAGCCTGTTCATATAGAGGAAATATTTTCTTTCCATTTAGGTTAGTACAGTAGCTATTCCTTTCAAAATTAAGAGAAAATTGGAAGAGAAGGCAGGAGAGCTTGTTTTCCATCTTCTGGCATAAGACAGCAGCAGGCGTAGTAGGTGAGGATGTACTAACTCTAAACATTGCTGTGCATGGTCACCAACCGAGTCAATCACATTGATTAAATATAAATAGAATTTATGGCAAAGTGCTGGAGCTAATATAAAGATAATAGTTAATTTCAAATGAAAAGTTCTTGAGGATTACTAAGACAGGATTTTTTTCTTAAGGAAAATAATGAAGCATGAATAAAACAAGCTTGAATTTATTTTTTTTACATTGACACAAATGGTGATTTAAACTGTTAAGTTCCTTCATTTTAAATAATGTGATGAAAGTAAAGTCTGTGAAGGATATTTACTTTTTATTTTATTAGTATTAGAAAATAAGCATGTTTGGCCATATATAAGCACTATTTCTTCCATTGTCTTCAGCTACAATTTTCATCTGTGCCTTGAAGTTAAAGACCTGTTTCAGTGGGTCCGAAGATGAACATGGTATCTACATTTTGTAATTTTTTGTGCAAGCTCGTGAACTTAAAGGCATTAATAATAGGGTAGGAGTAAGGGATCTGTACAAATATTTGAAGTTATAAACCTAATTTCTTTCTCTCTGGCATCCAAGTTTTCATCTGTGGCATGAATGCTTTCTGTGGGTGTGTTTTTCCTTCAGTTCCACTTTGTCAATCAAAAGCTTTCTTTTTACTTAGCAGCATTTTATCTGATTTTCAAGTAATTATATGTTTTCTTTTGAATGTCTCTTTAATTTTCCATAGCTCAAGAACAGAAACAGTAAGCAGAATGCAAAATTCATATGAAAACTTTAAGATTTTTTAACAGAACATTTAAAAACTGGTTTCTCCCAGCAAAACCTCTAGATAGTCTTTTTTTCTCCATCGTCTGCTTTGCTCTCTTTTTCGTCAAAGCGCAAAAGGTGAAACAAAATCACATACACACAGACACACTCTCCGCTTTTCTGATTCCAAACAAAAAGAGAACCTATAAGTCTTCATTTCGGAATCTATTGCCTTGGTGGATGCTGGTAGACCTGTCCATGAAGTTGAGGTGAGTGTCAAGAACCTACCTTTAACAAACATTTAAACCTGTGGTTACATTTAGTCCCACTAAGACAAATACTGAGGTTCAGATTTTGTTCTGGAAAGAAAGTACTTTACTGAGTTGGAGTATGGGATGTGTCTGGCATTTGTCATGGATGATAGATGAATGTGTACTCTGCCTAGAAATTGTATTTCTGATGCTCTACTAATTGCAAATGTGATTCTCACAGTTTGGTGTATGTTTAGCTATTCTGCACCCTCCAAAGAAGAAAATTCAAAAGAGAATGTACTGGAAATAATCTTGTTTTGAATGGACATAGCAGTAAGCGTGAAGGCTTGTAAACCTAACTCTTTGAGTAACCAGTCATATTCTTATGTGTGAGTCTAGACACTGTTAAAACGTTTCAATGATGTAAGGATAAAAATAATTGTTGATGGCAAGTCAAACTGAAAACTTAAAGTTGTTGTTCCTTGGTATTTTTTTTTCTTTATCGCAAAGAAAAAATGAGAAAGAGATTATGTTTAATGAAGCACATGATAATCTACTGAGTAAGCCTGCTTCTTGCATCTCTATTATATAGGTATGGTCTGTGCTCAGTATGGATTCAAAATGCAGTGCAGAGCTGTACCCAGAGCCTGTGCTTTCTCAGTAGGAAGAGTTTCCCTGTCTATATTAGCCAGGAGGATGACTATATTTCATAGTTTCTAGTTGTTGCTTTGGGCTCTTGGCAAAGTATCAGGGGAACTTCTGCTGGTTTAATGTTTGGAAGTGTCTCTTTTGCAAGAAAATATTTTGGCACCTTATTGTGTGTGGTTTGGTCCAGCAGAAGAGTGTGTGGGATGTGTGGTCTTCAAATGGAAGTGCTGTAGGAGTATTTATTTTAATCAATTTTTAAACATGCATCATGGCATGGCTAAAAATACCTGCCTACTTCAGCGGAATGAAGAACAGCACTGTAAATATAAACGTAGGTGGTGTGAATGGCTGAGAACTGGGTAACATTCACTGTAGGCTCCTTGGGGCTGTTTTTTGAGAAGTAATGAAACTCACATGTGAACAGCAGGCCATAGAATTTATTTTTTATTTATATGTTTATAAATAGCTGGATTTGGCATATAAAAAGATAGTGAACCGACACTGTGTTTTACTTGTTATGTTGGATAAGGTCAGGAGCATGAACCGTTCAGACCTGACTCATTGTGTTTGGCTGCACTGAATATGAGGGAAATACAAAGGCAGTTTTAAAACATGTGGCTACAAATAACTTGTCACTGTTTAGTGATGCAGAGTCCACATAAATCTCTGCGTCTAGAATGTGTGAACCAATGAGTATCTCCTGTTAATTATCCTGTTTGACATTTCCAAAGCTAAAGAAGAATGATGGTTAGTTATGAATCATATCTTGCCATGCTGAAATGCCAAGCTTCGTTTTATTGCGATAGAGATTAAGGCCAACAGACTCGTAACCAGTCTCAGCATCACAGTTTTTGCTACTGTCAAACTGCTGATACAGCATTTGCTTAATATAAATGAACCTTTGCACCTCTATAAAGTGCTTTAAACCTAGGAAAAATTTATGCCTTATCAAAAGGTTAATCCTGACAAATTATTGTAAATTATCTCCTGTCTGTGCGCTGCAGGTGCAGTGAAAATAATTCTGTGCTGTGCAGGCCGGTGCCTGTTCCATTGGATTGGAGAGCATTTGCTGTAGGTGCCAGCAGCACTGGGGTGGTTGTCAGGACCAGCCAGGGGTTCATTTCACAGCACTCTTGATGCAAATCTTAGAGTTGCAGTTCTACACAGGCTGGCAAGCTTCATTTCTGCTGCTCAGCATTTTAGATACACTGTGTACCAGCCTTGTTTCACAGCAGAGTGTGGAAAATAAATGCTTAAATAACATCAGAATTCAGTGACATGAAAATGCTTCAGCAAATCACGGCCCCAGAGTGTGGGGTTTTTTTGTTGGTTTGTTTGGTTTTCTTTTCTTGTAGCATAGCGTTCACTTTCTCTCTGGACTGCTGCATTCTTAGTCCCACTATAAATGCAGTGTAGCCACTGAAGCAGCAAGTGCTGGGTAATCTTTCACCGTCATAAAAACAATCCAGATTCAGTCATTTGAGCACTGTGTGTTTAGCAAACCTCATAGCAAAGATTTCAGGAAGTTCATGAGCTCCAGTACCTGTCACTTCCTTTCATTTCTCTTTTGACTGAGAAGTATCAAGAAGTCTGAAACCTGTATTTTTAATCATGTTTTGAAGTCATGTGAAGGTGTAGGCTTGTGCCTGTGAAAATTGCATCTTCATTAACATTTTGTAATTTCTCTGACAACATACAGAATAAAGTATTTGTGTAAGTATGTGATAGAATACATTGTATTGGGATAAACTTCTGAAAATGGGATGTGTGTGTGTATTTATGCAGTTGCCTTTTAGCTGTTAGTGGCACACAGTCCTGAGCAGGATGCTGTGCTTGCTCCAAGTCATGTAAGCAGCTGCCAGGCTCTTGGGCAACACAATGGGTTAACAACTGAAGTAACTTCCACCTCAGCACTGTCCTGTGTCTTATGCTGATAAGCATTAAATAACCCTGACACAAGCATACCCTCTCAAAAATGTTACAACACAGGATTTTTTAGTGATGTTTGTTAATAACGCCTTTGGCAAGCGTGAGACCTGCTTGCTGTTTAGCTTGGAAATGCACGTGTTCACTGTCTCAGAATGAACCGTACTTTTTGCCTTCTTTCTGAGGCAAGAAAGGTGCATGATAAGTTTTGACAAAAGCTTTGTTTTAATGTCATGCAGCCAACAGGACTCAGAGGGTGCCCAGCAGATGTCTTCAAATCTGAACCACGTTAACGGAGCTGTAGCCTCAGTTCTCCTTCGAAATAGGTCCTTTCAAAGCAAATGCTGTGTTCACTGCAGAAACAGACAAGTCCTTGTTTCCCACCTTCTTGGAGAGTGCCTCATCCACCCACTCCCATGGTCTGTTTTTATGGGGGTGTCATTTTGCTGAGAGACTTTCAGTCAGCAGAAGGGAGAGGGAAAGGGAGCCCCTACTGTGGTGCTGGCCTGCGCTTCTAGGGCCAGCTATCCTCAGCTCTTCTTCTCCAGCAATGCCTCTCTCATTCACTCTCTCTCTCTCTCTCTCTCTATATATATATATGTATATATATTTCTTTCTTATAGAACAACTGTTCCAGCATTTTGCTCCCTGCTGGTGATGTCTTCCTTCTATTTTGCAGTTCCTTATGTCCCCCCCATTCCTCTTGATTGAAGTTCTCTCTTTAACCTCTTATTGTATCTACCCAATTCTGTAAATTCTTTTTCTGAATTCCCATTCCTTCCCCACAAAAAGCCCCTTATTGTCAGAGGGGAATGCGTTTTTGCCTGACCTCTGGACAGCTGTTCTATTCAAAACCTTTCCCCCGGAGTAAGAGGCATCCCACAATTCATTGCTTTTTTCTTTGCCATGGTAAAAGCTAAAAGAATGTTTAACAAAGACCTACAATTGGTGATGGGGGTGGGAAATGGGAGTGTAACTTAATAGTTTCAGAAAACTGATGAATAATATAAGCCTTTAGAGAACCTTTTTGAAAGTGTTATCCCTGTTCATAAGCAGCTGGTAAAGCAATAAACTGACAGAATTTGATACAAATATCTTATTTGGACCTCAGCGGCAAGTCATATATTTTAATTATTTAATATTTCAAAGGGTTTTTTTCAATGCAGGGTGGCATGAAATTAAAGCACATATTACATGTTCCGGGTTGATAATGGCTAGACGAATGATGGATTGTATTGTGTTTGGGAAATTTTGGAGCCAGAAATGTCATGCAAATGCAAATTGAGGGCAAAACATTTATAAAAAGGGGTTTTTTTTATTGCATTGATCTCCTGAAGCCATTATGTTTTATTTTAAGGATTTGTAGATGTTTGATTAATGTTATTTTGGTCATATAGGAAGCATTTGTGGTATGGATTTGGATCCTAATCTGAACAAATTTTTTACAGAGCGCTGTGCTGAAATTGGTGTTTTAAAGGAATGCAGTTGTGCTAAAATTACAGTTTAAATGTTAAAAACCATTTTGACTTCCTTGCACTTGCAGAGTAGTGTTATCTCAAGGCGGGATGAGGAATAAAATGCTCTGTTCTAAGGCTTTTGCTAGTTGAACCGGCACCTTTGACAGCCTTTCCTGCATGGTGCGTCCCGCTGTGTTCTCACAGTGGTCACTTGCTATTTTTGTCTGAGAGGCCTTTTTGTGGGGGTGGGAGCCTGGTGACAAATGCTTCTGGTTTTGGATGCATTTAAATTGAAGTGCAAATGCACGCTGCTGCCGCTTTGCATGTCAAGCCGTGCGGGGGATGAGACTGCCATTTTGAAATGCTGTGCTTCCCATCTCACGGTGGCCACATTCCCATCCCTGTGTGCTGCCACACACACCTACAAACACACCTTTGGCTCTCGTGAGGCTCTCGGAGCCTTGCAACTGCCTGACCCCTTGCTCCCTGCCATATGTGTATGAAGCCCCTTTTCCCTGTTTTAGGAGTTATTTCTGACCCTTGCACATGTGCTCAGCGTGTCTGGGTCTCGCACAGGCGCCTGGCCCAAGCCTTGTGGCTGTGTTTTAATGCCATTGATTGCCCCTCCAAAGGAGTCACTGTGCTGCATCGCTACAACCCTTCCCTTCCTGAAGGGTGGGCAAGGTTGGACAAAGGATCCCCCAGCCAGCCTGGGATTGCCTGGACCCGGACATATGCATATGAATGGAGCTGTACATCTGCATTTGCTCCAACCGTTACTCCATTGTCACCGATTGTGTAATGAAGAGTCCCTGGGTATTCATTAACGTGCGTGGCTTCATAAACATCTCTGCTGCAGAGTTCTTAGCTGCGCTATTTCTGTGGTTTCAATGATATAAGAAGAATAATTAAAATTTTTATTTAATATTAGTTATTATTGAACAACTTAATTTACCAATAAATTTAATTTTTAACTATAATTTGTTTAATAACTACTTAATGTATAGAAAAACTATAAGCCAGAGTGGAGAGAGTCATGCAAAATATTCATTGTGAAGTTACACATTCTCAGAACGGTCCTCTGGTGCTGTGGCACTGTGATTTTTTCACCAGTGATGAAGCAAGCATTTCAATGAAAGCCAGGCTTTTCTGGTCATGACTGCTGCTTGTTGTATTGATCTCTGGTGTATTTGCAGGTACATGGTTTATATCACCTAATTTCTTTGAGCAAGCTTTTTCAGCAATTCTGCAAATCCAGTCCAAGGTATATTTTGTGTTTTCCTGTTGCAAGGTGCCGTGAGAAAGCCTATTTATGCTGCTGAGGTTTGAAGTGTGTTAAGAGTTCCATTCTGCAGTCGTTATGTGGAGCCTTGCATTGTGTCCCAGACCAGCAGCCCCTGCCTGGGGACTGAGAAGGAGCTTTGTGAAAGATGACAGTAGGCTACCAGATGCATTCAAAGCCAGGGCTGCCGAGCATTATCCCATCTGCTTTGAGAAGAGCAGCAGGGGTTTTTAATGCCCACGTATTCATTATATAGAGGGAGTGGCTACATGTTTAATACAGGTCCTCATTAATTTTGTGAAGCCCACTAGAGTGCTCTAGTGTAAGTATGAAGAAATAAAAGTCGTAATGATCTCTTCTGTTCCTTCAGCTTGCATTTGTTCTACAGGACCCTCACCAGGGTTTTCTGTCACTTTTTTCCCTTTTAGGCTGTAATAGGAAGCTTTTAGGAACCCTATGAATGTTACTCCACCTATGCAACAAGGATATGCATGTCAGGCAAGGGATTGGAGGCAGCAGGCAATTTGGTGAAATTATATTCTTTCTGTGCTGCTTGAGAGTGCCTGGCCAGCTGGTGCCAGGTGGCCTGCTGCTGGAGTAGCAGGGGATGTGAAAAATAGGCCTGGCTTTCAATGGCAAGTATCTATCCTCCTGGGCTTGCAGTCTCTGCAGGGCAGCTGTCTCCTCTCCAGTGAGTGCCAGATTTGCATGGTTTGAGTTCCGAGTAGTCTTGTAGGGATTTGGAAAAATGTGTGACCATCCCCCAAAGATGTGATAGCAGCCTCCGACATGCAAATGCAAATCTCACCTTCTCATCTTCTGATTGGTGCCAAAGTCTTTCAGGTCCCAGCATGTAGGCACTGGTTGTGCTGTATTGTGGCATTCACGTGCTTATGGTGTTAGTCACTTCCAGAGTCACTGTAGAGAAAGAAACAGCCATAGAGCTGATGCAAGAAGAGATACTCGTGATAATTTTCTCTAACATTAAAATAGTAGTAAGACGTTGAAAACTAGCGAGAGACAATTTCCCATCTTTCCCCTGTCTTTAAAAGTTGGGGTTTTTCTTTTTCCTTTTTTTTTTTTTACCTCTATGATTCAGAATTCCTGGATATATCTCAAATATTGATTTAAAGTCCTAAATAAATTGTGTGATAGCTGGAGATCTTATAGCTCTTTAGCACATTTTTTTTTTTTCATCTGTGCTCAACAACTGCCTGTTGTTGTCACTGAGGCAGTAAAATTACGTCTGCCATGAGGAAACTGGAGTTTTGGAGCCTTTGGGTAGGACACCAGAACCAGGTTGTGAATTCCTTGTTTAATCTTCATTCCTCTCCTCTACCAGCAACTGAGGAGGAGGGGGGACATGCTGGCTCACAGGCTGAAAACCATTCAGTGCTTCCCTGTAGATGCTCACCTGCTCTCACTACTTGGATGAATGACAGAGATACCTGTTACCAATAGGTAAGGCTTTATGAAGCTTTACCTATCAGTAAAAGATACCGATGTTGCAAACCCCAGGTGTTAAAGAGTTCTTGACTTCTTTTTATCTCCCACTTTGGAGAGGAGTACCTGCAGAAAGAAAACTAATATTTTTAGTAGCATGCCTACTGCAATGTGCTTATTTATGAGGGTAGATTGTAGGGCAAAAAATTTAGATTGCCAGCTTTTAAAGTGTGGTGCTGAATAAACAAAGTTGGATTCATGTTCTGTTACTTTAAGAATGCTGTTAATTTCCTGTAAGGTGAATAAATATAAAATCCAGGCAATCATTTTCTGTCCTAGCTCATAGTGTTATGGTTTAAATTAATATGTCGAGGCTGAACAGTGGTGAGGGTGGCAAGGGCATTTGTTCTCTTCTGCTGCCTCAGCTATACAGATGGCAGTCCTTGGGCAGGAGTGGGATGGGAGAGGATGGTGTCCTACCCCCTGGCAGAAAACTGCTGCAGCTTCCTTGTCAAAGCCCTCATTTACTACTATAAACCTCTTCCTCTCCTGTTGTTTATAGGGAGAGACAAGCTTTCAGGCTTTGTCTGCTGAATGATCCAACTGATTTTTTTAGTAAGACAACTTATGTGAATATTGCTGCTTGTCTGCAGATGGCAAAAATATATGATGAAAGTTAGAGAGAAAAAAAACCCGGGAAACAGCACGAGTCAAGGTCTATTTGCACATAAGCACTGTGCAAAGGTATTAAAGAAAATTGCACTGAAGCAAGTTTAAAGTGCTAGGCGGATGATGCAGGCTGTGATCTTTATCAGCCTTTATCAGGGACTAGCCTAAAAATTAGGCATAGTATAGGCTTACCCTAAGGTAAGCCTTTTGATTTCTCTGCACACTGTGAAATAGGTATTTACATTTTCTTGTTCCCTTGTTGTTTCTTATTTACATTTATGTTCTCTTGTTTTGTGAATATAGGTCACAACCACAGACTATTTTACACTGCTTTTAATCTTGAAAAATTCATGACAGACCTTGAGAAGACTATCTCCTTGTATGACTAAGTGCTACTGGTAATAAGTTAAAAAATATATACTTCAATACCTTTTGTCTCTTTATATAGGGACGTGGGGGGGAATAGAACATTAGATGAATTTTGCAAGATCTTTATTGTGTCTGATGTCTGTAAATCTATGATGCTGGTTGGCTGGAGTGCAAGTCAGTCCATTAAAGAAATGTCAAGTGTAATTTTGGAAGAGATATGTTTTAAGACAATACATGCATAAAAAATAGCATAAGGAATTTGCCTCTGGGTTGCTGTGAGGGTGACACATTAATTGTCACAGATGAAGAGGTAGACCTCCCTTGGAGCTCATGATTTGCTGTTCATGATTTATGAGTCTTGCCACTCATTAGAGGGGGACACATGTGCTGTTCTCATAGCATTCAAAAGATGGTCTGTCTTATCTTAATCTGTTAGCAACAAACTTGTAACTTTCTAAGATCTATCAGTGCCTTAATATTACTTCTCCTAAACTGTGCTTTCATTTGGTTTTTAATTGAGCAGCAAGTGCAGCTGGGTTTCTAGTTACCTTTTTTTTTTCCTTATTAGAACCATTGCTTTTAAAATAAATATTGATTTTTATTTCCCCCTTTCTGTCAGGATGTACTGAAATGCAGACAGTTAAACCAGTGGTTCTTGTATAGTATATAATAAATCACATCTTGTCTATTTTTTCCTTTTATACTTCCTGTTCAGTTTGTTCAATTCAGCTCGGTAGTGAGATCAGCTAGATGATGCTGTTGCAGCAGAAGCAAGACGGTGATGCTGTGGCAACTACTCCCCCTCCCCCACAAGCTTTTATTGCAGCTCAGGTCGTTTCTCTGTCAGTATTCATCTTGGTCTGCTGTTTTGTTTTTTTTGTTACAATTTTTTTTTTTGTTTTTGTCCCTGCACAAGCATGCTTTACTTATTAGCTGAGAATTACTGCTCTCGTCCTGAAGGTGATGGTGGCCCTCACCTGTGAGTTTAACTACAGGAAGAACAAGAAATATTGTACAAGGAAGAGACATTAAAGCCTTTCACATGGCCCTTCAAGCCTTGACAAAGACTGCCCAGAGATGTTTCCTTTTCCTCCTGTAGGCATTTCTGTTCAAATTCTAGTATTATGACAGAATGCATTTAATTTTAGATCTATAGGGCATGAAGATAGAAAACATAAGTATGAGAATACAGTGCCCAGGCATGTCTTTGTTTACTGTGCTGCCTCCAAAACAAAAGTTGAAATTTTTCTTGTTGCTATAAGATGTTGTTTAGTAATGTGCTGAATAGGATGTCATGTGGTTTTTCACTCATAATGTCAGCTATGATTGAAATGGTTTTATTGATTCTTTACACAGTTTTTTACCCTACATAGTCAGACTAGAAGTCAAGCAAGATTGTGCCAGTTTTTCAAAAATTACCAATCACTAAAAAACATGTCATCCTAACTTTGTTCCTTCTGAAGGTGCTGAAGGGCATTTGAAATATCTGTCTGTATCATGAATTGACTTTTGTATATAGTAAAAGATAATTGAATTAATCTGCTTCAGAAGTAGAGTCTAAATGGTGAGATCTTTATTCCAAAAATAATCCCATGGATTCTACGTACTGTCATGTGGTTTTTTCAGGTGGTCTATGTCACTACCAAAGTGAGATTATCTCTTGTTCTTGTATGGATGTGCATATGGGAATTACCTCAAGACCCTTATGTCCAATTGAATTGCCCCCTGGAAGGGAGAGGGTGAGGTGCCACAGGCTGAATATTCATTTTGGGCCTCCAACTTGCCACAGAAAACTCTGTCTTTTACTGTTTGTTAGTGATTTATTCCATCCCTTCAGTAGTCTTAATGTTGCTTGAATGTTTGTAGGAGTTGATGTATATTTATTTAATGTCTTGCTTGTGTAAGCCTCTCACCTCTTTGCCAGAGACAGAAAGGAGTGGTACAACTTCTTATAAGTAATCTCTTCAAACAGTCAATATAAAAGCCATCAGACTTCAAGAATATTTCATGATTTTGGCACAGTACCTGAGGATTCAAATTTGCATTGTCAATGTGTTATTTCCAGGAGAGATTTATTTTTAATTTATATGTCAGTCTTCTGAAACAGAAATAAATATATTTTTGTGCCTATGTGTGGAGAGGAGCAAAAGATGTAAGTGTGCATTTTCCTGCTGCTGCAGGTTGCCAAAAAGGTGGTGAGTCTGATATGGGCAAATTGCTTGTGACTGACTGATCAGTGATCTTTTTTTAGCCCTTCATCAATTTTCAAGGATTTTAAAGCATGAGTTTTTCATTATTTTTTTTTCCTCCAGTTGATTATGGTGATTTATATCAAGTTATTTCAGTCACTCCTACCTTACTATTTTACTGCAGTGTATTTCTAGAAATTCTGATGTTTTGTTTTTTCAGATGCATAAACTTAGCTTTATTTACCCCAAGTCTGTAATGTGTTTGCACTTTATTTCTGCTTTTGCACAACTTCTGTTTTCTTTTTTTTTCTTTTTTTTTAAAATCAGATAAAATGTAAACCAGTTTGGTTTATAACACTTGATTTTTGAATTGCTGGTATATTCAAGGAGCTTTCAAAACATGCTTTAAGGTGATACTACTACTCTTCATTTCTAAAGCTGAAACTTCCTCCTTTTTTCAGTCAGTGGAGGGACTGGTGGACTTGATGGCATGTGTGTCTTGCTATTTGGACTGTAGTTTCCCTTCTATTTGCTGAAGATTTTTTATTTTTTTTTTCTTTTTTAGAATACTCTGAACATTGTTACTGTATTTCTTGCTGTAAATGAATCAGAAATGATTCAGTGTCACAAACACTGTCATAGCATAAGAATAGAAAAATAACTGCAGAAAACACCAAAACCCACTTTAAACACAGTGAATATGGCTGATTAGCATTCACTTAGTGGCTGTAAAAGAACATGTTTTTTCTAAAACTGTTCACATTAATAATCTGTTGTTGTGCTTTAGGAATGATATTCCCCAATTTAATGTTCCCATGCACTACTTTTTCCCTCCTCCCCTGCCCCCATCCTCTATGGCAGGCTGGAGAGAATTGGAGGCACAAAAGGTAAAGATCACAGGTTGAGATAAGAACAGTTTAGTGTAAACAGCAATGAGATGAGGAAAGGAAGAGTAACAGCAACAATATTAATAACAAAATTGTACGAAAAAGAGAGAATGATTCACAGGCAAAATGGTCCCCAAGCCTGACCGGCCCGACAGCAGCCATGCCACTCTGACTGCTCCCTCTGGCTTGGAAGGGCCATCCCACAGCTCCTTCTGCCAAGGTTACTGAGCTAGAAGGAGCTCTCCTTGCTGGAAGAGACTCCCTCCCTCTCTCCCACCCTGGGCACTGATGTGAGGTGATGTAGAATAACCTCCAGGTCCTAGCCATCTTCCCTCCTGACTACTGCAAACATTAACCTTGTTCTGGCTGGAACTGTTAAACCATGCTGAATCATGTGGACAATTTAGAGAAGACTTTTTCATTGGCCCTCTAAAAAAAAGGAGAAATATGCTTAAGATTATGAAGAAGGTGCCCTCGGTGTACAGGAAATTGAGATGTGCTTGCCAAATAACTTAGAAAAATGAAACTAAATAAAAACATGAAATAAAATCTAGGCAATTGCAGAAACAGATTTAACGGCCAGAAAAGCCAAGCTGTTTTTGGAAGTGTATGAAATACAGTAGGTAACTTAGTCTGCATCTAGCTAATGCTCTTATCACAATTGGGTATCGGGATCAGTTTCCCTTGATTTCTAATAAAACATCACAAAATACAGCACTTCATGATATGGAAGTGCTTACACTGTTAATAAGTCTTGCTTAAATTGTCCATTACCAGTTAAATCGACTAAAACTGATTTTCTGTCAAAAAGTATTTTCCAGCTAAATAAAACTCTTTAGCTGATGTCACATTTAGCATAAGCTGTTTCCTGAATTTTTAAAACACATCTAAAGTACTTGTTTGTACATGGAGAAAATATGTAGAGAAGAAGTGTTAGTAGTATTGCACCCTCCTTTTGATCTTGGTTTAATCACAAGGTAGAGTTTCCAGTATAAGTGAAACTATAGTTTTCACTCTTAAGTGGCAAGAGGTGGTGATCCACAATAATGCAAGAAACTGATATGAGTCCAGGTTTGTTTCTGGTTTTTATGTGACTTTCAGACTGTGATGACTGAACTGGTCTGGCCAAAATGAGTCAGGCCCTGATCTTAATTTATATGCTTAATTTTAGCACTGAATGTATTCAGGTTTACTTCTATGGAAATGCCCTGTTTGTGAACTTATATTCTTTAAATTGGTTCACTCAAACTTTGTGATTTTGCAGGCGTTGGGAGTCTTTGTCATGGGCAGAGATGCAGTTTTGCTAAAACTTTGCAAGCTTAAGGATAATTCTTGTCCCACAGAGTTAACAGTGTAAGTGTTGTTGCTGCATTTGTAGCTGTTTTGGAGCTTGCCAGAAAGGGGCTACTTTGTGTTAGTGCAGAGGGGCTTCTTGCACAGACCAGTCTCTTGCAGATTCCGTGCTCCACTCACAAATGCTTCTGCACAAGACCATGATTCCATCCCTGTCCCTGCCCCACAAACAACCAGCACACAACGAACAACGCAAAAACCTAATTAAAATTAGCACTTATTTTAACTTTCTGCTGTGTTTTTTTGCTTGTTTCAGTCTCTTTCTTTTTGTTACAAAGCCCAGGAAATAACTTGTGAAGCAGTGCACACAAAAATCTGCAACCAAGCATAAAGCTTTGCCACTTTTTAAGCCGTGGATGCCAGTTTTCCGGTTCCCAGGATGGCTGTCATGCCAAGCCAGCTGTACCTGCTGTAGACATCAGGATGGACTGACAAGACTTATTTCTTAACTGTTCACTTTCTCTGACTTGGAGCAGCCATGGGATTTGCAGTCCCTTGTCCTTTTGAGCTTCCAATGCTGTGCTTCAGGAGGAGAGTGTCTCAGTTTAAGGGACAGGGAAAGCTGGCAGAAGTTTACAGGATAGCAGGAGCAGCACAGGTTTTATGTCTTACACAGTTGCTGCTGTGAGCCATGTGTGATGGATATTTATGACACTGTTAAACTTCTGTTTTAAGCTAGAAACAAAAACTAAAATACTTGTTTTCTGTCTAGAAAATGTATCTGTTCTGCACTTCGTCATCTGAGTGGATGACACACAGTTATACAACTTTCATTTGAATATACCATCAGATCATATTTGATGGTGATATTTATATGCTATATCCCTTCAAATGGATTTGTGAACTGCGTTCTGAAGGAGGTGGGAGAAGTCTTTGTTTTCACAGGAACTCAACAGTAGTTCCAGTTCATCACCAGCAGCAGTGCTCCTCATAGTGTTAGAAGGTAACAGATAGTGTTCTGTGGAACAGTGCTTTTGTGATTTTATCTTTAAAGAAAAAGTAAAAGAATTTTGGGGATGGTGATGAGAAAAGAGAGCCCTATATAAGTACAACATAAAAAATACATTAAGCTTTTAGAGCGTGTCCAAAGGAGGCCATGGGGATGGAGGAGGCCCTTGAGGGGAAGCTGTGTGAGGAGCAGCAGAGGTCACTTGGGCTGCTCAGCCTGGAGGAGACTGAGGGGAGACCTCACTGCAGTTACAACTTCCTTGTCAGGGGAAGAGGAGGGCCAGGCACTGATCTCGTCTCTCCGATAACCAGATATAGGAATTGAGGAAAGAAGGTGCATGAAGCTGAGTCAGGGGAGGTTTGGGTTGGATATGAGGAAAGGGTTCTTCACCCAGAGGGTGGTTGGGCACTGGAACAGGCTTCCCAGGGAAGTGTTCAGACCACCAAGCCTAATAGAGTTCAAGATGCATTTGGACCATGCTCTCAGGCACATGTTGTAATTCTTAGGATGTCCTGTGCAGAGCAAGGAGTTGGACTCGATGGTCCTGCCATGTCCCTTCCAGCTCAGGATATTCTATGATTCTATAAGGTGAAGTAGACTGTGCTACTCCAGTAATTACTATTTGCTTCAGGGCACTTGTTACCCAGTGTGTATTCTAATTACATGTTGAGAAAGGCCTGCAGAATGAGGAACTGCACAATGGAGATGTTTTAAGCCATGGCTGTTTGTTCAACTGAAAATTCCCTTTCAGAAATGTAGGGAATGCATTTCTTTACAAGTGATACAAATACATCTTTAAACTGATGATCAGCATTAGTAGGTAAATAAAGCTGTGTATTTATGTAGCACACAGAGAAGAACAAATAGCATACAGAATAATGTTAGCTTGATTGTGCCTTTACTTTGCTTGCTGATACCCAGCTTGTTTCTTGACCCCTTTTTAAAAGACTTAGCTGCTTGAATGGCTGCTATAAAATGAGAATTTCATATTTTTCTTCTAGAAGTATGATAACAGAATTTTCATGTGGTGTGAAACACTTTTTATCTTCTGCATATTTATGAGAGACCATGAGCTAAAATGTCAAGGTAATGGGGCAGGAAGAGAGGCTATGTGAGCAAGGAAGAAGCAATATGACTTGTCAATTTAAGGTGTTAAGTTTCTAAACTAAGAAACTCTCCAGCCTGATGTGAGGGTGTGGATGGGCCCATACCTTGAATAATATAAGTCATAAGTGGGGACACTTAAGTCTTCATCTCTGATTCATCTCTTTTCCTCTTGGGATGAGTTCATTAAGACTTCTATAATTTAGGATCATAGATTTTTTAAGTATACTAGGCACATCTTGAAAGGGTTCTCTTGGAGATGCAAAGGTTAGAGCTGAGTAATGAGCAGAGCTGAATCTGCCTGAGCATGTTACATTCCCATAGAGGCTTTGTATCCCTTGCTGCAGATTTGGATCTGAATTTTACACTTGGTGGGCAGAAATTGTATGAGGGGCATTTGTTTTATGCTTTGAGACTTGATTGTGCTTTATTCAGCTTGTTTCCTACCTCTGCTCTTGATTTCTAGACCAAGAACATCATCAGTGTTAATGTGTCTGAATTCTTACATATTCCATTTCTCATTATAATTTCTACCTTTAAAATCCCTTTGCTGCCCTTTCAAATTCAATCAGTAGAAAACTATATTTATTGAGAAATACTAGTTATGCTCAACAGATAATGTGGACTCTCACTCCTGTGGTAGGCTGGACCTGTGGCACAAAGGCCTCCACACATGAATTTTTTTTCCCAAGCATGTTTTTTTTTTCTATTCTCTTTTGCCAAACTGTTGCATTCAAGTTGCAATGTAGGGCAAGATACAACTTTAATTTCCAAATATTTGATCATGTTTCCATATCTTAACTATGGTGTTTTGCAGTCTTTCATATTGACAGCTCACTGTTTTGTATAAATTAGCAGGGGAAACCTACATACTTTGGCATACTTTGGCAAGTCAGAGAAAGGTAAATTGTGTTTTGACAGTTGTACAGACTTTGAAAGATGCTTTGGAACATGGTGAATTTTAATGAATGAGATGGTTAAGGCAGCTCATAGCTCAGCTGATTGCTTCAGATTCCATACCTGCAGCCCTGCAAGTGCAACTGTATTTGTTTGCAGTTGTCTGTTGTTTTAAAGTTGCTTCTGCAACTCTGAGTGCAGTGTGCAAATTGGGATCTTTCTACCTTGGGAAGTAGAAGTAGGGCAATTCCAAATTTGCATATGTAGCCCTAAAGTTGAATGACTAACTTTGACTTTTTGTTTGATTTTGTGGTCTTTTTGGATTATGAGTCTAAATGCATATTGTGTGTCCGTGCATACTGACTTTGGATGCAGGCACCAGTTAGACTCTTCTTTCTCTTTAGATACACTATTTCTGTGACAATTTTTGTATTACTAATATTTTACAATAAGCTGCATTCAGGGAAAAGTAGTTGGCTAATGGGTCTGATGCACCTGGTATCAGGTCAATATACTTAGTTGGCTGTGACAATAAGGGACAGCTTATCAATCCTACTTGAAAATTTGAGTTTGAACATTAGTAATCATATTTGCAGAGGTCCCAAAAGAAGCTGTTCATTTTTTGTTTGTGCAAAATGGCTGCAGGGAACTTTAGCAATGAGGGTTATTTATGATTTGTAAAAATGAATCTATAAGCGCATAATATGTGATTGGTAGTTAAAAAATAAAACCCAGTCATACATTCTTTTCAGCCCCAAAGCAAAAAGTATTGGGTAGGCTGTTGCTCCTAAATGAGGAAATTGCAGGCAGAGTGAAAATTAGACCAGCTCCCAATAGTTTGCTTATGCTTTTACCAACTTTTTTTTAGCATCTTTAAATTCTAAGTGTGAACATATTTTATTTAAGAATATGTGACAGAAGGCATAGGCTTTTCTTTCCGTCTTCCAGCAACCCACACATTTTATATGCTTGTGCATATTAGTATGATGTGTATTTTCCATAGGAGGAAAGTAATTCCCAGGACTGTTTGAGAGAAGGAGTGGAGAAAGGATCTGGATTTATGTATTCCATTTTAGTTGAGTTACTGATTTTTTCTTCTTGTTTGGCTAAAGTAGGTGTCATTTTTTCAGTTCATCAAAGTATCTTTCATTTGTCCCATACTGATCCAAAGCTTTACATAATGATCCAATGCTTTACAGTTGAAGTTACAAGTTACAATTGTTCATTGCCATGTCAGCATTTTGGTTTGGTTCAACAGTTCAGTTTTGGGGTGAAGTCAGGGCACTGAGAGTTGGTCTGTGTTGTGGGGAAAGCCTGAGAGCCCAGTTTGAATTAATTTCAGAAAATACCCAGTCAAAAGTCTTGCATCCAGAGTACTTTCAGCACTTCACCCCCCAGACCCTGCTCCATCAAGGGGACATAGTGGAGCTGATCTGAAATAACACTCCTGAAACATGCTGTGTGCCAAATGTTGAGCCCTCCATATCAACCATGTTGATAAAATCACCCCCTTCCAGTGGGCAGAGTGATGAGATAATATAGGAGTAGCCACGAGGCTGCCTGAGTGGAAATAAAGCGAGAGGAGCAATATAGATTGAAATTTGTTCACTAGCTTGAATGAACTCTCTGGAAAAGTTTGTTTTTTCTGGACTTTATGGAGATTTTTGTCTAGTTGTAACAGTGTCTCACTTGGAATACTTCTTCAGCTTTGAGTAACAATATTTAAATTAAACAAGACTTCTTTTTATTTGGAATTACTAGACTGGTGAGGTTTCTGGAGCCCCTCTCAGTGAATTTTGGCAGTTGCCAGCTGGCTTCTCTCCTGTGAGAGAAGATATAATGTGTTTTAGTTCTGACTTTTTAAAGTTCATTGCTGAATTGAGTAGTTTAAAATTTAACACCATTGCTGCTACAGTAATGCAGATAAAACACCAAATATTCATTATTAATAACCACTTAAGCATAGTTAGCATTTCTCTTGCTGTGATATCAGGTAAGACTGTCACGCAAAGCCTGCCTTCAGTGCATTCTTACATCAGCTGTTTCAAAGCCTTCCGGTTATGGGCTTTGCTTTATGTTGGTTTTGTGAGTCCAGATACCATTATAAACAAGTGTACTTCTGTTGTGCTCCTGACCCCAGTCATAACTGCTGTGACCCTGCTTGGGGGTCATGACCCCTTGTTTGGGATTAGCCACGTTAGAACAATCTCAAAGACTTCTCCTATGCTAATGCATCAGGGGGCAAATGCAAGTAACTGTCAAGAAAGCAGTGAAACAGATTAATCATGCAGAGGGCTGAAAAAAATAGCAGTAGTTTCTGCATGTTCAGTATCTTAGGCATAAATTCTGTTCCACACCCCATGGATTATACCTTTCATTTAAGAATAAAATACCAGGAACCCACATGTTGTAAACACATTTATGAAAATACATAAAGGTCAACCAACTACAATTTCATGCAAATACTTTTCTTTTTTTTCCCCTTTGGAAAGTAAAATAAAGGTTTTAAAATGAACATCATGTACACAAGCCATTTCACCTCACTCTTGCCCAAATTCATTAGCCTTTCAAAGACAGGAACTCTGTCTCATGTTGAGAACTTGCATCAAAGTTCAGCCTGAAGAGACTTGGTTTATAATCCTTAGACTAGTTATTTGAAATTAAGATAGTGCCTGCTGCCTTTTTAATGTCATGAATGTATTTTTTCTCCTTTTCAAGGAATAAACATGAGTCTATTTTTCCAGCATCTAATTTCTGCCATAATTTTTATGCTTCAGTAAAGATTCAGTAAGTACACCTTTCTTGGTCTGCGTGTGTAGTTCAGCCCTGTTCTGGATTAATTTATGCCACACATGCCCAGCATTTTTTTAGTGAAGCTTTGTTACTTGGGAGAGATGACTGTGTCAGTGTGTAGGGAAAAAATGTTCTTCTGAAACAGAAGAATTAATGCTGATCCAGGTTGGTGGTGCTGCTTGAATTATTTCATATGCCTGTCTCTGTAATGGCAGTCTCAGAAAGGCTTTGCCTTGGCTCTTAGACATGTGGATGAAGGCTTATGCTTCCTTTTTCAGAGGTGCAGGAAACACTGCTCCCCACTGTACCCTGGGACTGACCAGCCAACTGCTGTAGTGCACATGCCCTTTTGTGTCTGTAGTCCCATCACAGAGATCCACTAACACTTGAGCTGAGAATTGAGAGATTTTAATGGGTCCAAAACCATCAGGTTTATAGGACTCTAGAGTAGTTAAAATGTCTCCTAGGAAAAATATTAGCACTTCATGGCTTCCAGTCTTGAACATTACTAATTGTCTGTTGTGTAATGCATGGGGTCATGATGCTTTTATTGTATGTCTTCCTGGGTACTGAATGCTTTGTCTTGGTGCTTGCTTGTCCTATAACTGTCTGATTTCTTAACATGTTCTAATTTAAATTTGAATTTGTTTGCTAGACTGCCTTTGCAAACCTCTAATTGTTTTCAGTGTTAGCTGTTAAAATTAGAGGGCACTTATAACTGAGGGGCGATAGGGTAAAAAATAACCTGCCTTATTATGATGCATATCTCCTTATGTGATCCTGCTAATATAATTTCTCTGGTGATACTGCAGTAAATACTTTGGCTGTCTAATGCAGCTGGTCATGGTTAGAGGAGAGGGAACAAGCCTGCTGAGATGCAGCACTGGCCTTACTCTCTTTGCTTTGGATTTATGACAAATGTTATCCTTGGATGCATAATTCTTATTTCTCTTCTTTCATCAAGCAGCAAATATTTAGTCAAATATTCTTTTATGCCTTGGCAAGTGTATTACAAACATTTATGTGCTTGGAGTAAAATAGCTGTCTGTACCCAAAGTCTCCCTTCTGAGAGAGATCTGCTGAAGAGGCAAAAACCTTCCTCATGTAAGTCCCATAGGTACTCTAGTACAAAACTGCACTGGCTTGTAGAGTTAGGTGTCTTTGATAGAAGGAAAAGAAGAACTGTAGTAAATCAGTATATTGCATTAATAAGAAGTTAATGATATAAGTTTCTTCCAATTCTGGAAGACAGTAAGTGTTGTATCTTGGCACACTGAAATGCAGCGCCCATATGTTGGCAGGAAACCTTAGCATTCTGATTTTGGGAAGAAACGACATTATTTATTCATTTGCTATTATCTATGTGATTCATAGGCAGTTGTTTTTATGGTGCACTAAGCTTCTGAGTAGACTTTTGGGAGTTTAAAGATTGCAGAATTCTTGAAGGTATTTAAGAAACACTTTGTTTAGCCCAAGTTAGTTTGGTCTTCTGATAGGTGTTTGTGGCTGTTAGGTCTGCAAAGCAATTTAAATAGGTAGCCCTACCCCTGAAAATTTTAAGACCTCTAAGGTTCCTCAGGCATTCATATACGCCTTCTAGAGGGGAAAAATATACAGTCTAATTTTTTTTTCAGTTTCTGGCAAATGATCTGCATATGTAGTTATTGAAAGAGGTGCAGCTAATAGCCTAATGAAATACTGGGTAACATTTAATCTCATTTCCAAGGAGAGTCAGAGTGTCTATCAAAAATTTTATCTGAGGCTATAATGACAACTTAGACAATTTCAGTCAATGGAAGAAGGTGATATTATGTGTTGATTACACTGCCTGCATGTGAATAGGTGGTTATTATTTTTTCTAAAATAACAGCAGTTAAAAAAATAATGGTGTGTGTGGTTTTAAATATGACAAATATAAAATTGCCTGTAGAATCTGTTGATGTTTTCTCTGTTAGCCTCTCTAAGTCTCTCCTGGCAGAGTTTTAAGATGATGAAAAAATTACTTTATGGACCTAAAGTTCATATTCTGTCTTCTGAGAGCAGTTAATATCTGGAGAGTGAGAAAGAAAACACATGGCCTTTAATTTTGGTAAAAACTTGTCCTTGTTTTAAGTAATGCTATTAGTGGAATCTTAGAGACCTGAAGTAACTTGAGATAGAGATAGGCATAAAACTTCTTCCTTCCTACTATCAGTTGTCTTGATGAAATAAAATGCTGTAGAGATACAAAAATGATAAAAAAATGGAGACAGATATTTTTATTGTATTTCCAAAAAAGCTAGAGATTCAGGGGATAAATATCTTTGGCCACTTTTTATATACACTCTGAAAATATTTTGGGTTGTAAGACAAGGTCTAGTCTATGCCCAGTCACAGCAATTGAATTTGTGTGGTATTATGGGAAAAGGCATTGCCTTCCCAGAATCTTAAAATTAAATATAACAGGTATGAGGCTCTGAGGATGTTCCATTGTGCAGCTTTATTTTTCAGTCCCAGTTTTGTTTCTCTTTGCTATGCTGCTGTGGGGAGTATGAACTATTCATTTGTTGACTCTTGTTGCCTTCAGAGGTGACAGCTGCATTTTCCCAGGATTACCTGTGTCGCCTATGAATGTATTTAGAGCCAAATCTCTGGAAATCCCTAAAGGTTAAGAGTGGGACTCTTGAGCTAGTCTGTAGGTGCGTGCTGCATCTACTGACATGCTCTTTGTGGGGCTTCCTACTTTGCCAGTATTCACACGTACACTGGAGCTTCTGCTGTTTTCACACTGTCCCACACAATAGCAACCCCAATGGTACCTCATTTCCTGGCGAGCTGGAGACAGGAGAGACCTATAATTGTTGCCAGGACATTGTTAGCGTTGCCAGGAACTGTAATCAAATAAGGTTCAAGGTTTCATATTGATGTGATGGATGCAGTACATGTGGCTTAGATTGAAGGGGAAGGTTGATTTTTGGGCTTGCTTTTCCAAATGTTTCCTCTGTTTTTATCAGTGTGGCTTTTCTTGTGCCAGGTCCTTTCCACGTGGACACAGGTCTCTTGCTGTTCTGTTGACATTTTCATGATGGGTTGGGTGTGCTCGCTAACAAGGAGAGATAAAGCTGGGTGGTGTGTGTTAGTGTATTGCTACCAGATGTGACATCCAGCAGCTGCACAATAGCATACAGAAATCTGAGGGTGGAGTAGAGTATCAAAGGCTCCTCCTTCCCTCTGCCCTTCCTCTGCAGAGCAGCAGCTGGTGGTGTTTGGTGGGTTGTGTGCAGATGTGCTTTTCTTTTGTTTTTTTTAATTGGTTATTTTTTTCTTTGTTTTTGTTTTGTTTGTGCAGGATTTTTTATATTGCTTCCCCTTCTCCTCCACCTCTCATACATTAACTTTGGAATATAGGATGGTTGGCAGCTCTTCTCTGGTTTTATTCTTTCTCCAAATATGTCATATCTTCATATCTTGTTACATGCTGTGGTGCGTGAGTTAGGGTTTGCTTTTTTTTTTTTTTGCCTCCATTTGAGGTAACTAAGATGTTGGGGTAGGAATAGGTGAGTGTTCAGGGTCACAGGAGTGAAAAATTAATGGAGCAAGAGGGAAAAGGTTTGGAAAGGTTGATGTACCTGCAGCTCCAAGCTGTCATGTACTTGAAAACACCAGAGGCCCTTACTTCTAATTGAACAAGATTTAGAAGTGTCACCCACAGAAATCTGGGTAAATGGCACTTCCTCAGGAACTCTTAAAACTTGATAAAAGCTTTGTCATCCCTATAGTAGCAGAGATCCTGAATTTCTTTCCTTAGGCTAGAACAACAGGAATATGACCTTGCTGGTCAAATTTAATCACAGTCCTGAAATCAGCTTATGTGTGTTTATGTTGTTTATGATGTAAATACAGAGCAGATGAGTAAGACACTGGGGTTTATTGTTTGAAGATTTTAGCTTGCTGAAGTTAGTAGTCAGTCCATTTCTTTCAATAAGAAATCAATTTTCTGTTGATGATCTTGGTTTAGATAAAAATATTTCATCATTAGCAAAGGAATAGCCAAGCTTTTAATATAAAACTATGCAATTAGGTAAGAAAAAATTTACTTTTCAGTTACAGCTCATTTGAATACTGTTGAATAATTATTGTGATTTCTAGAGGGACACACTAGACCTTCTATAATAAAAAATAACACAAAGTTGGAATGTCCTTATTGCACAACTTGCGCAATGTGCAGTGTGGTATCAAAGCAAGAATCTTAGCTGTAAGTGTTCATTCCATTGCAATGACAAAAGAAGTGATAGTCACAGTTCTTCAATTAGCCATAGGGCTGTCACATCTGTGTTCAGTGACATGTATTCACAACTGGTTTGTCCACTTGGGTTTCTGTGTATTCACTCAAATGCAGTGGATTTTTCTTGAATTTTTTTTACCTAGGATTGTTTTAAGGTAAATGTTAAACAACCATACAACTGTTTCCTCTTCACTTTATAATTTCCCTCACATTAAGTAGTACCAACTCAGAAAATTGTGGAGCAAGTCTGTTTTAAGGTGATGTAGACAAGTTTGGATTTAAAAAAACCTTGCAACCCCAGAAATCAAGTGTCTGAACAAGATCTTAACCCTAGTCAGCAGTGACATCAGTGACCACTATGTGAAGAGTGCATTTCAGTATTTGTGCTACTCAGCTAAGCATTTTTTCCTAACGAGTAATTAGAGGTATTTAGTTGTTGTAGCAGAGTGAATGTTGGTTTGGTGCATTCCTGTGTCAAATTAAAATAGTAACAAGTGATTTTTTGTATACTCTAGACTTTCTTAGCCAGTGAAAGAACATTTTTCAGATGTGCTTAACAAGGTAGCAATGTCAACACACACTCTAAAAATGGGAACTGCATTGCAGAGTTGTGTGTTTGTTTTTTTTTTTAATGCACTAGTAGAAGTGACTTCCTAAATGGTTGTTGACTGTATAAAGTAAGAGCTGTGAAGACAATCAACAGTTAAGTATAATATTTTCTTGCTTTTCTCTTCAGTGGAGTTGTCAAACTGCCCCAAGTTGACACAGCAGCTTGAGTGATAGTATTGTGCCTGGGAATGTCAACCAATTAATGCTGATTTAGAAGCTGCTAGGTGCTGCTGGTTGTTATATCCCTTTCTTAGGGTCACTGCAGAGAGCCCAGGGCTTGGGAATGCATCTGAGGTGCTTCAGTGTCCAGTGTCTTTAGCTTGAAGTGCAGCTGGTGTTGATGGACACATGCAGCTGCTTCCTGGGCTTGGCTTGCTGGTCTGGCAAGTGGTAACAGGCAAGAAAGGAGGGGGAGGGTGGGAGACATATTAAAGCCTAACCCACTGCAGCTGTTTAACTGAGTGCATGTCAAAAGCTCTTAAAGTTAAAAATGTGAGCTGCTGCAGTGGATGGTGTGCCAGTGGTTTTCCCACATCTCTCACCCTACAGTGCTCAGGAGGAATGTCCTCTTCATGGAGTGCTTCCTAGGAGCAAAGCTGAGGCCTGAAGTGTATGATGTGCCCTGTAGCTGTGCTGTCTCTTTGTCACCAAAGACCACAGTTAGGGCAGAATATTTAATGGATGACCAGAGGGAGCTAAAGCCGATAGAGCAAATCTCATTAAGAAAGTGGGATTATAAATGCTCCTCAGCCTGCTCCTAGACACCTTGTGCGGTCACAAATTGTTAGACAGTTATGCCAGAGGCACAAAGAACAGTTTTGTGGTTAAGGCACATTGCTATAAACTTCCTGTTTTTCTTGATCTCCTGTCCTTCTGTGTCCCTTTATGGAGCAGAGGTGGTCATGCCTTTCCCCCTCCTAGCCTGTTTTGCCAGCACTCTGGGAATGTTGTATGCCCTGTCTTAGTGCAACAGGGCTCTTGTGATCACCTGACAGCATGGAGCAAAAGCACACTGTCCAGGCAGATGGTGAGCCTGGTAAGCAGAGCGTTTGGGTGAGAAAGGGAAGTGTCACCTGCAGAAACACATGCAGCCTGGGAAGCAAGCATTGCATGCGTGGTGACAGCTGTAACACTGCCAGTCACAGGACAGCATGCAGGACTGTGGTGCTGTGGAGAACAGATGCAGGTTCTTGAGGACAGGGAGCAAATGGAGGAGTGAGGGAGTTTCACTGCAAGTGAAGGAGCAGCTTGAATGTATGGAGTTCTTTATGGAACAGATGACAGGCAGGTAGGGAGCTTGTGGGTCATGCCCTGTCACAGGTGAGTAAAAGGGGTATCATGCTGGGAGTTTGTACAGATTACCTGATGGTCAGAAGGAAACAGAACCAAGTCTTTAGAAAATTTGAGGAAGTCTCTGTCTCACAACCTTGTGGCTCCTTTGAGTGACCTGAAGGTCTTTGACATCTGCTGGAAGAGTGATATGGTTGTTTACAAATTAGCCAGGGCTTTTTTTGAGGATATCAGGTTTCACTTCTTGATACAGGCCTTGGAGAGGACAAACTGATATATCTGATTGCATCTGCTATTCACAAAGCAGGCAGATGTGATTGGGAGAGTGATAATGGCAGCCTTGGCTGTAGCCCTATGAAATAGAGGAGTTCAAGGTCATGAGGGGCATGAGAAACACAAGGAAGCAGAGTCACAGACTCTGGGCTTCAGGAAGGCAAGATTCAGCTTATTCAGGCAACTGGTACCATGAAACATTTAAGCTTTAAAACATATAAGACTTCATGAAAGCTAGATGGGTCTTGAAGGACAATCCCTTCCAAGTGCAGGAGTAGTCCTTAGAAAGCAAAAGGATGTATTGGAAGACCAGACTGGCTGGGCTGGAAGCACATGATAGAACTCCAATGCAAAAAGGAGGAGGAAGCAGTAACAGAAGAATTTAGAAACATTGTCCAAGGGCTGGGGTTACAAAAGCTCAGCTGGTCTTGGTGTGTACTAGTGGTAAAAAGCGCTGCAGAAGAGTTCCTACCACTTATAGGAAAAGGTTGAATGAGGAAAGTGTGGATCTGCTGCTGAATGGGACAGGTAGCAGTGGCCATAGGTAAGGCTGAGGTACTTGTGCCTTGTGTACTTCAGTTTTCATCAATGAGATCTCACAGGCCTCTGTACGTTTTGAAGGAGTTCAGGAAGGGCAAGAAATCTCTCTTGGGCCAAAGGGTGTCATGGATTACTTGAGAGCTCAGCAAGCCCAGGGAGACTGTGCCATCTCCACCCCTTGAGGTTTTCAAGATCCAGCTGGATAAGGAACTGAGAAAACTGATCCAATGGTTGACTCTGCTTTCAGCAGGAGACTGATCCTAACCTCTAAAAGCTCCTTCTGGCATGAACAGGTCTGTGGTCTTGAATAATGTCTCTTGGGAGGGTTGTCCTCAACCATTTAGCTCACTTTTTGAATTTTGATGTGTGTGTTGTAACTCTAGATGTAGAAGATCCTTTAGTTCTTTGCATAGGAGGAAGCTAATTTTATAACATGTCAGGGTAAGTGTCTGTCATTCCCTTGCAGAGTCTGTGCCAGAGCGTGTGAAGAAAAGAATAGTTGTAGTAATGGATCCTTTACAAGAGTGTGTACACTGGTTTCTCGAGAGGTATGGTCAGCTCAGTGGGAGGCTGTTCTGTGTAATCACCTCAGATTCCAGAACCCAGTAGGATGCTGAGGATGGCTCCGTGTGGAGCCTCTCCACTTGTGCTTATGGCTACTTGTCAATAAAAGATTGCTTGAAGCTGCCAGCAGCAGTTCTCCTGCAGAAATCTCATCTGAAGGGGCTAGTCCCAGTGTGAGGAGGGGAGTGCTGCCCCCCTGAATTCTCCTTTCAATCTCATCTGTGTAGTGCTGTAGTCCTCTTCCTTCTCCTGCTGAACTTCTGTTCCCCTGTGCTGCTGAGAAGCTTCTGACTTGATAGAAAGCACCATGTTTCAACGATGAATGGGGTTGGTACTGATAGTTTGCTTGTAAAATGTTTTGGGAGTCTTCCCAATGAGAGGCTCTGTACCGGGAAGTGAGAAGCTGAAGTGTGAATCACTGTTATGCCTTCTCTTGCCAAGCTTCCCAGGCTGAGGCCATGAGCCTTAAATTCCAAGTTGTTCTGGTTTTTCTCAATGGGCTGATGAAGAACTTTTACTATTTTTTGTGTGAGTAACTATGAAGAAGCTACATGTATAAGGCTAGTTAATGAACTGTCCTAATTACAAGATAATTTCTAGAAACTACTTTTAAATTGCAGGACCTTTAAAGCTCTTTTGTGGAATTGTGTATTAATGAGGAACTCTCCCACCAGCCAAGGGAAGGATGGAAGAGAGAGAATGGGGTCAGGTCTCCTTTGGGACGACAGCATTCTTGCCTTCATGCACTCTGCAATGAAAAACTTAATTTTGGATGTATTTTCCTTGTGCCAACTCTTTCTTTCCAGTCTGAATTGCTGATTTTTTTTTTTTTTTGGAATGTTGTTCAGTTGTTTGTGGTGTTAATTCTATCACTGTTTCCTGATAAATTTGAAAGCATTGTATTTGCTAATGTATTTTTAAATGTTTCTTTCCCCATGTGTGCAATTATAGTCTTGGGAATTTTCTTCCAGCGTTCTGTTAATGTCTTTAATATTTGTTTTATTCTTAAAAAAATTCATAACGGATGTATTTCCTGATTTTGAAGTATGTAATAGGAAGAAAGGAATCACGGTTTCCCCATCTCAGTGATAGCCTGAAGCAGGATGTGTGGCATACAACAGACTTTCATCAGGAGGAGGAAATTAACTGGCTACAAATTAGGGAAAGTTCATGAGAAGTCATTACTCTTCATTTATTTCTAAGTGAAGCTTTGAATCTCAAGGCAAAAGACAAATTATATAGTAAATGGAGTCCCTCTGCATATGAATGTGCAGTGTTCAGCTATCTGTGTTGACTGTGACCGTGGTAAGATTATGCAGCTTCATATATTAACTGTGTTATCACTGAGCACTGTCTCTTCTCCTTCCCTTTTTTTTAAGGAATGGTGTTTTAACACTATTAAGTGAAGTACTGATGAATGTTTCCATGGCCAGATTTTGCTTGTTTCCAAGTGTGTACAGTGAGAGTGTACATAATTTACCCAGATATGTCCTGTCAGCTTTTTTGTCCTTATTCTTTTCAGTGCCTGGAAAAGTGAGATAAAGCAGCTTATCTTTGAGACCTGTGCTGCATTCAAAGCAGTTTCAGAAAAGAAAACGAACCTTCAACAATTTTTGTAAAGTTAATATAGACTAATAACAAAAAAAAACCATGGCCAGAAGAGTTACTGCTAATAAGGCTTGAAATTTGCATTACTCTGAAGAATCTGCAGGCCAGTGGAGGGAGGGGAAAGGTGAAACCTCTAGCATGGCCTAGTACTTTGAGAAAAAAAAAAGCTTTCTTTTTAAGTAAACTTTGGTTGCAACATTTCTTTTGCATAGTTTACTAATTCTGTGATGCAAGTGTCTCTAGGTAATGCATTGAAATCTGTGTGATTAAAAAAGTTTACTTCAGCTGTTATTTTTCCTAACTGGGGACACCTCTCCTCCTCCTTTGAACCACTTTGGAGTTTTGTATAGCCTTGAATTCAGTGTAGTGCTTCAGCGTAGCAATGCTTACCATAATAATGCTGTTCTTTTTAAATTTATGCTGTTTCATAGTCAGTAACACAGAATTTATCCATGGGATGGTACAGGTAAAGATAATTAGCTTAGCTTGAAGGCATTATTCTCTGTTGCACTACATTTGTTTTGACAGGTGACATATGCAAAAAAGATCTTCAAATGTAGGAGAGTCATATTTTAAAAATTGCTTTTGTCCACTTCTTGGCTGTATGTTTTTTCCCTACTTCTTATTCAAATTCCATTTAGGGTATGTTTTATGATGCCTTCATCCTTTCTTGTCACTTTCTGTGCCTAATTCCTCACTTGTAAAAATGTACAAATGTTTATTCTTCCTTTCTGTATTTCCTCCATTTTGCTGTGCTGCCTGTTTTTGTATTGACAATCCGAAGTTGCTCCCCAGATTAGAATTTGTGTTGCTTATTACCTGGGATGCTGTTCTGAAGAGTTCTACTTAAATGATGGTTGAATATTAATTGCAGTATTTTTACAAAACTGGCAGGATTCCATCAAAGATCTGTGAAGGAGGGGTTTGCAGTGAGAATAATTTCCTGAACCACTCAATTTTAATAGTAGTGAAGTGATGGTATACAAATCTTAATATGTATATGGTTTGCTAAATTTTTGTGCTCTCCTGTTAGGAGTATTAAGAAAAAGGCCATATCACTGGTGACATATTGTCGCGTTCACATTCCCTGGAACAATCCCTTTTTCCAGGATTTTTCTCCTTGGAAGCTGAGAAGCTGCAGAGAAAAAGGAAAACAATTCTTATCTCATTTGCTTCTCCTGTGTTTTGCTCATGTGGAATGTGTTTGGAGATTATTTATCCACAGGTGATTGTTTCATTGGTTTCTGGTGTGAATTGTTTTGACTCATTGGCCAATCAGTGCCAAGCTGTGTTGGGACTCTGGAGAGAGTGATAAGTTTCAGTATTATCATTTTAACATTCTGTAAATATCCTTTCTGTATTCTTTAGTATAGTTTAGTATAGTGTTCTTTAATATAGTATCATAAAATAATAACTTAGCCTTCTGAGAACATGGAGTCAGATTCATAATTTCTTCTTTTGTCGGGCATCCCTGCAAATACAATAACATATGGTCTGTACAAATGTCTATATGCAGAGCAGAAGATTCCATGGAGATCTTACTCAAGGTGAGTGAAAGTATTTTTAGCAGTAACACTTCTGTTTGAGGCTCTTGTTCCGTTTGCTTTGTGTTTAGTGTACACAAGTGAGAGGAGGTTGGCTTCTACGTTGTGTTCCTCCTCTGCCATGTATTATCAGGTATAAACTCCTGACATTTCCATGGGAAATCCTGGAGAGCAGTTGGGAATGCCCAGAGGAAGCCAGCTGATGATCCTATCGATTTGCTTCCCAGTACCTGGCTCCTTTGAAAGTGAATATGCCCAATAAATGTGAAAAATAATTCATTGCTGTAGCCCTGTTGTCAGCTGGAAGGAGCATTAGAAGAGTAAAATTTCAACAAATCTCTGGCTTGCAGAGGCCTGTCAAAGCTTATAAATGAGATGCACTGGGAAAGCTGTTGCCAAATTCACATTAAATGCTTTCAGTCTGAGGGATAGTAATGTATACAATTATCTCAACTGAAGTTATAGGCTGTTTTGGTCGTGATTTTGTTTCTGGGGTGGTGGTGTAAATTATTATAGTAAAATTATGCAATCAAAATGCATAATTTGCATATTCTTATTGCTTGATGAAACAGGACTTGTTAATGAAAAACCTGAACTGTTGAAAGAAGTGTGGATTTTTATACATACAGACACATTAAAATAATTTTTATAATTTTTTTTTAATTGAGAAGAGGATGCTTGTGTTCATTAATTTCCAGCCTTTGCTGTCTAACAGGCTACTGGTGGAACAAGTGACACACTGAGTAATATCACACCAATGCATGCATGCCTTCATTTTTAACTATTTTAACATCCTGTGACCCAACACAATGTGAGGATCTCATATGAGGCTTGTTTCCTACCACATGTGGTTTGGCTGTCACTGTGCTTGGCTGTGAAGTGGAGGTAAAGCTTCTGGTGTGCCAGTTTTACATTTAGCCCAGACAAACAGTGAGGTACCTGTCCCAAAGGCTTTGTTCTTTCCCTCATATTAATTTTATTAGTTTATGTATTTTGACTTTTAACTATCATGGGATTAAAAGCCATCCACAGTTTGATGGTGCAAACCATGTTGTTGTCTTCCTAGGGAATGTTCTGACCTGATAAACCATAGTGTTTTTCCCTGGCCGAGTTAATTCTGGGTGCTGCTCTGTAAAGTGGCATAATACAAAAAAGTGCTGTTCTGATATATTTTGTGGGTCTGATGTGTGCTTCAGGGAGGGGAGGACTGTGGGCTTGAGAAGCTGATGTGGCATCTGTGAGCCACAAGTGGCCCGTGGAGCACACTTAGTATTTCTCCTTGTCAGTGAAACTGTGTGGGTTTTTTCTTTTGGATGTTTTTTTTTTGTTTGTTTGTTGTTTTTTTTTATTGTTGTTGTTGTTTTGTGGGGTTTTTTTCTTTAAATTTATTTGGTTTTGTTTTGAGACTGTTTTAGTGAAAATTTTTCAAGTTGCTGCCATATTTTTCCCAAAGCTCCAGGTATGGCCTGCTAGCATGTGTTGAATGGTTTTGCATCTTGCCACTGGTGATGTTCTATTTTATCCCTTCCTACGCCAGGCCACAGGCTCCCACAGTTTCCCTTTAGCTGGTGCTCCTCATGCTCTCTCCTAGCCACCTTGTGGTGTGAAATGTGTGAAAAGGCAAGAAAGGAGGTCTTGGTGTGTGGAAGTTAATGGTGAAAGTACGTGTGTCCATGGGCTTCCAGGCAGAGTAGGTGGCAGGCACATGGGATACACCAGGCCTTTTAATTCCACCAAGATTTATTTGAGGTGCACATGCACACCCTTTGGGAATTTCCAAAGCATTTTTCCAGTGTCTTGGCTGAAGAAACTTGTGCAAAGCATTCAAGCAACCCTGTGACTCAGAATTTGACCATAGCCTTTCCTGGGATCTGAAGGTGAATAATCTACAGCTAAACCCTCTTGAAATGTTTTCCTTTGATAAGAGCATGAGCTCAGCTTGGCAGAGATGTTGAACAGACACAGAGGGTATTTCTAGTGGTATGGCTGTGAAATCAGGAAGGCTGACTGGAAAGGATGCAAATACACAAGTGACAGAGGTCAAAACCTGACACATACTGCACTTTATTTGTTTTGTATTCATAGCATGCAGCACTGACTGGCTGTTCCAGGCCACAGTAATGGTTGGTTTTTTTTTTTTCCTTCCTCTGAGGTAGCTCACAGCTTCTGGTATTACTGTACCCTGCAACCATTTGCCAGTAATTTTTGCAGAGGGTTGTCATTAATGCCTGTTCTCTGTGCCACAGTGCTGTTCCCCAGGGCTCAGTATTGGGGCCAATCCTGTTTAATATGTTTAATGTCTCCTCCTGACAAGGGTACTGAGGGCACTTATTAACCAGTTTGCAGATGGCAACAAGCTGCACAGGAATGTTGATCTGGAAGGGTGGGAAAGCTCTTCTGAGGAATCTGGAGAGGCTGGATTGATGGCTCAAGGCCAGTTGTATGAGGCTCAATAAGGTGAAGTGCTGAGTCCTGCACTTGGTTCAGAAGAAGCCCTTGCAGTGCTAAAGTCTGAGGGAATGTGGCTGGAGAGGTGCCCAGCAAAAAAGAATGTGGGAGTGCTGGTCAATAGCTGCTGAACCTGAGCCAGCATGTGCCCCAGTGGCCAAGCAGGCCAATGGCATCCTGGCCAGTGTCAGCAATAGTGTGGCCAGAAGTTTTCCCTACTACATCCACCTGTACGTGGCACTGGTGAGGCCACACCTTGAATCCTGTGTTTAATTTTGTGCCACTCATTTCAAGAAAGACATTGAGGGGCTGGAACTGTCAGAGAAGGGCAATAGAGCTGGTGAAGGGTCTGAATCACAAATTATATGAGGAGCAGCTGAGGGAGCTGAGTTTGTTTAACCAGGAAAAGATGAGGCTCAGGTGAAACTCATCACTCTCTTCAACTACCTGAAAAAAAGGTTGTAGGGATGTGGGGATTGGTTTCTTCTCCCAAGGGACGAGTTATAGGATAAGAAGAAATGGCCTCAAGTTGTGCCAGTGAAAGTTTAGATTGGATATTGGGAAAAAATTCTTACATATAAAGGGTAGTGACATTTAGACCAGACTACCCAGGGTGGTGTTTGAGTCACCACCCCAGGAGGTGTTTAAAATATGTACAGATGTGGCATTTGGGGACATGGTTTAATGGGGAACTTGCCACTGTTAGGTTAACACATGTATTTGATGATCTTAAATGTCCTTTCCAACCTAAATGATTGTATGATTCTATAAAGATTTAGAGAAACCAGAATAAGAGAAGAAATTAGTGTGTCCAGTTCAATCAAGAAAATACTTGTTTTCCTCTGTGGCATTAAGAAAAAGCAAAAAAAAAAAAATCTTGCAACTTCAGGTTTTCTTTTATCTGCTGCACAAAGACCTGCTTACTCAATGATTTTTTTCTTTTCCTCCCAGGGTTTAGCAGCCCTGTCAGGCTTTCTGGCTGTGTGTCAGTATAGTGGCTTGTAGACACAAATGGTATCAGGCTTTACAGGTGCAGGAGACACAGTAGCATTAATGCAACATGGTTGTAAACACCAACAGGGCTTTATCTGTGTCTCCTTTTAATGATTTTTCTTGAATATGGCTTGCTTTAAAATAGCAGTTCAGGTCCCCTGTGTGAGTTTTAACACTGGTGCTCAGCTGAAGGAATATATTATCTTTCAATAGCAAGGGTTTTGAGCAGAGTGAAATGCCAGCAGAATAAATAAGTAAATATTAAAAAAAACAAACAAGCCCTCCCCCCCCCCCCCCCCCTTTCACATGGTGAAAGATGCAACCAGTAAAAAACAGGTTTAAAGGATGGGTAAGAGGGCAAAACCAAGCCAGTTTAAATGTGTGGCTTTGATGCATTGCTTCATTTCCCTCCTCCCACTGTGACTTGTTGTCTTTCAACATTAACCTCCAGTCTCAGCATAGTGAATGTTGCGCTCCATAAGTCCTGCTCCTGCCCTTGCTCGCCTGCTGATGCCCCTGCTGAGCTCAGTGCTGACAGCTGGGAAAATTCCATGTGATTTAGACTTGGGAAATGCTGTATCAGCACATGGGAGATTAAGGATTTTAGTAGATTTTTTTCCTTGCTTGTAGAGAGGAATTAGTGAGCTCCCAAATTCACTGGATTTATTGGAAATCTGTGTCTGCTGAATGTGTTTATTCCCCCATGTTGCTGGCTGTATTCTTGACAGGTGCTGAGAGGAGATTTGTAGAAACAGAAAATATTTGCTAGAGTGGCTGAAATATCTGAGAATTATTTAGATGTCACTCTTTATCATCATCTTTCTTAGTTCTAGTTCAATAATTTAAATGCATGGGCTTGAGTCTCTGGAAATTTTTAATTATTTCTGTGTTGGATTTTATACAGGTTTCATGACTAAATCCTACTACCAATGGACAAGTACAGAGCTGATACACAGACTTTGAGAGTAACTTTTTTTCTGGTTTTTGGTTTTGATGAAGTAATATTACAGAGAGAGCAGAACATGGAAGGGTGCTGCTCCTCACAGCAGAAAGACTTGGGTTCTGTTCCCCTAACTCAAAGGAATCCTAGAAAAACTCCTGAAGATTTTCTGTATTAGTTCCTCTGTTCATATTTCTGCAGGACTGCTTTTTGCAGAATTTTAATTTATTCTTAAATATTTCTGTTGGTAAGTTGCACACCATTAGTTTTTAGAGGAGATACAAGAGGATGAGAAAATAAGAGGAAAACAGATAATTCCTTCCAGATGTTCAGGACCAAAATTTTAGAAGGAAACAAAAGCAAATCATTATCCTTCCCTCAGGTTTCCAGCAAAATACATAGAAATCAATATCAGCTTTGCAGTTATTTGAGATGCTGACAAATATGTGCTGTCATGCACCAAGCCTGGAAGAAAGGTTCAGAACTGGTGCCCTGTATGGAAAATTCCAGGTCTATGGTTATTCTTATCGCTTCACAAGTTCTCTAACCTTCATCACTTTGCCTGACCTTAATTTTGACTGTTCAGGGAAGTAGGTAATTGCTGAGGTAGCAAGGTCCAGAACTGGTAAAAACATCTTTGCAACTTGCCCATGGTAGAGCAGAGCACTGAGGCTGTTTGTGGCTCTGTGCCACCTTCCCTTGCGTTTCTCAGCACAAGAACAGCTGCTTTGCAGCTGCTTGCACCTCTGGCAAGGCTAGAGTTTATCAGAACCAAGCAGTTGAACTTTGGTTAAGATGATATCCGCTGGATCATAGGAAATGATTAGGCAGAGAAATTTCTTCTGATTTGTTTTGCATTTTCTTCTCTCACTCCACAAGTTTTCCATCTACAGGTGCACTGCTGGGAACACTGTCCTGTGAAGTGCTTCCAAGGATCTATTACCATGTCTTTCTAGCCCTTCCTTGGTGAAGAGGCTGACCTGATTCTGCTTCCTTACAAGCCTTCACACAGTTCTCAGCTCCTGCCATTTGATATTGCATTAACCTGCTCCATTCGGTGCTGCTTACCACGATTTCCACGGGAGCTGATGCTATTGTAAAATGTGCTGTTATTTACAAGTGTATGTGTGGTTTTATTTTTGTAGTTTGTTTGTTTTGGCTGTCTTCTTCTGGGTACCATTCAAGATAGATTTTGAAATTGTTCTTCCTTTCCTTTGCTGCTCTTACAGCAAGATGGCTTCTGTGTCTGAGAGCCCATTTCAGTGGGGGGTAGTATGGCTTTGTGAACGTCATATCCTTGAATTTACTTTTTTTTCCCCTTAGGTTTGGGGAGACCAGATATTTATTGACTTTCATGGCCTGTTCCAAAGCCTGCTGACTGGAGGGAGTAGAATGTGTCTGAGTTTGTGGGAGCACCAGTCACTTTGGTTCAGTTGATGCATGGATGTGTCTTTGCAGTAATTTTTATATGTACACCTTGGTCATGGCATGGGGTGCTCCTGGACCCTGAAGGAACAAAGCTCTGCAGATGACTGTGCTTTAAAATATTTTTGATTGACTGATTGCTAAGTTAATATTCTAGGAAAACCTGACAATATCAAATCCAATAAGAAATTAATGGAATAAGATATGATTTAATGAGAAATCACAAACCTGGAAAGTTGACTGACACCCACAGCAACACTGGACTTTGACATCAATTTTGTATTCATGTAAAAGCATTTAAATGCATTAAAGAAATGAGATGTATTACTGTTTTCAATTAGGATATTGCATTTCTCCTGCTTCCATATATCTTCAAGTTCAGCTACAGTTTCCATTTTAATACTTGTAAAGTTTGAGTTGACATACATACTGAATATTCAAATGTATACCTTTATTTTGGGGTCTGTTGAACTGACCAAACTAGCACTGGCAGAAGTAATCTTCTTTTGCCAAAGATGATATTCCGTATTAACTTTTGCCAGTGGGCAGTCAGATTTGTATTGTGTTCTGTGTCATCTATTGTTGGGTGAGGATTACAGAAAAGGTCTGGTTAGTAACAAAGAACTGTTCCTAACAATAATTCACGTCACCAACACCCTCCCTCCCAGTATATATATATGTACATGTTTAGAGAGCTTTATAAAGCAAAATTTTCTATGGAATGTATTTTTGTACCTGGGTGGGGGGATAGGTAGAGGATGAAATGAGTATGGTTCTAAATCTGCTTTGTTGAGCACACAAATCTAGCAAATGTTTTGGGTACAAAGAGAATGAAGTGTGACGAGAAATACTATGGGTACTGCAACTGTAATAAAAAAGAGAGAAAAGTAGAAAAAGCTATTGCTCCAAAGGGGCTACTAGTGAATCTTTATTTCCCTTGTCTCATAGCACACTGTGAAGAGATATTATAACATGTTTATGGAAAAATCTATCTAGAGTAATTTTCTCTGGGCCTTGTGGCCTCATGCTTGGCAGGAAATGCGTGGGAGAAGATGCAGCAGATTGTTTTGCTCGGAGGAGTAGCCAGAGCCCACTGCGAGCACCAGAAACACTCTGGCAGTCACCATGCTGAGCCTGTGACCTGTTGAGGCTTTCAGCTCGACTGCCTTGGCCTGTGTCATTTGTGTGATGACAGAAATGGCCAGGCAGTGATCGTCTTTCACCTTTTCTCTCTGCATCTAAAATTGTCTGTGTCATTTACAGCACTTTCAGTCTGCTTCACTTAACTCTGTGGGAGACTTCAGTCCAGTGCAACTGGACTTCCCTTTCCCATCACCCAATGAGAGAAAAGGTGCATCTAGAGTAATTGCTCTAGTTGAGTTGGTAGGCTGTATAGATGTAAATCTAAATTACTCTGGGCTGGGAGCAGCTGAAGAGGGGATCCCTCCCACCCAGTCATGCTGTGCCTGTGCCTGGCTGCCAGCACTCCCAACTCAGTCAGCAGCCACAGTGAAATTCTGGAAGTCGTCCCTGTACGCGTGGCAAACTCATTTTGGGTTGCCTGGGCTAAGTTCCCTTTGGCTGAGCTTCTGTCCTCCTTTACAGTTGCTAACACTTTGTAGCCCTGAGACATTGTCTTCTTCCTAATTAATCTTTTCATTCTTTGTAGAGTCTGGACTTCCTCTCAATATCCTGTTTGAAGTGTTTATTCATCTGGGCAAGCTTCCAATCTTTCCTTACCATTTTTTCCCTTCCTGCTTGCAATGGGAGTGTGAATAACATTTGCCTTTTGCAAGTGAGGTATTTCTGTGTTTGAGCTGAAGTGTTTGAGCACAGCCTCCATAATTTCCCTGGTTTCTCAAAATTTACCATTCTGAGATCCTAAAATCCGCATTGCATTTCCTTTTGTCTGTTTGATCCTTCTCACTAAATTGACATATGCAGCAACTTTTGACAGTCATCTTTTCTATCCAGTCTTTGCTTTTCACTAAAGAATGATTTAGTGAAAAGATTTCTCTAGAATAGAGGCTAGGCTAGAATAGATTTCTCTCATATTTTCCTTGTTTATATAATAGGGAGAAAGTAGCTCTTAAACTTGTTCTGTTTTGTGGGGTTTTTTTCTTTTTTTTTTGGCAATATTTATCAAACAAAGTAAAAGAAGCGGCTTATTGTAGTGTCCAAAAAGGAAAAAGAATTTGTTCCATGCAGAAATTTTCATTAGTGAAATTCTGTTTGTATGTGTCCACTGACTGTATTAGTTGCAGCAAGCTTGGAGTCACTCAGTATTGAGAGACTCTACAGGTTAGCCAAGACCTCTGTGCACCTGGCCTGTGACCTGTTGGATATTTCCAAACAATCTCCATCAGGCTTTTGCATCCAAAGCTGATAGCCTGCTTGAGGAGTAACAAATACTTTTGGCAGTTTCTAGGCTGAAGTGTCAGAGCAAAAAGAAGAGAGAAACACTGTGATAGAGAAAGCCCAAAAACTGTTCCGCAAGTCCAAGAAAGCCCAAAAACTGTTCCGCAAGTCCAAGAAAGCCCAAAAACTGTTCCGCAAGTCCAAGAAAGGACCTGTGGAACAGTTTTTGGGCTTTCTTGCTCTTTCTCATGTGTGTAAGAGTTATCCATGCCTTCAATAAGTGTGTTAATTTTTAGGAAAGCAAATATCCTATATTATTTTAACCTAGTAATTTCAGGGCTAAACTTGATGCATTGACACCACTGGAAATAAGATGCATGTGGCTTGCTTCTGGGACATAGTGGCTTGTAAATAAAACCATGCCAACTTTTTCCCCATGTCCGGTTTTTTTCACTGTGTATTCATTCAAACCTGGGTGCACCTCTCCTCCGTGAAGATGTTTTCTCTGTGCCAATCACACAGATTTAGCTAAGCATAATAAGAGAGCACAATAAAAGTACTGTGTGAAATCAGTAAGAGGAATAGTATTAAGTGCACAAAGCTGAAAATGCAGAAAGGCTGAAAGTTTAGAAAGTTTAGAGATTTGGCTCACAACATGCACCAGAAATGTCTTTGTGCAGGTTTTGTCCCCTTGCTTTCCTTAGAGATATAGAATGCCTGTGTGGAAAACCTCCTCTTGCTGCTTGCTTTTCATTCCTTTCCATTACTGAAATACATCCAAGTTCTCATAGTTCACATAAAATGGATGCAGTCCAGGGAGATCATTGCCCTGTTCTCATTATTAATCTAGAAGGTTTCATACTTGCAGCGTGTCGCTGTGCTGTGAAGAATACAGAGAGGGCAGAGGTGTCTGCCTGGGGGTTGGGGGAGAGGTGGAATTCCTCCCTCAGTACCCAGCAGCCTGTTCAGGGATGATTTCATGCAGATTTGAGCATGAGCTAGTGCAGAGCCAGCCCAGCTCCAGCTGTTCCCACGGGGAGTCCTTGTGGGAAGGGGAGGTGCTAGGCTGGATCTGCCGTGGGACATTCCGCTGAGCTCTGCTGCTTCCATCACCGGTCCCTGACCCGCTGGGGAATTCCAGTTGGAGGTGATGAGACCTACCCAAACTGAGTCACACTGTATTTAAATTAAAATAAATATTTAGTGGGTGTTTTTCTTTAGGACCCTCTTGTGTGAGACTTATTAAATGTCAGTGTTTAACTGGAGTGCAAACAGAGCTGAAATTAGAAAGGTTGTTTTTGCTCAAAGCTGTGCGCCATTGGTGACTGGGGTTTGTAACTGGCTTTTCCCAGTGACCTGGTCTGAAGTTTACCAAACCACGATCTCACAGCTCACTTCAGGTCTGCAGAGAGCTGACACACCATGGCAGCTGCTCTCAGGCTTCTTGCCAGAGATCAAATCATGCAAGAGAGCAGCTAAAAACTCTCTGAATGCTTCCCCTGGCACTTTCCCCTCTCTCCCAGCAACCCCCCATCCCTCCCCAAAGTAAGCAAGTGCTGTCTAATTCCTGCAATTTGTTTGTGAGTGGGAGGAGGAACTCCCAAGGACATCAGTACTCTGGAGAAGTGGTCTCTGGTATATCTTTCTGGAGGAGTCATTGCCACTTCTTTCCTTGTGGTTTTTTTATATACATTGGTGTTGGATTAATACTTAAACCTACCCTCCAAGGATTGATAGCTAGGTGTAGAAATTAGCATTTCTGGTGGTGAAAATGCATGGAATGTTCTATGTATGGAACCCATGCTTTGAGACACAGAAGATGGATGGTTTTACCTTATGAAAAAGTTTACCTTTTTATGAATCTCAGGTATGACAGTTGTTGTTTCATTTCAGGTTTATTTTTCTTTTTTTTTTTTTTTTTTTTTTTCCCTTTCAAAATCACAACATTAAGTAACCCAAAAGCCAAGTTCTGGTCAACTTCTATTTCAAGGTTTGTGGAAATACTGAAGACACACAATTTTTTCTTTTTTTTGAGATGCATATTTAATTCGTATTAATTCTGTTGGTGTCTTATGAATTTTCTTATTAATATTTTAGCCTCTTAAGATTGAAGTGTGCTTTTTTGTAAATAAAAGATTAATTCTTTTTCTGTAGCTCAGGAAAGGAGATTTGTGAATTGTGAGAATATTTCTTTTTATCTTATCTACAAGGATGTTGGGATGAAACAAATGCTTCTTTAAAGGACAGCAGCTGGTTCCAGCCTCCAGGTTTGAAGTATTTTCAGTATCATCTGCTTACAAGCAGCTGGAAGCAAGCCTATATGGGTTGCTTATTTAAGAGGTTAATGTACTTTCTATGGGAATGCAGAACTGGATCTCACAGAAAGGAATATATTAATGTTGTCAGTGACAAGTTCTCATAAATTGAATTTGCACCAAGGGCCTTTGAAAAAATGCTTTACTCTGAAAGTAATTTTGATCTTCTGCAAATAAAAATAACAAATGTTTGACCGTAGCCAGATTGCAGTTGTAAATGGCAGTTTAGCTATTTCATATTTGTCAGTTGATTTAGTTTTTTTAGATGAATTTGAAACAAATATCCCAATAAAAGGAAATTTTCAGGGCAGGAGAGTTGTTTTATATTCTGGTTACTGGCAAGGGAAGGAATGCTTGTGCATAGACAGAATCTCACAGGCAGACTTTCTTATTCATGGAGAGTGTGTGTGTGTGTATACATTTATATATCAATATATATTAGAATTTTCTATTGAACTGGTATCTAGCACCATATAAGTCTAGCAGAAAAAAGGTTCAGTTTGAGAGATAACCATTCAGCAACGTCATTGGGATGATGTGGGTTGTTCAACTGATGTATTGCTTAACAGAGAATATGTACTGAGTGAGAAGGGATTATTTTCACTTGAACTGTTCTTGTGATGGAGGGAAGATGAGACAGCAGCAAAGTGGGTCATGCTGAATCCCTCATTCTTTGTATAGACTTTGAAAAAATGGAAATACAGTGAGAAATTGACAAGTTTATCCTCTTCTTGCTGCGTGCACATCCTGTATTTTCAGGTTTTAATAAAACTGGTGATCCTGTAGTGTGTATTCCTTAAATTCTCAGCAGCTAACATGTATTCAAGATGTTTCCTTTAGGAAAGTTTTCTTCTTTCCTTATGCTAAGTAGGGAGCTGTGAGAAGCACTGACTTAAAGGGAGAGAAATGCCTGGCTCCAGAATGTCAGTGACAGACATTGTAGGGCAAAAAAGGTGATAGTAGTGTTTCCCCAGAACCGTGTTTGCTCACACAAGTGTGAGTATTTACTGTATGTTACAATCACCTGCTTTAAAAAAAAGATATTTAATTGTCAAAAAAAATTCATAAGAATTCATAATATGAATTCATAAAATGCATAAGAAATATAGTTTGAGATAAGTTTATGCTTAAGATGTTGATGAGACTTTTATTTATTTTTCTAACAATTCTTTGAATATTATTGCTAAACATGTGACAAAGTCCTGTCACACGATCTGCAGCACTGAATGAAAGTAGCTGAAGATATAAAATATTGTGTCAATTTGCCTTTCTGCAAGGCTAAGCACACCCCACAGCAAACTTCCTCTTGGTGGTATTTTGAGCTTGTAGGTTTGAGTGGTCCCACATTTACTCTGCAGACACATTCTTGCCTGGTTCAGTGGATTCCAGGAGTCTGGGCCCTGCCATTGTTGGCTGCTTGAGTCAGGGCATTGCAGTACACACACCTTCAGGCAATTTCCTACCTTTGGCTCATTTGACACTCAGAAACTTCTCACATGAGATAACATGTGAGTTGTGATATATTTAGTATACCATAGCGTTCTTCTGACACTTTAAAGAAATAACAGGGGTTGGATCAAATATTCATTGCCCTGATTTGCAGATGTGTTCTTTGGCTGCAGCGTTCATTTCTGCGGAGCTATATCACATCTCCTCTATCTCTCACTTCTGCTGTGACCTATACTGTGCCTGCATATGGCTCTGTTTCACTGCAGAAATGCTGTGTCTAGCAGCCTATTTGTCCTCCTGTCTTCAAGAACCTTGGTTTTCTGCACTTTAAGAGACCTGATGGACATGTTGTGTCTCCCTAGAGTATGATTTTCTGAAACCACAAACAAGGATAGCCCAGCCCTAAGATGCAGGTGCCACAGCAAGTAACTGGAGATGAAAGGGGTTCATTTTGTGAAGAGATGCTATCAAATCAGAAGGTGTAGGAAAAGGAGAATGTTTTTAAGAGGCCTCAGTCTAGGGTGTTTTTTCCTCAGGACATATAATTTCATTTTCTGAAAAGTTTCAGAGCACTTTGCCAGTGCAATTTTTTCCTAATCTTTCCTATGTTGACAGTTTCTGAGCTGGGAAGGACTGCTATGGGTGGACCACAGAGCTTCCACATATTGATCTGTGTTTCTGCTCTTTTTTTGTTTTTCTTTAATGGCAGAAACGTGCTTTGCAACTTTCATATCAATGTGAATGAAAGCAAAACAGCCAATATGAGACAGATATGTGTCCATATGTCTTGATCAGTGCTTCTTCCTGTTTCTTTTATGAGAATACTTCACTATAAGGGTTCTTTCAATATCTCTGCCTTTGCAGTCAGTGATTGTAATGAATAATAAACTGTTGTTATATTGTAGTGGTGCACTTCTGAGTATTTTTTAAAGTTTTTTTTAAATACACCTGTGGGTTGATAAATAAAAATGCTAATAAATGAGTATAAGGCAGACAACATGGGAGAGTTTGAAATATCTAAAAATTACAGGTTGTTTTTGATTAGAAAAAATCCTTAGAGTATGAATTTTGTGTTTAAAGGATTTCTTTGGGTAGCATAACTTAGTAGTAAAAAGCCATTAAACTGGAATTACCTCTGGGTTTTCTTTTGCAAACTGGAAATTAAAATTCTCTCAGAAATGCGAATGGAGGGGAGATAAAAAGGGGCTGTGAAGTTGTAAATCATGACTGTGTGAGATAAATAGGAGCCAAATACAGTATTGGATCATGATAATGGGACATCTAATACCTTTTTAGCTGTACTGCTCAATCCATACCTTTTTTAGAGTGAAGATGTTCAAAGTTGTGGGGAGCCATAACCTGTTTCAGGATGGAAGGAAGCATCCCTCTGGCACTGAATTCTCACCTGTGCAACAGCACTTGCCATTCTCTTCCATTTGCACTGGGGATGGTGGCTGGGGTGAAAGAGACTTCCCAAAACATGTTTCTTGGATTCCAGAAACTTGAGGCAGCTTCTTCTCAGTGCTTGATCTGGGGTTCCAACACCTTAGTCCTGTGTAGGCTGTGCTCTTGGAAACACAGCTTGATTATTCTTAGAAGGACCTATGTCAGACACAGGTTCATATGTCTCCAGGGAATGCCTGTTTAGGAGAGGTTTCAAAATTTAGGGAAATGCTGCCTATTTATCTGAGAGATGTGTCATTTTTAGAATTCCTGTCTAAACATTAAAATTATTTTCTGCTTATTTTGGTTTCACTCTGCTAAATTGATGACTATAGCCCTTCATTTGAAGTTGATTAATAAAGATCTTAACATACTGTTTAGATTACAGCAGCTTTATGTTTCGTTAGGAAAATATTGTGTAATGATTATATTTGGATCTCATCTTCTTTTTCTTTTTCCCTGCTAGTATTATTTTGTGGTGGCCTTCAAACAAGGGATCCTGTTAGATTCTTACTGGGTGGCCAAAAAGCAGATTACAAAAGTTATAAAGATTCATGTTTGTTTTGGGTGGAGGCTTCAAAGGCTCACAGGCTTCCTTATACAAGGATGCAGTCAGGAAATGTGAAGGCAAGGAAAAAAAGATTTTGAATCTGTTTTGTGTAAAAAGGGGGTTGTAAAGCCACTGTCCTTGCTTAGCCTCAATGGAAAGGCAGTGTAGTGATGGATTTCTTTGATGTTTGTGTTAGTTGCAGCCAATAAAGCTTCTTTCTTTTCTTTACATGTATGCCTTAGTAATGTAAAATGCAGTGACATATTCATAAGGCAAATTGTAAACAGTGTGCTAAAGCTTAGCGACTTAATGCCTATAGTTTTGAGGTGCTGGATGATGGGATGTATTCCAGTCCATATGTTCTGCAGATTGCAATTAGTAAAACCCTCCTGCTGCTATGTGGGATAAAGTGTGAGTTAGGATTTAAAGCTGTATGCTTTTTTTTTTTCTTTGATAAGTTACTGAAGGAATTACCTCACCAGTTCCTTGCAGAACTAAAGATAACTCACTCATGTGGCTTGGCCAAGCGGGTCTGTATTTGGAGGCCTTCTGATATTGCTGTATATCACCCACGCTATTAATTTTATTAGGTGATGTTAAGATATGGCTGTTAATCAGAGTTCTAACATGATATTACGAATGTCTGCAGGAACACAGGTCGTTATATACCATGTAAGACTCTTAATGCTTAAATGATGGTGCACAGATATGTAGCAAGGATGGATGAAAATAAAGGGAAGAAATTATTTCTTGTCCTATTCAATTGACTCCTCTCCTAAAATAAGGAAGGAAATGCTTAGCATTATTAGCATGCAGTTGCTTATATGTGCTCTCAGAGGTGTTATCTGCTATGTTTTTTAATATCTAGTACTCTTGTACTCAAGAAAAAAAAATTGTCCTTGTATTTTCTAGCTGTAAATATTTTTTCTCCAGAGGTTCTCACCCTTCCACCCCTCACTTTTCTTTTAGGAGGCTTCCACTTAATGAAGCTGCAGAAAGGAAGTGATTCAGATTGTAGAATGGACACTGGCAACATGCATATGCATGAGAAGATGCTGTGAGATAGGGCTTTGAAAGAAAGTCACCATGGAGCAGTAATCGCACAGAGGAATGATTCCACCTACTTGAGTTGTTTTATTGCCCTTTGTCAATATTTACCTATGTAGGCATTATTGATTGGGTTATTTATGTTCATTAATAGGTTAAACTTTATATCACTTTTGTGGTGAGGTAGCTCTTTGTTTTAGTGGGGAACTGAAGTTACAGAACACCCAAGCAGTATTTCAGTTTGTCATTAGGGTAATGCTGTAGAGATGTTACAGCTGTTTTTGAGCTCCTTCTGGGTCTGTGTGAACCAAGATGTGGGGGAAAGAGAGGGGTCTTATCCCATCACTAGGACAGGACATAGCTAGGGTTTAATATTTTTTCGAGGTGAGGAGATGATGTGCAGTTGAGCTCAGTAGTGGGATGCAGCCTAAAACTGACTTGGGTAAAGCTGCCTGGGCAGGGCAGGCAGGTGAAATCTCTTCCATGCTGCTGCTGCTTGGACAAATGACTATCTGACAGAAACTAACCAATGCAGGGCATGTTCATTTAAAATCATAACTTGAAGTCACTCCCCCACTGATTTAATCAAACAGAAACTGAGGAGTGGCAGCAGACACTGCAATATTACAAACTGCCCAGAACACAAACTGGCCCTGCACTTTGGCCACAACAACCCTCTGCAGCACTACAGGCTGGGGACAGAGTGGTTGGACAGTGGCCAGGCAGAAAGGGACCTTGGGTACTGATTGACAACAGCTGAACATGAGCCAGCAGTGTGCCCAGGTGGCCAGGAAGGCCAGTGGCATCCTGGCTTGTATCAGCAATAATGTGGCCAGCAGGACCAGGGAAGTCATTCTTCCGCTGCACTTGGCACTGGTGAGTGCTGTGTCTAGTTCTGGCCCCCTCAATTTAGGAAGGACATTGAGATGCTGGAGTGTGTGAACTTTAGCAGAATAAGGCTGGTAAAAGGTCTGGAGCACAAGTCCTGTGAGGAGCAGCTGAGGGAGCTGGGGGTGTTCATCCTGGAGAAAAGGAGGCTCAGGGGGGACCTTGTCACTCTCTACAACTGCCTGGAAGAGGTGGGGCCAGTTGCTTCTCCTGGGTAACAAGGGACAGGACAAGAGAACAGAGCACAAAGCTGTGCCAGGGAAGGTTCAAGTTGGACATTAGGGAGAATTTCTTCACAGAAAGGGTGGTTGGGCATTGGAATGGGCTGCCCGGGAAGGTGACAGAACGACTGTCCCTGAAGGTGTTTAAGACTGGATGTGGCATTGATTCTGTGATTTTGTGGTTAACTGAACATTGAACAGCACTACATGGGAAAAATCAAGCAAACTTAATATTCTTGGCAGTAGTTGCCCTTGTTTTCCATTTCAGGAGGATCTAGGGCTCTGTGGAATATAACTAGAGATTGTCGTTACAAGTCAGTTTCCCAAGACCTCTTATGCTCAGCCCTCACTCTTAAATTAGCTCCAAAACCTCTAAAAATAGACATTACAGTGTGATTGTTGCAAGATTAATGTTATGGATTCCACAGATGTAAATTATTATTTAGTTTGGGAAGGTTTGCATGTATAAATCTCTCATAAATACCTTCAAGCAAATATTAAAGGGGTGGAGGATGTTCTGTTTGGGGTTTCTATTGGAGTACTTGTTCCAAGAACTAACTTCAGTTGGATTCTAGTGGCAGAAAATGAAACCTGATGTAATTTCTTCTTAAGGTTAAGAAGGTCAAACCAGTTTTGGAATCTAGACCCAAATCTAAGAACTGTCCCCAGTTCATCAGTCTAGAGGTGTGCCATTAATTTAATGAGCATCCTTGCAACAATGAATTTGAAGATGAACAGCCTTACAAATAGAAGCTGTAACAACCATTATACCAGCAAAAATCAGTTTTGTCACTGGTGTGGCAGGTGTTCAGACAGGCTTTCTTTCCTGCTGTACTGTCTCAGAGCCACTGCTGTAAACCTGAGAAAACTCATATTGTTATTTATATTTAGGCATCCTAATGTTGCTGTGATGGTACCCAGGGGCACTTGCCTGATTTGCCATATTATAAACTATGGTAATATGGTTGTGGTGTTGTTTCTAGTTATTCATAGAAGAAACTGATTGCTATCTTAAAAAAAAACAAACAAACCAAAAAACCCCAGAAATTTTCCCTTCTGAATTTGTTATCAATACAATTAAATTAAGTATATGTGTTCTTAGATCTACATATTACTAAAAATTTGCTTTATGAATGTGAAGGTATTTTCTTCTAGAAATACATCCTAAACCTTTTAGAGCAAGTGGTTAAAAGTGAGTAACTGTCTAAAGATACACAGACACAAAAGTAATAAAAAATATTGTTTGAAATTTTATTTACTATTTCTTGTAGTGCCTTTCTAGAGACTTGAATATGATGTCTTACCTTTCAATGTTTTTTCATTTGCTTTTGTATCCAGACACTAGACTCCATTTCTACTCTTTTTAAAAAACAAGTTAAAACTTCTCTGTGTTGTCAGAGTCATCGGAATTTTCTCAAGTCTGGGTTCTTCAATTATTTTGTAGTGAATGTTGCAACATCACTGAGTGGCTACAGGTAGTCACACAAATTGTAACCAATAGGAAAAAAACCCAAACCAATGTTTGCATTGCTGCTGTATTTTGGAAAAAAAATTTGGCAGTGCAGAATAGGTGTATGTAATAAGCTCTAGGTTTTAAGTATAGTGAGAGGAATATAAAAGGAAATTGCTTGTATTTTTATGAGCATGACTCGTAAGGGACATGTTTGCTGTGGTTAATATCCAGTGGGTTTTGCACTTCTGTGATAGTGTCCTATGCATGAAACTCCTTCACTTGGCTGATCTTTGGCCTTATCTTGCTGTTGGTTGATCTTACTGTCTTTTCTCAGAGTCAGCTGTATTTTCCTTATGCACACCAGGGGTAAATACTGCCTCAATGCACTCAGGCCAGATTCCCTCCCTGTTTTATATCTTCACTGCACCATGCCATGGATAGGGATGCTCTCAAACCCTGCCTGAAATCCAGGTTTTGGAACCAGCGGATATCTGCCTGCTTTGGTACACATTTTGGCAGGCACGTGAAAACTGTACTTGCTAATTGCACTGTCAGTAACGACAATCTTGCAATACCATCCCCCTGAATTTGGGTGTTTGTGTAGTCCTATGGGACACCATACTTAGATGCTTTCTGGATGCTCAGTTCCGAGGTGTGCTGGGCACGGCATGCAGTGTGGGCATGCTTCCTGCTGTCTCAGGCAAGTAGGTGCAGCCAAAAGTGGGATCTCAGGAGGAGGACAACTGGGAAACTGCAAAAGGGGTTGGTGGGAACAACATGGAAGCTCCCCCTTGCTTTCATTGAAATGGATGCTAATGTTGTTTAAAGACAAAAAAACACAAACAACATAATAACAACAAAAACCTACTGGCACACCTTTGGGAAATCCCATAAGAAAAGAAAATGTGACAGATGCTTGCCATCTCAAGTATCTTCATTATTTTAGTGGAAGAATGCAGTAGATACATATGTTTCTATCCTGCCTGTGTCTGAGGTACTGATGTTGGTACTGCTATTATTTCTGTTCTGTGTAATCCCTGACATTTTCTAATGTGCAAATATCACCAGTTACTGAAAACTAAAAGTTAAGTATAGAACTAAAGCCATCTGGTAGTTCAGACAGAAAAGTTAGGTAATTAGCTGCTCTTGTCAAGGGACTGTGATTAAAATAGGCCATCTTCATAATAGTGAGTAGTTTGCAAGGGACTTCCTGGAAGCCACCTGGGATAATGATAATGAAAAGAACAAAATTAAAAATGAGGGGGAGGTGGTGCCATTATAGCTTATGATGACTTTTGTAAGTGAATTAAGTCAGCTTTTAACTTGAAGGCTGCTTGTTATTTTGGTACTTAGGAAAGAAACGATGATTGAATTTGGCTGTTTGACAATGTGCTGCCACTAGGTCAGCCAGGTTACTGCTGGAGATCCTTAATATTTCTGTGTCAGGCTCTGGTTTCTTTGCTCACATCCTTATTAACTTGGGAGTGCTGTTAGAACAGCCCATCTTCAAAGGCCACTCTAATCTGTGTAACCCGATGGCTCCTGCTCGGGGATTTTCTTCCACTGGGGGAATCAGTGCTATTAAGAAACACCAGAAGAGGAAAAACATCAGAACAGCATAACTGCATCATTCTTTGTCAGCTGGTGATTGCTACGTGCGTAGAAATGTTAGGGCAATATGTATTTATATTGATAGCTATCTCTTAAGGAATGAGCTGTTTAGCGAGTAGTGCTTAGAAGGGATCCCTTTGTTTAGTGGGAGGAAGGATCTGTGGAACTTTGGCAGCTCCAGCCCACCCTCCAACACTGGTATGGAGGGCCTCAGTGCTCCCTTTGGCCTTTACTTCTGAAATCTTGTCCTCCTCATCCAAGAAGAGAGCAGCAGGGAAACCTCCAAAGGCTGCACAGCACTTGCTCTTTCCTGTATGTGGATTCCTTAGTGGATGCCCTATGACAATGTGATCATTTTAATCAGGGAAGTCTGACCTGAATCACCTAAGTAGTGTCTCTTTGAGAACACACTGCTGAGGGCGGCTATGCTAAATGCACTAGTAGGATAAAATAAATGTGTCATGAGAATGCTCCATCATTAGTGTGATTTAACTAAATATATTTTCACTTCATACTGATAAGAACCCTATATCTAAATCAATTTAATTGAATTTTTTTTCTTTCTTAATTGGCAGCTACTACTTATTTAAAAATTCTAGTAAAGACCTGCTCATAAGCTTTTAAGAATTTCAGTGTGGTTGTAATATTTTCTCAGAGAGAATGTGCTGAAAATCTATTGTAACCAAGTTCAATACTTAAAATATGGGCAAGGATTAAAAGTAATCTGGGTTCTCTGTGCTTAGATTCTCCTCAAAAAAAATTTGCTTCTAAATTATTTTCGTTAAATGAAGCTTTTTTGTCTCTTTATTCCTTGATTAGGAAAGCAATGATTTGAAAAATTCAAGATATTGAGGTCTCAAAAGTGTCAGGGATGCTCAGCTTCAGAAAGCTTAAATAAATATTTCAGTGCAATATGCTCAAAATAAATTGCTGTGAATGCTTGTGGGTATACAAATATTTCTGATCAGTTTAATGGGTCAAACTTTCATATAATTAGAAAGGTGCTGACTGTACTCATGCATGATCAAGTTAACAATGTCTCACTGCATTCTGTATAAAACAGGAGTGTGATGCATCTGGTGAATGCTTATCTAAGGCTTCTTGTAAGAAGTGAACACTGCTTTATGAACATTCTTTTCCTTTTATTTATATTGAGAAAATTAAACTATTAAAAACCGCTTTTGCAGTACTTTCTTGGATAGCATCAAAAGAAGAAAATCCAGATTTTAGATTGGAATTGCAGTTTGTCACTCATGTTTAAAGTTCTACCTGCTCATGATCTGTTTCAATATCTACACTTGGTGACCTGATGGCCAAGGTTCTACTTTGTAGTAATTTTTTTGGTGATAATATTTTCCATTATGCCCAGTCAAACAATCTGACTTTCCAACATTCTTTCCACCTGTATTGTTATTTACTTACATGGGAGAAAGTGGACTGAGAAGTTGACAACCAAGGTGAAGCAAGAACAGGCTTTTCACTTGGTTATATTGTAACTGGCTTCAGATAAGTCTTGCAAATGAATAAGTTACTGTCAAAGGTATGAGATAATAGAAAGCCTAGGTGACTGGGGTTAAGCACTGTGAAGTCTGAATGACCTCTTGGTGGTAGTTCATTGGAGTAAATTTTAATCTGATTATAAAATTCAGATTTTTTTTTAAACCATTAAAATATTCCTCCCTCCCAAATTGCATCATTCTAATGTGCCAGAGTTTTTTCTCATCTGCTCTTTAATGAGGTGTCTAATAATAGATTTTTGGTTTGTCCTGTTCTTTGTACAAGTTGGTGAAATTCAGATTTTCCTGTAGATAAGCCTTTGGCTTTTCAGTTGCTTCCGCCTTGCAAAGAAATTAATTCCTTCAAGCCAGTGAGTCTGCAGCTCCAGCTGTGACTGTAGATGAATGTTCTTGCAGGGTCATGTACTGTAGCTCTGAACCTAAATAAAAGGATTAACAGAGTTCACTTGGAGGAAAAACACTTAATTTCACTATAATAACTAGGAGAATCCATAGGGAAAACCAATAAAGCTTTACTATTAAAATTGTTAACAAATGATTATTCCACCCTGACCTTCTCTTCCCGCTGTTATTGTACTTTTGAACAGTAACAAATGATGGGATTGACCTAGTTCATGGTAGTGCTTTTGTCCCTGGCCTACAAGTGATCTTTTTCTTGTAAAATAATTCCTAGTCTAGCTCTTATGAGAAGCATTGATAGTATTTATGAAAGAAACAATGTTTTCTGGTGCATTTCACACGATCTTCTGCCACAAAACTTTGCTTGGTGTGAAGGAAGAGGGGGTATCATGTAGACAGAGATGCTGGAACTCAGCCTGGCAGCCAGCAATACCCACAGGATATATCTGATTGCTCCAGAAGAGCACGACTGATTTCCACAGCTAGCACAAACAGCTTTTAATGGTTCCTGGCAGAAAAGGAGGAATTCTAGGATGACCAACTCTCTTCAGTTACATAAATAGACCTCATTGTCTCATCTCCCAGCAGCACCTCTGCTCAGGAATGGGGGAGAGCAGAGGGGCTGCTGGCAGGGGCTTCCTCACTCAGTAATATCTCAGCTGGCTGGTGATGACTGGTACAAGTCATCACCAGCCAGCTTTCCACTCAAGCAAGTGGTGCAGAGGGCAAAACCACTGCTCAGGACAATAGTATGATCCCTCAGGGCTCTCCTCTCTCTGATGGGGATGCAAGGAGAGGGCGGAAGGATATTGGTTTTAGTGATCTTGACTCTCTTCCCCAGCATTTTAGAATTGCTAGCCTCAGGCAGCACTATTGCCTGAGTAGACAAAGCAATACTTGCGTCCATTTCCTTGGGAAGGAAGTCAGGTAATTTGAATTGACTAATGTGACTGCCCTGATTATCTTAAGAGATCAAACAGATGAAAGCTGTCTAATTTAAAGGTTAAATCTTGATATTAGCTTTGTCTTCTGCTTTATTTGGGCTTTGGAGTTGGTGAACAAGTCCTGGTTGGTAGGTTGGTGACCATTGTGATCCCCTGTCTAAAATGCCACAGTGCCCATCTGGGTTCCCTGCTGGGAGCTCCTGGTGTTGAAGCCAAGGCATGAAGGCTGGTCTGCCCAAAAATGGTCTGTGGTTCTGCTTGGGCCCCACTTGACACCAAGGGCTGGAAAGCATTCTGGGTTCTGTCATGTGCTTTTGTGTTCCTTATTTTTGCTTCAAAGATTTTGCCCCTGTGAGGCATTTTTGTGTGCCTAGTATATATTTTCAAAGAAATATAACTTGTGCAAGTATTCATCAATCTGTCTTTCATCACTAGGTAACCTAATACTTTTTCTTTTTCCAGATAAAAGAAAAATGTATGGATAACATTGTGCTTTGTTTCAACAATGTTCCTCATTTGTGACCAGATGAGAATCACACTCAGCTTTGACTGGTGATCTACTCATTTTATTTTTCCCCAGTTTTGTTGCTTGCTTGGAAATGTGGTTTTGTTTTTTTTCCCTCTTCATGATTATTTTGTGGACCACCTTCTGAAACTGTAGAGACCATCAACAGTCCATAGGGATGGACTGGAGTCACAGTCTGAATAGAATTCCACATGAACTTTTGTTCTTCACTATACCCCTGCTCCAGCACTCTTTGAGCTGAATGTTTTTGATGGTCTCTTTTTTAATACTTAATATGGCTTTAATTAGTCACAAGTGGCAATTATCCTCTAAAGTTAGGAATTGCAGTTAAATAAATTACGTATATTCTTCTATCAACCAATTTTGTCTTTATTTTTTTTTAATGCCTTAAGTTCAGGTAGGCAGCTTGTGCTTTAGGGAGGTTTCTGTTTTTCCTACATTCTTCCGTGATGTTGGGTCTCCTTGCAGAGAAATTGCAGAGATTCTGTTGGAAGATACCCGAGTTTTAACAGCATGTTTTTTGGGAAAAGTTGGCTGATATTTTGGCTGGATTTTCAGGACCTTAGTGTTATAAGACGAAAATTATAGATCAAAGCCACTGCAGGTAATGGTACAACTGTCATGTGTCTCTGTATATGTTAGGTCTTCATTGGCTCATTGTTGAATTCACACCAGTGGGATTTAAATGTGAATAGAGAACTGTAATTTAGGGTCTCCCGCTGCTACGGAATAGCTTGAAGGTACACCAAGTTTATGAGATGCATGCTGGATAAGGCTAACTTACACTTATATGATTGATTTATTGATTTAATTTGTAAACAGAACAAATATTGGAGGAGTCACTAATGAAATAAGAATATTACCTGATCCTGCTGTATTTTATTTCTTAACACAGAGATATGCTGAAGCCTCTGCTGCATAATAGGGGGTGAGGTTCTCTAGGCTTTTAGACAGTTATGTAAAATTGGGGTGATGTGAAAAGACATAAAATAGAAAAGCTAATATTAGATAAAGCATTGTAAAGTTTTGTAGATGGTGAGATGGGTTTCTGCTTGTGGATTTTCTATGCTTTGTCTCTTTGTAAATGAAGTACAGGCAAACACAGTTGTAGCCCTATCCTGAGTGATGCTTTGCTAAGCCTGACTTACTGGAGTAGGCAGCTGGACTGCACTGAAGCAGCAGAAATCAGAATGTTCTTCTGTGTGGTGCAGATTGCTGGAAATTGAGTGGGACCTATGTGAAGATTGCATTGTGCCCCTTAGATCAGATGGAGATAGTTTTATAGCATGCAGCAGGGAGATGTGTGTTATAGATGTAGCTTACAATAAAATATGCTGTGTTATGTAAGAGCAGACCCACCTGTGTGCTGTTATGAAGAAGGACTTTTCCTGTGCCCTAGAAAACATGTTTTACCCATGCAGTTTATGGTGCTCTGCTTGCAGACATGGGAGTTAACTGCAATATGTGAAATCTGAAAGGTGAATTTCCCGACTGCATCATTACTCGGTTAATCAAGTAGACACATGTAACACTAGCAGTGTACATTTTTTCCTATTTGGTATCTGATTTATAAAAAGAAGACTTTGCAGAGATACAATTTAACTGATGTAAGTTGCAGAGCTTTTTAATGTACTCATGTTGTGGCTCTAAAGTCAAAATGCAGCACTAAACATAGCTGTGTCCAGAATGAGTATTTTTTGTACCTGGACACTTAAACACAGAGCTTTCCAACTGAAAAGTAAAAATATTAAGGAAAGGTATATTTCACATTTACTATAAGTCATTCTTTCTATAAAATGCAACCATAATTTGGAAATGTTATTTATTTTTCTGTGAGAACTAAAAAACTTCTGTAGAACTACTATGAATTAGTATCAACAAGTGGATACGTAGATGCAGCATAGGCTCCAAATCATCAAACTGACTGCGGACTACTGTTTCTCTTTTGATTCTTCTATTTTTACATGTCATGTTGAGTTTTTTCTATCTATAATTAGTCTTGTAAGTAATTGTGTTACTTGTGGCTCTGATTCTGCCTTAGCAAAACGTATCACAACTTTGAACGCATGGAGAAAGTCTAAATCACCAGAACTAAAAAAAACCCTTGCAAATTCAGTGTCACACTGAAGTCTGAAATATTATTTTTCTATTTGCAATGAATTTGGTGGCTTTTATATTGTGTAACATGATATTTCTTTTTAAACTTTTAGGAGTTTACCAGATCTTTTTATGTGGTTGCTGAGGCATTGCCCTGGGAGAGCAGTAATGAGGGATGGATGAACAGAACACACTCCAGGTAAGAAATCAGATATATGTCATTTGGTGTGGCTGTTCATTAACTTTCCTGACATTGTTTTGGTTTAGCTTCAATAGCAGCAGTATTTAATGTTACACCACCAAAATTCACTGAATATAAAATATAAATCTCTTGTCTACATGAATGTTTACATATATCTCTCTGTAAATCAGTGTCAGCAGGTTTTTGTTTTCCTTCTAGATTTGGTAACCCTGGTAACAGATGCTGCTGCTGTTACAGTCTTTACCCTTGCTACTGTATAAATTTCCATAAGAATTGTAGTTCACATTAGTGGTTACAACTATAGGTCTGAATGCAAGAATGATTTCAGCATTTCTTGTGTGGTTTGGGTAACTTAACTCATTCTTTAAGGCTGTGCCAATTCAGGATATAGTTGTCAAGTTTTTGATATCCTTGGAAGTTAATGTAAGCCTGTTAAAGCCTGCACAAAGGCAAGCAAAAGGTGATATTGATTTAATGCTTGCTGTGCCACAAGCTCCGTGAGAAAACATGGACAAAATCTTTAGTTTCCATATCAATGGGAACTAAGTGCCTATGTACCAATATGCTTGCAGTGTTTTTCTCTGGTAGAGAAAATAGTGCGTCCAGAGTACTTTTTTTTGCACAACTCTGATATGTCCAGGGCTGTATTGACCTTTCTGTGCGCCTGAGGATCACCTTGCTGTGCTGGCAGGGTGGGGCTGCCAGGCAGCCAGTGCTCCAAAGTGAAGGTGGGTACTGCTGAGTGCACATTTCAGCTGCAGTGAAAGGCTTGGCCTTATGTGTAAGTGCTGTTTTGAGTCACACGTGGAGTTTGGTATCTTTGCCCTTGTCTCCTCTTCCTTTGTGAGAGCATTCTGAAGACAGACGTGGTGGAGACTGCATGGTGTTCAGGTTGGAGCCAGATGTGATAAAGAGTTGTCTTAAGGCAAGGACACAGAATATACAAAGGAAAGACCCTGGAGTTTACTTTATTTTCCAACTTGTAGGGTGCAAGAGCATAAATATAGAAAACACATAAAAATGTAAGTATCTGTGGATCAAGGACCAGGTTAGGCATAGAGATTTAAGGAAGGCATAGCAGCCTCCTCTCCCATGGAGTGACTGATGGCTGGTGCCAAGGGAGGGGAGTGGAGCATGTGATTGCTTCCCAGATCAACCTCTCATGCTCCACAGATGGACATCTGGGTCAATGCTGGCTTCTTTGATAAGTACTCTTAGCTATGCTTTCCCTTTCTGTGGATTTGTGGGGTCATGATTTGATCCCAGGTGGATTTTTAGACTCTGCCACTTTGTTAGGGTTCTGGATACCCTATCTGAATTTTCAGGAGGGAGGAAGCAAGTAGTCCCTGAAGTTAGTTTTACACCTCCTACTTGCTAATTTCATTTAACCTGGGGACTAGATTGATATGCCAGGAGACTCAGGAGTTGAGTTGAGCCTTTTATGCTCACCATTGGGGTGGTAGGAAAAGATGATGGGTGCAAAGCTTTAAAGAGAGTTTAAAAAGCAGCTGGACTAAAATCTCCTTGAAGTGAAATAAAGCTGGGAGCTTTCTGTGTCCCTCCCACTGCTAGGGCCTTCCTAATGAAAAAGTTTGAGGCAGCTGCTTGGACCTGTCTTGCTTTCATCTTTTAGTTTATTTCCCGTGATTTTAATGGGAATTTGGGGTTTATGTTCTGTACCTCCTACAGTTATAGAAAGCTACAGAGAAGATGCTATGTCATCTGTTAAGCAGTCATCCTGCCATTTTTTTTCCTGACAGGATTTAAAATGGTTTGGAAGAAACTACCATAAATTTAAAATATCCTGAGGATACATACTCAATGGGTTGAGCCTCCCAGCAAGACATTAAAATATAGCACCATTAATCAGAACTGAACTATATTTTTTCTTGTCGTTTTTCTTTTGCACATTTAAAACATTTTGGGTTTTAAATGGGTTCACAGAAACTTTAGATGTACTAAAAAAAAAGAGGAATTGTCCAATAATGCCTTTGCAGCAAAATCAATGCACTGAGTACCTGACTGTTCATGTACACCTGATGTGTCAAGGATATGGAAGAAAATGTGAATATTGCATAAATCTACCTGACTTGCTTAGATGGAGTCTCTGAAAAACACTATGCAATATATATGATGTTGACTATTTTGGTAGGATTGTTGAACAGGAAAAGGCTGAAGGTGGGCCTCTCTGAAAATGTAAAATTTGAGACTGTGAATGTGCTAACTACAGAATTCAGAATACAACACTTTTCCATGTAAAGGCCTTTCAAAATCTGTAAAAGCAAGCAGAAACTAAAACGCTCTTAGCTAAAATCTTAGAGCCAGCTGAAGGAGAATAATTTAATTATTCTGATTCTTCTTCTTGGCAGAGAATATTTGGGAGACAGAATTTCTGCAGCTGGATAAAAGTTTGGGTTATTTTTGCTCTTGATTTTTGTTTTTATTAAAAACAGTGGAGATCTTGGACTTAATAAGTGATTACAGAACCAGATGAATGTTGTACACTTTTTTCTATCCCAAGTGCCCTTATTTTTCCTTCTGTGTCCATATTTGGGGCTAAATCCTTATGAGATACAGGGTAAATTGGTTGTAACATCATTTAAGGCTATTTCATTTGAGGATGACTCCACTGTGTGCATTCTGATGACTCATGGAAAAACATGTGAAAAACTACAAAGCCAGCTTGATCACTTAGAGGAAACTGTTGGGCACTTTGTTCCTCAAGCCCCCAGAAAATGGGCAAAGGTTTCCCCTGAATCCCTGTTGTGAGGCTGATGGACAGTGAACTTGCTTGTGGTACAAAATGACCAGGTATTTAATGGGGAACCGAAAGAAGGAAAAAGCTTTCTGATACTACAACTGTGGGTGAACTGTTTGCTCAATGATTTAAGCTTTCAAAAGGGAGATGTGATGGGGAGAAGGGAAAATCTGATTTGTTTTCTTGTACAACAGGAAAACAGGGAGGAGTGGCTGAGAAAAATGTGTTGAGAGTTTGGAAATGGAGAAAGTGAATTGGACAATTTGATTAGACTAAGGAGAATAAGGCTTATCCACAGATCCTCTGGGTTCATGTGAATATGTGGAGGTGGATTGTTTCTTACCAGAGATTTGTATAAAATTGTAAAAACAGAGCAGGTTGGGGGGGGGGGTTGCCTTTTTTTAAAATATTCTTTTTATTATGTAGCAGGATATAACTAGATTGTAAACTTTGGCAGGACTCTGAACATCTGAATGCTTCTTGAAACTCTGACAATGTTTTTGTAAAACTGATTCTGGAACTAGAATAAATGAGAGATTTTTTTTATAGGCCCCCTCCTGTTAATTAGATGAAAGAGTAAGTTTTATATTTGTCCAGAAGGAGGTCAAAACAAACAAGAAATTGAGATTGGAGGAGCCAAACAAGGATAAATAATGAGCCAATTTCCCAAACTGGCATTGACCTACCAAGAGTTTGGAAAAAGTATTCTTGCAAGTTTCCTTTATTATTATAACCTCTTGAACAGAATAATCCTGTCCAAACAGCTATAAACGCTTTCCAATAGAGAAGTTTTATGATCTAGTTTTTGACTGAAACACAGTATCACAGTGTTTGGAAAGAAGTGAAGATACTGGTGGCAGTTTCTCTAGTGCATTGCACTAGAAACTCCACACAATTGCTCTTTTCCAATTACTCTTAATTGGAGTCAAGTAGATTGAATTTGAAATGTTGTTTGCATTTTTTTTTTGTTTTTTTTTTTTTTTGTTTGTTTGTTTTGTAGGTGTAGACAGTTAAATGCCTGAGGTGGCATGCAGAATTTTCATTGATGTCTGAAATTTTTAGCAGAGCACTGTTTGGAAAAATGATCATTCTAGGATTATCTCAATAGGAATTCAGCAATTATAGGATGCCTTTCTAGATTCTGTGTTTGGAGCAGTGAAGGGAAAAATAAAGCCACATTTACTCTGCACACAATTATAGATCTGTTTTGGAGAGAAGGGATAATTTTGATTAGGCTTCATTCCATTCATGGCCCTCCTGTCAGGAGCAGGGCAAGGACATGATGGCAATATGCTCAGACGAGATGGGAACAAAACCACTGAACTTGGGATTTGCACATCCAGTTCTCTTCACCTGGGGAAACGCAGCCTTGCAGGCGGCATCAGAACAGGCCACAGTTCAATTATCTGCTCTGGTGAGAGGCTGGCGGAGACATCACTTCTGTGCTGGGGGAAGCAATGCAGAAGTAAGCTACATCTGCTGTTACAAGTTTTGGTTTGTTTCCTTTTTGTTGCTTTTCCTGTGACTCACTGATGTAACTGAAAGTGAGGGAGCTGTGCTGATCTCCACCAGCTGCAGCTGTGGCCAATACCAATCATCCCTTTCTTCTGCGTTTCCAAGGAGGTTGGGAGTGATCTTGAAAGCACAGATCATTCATGTCAAGAAGAGTTTCTGAATGCTGCTGAAATACATTAAATAGTACTTGGTTAGCATGGAAAGAGCTATAGTTAAAATTCTTGTAGTATTTCAATTATAATTCCTTTATTGTTTCAGTTGCTTATAACTTCCTGAACTGCACATGTCTCAAACTGAAATTTTCCAGACTTGATCTTGGCCTGACAGTGACCTTTCTTCTCTTTTCTTCTTTGTTTCTCTTTCCTCTCTGGTATTGAATGAATAAATGCTTGGACATTTAAACTGTAATGAGAAGAAAGTAGCGGCAAAATACATTATAGCTATTACATTAAAACTCTGAACAGCTCAGGCAGTGCAGCTGTTAAAAAATAGTGAAAATCATCAAAAGTGCTTTTTGAATCTTATGAGACTCTGTGAGAGGTATCAACTTTGGGTCTTGAACTTTCTTTTCTCTACATCATGCACAGTCATTACACTCTGTTACAATTATAACATGCAGTTATTTTGCCTAATCAGTGATCAGCTGAATGAAGAAGTAGTCCTTGGTGAAAGAGTAGACCTGTTTTTCAATGTTTGCCATGTCACTGGTGAGACAGGGCTTTGGAAATTCAGGCAAGTGCTGTGGAATGGGAGCCCTTTGGGGCATTCCTCCTATCCCACAGTTAAGGCTGAAAATGCTCAAATTTGCAGAAACTCTTCTGGCAAGAAAATTGTTTGTTTAACACAAATCTTGAATAAACTTTTTGATCAGCTCTACTCAAGCTGCCGGCTGTACTAGTTTAAACCAGAGACCAAATCTCTTAGGGGATGGAATTTAAACCTGGGATGGAAATTGTGGAAATAAATTGTCCAGAGTTTTCCTTTAAATTGATGCTAATATCATGTCTATTTATTAACTTATGTAAAGGTTACTGGTCATGGCGGTGATATTGCTAAACAGAAAATAATGGGGTTTGCCTTCTTGACTTGTAATATGTGTTTCAAAAAAAAAAAAAGTTATGTGCTTTCCTGTTGGCTTTGTCACAGGCTCACTTTGCCTTAAATACTGTGGTTTTTGCCAAGGACAATGATTGTGAGTATGTCTAAAAGGAAATATAAGAAACTTTTCAGTCCTAGAATTGGCTACTCATGGTCTTTTGTGTTCCATGAGAAATATCGCTTCACGTGCATTCATGAATCATCTGTTTCTGCTGCCAAATGGTTCTGTATTCCCAGTGATGCAGACAAGTGCCTCACTCTAAGAGCTGCAGGGCAGCAGCAGTGAGAGGGTGAGAACTGAGTTGCCAGTAGACCTGGCAGAGGCTCCCTGTGCTTTCCTGCCCACTAACTTTTGTTTTAAATGAATTCCCTGACTCTGAACCTCCTGTGTGATATCACAACTCTCTGATCTTGTAGAGGACTGTAGAAGTTTTGTTCAAGTCTCATTATAAACTTACATCTGTCACCTGCAGGCTCGTCCCTTACAGGAGCTCAGGAGTGCTGTTCAGCCACTGCTTCAGCAGCACTAGGTAAAAGTAAGGCAAAAATAAACTGTAATGCTGCTAGGTAAAAATAAGGTGCCCATGGCATAAGCTCAACTTTTCATATTGCCAGAGAATACTTAGTCGTTGTTGGAGAATAGTACTGTATGTTTTTTTAAGATTTAAAGGTCTCAGGATGTAGGGTTTGGTCAAAAAGTACAAAAGTTCTATCACAACCAATTTCACCTTCAACAGTTAATCAAAATGAATCTTCTGCACCACAGTGTGAAACAACTGTCTTAAAGTTGCATTGATCTGTCATAAAAAGCAGAGTCTAATATCAGAACTTTAAAGAAAACTGCTCTGTGTCTCCAGTTTGTGTCTTCAGAATAGGAAGAATTGTTCTCTTTATATCAGGCACCAGATTTTTGATCCAACCTACTGTTCTTTTGATGACAATCTTGGATTCTAAATTCTTTCAGGCATCCTAACATGTAGCAAATTATTAAAGTGGAATTGCTTGGGAAAGGTACAGTAGTAAATTTCAGATTCAGCAATTAAAATACAGCCTTGTCCTTAAAGCTGGCTTTGATGGTGCTAATGAGGAAGAGCGATGCATCCTTTGGTATTGGCCGCAGGTAGTGAGAACTGCTGCAGATGTTGTGGCCTCTCCCAGTCGGTCCCAGAGTCCTTAGTGAGTCCTTTGCTCCTCACCATAAGCTGCCTGCATGCCATCAGTTGTGGCTTCTTATTTCTTGAGGCACAACCTTGGTTGTCTGTGGTGTGGTTGTGTGGCCAGTTTCCAGTTTGCCCCCCTCAGGATGCACTCCCATGTTCTTTTGTGTTGTCTTTGGGCTTATACTTTCAATTGCTTTCTTAAACGACAAATTTTTTGAGAACAAGCATATGTTTCTACCACAGATATCAAAATGAAAACTCAGTAATTGGCAAATATAAACATGTTATTGTGGTATTTTTGGCCTTTTTTTCATCTAAACACTGCACTTAGATTCTTTCAGGTGTACAGCTAGGCGCTCCTTAGCCAGCTGTAGGATATTTAGAGAGGATTTCTAATAGGAGCATGGAACTAATTTTATCATGTTGACTTTCTGTTCAGTGGTTTCTATATTGCTTTCACCCTTGTAATCTACACTTTAATTATAGGTATGAGTATTCAGCCAGTTAGAATGGGCTCTGGTGTTTGAAACTTTAGTAACAAAAGTCTTTCTGTCTTGAGGTATTTAAAAACTGACCTTTAACCTGTTAAATCAAGTTAAATGGGGAGTGATAGCCTTAACTCACTTTTTTTTTTTCTTTCAGCTAATTTATTATTAAATAGTCTATGGTGATGAGTACTTTCGAAAAATTCAGTTTAACTCTTGAAATGCCAATCTGGAAATCAGCTTTGCTTTGTCACTTCCCCAGCTCCCATAAGCCTTCTCTTATATTTGGGCTCTATAAGTTAATGAAAGACACACCAGACACATAACCCAGTGTATGCAGTGTAGGCAGAAAAAGCTCCCTGAGAAAGCTAAAACAACTCCCACGCAATAAATTCATGACTTGCTCAGCACTGCTGCTGTTCTGCTGAAGGAGGGATCAGAATAGCTTTTTTTTTTTTTTTTTTTGTGCCTGGATAATTGTGTGAATGTGCCCCATGTGCCTGACCTCCCTCCCCCACCTTCCCAGGGCCTGCAAAAGTAACCATAATCCTTACGCCTCCTGCTTCCTCACCAGAAAAACACATCAGCTCTTCGCTTGGAAAACATCCTGCTTTGCAGATGTGCTATGTTCCAGGGAGGATGGCCCTCTCTTGGGCTCTGAGCTCCTCAGATCAGCCCTCTTGGAACTTATTAATTCTGGTTACACTGCTGCTCTGCAAACAGTCAGGGCGGTCTCTTTTCTTGTTTCAGGGACCACTTCAGGAGGGCTGTGTTGCACATCATATATCATTGTTTTTGGTCTTTGGGTGCATGTGCTGACTCATAGGTTTAGTTTGCAATCAACCAAAAATCCAGCTTGAAAGTTAAACTTGTTTTAGAATGTTTACAATTAGCACAGAGTAGGGACAAGTTAAGCTGAGGTGGAAATGCTCATATTTTACAAGGATGAAAGAGTGTAGTGCTTATTGCTCTGCTGGAGGAGAGACAAGGGTTTGTACGCTAATGTATCATGGTGTGGAGTGGGCTGAATGGGGAAGCTGAGCCTCTGCTCTGTGTCCCAGCACTGATCAGTACTGCATTTACCTGAGAAAGTGTTCATTGTCTTTAAAAAGTAACAATGTGTCTGTGACTGTAAGCTGGGAAAGGCAGCACCGGGTTGTCCGGTCAGGAAATCATCAGGCACAGAGTCACCAGTGAGGTGGCAGACCTAAGGAAACTGGCAGTCTGGAAATGAAGACATAGGAATTTAGGCACAGTCAGAGCAGGAATATTGTCTGGTTGGCAGTCTTGCATTGCTGCCATCTGATGAAAGTGGTGCATGCTCGATTCAGGCCGGCACCAATCCTTTACTTGCCCAGGAGAGAATTACTGGCGTGAGAGAATTCCATGTGCGATAGAATCGCTCTGCTTAGACCACCCTTGGGCAGGCAGACTGGAATCTATGTTGGTGGCAGCTCAGAGTCTCTGCCATCTGTAGGTTCAGATATGCCAGAGATTAGTCCTGTTTCAAGCTGTCTGTTTTATGGCCATACCCTTCGTCTGATCCCAAACATTAAGAGATTAGGTTTCTTGAAATATCAGCAATTGTCAGCCCCCCTGGCTAGAGCAAACCACTTAGCCTACAGATGTGGGAAGGCTTGAATAGGTTTTCAGCATGAAAGAAATGTTGAGCTCCCAAGATGTATAATTTATACAGAGGAATAGTTTTTCACCTGCAGAGTGTTGGTAAATGTTTTTTTTTGTACTATGGTCAAGGGCGTATGCTGATAAGCTGGGGGAAAGAAATGCAGTGAAGGTAGGTGTTTCTTCTGTGGAATGAATGTAATAAAAATAGGAATATGCATTGCAGATGGAAAGCGTTGACTACTCAGAGCTTTCCAAATGCATACTAGTTTAAAACTTTCATCTTATTTTCTTTGGGGACTGTATTGAAAGTTTTGAGCCCTATGTTTCAAAATAGAGCCTTTATTATAAGGAAAAGCTGAGTATTTACTACCCTAAGATGTATTAAAAATCGACAAATGGCAGGCAAAGCAGAGAGGTTTTGATTCACATGCTGTACTTCCTGAAGAACAGACTGAAAATAGGCAAAAAAAATGAGGTTTTGATGCTTTGACAGTCCAGAATTTTGTGAAACTTTGGAAAAGGTGTACAAAACATAGCATGCAAGCTCTTGCTTATTCAAAGGGGACTACTGCCCAGCTCCAGTGCTTTGTAATGGTAAACACTAAGTTTCAGTGCAGGTAAACACTGCCACCATAAAGAAAAAGCCTGTGCTTCAGGTCCTGTATCTGAAATTAGTTCCAGGATTTGGGTGCATGGATCTTTCCTGCAGGGCAGGTCTCCTGGCACAGGGCTGGGAACTGCCTTGGTTTAATGCTCCAGGCCAGGATCTAGACCTAGGTGTGCCTGAATCTCCACAGCAGAGTTGTAGAGATATTCGTGGTATAGCTTAGAGTGGGTCAAACATGCGTGTGACTTGTTCATTAGGAAAATGTCTGATCATTTCATATTTTGGTTCACTGTCTTATTTCCCTGTTTAGACATTCTTACTGAAAATTCCTCCTAACATGGCATAAAATGTTATCATTTTGTAGTAGACACTGTTCATAAGGAGCACTGTAATTTTGAAACATCCACTCTGAGAACAGGGAGGCATTCTTCTGTTTGGTCATGGAATCACAAAATGGTTTGGCTTTAGAAAGGGTATGTAAAAATATTATTTAGTCCAGCTTGCTTGCCATGGGCAGCATCATCTTTCACTGGATCAGATTGCAGAAAACCCCATACAATCTGAATTTTGTCACTTTAATAGGACAAAAATTAGATTGCATTAAGTCCTTTGCATATTCTTCACATTCAGGAAGTAATTTGCATTATCACATATAATTGCTTTGAATTTTACTGAAATGAAGAGAATATTTATTATCTAAATATTGGTAGAGTGGACATGAACATTTTACATTTATAGCTTGTCTTATTTTTACCAGTCAACACACAAAGGCATATTTCCTCTTAGGAAAAAAAAAAATGGCCAAGTTCTACTTTTTCAAATCCATAGAGGTGTAAAAAGCAGTTCTGTTAATGTTTCTGTGATGAGTTAAAATTTTTGTTTATACAACTGAGTGGAGAGTCTGACTCATAGCTTTCTAAAAAGCACACATTTTATCCTTATTTAAAAATCTCAAAGTTTCAAAAATTGCTATTATAAATTCACTTCATTTTTTTTTTTAATCTGCAATTCCTTCCAAATAATTCACTTTAGGACAGCTGTGATTGTCTTCTCCTTCTTGCAGCTATTCCCATTTTCTTGAAGTGTAGACTCATCGAAACCTTCGGTGTTGACATCGTTGGTTTAATTCAGGGGAAACTTGCTCACTAATCTGTCAGTGTTAACCATAGACAACGTGTAAGTACACACATACCTATAGTATGTGGTACACACATTTAGGAGTGACTTCATCATGTGGTTTGGTCTGCAAAGCCAAGGAGGAGAACAACGCTGTTTTTGCAGGAAGATCTCACCAAATTATCTAAAACTCCAATTCCACTAACAGCTTGTAGCTGGCTGCCTGGGGAGGTAACTCAGCAGTTAAGCCAAGTAAAACAAGAAATGGATTGCAGCAGTTTATGTGTTTTTTGCACTTGAAATTCCTCCTGTGTAACTTTGCAAGTGGACTGAAACCTTGAAACCTTGAACCTTGTACTTGAAGGGGTGATCTCCAAAACTTGTTGTCTGACATATATTCTTAAACTTAAGGAATAGTTTTTATTAAGACCCTGAAATTCAATCTGTACATTAGGAAGCTGGGATTCCCTGGGGATGCTGGTACAGGGCTATGCTGTAGGAACTGGGTTCTTGGCTGGAATGCCTTTTGTGTGTTTGTACAGGAAGGATGGGGATGCAAGGAAGCTTAACTCCAAACAAATCAGTCTACTTTGAGAAGAAAGTGTTTATTGAAGTTGGCTTTAATAGGTGCCATAGCAGGAGAAGTGCAGTGGCGTTTCAGCCTGAGGTGGAGCACGATGCTGAGTAGCTGCTCTTACATCTGTAAGGTTGTTCTGGGTGTGCTGTGCTGCTGCAGCCAAGGTCAGCTGTAGGTCATGCCGGGGTGTGTCTGTGTGCAGACCGTAGCAGTGAGCAGCAGAAGCATATGTGAGCTTTGCCATTATAACATAACTGTTTGAAATACCACTAGGATTAAAAAAAAGCACAAGCTTTCTCATAGTGTTGGCTGTTCAAGTGTGTAATGGATATTTCGAACTGCAACAGGAAAGCATACACAGTAATTAAAACACAGAGCAGAAAAAATTAGTCAAATTTGGCAGAAATGCCTGAGAAAGTATCTGTTTTAGCTGTAGATATAAATGAAGCACCAGCCAAAATTACTTTCAAAGGCTTGAATTACATCTGTTTTAATTTAGCATGTAAAATGCAGGATATTATTTTTTAATATAAATTTAATTCGTGGTTAATCTGTAGATTGCAATATCCTTCCAGTAGAAATTATGTACTTGGACTGTGATAACTGAAAACTTCCTTTTTGAGATGTTTGGTCAGCCTGTCACAGGGCCTGTTGTCCAGAACCACATGTTCTCTGTGTATGGGTAGCTGCTGCTGAGGGACCATTTAACAAAAAAACTCAATGCTCTTTTCGGTTTTAATGTAACTGCATTCTTATACAATCAGCTGTTCATTGTGCAGATATGTAAAATCATACATCAAAATATAATATCATGTCCATAGTATTTTTTCTAAAGTGCATGCTGTAGGCATGTAGAGTAGTACTTAAACTTTTTGCTTATAAATAGGAAAAGTTGCATGCTTGAGATAATCAAAGTTTTTTCACTAATTGTCCTGTTCCAAATGAGAAGGGAACCTTGTGTGTTTGTGAATAGTTAGTTCACATATTCTGTACTTTTCAATGGTTGTGGGTGTCATGTGCCAGGAAAGAGTGAATTCAAAATGCTTCTGATGAGAGAGCGCAGGTTCCAGGAAAGGAAGAGACTGGCAGGCATGCAAACCTGGCTGCTCATGGAAAGGATTTTAAGAATGCCATTAAAAAAATTAGAGCTGCCTTGTAAATTAGCAGGTTCAAACCATCTAGATCCAAAGGATTTGGGGAGATTATCTGAATGAATTTCAAACACAACTGGCTATTATATTGAATGAATTGTGAAACAAATAGTGAGTTGAGCAAGAGAAGCAGGAAGAAAAGGTCATCTTTGTCCTCCCCTATCAAACAGGCAGAGAGAGGGCAACCAAACATCAAACTCGGTGAGCCTTAGTTTTTAGTCTATATCCAAATGCGTGCACCTTTTTTTTTCCTAATATCTAACCTAAACATCCCCTGACACAACTTCAGGCCATTCCCTTGGATCCTGTCACTGATCACCACAGAAAAGAGATCATTGTCTGCACCTCATGAGGAAGCTGCAGACTACGATGAGATCTCCCCTCAGTCTCCTCTTCTCCAGGCTGAACAGCCCAAATGACCTCAGCTGCTCCTCACACAGCTTCTCCTCAAGGGTCTCCACCATCCTCATGGCCTCCTTTGGACACTCTCTAAGAGTTTAATGTCTTTACCAGAACTGCCCCCAGCACTCAAGGTGAGGCTGTCCCAGCCCAGAGCACAGCAGGACAATCCCCTCCCTTGCCTGGCTGGCCATGCTGTGCCTGATGCCCCCAGGACATGGCTGGCCCTCCTGGCTGCCAGGGCACTGCTGTCTCAGATTCAACCTGCTCCCAGGGCCCTCTCTGTGGCACTGCTTTTCAGCATCTCACAAGAATCCATCACTTTCTCTTGTTGAAGTTCACCCAGAGGGTGGTTGGTCACTGGAACTGGCTTCTCAGGGAAGTGGTCACAGCACCGAGCCTGACAGAGTTCAAAAAGTGTTTGGGCAACACTCTTGGGCACCTGGTGTGACTCTTGGGATGGTGCTGTGCAGGGCCAGGAGTTGGACTTGATAATAACTTGAAAGAGTGAGAAAGTTCTGGAATGGTCTGCCCAGGGAGTTGGTGGAGTCACCATCCCTGGATGTGTTTAAGAAAAGACTGGATGTTGCACTCAGTGCCATGGTTTAGTTGATGTGTGAGGGCATGGGTTGGACTCGATGATCTTGAAGGTCTCTTCCAACCTTGTGAATTCTGGAAATCCTTATGGGTTCCTTCCAACTCAGCATATTCTGTGATTCTGTGCATATGTGAATGAGAGAAACATGAATGAGAAGCTGTTTATGCAGGTAACAAAATCATGGGTATTAAATAGTTTAGTTACATAGATGTAGAAATTGGGCCAGAAAAAACTGGAAAGCCTTATTTGGTCAAAATTATCACATTGATAGGAATAAGAGATTGAAGTTTATGAACTGTAACTTGATTTTGGGGGAGTAATATATAATAATTTCTTGTGAAATCTTACTTAAAATATCAATTTGATTGAATTGTTTGTGGAAGTCATTACATTGGAATTGAAAACTGGCAAAAAAAAAATTAAAATCCTCTCAAACCCAGAAACAGATGGCAGTGCCAATATACAAGGTTAGGAAATGATATCATAGGCCCATCATATTTTAATATAGTTTAATGCAGAGATGTGGCATGCACATGAGTAGTGACAATCTCTGACCTCTCTTCTAATGAAGATTGTATTTTCTCTTGCACAGACGAATAATCAGCTCTTCCCAAACAATTTATCTTGCTGTAAGAAGGATTTGAGGCTGTATGGTTTTTGCAGGGTATTGAGTTTTGTCAGAGGAGTGGCTGCACCACTGGTTTCAGGAAGCTCTCTCTCAGGAAGGGTTGGTCCATTTTAGGTATGGGCATGTTAAAGCTATTACATTTTATATGCCTTCTGAAAAACATTTTCTTGGTCAGTGACCTGGTACTGGAAATCTTTACTTTAAGAACTCTTCTCCACAAATAAGAGGCTTGAGAAAGCTGAGTTTCATACAATTGCCATGCTAGGTGTTTAACTATGTAAGAAAATCTCCCAAAATACCAAGAGACTTCTGATAAAGTTGTGAGTATGTGGCAGTGCTGTTCTTTGATGCATCTTTTATCCCATGATGTACTTGTTAGATTAGGAGCAAAGTGACAAAGATGAATATTTTTTGACTTCCACCTTCTCAGGATTTTGGCAGCCATAGGTAGCATCAGCATGATAGTAGGTATTGCTCTGCTGTGTCTTTAAAACCATCAGTCAAAATGGAGTCATGTTACCACTAGATACTGTCTTCGACAGTTGCCAAAACTTTTTTACTCATCTTTACCTGTGTGTAAACTTCTCCTTTGTGGCTCACAATGCCAAGAGGAGACTCTGCTCTGTGAAATAGAAAAGATTCATTGGGTTTGCTGGTGGTTCTATCCCTTGTTTTCTGGAAATTCTTGACCAAAATAGAGACCACTGATTGACTTTCCCTAGTTTGTTTAATTGTGAAACCAAGGAAATGCTGAATGAGTGCTTCCATTTTTGTTTTGTGTCTTGGGAACTTTGAGTTCACTTACACGATGGCGATTTAAAAATCTGGAAGTCTGCACTACCTGGGGAGATGCTATTTCTTAAAGATAGACAGTGACAGTAGAAAACATTGTAATAATTCTCTGGCTCTCAAACACATCTTTGGCTTAAATCTAGTTCCTAGTATTAACCCACCTACCTTTTCTTACTCTAATGCCTTCATTCTGAACAGATTGCCTTAGTGCAGCCCCTGGAAACTGAAAGCCACTGTAATACTACAACAGCCTCAGGCAGGACCCTCAACAAGGCACAGATTAGAGAAGAGAATATACCTACACAATAATTTTGAAGCCAGTTCTCTCCAAAAGCCTGCAAACAAAACCCATGGTATTTTTTAAACTAATTTTTGTCCGAAAAGATTCAAAAGTTTCATCAAATATCATTAAAAAACCTCCCAATGAGACAAACTCCCACTCCTCCCAGATAAACATTCTGCAGTCAGTGTCCCCAGAAAAAAGGAAGAGACAAAGATTTTAAAGTAATAGGAGGCATAGAAAGAAGCTTAGCTAGATGTTTTGACTTCTGCCAATAAACTTCCAAGTTCTGTTTGCAAATGCCCCAAGCTTTCGCTGTCTGGTATGCAGGGAACACCCCTGATTATATGGGAAGTGAGGGGTGACTCCTTCCCATTTTTTTTTAGGCCAAAGGATCCTGAATTTTCAGTTGCCAAATAAATCATGTCACTGGATGATCTGCTAAACCTTTTTTCTGTAATAGCATACACTGTGAATCTCCTGTAACCTTGCCATTTAATAGCCTTAGAACTAAAAATGCATCACAGAATTAAACAAAAATATCATAAGCACTCCTCTTTCTTCTGCCTCCTTCCTCTGAAGTCTTGAAAAGGTGATCTGCCATTGCTGTGAAAGTATAATGAAAACTTTGGGATAATCTGTTGCAATACAAAAGTATTTACTATTAAATGCAACTCAAAGATCCTCAGGCTCAAAGGTTTCATGGTGTTGTTTTTGCTTTTACCTTGCTTTACCTATTGTTGCATTATCACCTGCTGTACACATGTCACACCACCCCCAAGATTTTTGAGCAAAAGCAAGAAACTTCACAATGATTATCATCTGTGTCTTGTGGTTATACTTGTGTTGAATGTTCTGTGTGTTTACTTAGGAATCACAATCTCTTATCATAGTAATGGTATTATGGAAGTGTGTATTAGAATAGTTGCCAAGCACCCAAGAACTGCTGAGGCAATCTTGCCTGAATTTTTCATTTCTCAATTATCAGTATATTCTGTCAGGGGGAAAGAAGTTGCTGCTGCTACCTAAACAGAGAATAGCTTGGTGATGTTAATGATCTCTTAGAGCATAGACTATAAACAGCAAGAAATCTGAAATACAAATCTTTTGACTGCATTATCCAAGAAATAACCAATGTCTAGTTACAATTATTGCTGAGGCTCCTATTTTAGGGCTCTTGTGGCTGTGGTGGTATGCTGTTATTTTGCCTCAGTTCATTATTTTAGAGATGCTTATCTGCAGCTCTGCAGAAGTGGAAGGCTGCTTCATGTAAGCCAACACTGCATCATTGTCCATTGCTCCTGCTTGAATTCAGTCTTTGAACTTACCTCATTTCCTTTGTGTTTAATACCACCAAAAACAAGGGTGACAGGATGAGGTACCTCTGTTGCTAGAGGAGGTAAAAAAATGAGCATTGCAATTTTTGGAGTTTTTCTTCCTCACAAAACTTGCTTACCAGAAATAACCTGCATGGAGATATTTAAAGATGCGTAGGTGTGGCACTTAAGGACATGGTTTAGGGGTGGACTTGGCAGTCCCTGGCTAAAGGTTAGACTCTATGGTTTTTAAAATTCATATAATTTAAACCCAAATGCTTGATTTTGAACTTCTACATCCAAAATCTTTAAAATTGCAGGAAGAGGCTCATGGTATGTAGCAGTGTACACTGGTGGTTGTTTATAACTTCTGTCCTGCATTCATCTTGTTGAATAAATAATTAGTAAGATCCTGATTGGCATAATCTCTGTTACTTTTTTCATGCTGCTATCATTACAGTAAGGTCTGCCTTCTCTGCGTGCCTCATGTCAACTCAGGATCAGAGCAGAGCTAAACTCAGGTGACCAAAATGGTAAAATTATGATGTGGTTTGCCCTTCCCTTCCCCTTGGGAGACTTCGTTTTCAGCTAGAAAATACCCCTGTGAAACTTCTTCATTTCAGTTGCTCTCAGCTCAGTAAACCCAAACTGGTGTTTTGAAGCTGAGCGCAGCATTCTGCTGAGGCTAACCCAGCTCCTGCTGGGTGGGGTGGGCAGCTGCCAGGAGCAAGGATGGGCAGTGCCAAGGGAATAACCACAGCAGTCTCCTGCATTGGTACTGCCTAGGTTCTGTTATGGCTGTCTCCACCAGTTCATCACAGGAATCCAATATTCTGAGACTTGTTAGCTGTCCTGGGAGAACAGAACACAAACAAATTGCAGCTGTACAGCGTGTTTGGAAAAGCATGGAAGCACCAACACTTCAGGACAAGAATTTAGTTTTTATTCTGTTTTAATTTTTTTTCCCAAAACATCTTAAAAATATTGATTTAGGAGTGAGTAAACAGGTTTGACTGAAATAAGAAGTAATCTATGTTCTTCACATTTTTGAGCTGTGAGATTTATGATTTTGGGATTTGTTGTCTTTGAATAGCTGGATATGGGAATTGAAATCTTCTTTCTCATTCTTTCTGAAATACTTTAACATTTTCCTTTTAATTCTTATTTCTGAATTGTCTTGAGCTTGACAGTTTGTTCCAATTTTCTGGTGTAGTCAGAAGCAGTTCAGATTGTTCTACTGGTTTTAACTACTTAATAAAGTTTTGTGAACTATAGATTTCCTTATTTGGCTTTAGAATAGATTATTTTTGGTCAGAGAACACAATTCAGGAATAGATCATAAACACAAGGCATCCCATTGGTACCAGCATTTCTTGCTTACTCTGTTTAATTTAGTGCTTTTTATTAGCATGGGCTAAGTGTTAGAAAGCTATTTACTTGTTAAACTTACAGGAGGATATGAAACTTTTTTTTGGCCTCTTATAGAAAGGCAGTGTGTGTTGTTAGGTTAAATCACTAACCTGAAGTAATATAAAGTACTATTGAGTTAAAAAGTTAATGTTTAAGGAATGGAAAGAAGGGAAAGAGAATTTATCTTCCCCTTATATAATTCATTAGGTCAGTTTTGGTTTTTTCTTGTGTTTTGAAAATTTTTTTTTCCTTCTCCTCAGTAGATATGAAACCTGTTAAATTAGTGGGGTGAAGGATAATTTTTATAAAATTATCATCTCTGTCTGTAAAGTTATATTCTGGCTTTGTTCCATTTTTGTTTTCTCATCTGTTGAGTCTGCTGAGCACAGACAAATACAGGCGAGACACAGAGCCTTTACTTGCAGCAGCTCTGTCAGTGCAGGTCGCTTGCTTATTCTGTATTTATCTGTTCGTTTCTCCGAGAGCTCATTAATCTGTCAGCATGACACAATCCTTCCAATGAGATTGTGCCAAATGTTACAGTAGCACACCAGCAGAAACCTGCATGCCATTTTTTCCCCACCAGTGATTAAATAAGATCATTTTCCTGTCGTGTAGTATGCCCAGTGCACTTGAGATTCACCAGTGTTTTGTTTTTTTAAGAGGAAATAGCACAGTATTGACTGAAATATTAATTCAGGCTTTACATATGGCCTGACCCTCTACCCTGCAGCCCTTTGCTCTTAAGCAGAAGGGTAATAGTGGTGAGATCACGGGATAAGCCTGACTGGGAGGCAGAGCTCAGCACACAGGACTCCAGTGGTATTTAAGACTGAGCTTCAGAGCTGCTCAAGAATTACTGCTGCTTATGACTCTTTGGCCTGGCGGACTGTCAGACCTATTAGCTTCACAATGACATGTCCTTAAATAAAATGCAGCGGCTATGGAGGAGGAGAGGCAAGGGGCTTTTTTCAATTTCTTAGAATAATGCCTTATTATCTTAACCTATGGAAAGAGAAAAGGCTTCTTCTTGAAGTGTAGTGCTTCCATGATTCAGGCAATGTATAAAAATAGCTGTGAATGTGGAACATCCAGAGGAACCTTGGGACCCACTCTTAAAGTTTTCAAAGCTGCAGAAGGAGCTTGTATTGTGCTGGCCTTTGCAGCCATGCCCCTGATCTGGATTTCTCCAGATCATACCACGTTTTTTTCCCTTTCCTAATTCCAATGTATGTATTGTTCTTTTGTTCATATGCTGTTTATTAAAAACAAAATAAAAAAATTCCTCTTCCTGTGCTGCATAAAATACTGTGCCTACCTGTAAGCATCTGGAGCTCCAGCTTTATATGCTGTATTTTTTGTGAGCATATGTTCAGAAATTACTCCTGTAGAGTGTTTTGATTACTTGTGAATCTCTCTATCTTCCTTTGAAAGCATCCTAGCATCATTTATATGGTCATTTTGGATGGCAGTGACATTTATTAACACAGAATCTGAAATACAAGCAATATTTTCTTGGAATTGAGACAGGTAGATCAAAAAAGTCTTTTATTAATGTCAGGATTTACCCCAAAACAAGAAGCTGTTTGACTTCAGCTAAAAGTGCAAAATGTCTTGGTCACCTCTTTCCTGGTATTGACAGAATTTTTTGAACTTCTGCCAGAGAAGTGGAGTACAATTTGAATGTATGAAGGAAGATACAAAAAAACCCCCAAAACAACACACACACAAAAAACCCCAACCAACCTAACAAAAAAAAAAACAGCCCAGCAAAACCAAAGTGGGCTTTTATGAGTCTGATTATTTACTCTTTATGCTGCCTGTCCTCTTCCTTTTATCTAAGCAATGATTTTGTTAGGTTTATGTTAAAAATACTTTTTCCCCCTTCTCTTTTCCAGTTCTGTGGTTCTGTCTCCTTGCTCTGTTTTCTCCCAGGAGTGCTGTCGTTCCCTTGTGCACTTTTTTCTGCTATTTCATCAACATGGATTTTCTTTTCTACTTCCTGCTCAGAATTACAATTTATAGCTCTTTTAAAATCCCTTTTTATTTTCTTTGTTTCTCTTCACCTGCTATTTCTTAGAGTCTTCAAGCTGTATATTCATTTTTCTTTCTATCCTCTGCTCATATTTCTTGGTTAGGTTTTCCTCTTCACTGTACTTTTCCAAAATAGTCAACCTGCTGGAAAAACCAAACTGAAAACAACACCCAAACCTGGGGCACATTTACTGATCAAGTACTTCAGGTTCTTGGGAAAGTGGGCTGTGCATGTGTACAGTCTTTGACTTCAAACCTGAGTGAATACAAATACAGAAATCGTTTTTGTTGGACTTGTAAATGCACAAAATCGTAAGCCCCTAGGAACAGTTTAACTGCAAAAAATCTATATATTAGAGTGGTGTCACCTGTGCTGTTAGCTATAGCTGTTACTGTGTCAGCATTTCCATTATAAATTTTGGCTTTCAAGGGTTTATAACTTTGCCATTAAAATTCTTTGCTGACTGAAACTTGGCATACAAGGACTAAGCCTGGAGCAAACTCCCCCTCCCCCCCTCGAAAGTAACTTTCAGCCCAAAGGAATGTGATAAAAACCATTAGTCTAATGATTAGTTGGGCAACACTATTGATATAAAAAAATACATAATTTACTTATGTTTCAGCCTTCATTGTGGGCATATACATCAGCTATTTTGGAATAGGAGATGGAATGAACTAACAAAAAAAATTGAGAGAACAAAACACCTCCTTGATAATGCGGTCATGATATCTCTTGGAATGCATTTCAGTAGCTATTTTTTTCACAGTTCTATGGCTACAAAATAAAAATTTTATACATTAAACCAACTGAACGTGCATCATCATATGCCTTAAGAAAAATGAAAGAAGATTGTTATAGAAATCAGGAGGCTGAATAGATCAGGCTTTTGAGTGCAGTATGCTGAATGCTTCAAACCTGCTTCAGCTGGACAAAGAAGGATGGAGTGCAGTGGTGCAGCTGCAGGCAGGGGGGATCTCTGCTCTCCCTGAAGAGGTGTTTTCAGCTGGTGACCTGCACCAGACAGGCTGCCTTGCTCATCTGTCATTGCTGGGGAGATGCCTCATTTCTGGGCAGATGAAGTTAAGACAAGCAGGATCCTGTTCTTAATGAGGTAATTTAGGTCACCCAGCAACTACCTGATGTGGGGCAAATTTCTTGCGTGGAATTGCCTGTGGGCAAGTATCTATCCTCACAGCCTGATGCCAGAACTCCTGGCATTATTTGACACTTTTTCTTGTTGTATTCACAAGGAAGCCTTAGCAGGAAGGTAATCTTTTCCTCCTAAAAGTAGATAGCAGGATCCATCCTGCTGCTATGTTTGGAAGTTAAACATACAGCTGTTCTTGAGTAAGCTTCTATCTGTGGGGCTTTTCTTGCATATCTTGCCAACTCTGATGCCACTTTTGAAGTGAAAAATGCAAACAGCAGTAGTGTTGGGAAGGAAAAAAGATTTGGGGGGAGGGGGGGAAAGTAGTGACAAAAGCAAGTGCTTTTTTATAGTAATTTCCCTTAAAAGATGTACCACGTAATGCTCCACCTTGAAAGTTTAGAGTCAAATATTTGACACCCAACCCATTTAAAGTTGATTACCTATACAAAGTGATTTCAATGGGTATGGGGAGGAAAACTGACCAGCAGAATTGCCAGTGTTTTCAACACTGAGTTCTAGTAACTGTCATACAACACGAAATTTGTGTTTTGATTCAGAAGATGACTGGCTTATGAGAATGAACTGTGTCAGAAGTGATTTTGTCAATGGTTTGTCGCTTGACCTTTTGGTAGCTTTTGTTTGCTGGTGGAAGGGGGTTTATAGGATGAAAATTCAGTGCTTGCTCTATGAGAAGCCAGCTGTGTGAATGCCAGTCACACAAATGCAGCAGGGCCAGCCACCCAGTCACTTATTCCAGCCCTGCCAGGCTGAAGGCAGGGTGAGTGGGATGGCTGGTGAGTCACCCGGGCGGCGGGAGGGATGGGGAGCTTCATTACATCTGCTCTTGTCTGTCTGAGCCCAGAGGGAACGGCTGGAGGCTTCCCTCCTCCTCTGGAGTGTCTGCCCACACAACCCACCTGGTTTTTGGGTGCCTTGTGTGGCTGCCGTGCAGTGAGCCTGCCGAGGAGCCACATGAGGAGTGTTTGTGTGTGTGTGTCACTGCTCTCTGGCAGGGCAGTGCCCGGGCACGCGTGTGCTGCTGGACTTGTGGCATGGTGGAGAGGTTTCGGCGGCTGGCGCGGCTCCAGAGGGGCTTGCCAACACTTGTTCAGTAGCTGTCCTTCAGGGACCAGTTATGAATAAACATCTGGATAAATTGCTTATGTTTTTTTCCTGTCTCTGAATGTTGATACTGTAACACACACCCTCAGATTGGCCTAGTTAATATCAGAAAATTATTGGGTAAAAGGATGAGATTTACTAATGCTTTTTGAAATGAACTGAGACATATTTTTGTAAGAATGAAAACTGCCTTCCTACTGTTCATATTGTTTTCTGCTTTAGAGTGGGTGCCTATGATATAACCCAGGCCTCACCCTCCAACACAACAATGTGTGAAGGGCTGCATTGGTCTCTTTGGGGGATATGTGCATATGAGAGCAGGAGAAAGCAGGTCTGCCAGCAGAATCTTATTTTATCACGTGATTTAAATCAGAGGCATTTTCAATAAGAGTTTATAGAAGCTGGTTCAAATCATTATAAATAAAAGAACTGAGATTCTGCTCTGGTAATATAACTTAAAATAATAATGGCCACGATTCTTTATTCTTTCTAGTGTCAGAGCAACTGTGCAGCCGCATGGCCAGGCTTCCTGTCTCTTCTGAAGGCTTGTTCAGGAAATGGCAAAATGTACAAAAAGGGTCTTTGTCATTGAAAAAGTTTGTTATTGTGCAGTTGAAGTACAGCTGTTACATATTTCCTTACTTAAATTTGGACCCTTCCTGAAGTTTCAGTCCTCTAATTATTCTGCCCAGGTCACTGGTCTATAGTATCTATATTTAGCATATTGCAAAAGTTTTCTGGCCATCCGAAGAATGAAAAGCCCTTCTGTGAAACCCTGCTCCATCTACATTAACTACGGGTTTACTGTTGGACTAAATAATATGAAATGTCCATACTGGAGGGTTTTACAGAGAAGTTTGAATGCATAAGCTACATTGCTGTTTCAATATTTTGCAGATTTCTGCAGGTTATAGAACTATAGCACATGTATTCCTTCTCTCTCTCAAAAATCCCAAAACAAATAAGCCAACCCAAAAAATTCCTCCTCCTCCTCATCCAAAAAGAAAAAAAATGAAAGAAAAAGAAAAAAAAACCCTACCAAACCAAAAGAATAAGCAAGAAAAAACAGAAACAAAATTTCCCCCTCCCCAGAAGTCAGGGGAACCATGCCCAGTTTATCAGCGGTTGTTCTTATCAAAAGGCTGTAAGCTACTGCAGTTTATTTAATCTTTAGAAAATAGTAGTCCAAGTGTTCTAGCCTAAATTTACTTAATTTACTTACTTAATTCACAAATGTATTTGTGATTTGTGAATGCTTCAACAGTTCTGGAAGAAAATATGTAACAGGGATGAATGCAGGAGTGTGGCCTTTTGGTGGAAGTTGTTCTGATTAGTAAGGCAGGGAAGGGTAGGTGTGTTTGGTTTTTTCCTTGTTTTAAGGTCGTCCTTCCTGTTCCCATCTAAGAGTTATAAGTAAAATGTTCTTGCTGTTCACTTTCCAGATAGCTGTGTTTGCAGATGACTTTATGAGAAAGCCTTGAACATAGACATAATGATAGATTCTATGTGAAGAACACTGTGAGATTTTATGTATCAATATTTATAAGGTAGTATAAAATATGAAGTATTATGAAACATTCAGGTAAAAGGCATTGGCCTTTAAATTGTTTTTAGCTGTAAGTGCATACTAAACACAATTCTGATCACTGAAAATGTATTTTTCCTTTAAAGAAACCACAGAAGCTGGATAGTTATTGTGCTATTGTTAAACAAACAAGTTTTGGTTAGGTTTTAGAATTTTGAATATTTTGGAGAACAAGAGTAGAGAAGTGCTGTGGGTGCAGTGAGAACAATATCTTTGGATAACTTTCTCTAACTGATATTATAAGTCGTCTTGATTGTTCAGGTTTAGCTCCCCCCCTGTATGAGTGGACCTTGTTGGTAGCACATCTTTGTGGAGATGAGCAGGTGACTTCTGAGAAAGTAGCTGTATCCTTTGGCAGCAGAGGGTTGGAAAGCAGGCTTTTACTGTATCCTTGCGTGCCGTTAGAAACTAATTTCCTTCTTGCAGCAAATTTCCACGTTATCTAAAATCTCCCTCATGGGGTTTAGGCTGTAACTCTAGGTCCTACCAGCTGATATGCATTTTTATTTTTCTTTTTTCCCCCTTCTAGTTTTTTCTAAAAAGCTTCTCAATATATTCTTTAATACTCTGTGTATGGTGCTGAGTGGCTCTCTGAGCTGTGGACACAGATACAGTTCCTGTACCTTTATCCATGAACCATTCCCACAAAGGATTTAAAGAGCATGCCTGGTAGAAGACTGGAATTTCCCTTCCTGCAGCAATAAAGCTATCTTGATGGGCTATAATGTGGGCTCCTGGACTAAGAGAGAATGTCCTGGAGGAAAGAAGGCAATTACATCTTTGGCACTAATATATATTTTAATCATAACATGATGCAGTTCAGTTGTATTTGGTTATAATGTGGTGCTATTTACATGTAATGAATATATGTATTATCATAGCCAGGGAATAGGCATAGCTGAACAAAAAGTAGTTAAATGGCAGAGCCAGCTCACTAGGCTTTTGCTCTGAGCAATGTAGTACGAGTAAAATGAGCTGGGTTTGATTAAGTGGCACAGGAATAAAGTACTGGCCAATAAAAACTGTGTTTTTTTGCATTTGTTGTTCTGCCTTTTAAGTCAGCTCATTAGCTTTATATTTATATGGCACCCTCTGCTCCTTTGAGCCATGTTAATTATAAGGTGGTGCATAACATAATCAGAATGCTTAAATGTGGATTTTGCATGAATGGAGAAAGAGTACATTTTGAAGTACCTGTATGAGATACATTTGAAGTCAGCTTTGACCGTTTCTTTTTTCCTTTGTAAATTTGCTAAATCTATTGGTGAAAATGGGACACCAGTCTGAGAGGTGCCAGTTCACCTCAAAGCCAGTGTCCTCAGCTCAGGCTCATGTTTGCTTCCAGCTACGGCTGCTTCCTCAGAAACTCAGCTCTTGCGGCGAAGGTTTGAAAACTGAAAAAAGGAGTCTATTGTTAGGCTTGTGTATGCCCAGAGTGTGCGTGTGCGTGCCGAGGCACATACCTTCACACACACATGCCTCCAGGTGGTCAGTTCATGGGATGTTTATGGGAAAGGAGAGTACCAGGATGGTTTTGGTTTTGCTTGACACCAAGAGAAGCTTCACAAATGTTTCTTTTGCAAGGTGCACCACTTTGAATCAGTGAATGAAAACTCCTGTGTCACCTCTACTACGTGGTGGTTTTGGCAAAGCAGCAAGCTGCCAAGGGTCCAGCTTTCAGCAGCACCCAGATTGGGAGCACAGAGACTCTGTCAATTACAGATGTGCAGGTTGTTGCCCTTTGCTGTGCCCCCAGGGCCAGATGTGAGGGCCTGGGCACTGGTGTGTGTGGACCTGTAGCCTGGCGTGGGCTGCCCGAAGTGTTCTTGCTATACCTGCCTGAGAGTGTAGCTGTGTCAGTGAGAAATAGGCTGTGCTTGCCTCACAAAGATTTTTCCCTTCAAAAAAAAAAGTCAGGGGAGGCAGTGATGTTGGAGGAAGAGGAACAGTACTTCAGTCGTTTAGACAGTTTAAAATGCCTTAGTTGGAGATAACAATTGCATTTGTTTTTTTAGTGACAACAAAAGCCTTGACCTAATGTTTGACCCTACCTGCTTTTTTCTCATGTGTTGCCATCTCCCAGCCAAGGAAGGGCTGAGCTGACGCTCTGGGCTGCCCACAGGTTTTCAGGAAGTGATGACATGTGACTCCAGCTGCTCTCCCCCGCTTTCCACGTATTGTTTCTGGATTTGTCAGGGAACACTGAGATGAGAGACTGCTATTTTTTAATTTCTTTTATTTTCTTTTATTTTTTTTGGTCAGGTTTGATGCTGGATGGAAACAGATGCTTTTTTTAGAACATGATGGAGAAGAAAAACACAGCTTAGGGTTAACACCCTCCTAGTGTTTATCTATAAATATGAAATAGTGCAAGAACACCAGATACACATAGAGCACTGTGATTGGCTGCTACTGATGTCATTCTGCTGTCAGTCAGAAGTGATCAGTATGTCACCCAGCAGATGAACAGATTAGCTTTCCTTATTTCTGTGAATGAATTCCATTTCATAGTGGCACATTTTTAGGGCATTCTTTCACTTTTTGAGTTTTGGAGGATATCTAGGCCTTTTCCTGAGCCTGTCAGTATTTTGTCTCAGCATACATAAATGTGCACCTTGTGCTCTCCCTCTCTGCTTTTTTCTCTTAACACTGGTGCGTCAGCAGTTGACTTTCCTTTGAATTATTTGCTGATAAAATAGGTGAGAGAAGTGTTTATGCCTCACATACTACAACGGCAAGCTTGGAGAGGAGTAGTGTGTATTTGGGAGGATGGATAAATACAGATGAGTAGATTAAAAGGTGGAGGAAATGTTCAGGTTTCCATCCACCGTTCTTCTTGAATCTAGGTCAGCATATGAGTACTACAGTGTTTTCCTAGCGAGTGCTGAATTGTAAGATTATGAATGCATTTCAAGGTTATTTTATTAAGCATGCAAGTATTCCATGACATGCAGGTCAAATCAGTCAATATTTCTAACACTTTTGAGTGGAAATAGAAATTCTAAGAAGTGACAGTCTGCTCCTAATAAAGGATCCAAAGAGAACAAAAAGAAAAAAAGGAAAACCTCTTGAATTTTAGGATTAATTGGGCCTTCTCACATTCTACGCCTCTCACTGTAATCTAGCAATAGCATTGTTTTTTCTGAAAGTTCAGAAATGCTGTTTTCAAACAAAGCCTTCTGGTAGAATGAATTTGACTGTATGAGTAGAAATATATTGGAAATGGGTTATTTCAATACTTTTCTTCCATTTTAATAAAATCTCCCTTTCTGTAATCTCTCTCCCTCAACTGACCAGAAGTGAGTCTTCAACTGATGCTGTAGCGCCTTGTGTAGTTGCAGGAGTTGCGTTTCCAAGGGACTAAAAAAATCACGGCAAGCTCAACTCACATGACTGCTCAGGAACATTTTGAATGCAGTTATGTTACAGATTCTTTTTAGGATTAGCAAAATTTGAAACAAGTAGCTTGATGGATGCCTTAGAAAAATTCTTAGTTAAATTTCTTAGTTAAAAACATCTGAAATTCAAATAGCCAGTTACCACAAACATGCTGACTCAAAAGAAGGTTAAAAAGTGATTACAAACTGTATGAGGGATGTTTCTGAGTTACAGTCTAGATACGTGTCTGTCAGGCTGTAGCTCCTGGGTGAGCTGCAACTAACAGTGATCCAAACATACATATAAGAATTTCATGCACAGATTTTTGCAGGTGGTGCCTTGGACAAGTTTAGCAACCTAAATCAATATTATTGCTTATTCTTTCCAGCTGGGAAGGCACTGCTCTGCTCTTCCTTCTGCTGCTTTTTCTTCCTCCTCCTCCTGCTGCTGCTGCTGCTGTTTGATCTGATGAAAGCTGTTTCAGCCTGAGCTGGCAGGGCTATCACTCACTATCAGGATACTTAATCCCACGCAGGTGCAGTTTGAGGCACTACAGAGGGTCTCAAGGTCACGCTGGCTGCAAAGCCATGCTCTTGTGGATGCCGGGGTGGGAGGCATGAGAGTCATTAATGTTTCACATCTGGAGGGTCCATGCTCCCCTCTGCCATTTCTTCCTTCTCCTCCTCCTCCCCTCTCCCTCTGCCCCTTCACAGCCTGTCACAAGGTTTTCCTACAGCACTGCAGCAGCTCTGGGTAGCTGCACAGGTGAATTTTGCTTTGCAAGCAAGCAGTTAAGTGAAGGTTTATACGTTTTATGTAAAAATGTAGGCAACTGAAAGGAAACTGTAGACAAGTAGACATCTTTTCTTTCATTGATGTTGGTGGTCTAACCTTTAAGCTAGTTCTTTTATTTGCTTCCTCTCTCTACTGGGTGATTTAAGCCTACAAAAAAAAAAAAAAAAAAAGGGAGGATGTTGCCACTGGCTGTATCTCTGCTCCAAATAGAACCATTCCTTTTCTGAAAGGTTGAATTTGCCAGACTCCTCTGCCTTATTCCAGTCCTAGTGATCTATCCTTTCCCAATCCTTGTGTTAAAAGCTGCTTATGTTTTTTTTTTTCTCAGAGAGCTCCTCTCTATGATGGTACTGTTAACGTTCTGTGAACAGTTTCAGCTGCCATGTCTCCTTTACACACCCCTCCCCTGAGAAACACCAGAGACAGCCTTCACAGGGCTATCTTAGGAGAAAAGACTTGAGAGAGAGAGAATTTAGGAAGCATTGGCAAGGAAAGCAAACGAGCTGTGATTAAAGAGAATCTGGGCACTGAATAAAGGATCCTGAAAACCTTTTAACTTAATACAAGTCTTGAAGAAGGTTGGCCAGGCTTTTGGGGGAGGATTTCTAACCTCAGAGTCATTGCTGCTAAGAGCTGCTGCCTCCCCTGTGGCTTCAGACTGGAGCAAGGATTTCCACAATTACACTGTGAACAGGAGCACCAGCCTATATTTAGGACACCACACTTTGTGGTAAAAAGCTACATATGGCACATGAGCACCCACTTCGGAGCTAAAAATACACACTGCAGCCCAGTTTGTCTTTGAATGAAATCATGCTTAGAACTGCAATGTTTAAGTGTAGTTTGATTTCCTACCTCTCTGCTCACTTCTGCTGCTCCCCTTTCTCCCCCCCCCCATATTATTATTATGTTTTAAAATACTTTATTCATTGAAAAATTGCCTATTCATATTTTCAGCATGTGGCTGCCTCTTCTCTAGGCCACATGCAACCTATACATAATTCTAGGAAAGTTTTATGTGAATTTCTTTCTGGCAGAGTTTTTATTTATTTTCAGGCCAAAACCACCCACTTTTCCTCCCCAGTCTCCAAACTTTCTGTGTGGTAAAAAAGGAGGAAATGAACTATGTAAAAAATTGCAATATAGTATAGTGCTGTCCTTAAACAGCTGTATGTGTTACAGGGGGGTGAAGGAGAGTGTTTGCTTTCTGCCCTTGCCAGTTTTCATTTAGAAATATTTCTCAGCTGCTGAAGAAAATAAAATGAAGTCCCAATAACCATCTTCCAAAGGGAAGGAATATTGCCAGTGTTTTGGGTTACCATGCAAAATTTAATGGAACCTTTTTTAAATTTGCTTCTCCACAAGAGGGTTTCCAATGGCAGGGTTTCTTCAGTAAGGGTTGAGATGGTCAGATCTTCCATGGGGGTGGGCAAAGCACAGGGAAAGACTAAGACACAAACTCTCTGGTTGCTGGGAAGCAACACTGATGTCTTGAAGGTGCAGTGTGGACATGTATTGTGTACATTTCATTTTTTACTGTAATGGATATTGTTACTTTATTCTGCCAGCTCCTGTCCTTCAGAGGTTTTATCCTTCAAGAATGCAGAAAGCAATCTCTTACATGCAGAGCACTTGGGATATTAAATGAGTTATCTTAGTTGGTTCTTGCTTCAAAGTGTCCTTGTTTAGATTCAGAAGGGAAAATAATGGAATCTTCATTCCTTCAATTTGAAAGTGTTAGGATTAAAAAAGATGTGCTGTTTTTTGATGTTCTTCATTCTTTCAGAGCTACTGCCAGCAACATCTCTCCAACTTGATCATTCTTCAATAGAAAGCTGCAAATGAAATATCTGCCAGCTTTCAAAAATGGAGCTATGTTAAAGGAAGGTGTTTCTCTCCCTCTCTCTCTCTTTTTATCTGTAAAGTAGAATGTTCTGCCTGTTCTTTGAAACAGTTATTCCAATATAAGGATATAATTATATAGCTTCTCAGTGCTTATGTAAATGCATTTAACAACACATCTTGGAAACTGGACTTGTGTTAGTCTTCATTGCCTCATGCATTTTGTTCAAACTAGGAATGCTTTTTTAACTTTGTCTCTTCAAAAAGAGCAGGGGAAGAAAGCTGTTCTTCAATAGCAATATGACATATTGATCATGTTGATATATCTAAAAAAATTACTGGAGAGATGGAAAAAAATCATCATGGAAATACTGTGGTGGAGTGCATACTTAGAATTTATAAATGGATTTTTTGAGGTTGAAACAGAAGTTTCCAGGGACACTTGGAGTGTGGATTGTGGGTGGCAGAGGCAGTGGTATTTGCAAAGATGGGGACATAGACCTTATTCCTATGTAGGATGGGGTTGGTTGTATGTAGCTCCCAAAGCTGCATGTCAAGACAGAAAGATCCTGGCTCTTTGTTAGAGAGCAGAAGTGAAGTGAGGTTCTTGCTCACACATACATTTGAAGAAGCTTGTGTACCACATTTGGGGAAATTTTTGATTTGAGAAGAAAGACAATATATGGACTTTCAGTTTGAATTCAGATTTTCAGGAGATCTGGTGCTTTCCCCTGGCATTTAAATGCATTGCAACTTTACAAAAGCTTTCCATGTATCTCATTCTGCTTTTGAGACCATTTAAGTATGTGTTCTGAGGCTTCCAGGATCTCTTGGCATGGCTTTTTCCAGCTCATCATTTACTACAGTGCCAAGTTATCCTCAGGTACCCCACCTTGCTTGATCTCTTTCTGTATTCATACTTGGAGTAAGAAGAAAATTCACTGCCCCAGTCAACTTTTGGCAGCTGATAATTTTGTTTAAAATGCTTCCATATTTCTGGAAGACGTGCCAGTTTGCAGATGATAAATTGCATATAAGTAATACCAGAATACTTATTTAGGAGAAGGGTATATCACCATGAAGAAAAATAAGCTTACTCCAGTTATGAATTTCAGGTATCTATGTAAGAAAGTTTAACCAACAAAAAAACATCCCAACTTCAAGTGCCACTATAGGCAGTGAGATTCAACTTGCAGAATTATATGGTCTGTTATATGAACGTGTTAAAACTGACAGTACTACCAAGGGGCCTAAAATACCCCTTAAATTTGAATTTAGATTTGAATGTTTGTAACTTCTTGGAGGTTGTAAAAAACAATGGAAAATCAATGTTCAGCTCTTTGGTGAACTGAGTTGACAAAGGAGTTTGAAATCCAATGCCATCTGTTTTATTATATCCTGCCTTAAAACAACACCAGCAGACTGTGTCAGTCTTGAAGCACCACTTGATATATTATTAGTTGCCACAAAACAATCCATTCTTGAATCTTGCTATCTGTATTTCTTGGGGTATATAGTCTCACCCAAGACAAAGGAAAATGTTACACATGGACTAAAACTGCACTGGGATGTGATAGACCTTTGGATCTGAAAGGATAATATTTTTTGGGAAGTAATAATATATCAAAGAGAAAATTAATTATGTAGGGGTTTTTCCTAACACCTGGAGCTCATGCTGTTGCTGCTTCTGCTGCTGGCTAGCTGTTGTTTTTCATAAATCACTCTGTAGGAAAAAAATTAAATCCAGCAAAATGATGGAAAAAAGAAGTCATGGCTAGGAAGGAGGAAAGCAACATCTAAATATTTAACTACCACCCAACAAGTTCAGAATCTTCAGGAATTTCCATCTTCCTTGGCATGTTTTTTTGGCTTACAGCTTGGAAAAGAAAGATATCTGTCTACATATCTGGAATTGAAGAATAGTACTACCATCCTATGTTCGGGATATCTTAAAAAGACCTCCAAAAAAAATGTCCTCCCCATCCTTCAAAAAGCAAGCAAAACAATGAAAAAACACCACCACAAAAAACAAAACTAAACCCAACCAACCAACAAAAAAAACCCCACCACAAACAATAAATGACTTAACCAGGAATGTATCTAATCCTGTGCTTTATGATTTCATCTCTGACCTTAATTAAGGCTTTTTATTCACTCCAGGGACTTTCATTGATGGGCACAAATGAGACCATTCAGTGAGATCTGTGATGTTTTCTTTCTATTGTATTTTGATCCTTCCAGCTCTCATTTGGGCATTTGACTTACCCATGTCAGTGCTACAGAGCTACTGTTTGTAGTATCTTTTTTTGAATAGTGGTGAATGATTTAGAAGGATAGGAGGCTTCTTAATTCCTAAACAGGTGCCTCTTTCAGCCAGGTTCATGAGATGTAAAATAAGCAACAGCATTATTTTGAGTATATTTCATTTATTCTTGAATTGGGGACCATGGAGTTCCCAGCAAGAGTGATGTCCTCTTTTATTCCCATAATAACCAGCATTTAAAAGTGATTTTTGCATGCTGAAACTGCTGAAGAATAAAGGCCTAAGAAAGTAATGAAATTTAACTTCTAATACAGTATGTTTATTTTCTCTGTTTGGGTTATTTATCAGACAGTTTATTTAGTAGGACAGTTATGGTGTCTTTAACACATTTTTGGGTCAAGGCTGACTGGGTGATTATTTGTTCAGGTTATCAAATATATTTCAAGGAAAGTAAATGCAAAGATCAAGGACTGAGCTTTTCTAATGGACTCCTCTGCTGGCATATTTTCTGTGACATCTTTCACAATTAGATGTATTCTTTGACTTTTATCATCACAGATAATGTAAAGGATGATCTTTGATTTTACCATGTGCATTCTTGGTTCCTGTGAGAATACGACCATAAACGCATTAATTTATTTCAGCCATTTTAGTGTAATCTTTTCTTGTATACCTCACAAGAGGTCTTTTGTAGTGGAACAGGGGAGTTTTTCAAAATTTGTTATGCCTGAGCGTGAGGAGGGACTGTTATAATTGTCACTCCTTCCTGCTGCTAGGATAAACACTTGGATTTATCAAAGCATTTGTTCTAATCATCAGGAGATATTGATCTAAAAAAATTGTCTAGTCTTAGTATATATAATATATTGCATACTTAGTATATTAGTATAGATATAAAAGTATGTCTAGTCTTTGTAAATCTATGTTGTAAAAAATTGTATATCTCTGCAATGTGTGTAGGAAACACTCTTCCACTGCCTGAGATGAATGTCCTGTGCTTCACCCCGAGATTTCTGTGTAAGGATTATTCTGCACTCAAGTGGGAGATGAGTTAGAAAAAAAATTACTAGTTTATTGCCATTCTTTGTCGACTTTTTGTCTTTATATCACATGAAATCTGTAATCTTATGTTAAACAGTGAAATTTTTCATGCTTCTATAAACCAGCTTTCTTTCTTCATCATTCCAATCTGTTTCCTACTGATGGATGTGGTTTCATGGAGTCGGTTCTGTAGAAATGTTGAGATAAAGGAATCTAATTCTTTAGCAATGCCAGTATAAAATGACACAAACCACTGTTTAGCTATATTAATGTAATTGCTGTCTCCATAAATCACATATTTCGTATGATTAGAAAAAATGAATCTAATAAAGTCTATGACATTTCTATTTACCTTCATTGCAGTTATATATTCGTTTCCCTAATCCTAAGCTGACAGCTTTAATTTTTGATGGAAGGCCCCCTCATGCTAAACTCTACAGATTTACGCTTTTCTTATGCTTCTAGTAGGAGGTACCCCCAATGGTTACTTGGAATTGTCTTGAGATTTGTGTCAACCTTCCTGCCTTCCCTCCTTACCTGTCCCACATTGCCCTCACTGGTGTGAGGTTGTGTGAGATCTCCCAAGTAGTCTTTTTTCCAGGCTGAGCAGTCTCAACTTTCTTGGTCTCCCTCATTTACAGAAGTGACTGGAATTATTCCTGCCCAGGGGTGATTTGTCACTTCTCTTTGAACTTTGTAAGATTCCTGCCACTTCATTTTTCAGTTTTCTGAAACCGCTCTGAAATGTTTTCCAAGATTACTTGTTTCATCCCCTTCCTATGGATTGAAGTGAGGACTGGCTGATATCTAATTGCTTGGATTGTCCTTCCTGCCCTTCTCAAAGTGACATTTGTTTTCTTATGGTCCGTGAGAAATTCTTCCAGTTGCTGTGACCTTTCGTAGATTGAGGGCACCCTCAAAATGGCATCGACCATCTCTCTCAGCACTTTTAGGTGGATCCAATTAGGCCCCAAGGCCTTGACCATGGAGAGTTTAAGTTTGGTCTTAACTAGATCCTTCTCCAACACAGTTAAGTCTTCCTTTCTCCAGATTTCCCTACTGATCTGAAGGATCTGGGATTTCTGAAAGCAAGTACCTCAGCTTTATCCATGTCCTTTGCCACCATGTCACTTGGCCTTTTCACATGAAGGACCCACATTTCCCTTGGTTTTCTTTGTGCTGCCGACACTTTTGTAGCAGTGCCAACAGCAGTTTCCTTGTTCCTTTCCCTTCTCTTGCTAGATTCAAGGGCTTTGACTTTTCTAACTCTGATAAGTAAATTATGGACAGGAACAATGTTACAGGTTGGCAGTTTCACAGAATCGTTGGTGAATTCTGAAAGCTTCTGGGTAATGGGACACACAAAAATTAGGAGGAGAGATGCAGTAAATTTGAAAAGGGTGATTTGATTGCAAGGTCATTTACAATGGCCTTGAAGTAAAAATGTGTCTAGAGGTTCAAAAGCAAACTTTGGTTCCTTTTTTAAAAATTTTCCCAAATCACATATCCTCATCCAACATTTGGTAAAATCAGAGTGCCATCTTTGGTTTATACTGGGCTGCAGCGTATACAGGACTTAGAAGGAAATGGTAAGAGTACCACTTGGATCTCAGGGCATACTTGGCAGGAAGGAGAGGCAGGTAGCAGGATAGCAACTTGTTTCCTACACCATTATTCCAAAGGGCAGGAAATGCACAGGGAGAATCTGAAGAGGTTCATTGTGGTTTTTAAAGCAAGCAGCCCACCTGACCTTGTGAGCACCTTGGATCCTAGTAGGGCAGAAAAACACAAGGCACATACCCCAGTTCTGAGAAGGTTCAGAGGAGGAGACCTTCCCTACCAGAGCAGGACGTGACAGTAGCGAGGTCCCCACTATGCTTTACAGAGTGCTCCTAGGCTGGGCAGGCATGTGAATGCTGTGCTTCAGTGATTTCAACATTTTCTATCATCTTGTTTTTATTTTAAGGAGTCTAAGACATTCCTAGCTTTTGATGCCCTCTGACAAAAATTCAAAGTGCTGTATTGGGTCATGGAAAACAACCTAACGTCCTTCTCTGTACCTGAGCTTGTAACAGCCCTGTATCATTCCTGAGAGGTGATTGACTTAGAAACTCTTTTTAGAAACCTGCAGTGACAGCAATTTCCTAGTTGCTCTTGGTAAATTATTCCAATTCCCCACTATCCTTAAGAAAAGAAGGTTCTTTTACTAAAGTCCTGTGTAGAAGTGTTTTACTACAGTCTCAGTATATGAAAATTAGTCTGCTGGTGAGACTAAAAGGTGAAATATGCTGTCTTCTAAAAGGGTTCCTGGGTGGAAGCTTTTTTTGATGCACAATCTATACATTCATATGTTTGCTTGTGGATTTTTTTTCCTTTGTTATTTATCTTTAAAGTTTTCTTTCAGGTACATAATAAAGGACCATTAGTTGTCTGGGATTTTTTTGAACCCATTAACTAATGTTAAGTGTTATATAGTTGTTGGACTTTTCCAGTTGTTGGACTATGCCACCTCCTAAAATGATCTGTGGAAACCACGCTAGAATATGTCCCAGTTGTTGTTCGATCTGAATGCTTCCGATTTCCTTTCTGTTCAAACTGGGTCAGGCAGGTCTAAGGTTGGGGGACCTGCTGTGTTCTTGTAGGCTGACCAGCCAGAGGGCTGGATTGCAGGTGTGGTGGATGTGCAGAACTTGAAAATCAATTTGGTCTCAGTTGCCTAGTTTGGAGATTAACTGAAACAACATGTTGTCTCTCTGAACTCTTGTTCCTCTTATTTTGGCCATTAGGTGCAGAGAGTTTAGGGGATGGTCACAAAGAATGGCTTCAAATACCTACATGAGGTGGACCTTACTTATTGCGGACGAAACAACAATGCACTGTCATGCAGCATGTCAAGTGTGTCTCCTGGAGCCTGAATTACCTATTTGAAGTTCTACCAGCTTGATAAAATGACACTGTGTATCACAGGAGTTGAAAATTTTCCCTGAGTAAACTTGCTCTGAGGGGGAGGAAGGATTTGAAATACCACCACACCATTTTTTGTGAGGTTTTCTGTGAACGCGTTTCTTGCCAAGAAGATCCCCCAACACTTCCCACATACCAGAATGGCTCTGTTGGAAGCCCAGTAGTCTGTCGTAAAATGGTTCAGAAGTTCAGCTGTTTTAAAAGTCTTAGATGCTCTCCCCTCTCAAGCTGCAGAGAGAGGGGAGAGCACCTTATCCGTGTGCCAGAGATTTTGTTGTGAGAAGGTGTACTCTTACTGTATTGGTTATTAAAGTGCAAGGCTTTGAGTGCTAGCTACTCCTTATGAAAGAGATTTTGTATGTAGTTATTAGGCTTCATTACTTGGGTTTTAAGTGGATGTGTAGGGCAGTTGGATCAGTTGTCATCATCTAAGAACAACTCTTAAGATGGAGGCAAGCAATTTGTGCTTAATGTAGTAGAAAAAGGGGGAGGCAGTAGGAGGAATGGCAGGATGAAATAGGGGTAATGTGCTTGAGGCAGTAATCCAGAAAAAATGATTTTTGCATTTTGAATGGATTTCAGGGGGTAAGATTGCTTCTGTCACAGCCAGAAGGAAAGAGATTATCTTTCATCTCAGCAACAATAATGAGGGACTGGGTGAGTGTTTTGGTTTTATGAGTACAGCAGGAAGGGAAGGTACTAAAATGCTAAAGCAGACAGGATTTTGAGCCAGTCAAAGATGTATGGAGGCAGGTGGAGGAGAAAGCCAAAGATGACCACTTGGCTTCATGAAAAAGAAATTATTGAAAGACGAGAAGGTGAAGGGCAGCTACACATTCTCCGCCATAGCAGGGTGTGTTTTGATTGACCAGAAAGAAGCTCCCTTGGGGAATTTGGCATTCCAATGTCTCTAACTTGACACTGTTTGTAGTGTTGTGTTATAGTGTTGTCTTAACCCTGCAGTATGTTTGCAAACTGAACTTTGAAAATTTCTGCAGCCCTGTCCCATAGGAGTGCAGCTCTCTCTTTCCCTGTAGGTTTGGGTGCTGCTCAGAATACACCTGCAGTGAAATGTTTCATCCCCCTGGTAAGGGAAATGGGAAGTATGAAGATCTGAAATAATGGAGTGGAGCCTACACTGTGAAAAAGAATGGGCTAAGACTTAATGCAGACATTTTGGGTTCTGGTTAAAATACTCTTTCTTAATATACAGAAGAGAAAAATGAACATTTGCATACCAACTCAATGTATTTTGTGAAAAGCATTGCTTGCAAATAAGCTTATTTTTCTCTCAGAGTCACAAGTCTATTTCTACTCATCCTATTTTAATCTCTATTTCCTGTTTGTTTTCACCATTTGTACACTGGGAAGGAAACTACTATGTCTTACAGACCTTCCACACTACTGTTTCTATTTCTGCTATGAAAAATTAGCCTTTAGAGCAGTGTAGCAAAAGACATTTTTGCAGTATTTTTGATGGACTGCAAAGAAGTTGGAGCCAATAGAGAAAACACAGATAAGGGCAGTATTTTTTTTTTTTCTATGAAGTTCATGACAAGTAGGAAATGGAATAGAAATTGTGTGTTATGGAAGGCTTTTCACAGTATTGCAATTGTGATAAGCCCTGGACAACACATGGTAAAAAGATGAAGAAGGAATGTTTCCACTATGTTTTGGGCAGGAAGCTTCCACTGATAATAGTTTTAAATCTTTATGTGTGTGCTTGTGTATGTATGTATATATTCAGTAATACAATTCTCTGTTGAAAATTATTTTGGTTTCATTAAGAAGTAATATTTTCAAGAAAGTCACTAAATCATTTTACCAGCTGGCTTACCTTTGCCCTGTCAGGCGGCTTGGTTTAAGAAATTCAACTGCTTTTGCTTAATGGCTTTTTTTCCTGCCCTTGCAGAACAGGGCTTTTTTTGTTTGGACTCTTAGCACTTCAGGTGAAAAATCTAAAATTCCGGAAAACCTGTCTTTCTACTTGCTGAAGCAGTGAAAATATTAATTTTCACTGTAATATTTTATAATTGAAGTATACTTGATTTGTCCCCACTTTCTCAAATGAGTAATTTCTTCTGTAGAGGAATCCCTCTAGTGATATATGTGCTGGGTTTTTTTGGGAGGTAGCAGGTCTTTGATCACCGTGACTCTACAAGGAACAGCTAGAGCAGCATGTAGCCCAGGGCTGCAATCTGTATGGAGCAGGCCTGCTGCATTTTTCCCAGTTTTGGGCTTAGCTAGGGCCTGTGAATAGCAGCAAATCTGGGTGCCATCTGGACTTGCTCTGTCTGCTCAGGCAAGGTCTGGGAATCCTGCATCACTCCTAGAGAGAGTGGGAGAGTGGTATTTTTTTTATTGTCAGATGGTGGTGTTTTTTTTTTTTTTTCCCTCTCCTTCCTTTCTAATTGTGGTGTGGGACAACCCCAAGTTTTTTTCCAGGACTGTGAAAACACAAAGTGTGCCTTTCCCAAATCTTTTGAGGTTGTCTTTTTTTTTTTTTTTTCCCCCCAAAGGAAGGTCATGAAAATCACTGCATAATGCATTTGGGTAAAACATTCATGTCAGATGTGACTTGAGTAAACCCTGGAGCTAACCTCACATGAAGCCTACTTGTTTACTATAATTGAATGAAGGATTAATAAAATGATAAGTTGGTTTCACTGAGGTTTTCTAATCAGTTGAAAATGTTTGTTTATTCCCACAATCATAATGAATAATTGCAGAGAATCATTTTGAATACTGTTGTCTTTTCTCCTCCCAAAATGCAAAACTCTAAATGCAAGGACAGCATGTATAGAAAAGAGAGAGAATGTATGTAACTACTGGAGGAAAAAAGAGAAATAATTAAACCCTCCAATATTCACCTTTTCCTTGATGTTTACTTTGGATTCAGGGTTACATGACATTCTATTGTGTGTTTGTCAACTCATTCTATGTTGCAAGCAAAAATATGCTAAATACTTATCATTGCTTTGCCTTGTGCAGCTGAGGACTTACTTCCTTGAGAAAACGGTGGTAGAAGTATGTCTCTTTTCTGTTGAAAGAAATCAGCATTTGTCATTTACATATGGAGGTGTTATTCCAAACACTTTCAATCATATCCATTTTCTGTAGAAGACCGAGTTGCATTGTGAAAAGCATTGATTGAGAAAGCATAACAGTGAACAGTACCTTGCCTGTCTTTCTCCTTCTCTCACACCCCCTGACCCCCCTCCAAAGTGCTACAAATTAATAATCATGTATTGGTTATCTGCTTACAAAACCAGTGTTCATATGAAGCAATTAACTTCACCTGTAAAGGAAATTAAGTGTGGATGGCAGTGGGTAAACTCTAAAGTTTATTAGACTAATTTATTACCACAATTGCCTTTTGTAACATGGTTTACAGTGGATTTTTAAATGATGACCGCTCATGATAATCCAAACAACACAAAGAAAATTACATTTCTATTGCTGAGGACGAAGCCAGGGAATTCCTGACTTGCCCCACTAAATGTGGTTTGTTTGGCTTTCTCCTGAAGCTGGGGCACTGGGAGATGCCTGGAGCAGTTGCTCTCTTACTCAAATTGGGAATGGGGATTGCAGGTGTAAATTCCCTATTTGATGACAATTCAGCAAAAGTGGATTTTGTAATAAGCCTACAGAAGTATTTCATGCAGTCATGGTACTTACCTTAGCCTTTTGATGCTATGTTGTAGTTTATGATGGTGAAGGTTTAAACATTTTGACTCCTAAAGCATCCAAAACAAGGTAAATATTTGCTGAATTCCAGTGACATGAGAAGTCTGGAAGAAAATTGTTCAAGTATTTACTTCCAGTGTGCTAATGTAGCAGGCTCATTCTGGTATGATAATCTTATCATACTGGTGTGTGAAATGTAAAAATGATGGGTGAAGGTTTTCCTGTAATCTGAATGGTCACATTTAGGTTTTTAATATCAGTTTTTCAGAGCTTCCTCTGTCTTTTCAAATGCCCAACACTGCCTTTTAGTGGGACAACGTTGCTGGCTTCCTTTGCAACAGGAAAGTTTTGAATGTTGCCACCACTACTAAGGCATTCCACTGATCAAGGTGGTGGGCATTAAAACGCGATCTGCTAATAGTCTCGGGCAGGAGGCTTTTCTAGACACAGAAACCTAACTGCCAGAATGAAAGGCTGTGGTTTTTGCTTCCTGTTTCCTAACACTCGACAGAATCTTTTGTGAATCTGACCAATGTGATTACACTCAAAACAGAGATGTTGCAATTTGTCACTGAGCTTTGGCAATGGGGGTTGATGCAGCAGGCATGAGGGAAAATCAAATGTACTGTAGCATTAAACTTCACTTGATAAGCTTTAAGTGGTAGCTTAGTGATCCACCAGCTTTTTACCAAGACTTGGAATGTTGTAGTTTACATCAGCTTTCCTCTCTACAAAGACCTGAGGTGAAAGAGTTGGTTTTTTTGCAAATATCTTGCTTTCTTAGGAGACTCTTGCCTAAAATTGTGTTTGGTGGTGATTATTTAGCATTCAAAGCTTATAATTTGGGATTGATGAGACACTAATAAATTGAATATTATTTGCTATCATCTGATGATAAACTAGAACTATAGCAAAAGGAACAGATCAGCCAAGTTTCTTCTGGCTTCTATTTTTGGGACTTGAGTCCTGTTCTTCTTTTTTAAAAACTTCTGTTGTTGTTCTGACTTTCATTGTTAGATTAGCAAGTTTATGCTGTTGCTTGTTGAGTTTCTATGCCTATGAGTTAATTTATCTTCCTTTGCATTCTTCAGGTGGTTAAAGACAGAGTGAGTCAGTGTTTTGTAGGTGAAGGTTTAGACAAGTTCTGGATAAAATAATAATAAAGGCTCTGTCTAGATTTTTATCTCGATGCAGCAGAGGCAGACAGTTGAGAGACAAAAACGAATCTGGGTGGTCTTGATATTGGAGACTGCCATGAGCATGGATGTTCCCAGCTGGGGGACAGGGAGGAAAAAAAGTTCCTGAAATGATGAAATGCATGTATTGAATAACAGTTGCGCATCCTGTTTGAAAAGCAATCCAACCAGCTATTTTAGCATTGCTTATCTTAAAGCAGCAGCAGGTAACACTAATGCAGTCAGGAGTACCTTGTTTGCTGTGGGGGTAGAAAAACTGTTCTGCAGGAGTAAAAACCTGGGGAGTTAAGCCACAATATCCCTCTCATACATTTATTTGTCTTTTAGCAAATGATATTTGAATCAGTTCAGTGGCATGGAGAAGTTTATGGAAAAATGCGTTACTAGAGCTGTAACTGAAGTGATTTCATAGTTTATTTTTAAACACTTTTGATTGAAAGTTGCTAATTGAGGGTGGGGGTGACAAGGGAAGGTTTGCTTGAAGTTGGGTTAAGCCAAGGTTATCTGTATTTGTCTCAAGCCCGGAAGAGTTGGCAGGAGAACTGAGTGAACTTTATGAACCTGCGCAGACCTGACCCTTAACACACTCACACACACACATGCTCACACAAACGTGTCCTTGAATACTTTCTCAGCCTTACACTCCAGCCAGGCATACCACAATCCATTCCAGCCCACAGTGGGAGGATATTAAATAATTTTTATCCTAAAATTCCTTCTCCCTCCTCCTCTTTAAATTTCCCATCCACCCTCTGCATGTTCCCATTGTGGGGAAGGATGAGTGCTGTTTTCTCTTATCTCCTTGGCTATGAGGGTAGTTTCACAACTGCTGCATGTTTCAGTTTTTCACCTACCACAGACTTAATGTATTAAAGTGGGCCAAATCTGGCACTCCTTATCCCTGACAAATGTTTTATTGAAGTCTTTGGGAACTTTGCCTGGGACTCTATGAGATTGCAGGCAGTGGTATTTAAAAGAGGCTTCCACAGTCACTTGATTTAATTGAAGTTTTTTTTTGTTTTTTTGTTTTTTTTTTTTTTTTTTAAAGTGGATGTAGCTTAATCAAGGCAGTGCTTTCAAGTCTGAAATAGTCTCTTATAAAGTTACCTGGGAAGAGGTTTGAAATACCTCACTTAATGTTTTCACATTTCCATGCATCAATTCCCAGTCATTTCTACTCCTTGTTTTCCATTTGAAGGCAAACCCTAAGACAGATGTCATTTACTTTACTTTCCCTCTTCAAGGTCAGGCTGGACAGTCTTGGATTCTGAAAGGAGAAGTTATGGCAGCTTGTTATCAGGCACAACTGATTGTCTGTGACATGATGAAACAAACGGTCTAGCTGAGATTCTGACTTTATAACACTAATAAAAATCTTCAGGGTAGGAGAGGGGGATTTAAACCTCCTTTACATGCAGAGAATTTTGTCTACATTCTCTCACTCTATGATTGATGAAACAGTAGGATAAACAGAGGATAAAAATTACTCCTTTTGGGGAGGGTAAGTTCATACTGGTTTTGATCCACTGGGGGCAAAACAGTATCAGGGTGAATTGTCAGTGAGGGGAGGGAACTGGTCTGTGGAGTTAGTTCCCTGATAGCCCCATGTGTTTCTGGGCAGGAAACACACTTCTGACCATATAGCATTGAGCTTTCTAGAAAACCCATAGGTGGTAGCAAACTTATGACCTGTAGGGCTTTTCTGTAATTATAATAAGAAGATTATAAATGTATTTCTTTTAAGACTTCAAAGGAAGAAAATGAAAAGGAAAAAGTTAAACTCTGTCAGAACCCACCAAAATACTGATACGTCAGCTCCTGAATAGGGTGTGCAGTGTGTTCTGTGCAGGGAGGTGCTGTTGTAATCAAGGGAAATGTAGAGAATTGAAATATCGCAAATATCCTGGATTCCCATTAAGCAGTTAAAAAAGATTATTAAAATAAAGCCTTCTCTTAAAGTGAAAGGAATGAGGAAGTTGTTCCTTCACTGACTAGACATTTGTTTCTGTTTGAGCCATCATTCATTATAAGAGTATAGGAAAGGCCATGCTAGTAGCATGTTTGTTCACCCTCTGCTTCTTCACTGATGCTGATGTCCCAAGTGTCTTTGTAAGAGCCTCATGCTCAGGTCAAACCCACAGATCTGGCCCCTTGATCTGCTCCAGCAGGAGATGTACCATCTCCAAAGGAGATAGGAGCTCCTTTTTTTCATCCTCAAACTCAGAAGCAATCTCAAAAACTGGTGCAGTACTTGTAGCTGGAGAGAAATGGAAGAGCAAATTACTTTCAGCTGGACTGCAGAGGGGCCACAAAGTTCTAGAGCATTTAGGTTTTAGTGGTGGGAGGAAGTGGAGGCAGCGGCTGAGGATTCAGCCCAGTGAAGAGGCCACAACGTTGCAGTTGCAGCACTTGGTGTAATGGCTCCTGTAATCTCCTGCTGCTGTGCTCCTTTCCAGCTGAGCTTAAAAAAGGTTTACCTCTAACTACTGGGCCTCCCAAAACTGCTTTAATATTTCTTTGTGGTTTTTATTCCTGTGGAAACCTTGGTGGGCCTCTCTGTTGTTTGCTGACTTAATGAGTTCTCTTGACATTGTTCAGTGACTTGTTCCCGGTAGTGCTTGTCCTCACAGCTCATGCAATGAGTGCATGAGCAGAAGAGTGCTCTTGTCCACTTCCCTTCCCTGTGTGTTTAACTGAAGTTCATGATGAGCTGTTGAAGTTACCAGAACTGAACTATACTATAAAAATGTACCTTTATTATTTTTTTTAAACTAATGGCTCTTTTCATTGTGTGTACATGAAAGAAGAAGCTGGGGTAAATGATTAATAGCACAATAAGGAAAAATAAACCTATTCTCTTAGATTTTTTTGAAATAAATATATCTGTTTTCTGGAGTTTAATCTCTGCCAAGATTTCTGTTTGTGGTTTCCTTTCTTAGTTGAATAGTGCTGTTCCATCTCCAAAGATATGGTTTTTTACTGTGTTCAACTTTTTCCCAGTTGTGTTATATTCTTCCTTTTTTTCTACCTGAAAACAAAACTTCTGTTTTTGACTTGTCTTCATATTTTGTTCAAAGATGGAAAAAGCTGAATGTGTTACTAGTGGTTGAGTTTCTGCTGCTCAGCTCTTTTTCATGATACTCACTTTTACAGGGTGATTTGTACAACAATTAACATTCCTCCAGGCTGAGAAGAGCTCTAATGGAAGGCTGTCTGTGAGCTGAGAGAGCAGCAGAAGTGGTCTGGGAGTAGAAAGATTAAACAGTGAGGTTAAACAGGTCAAATGAGAAGTAACAGTCAGTTGAAAAAAGTGCATAGTACAGGGGATTAAAAGAAGGGATGAAGTTTAACGGCCAGGCTTTACAATGAGGTTGTTACTTATGTAGGTGAATTGTTTTTGTTTTGACATCAGTATACAAAAGTTTGGCTTTGTCCCTCAAGCTCAAAATGTTATTTTGTAGAAATACAAAAACCTGATTTCTTGCATGTTGCCTTTACCGCATACCTCTGATTTAGTGAGTTCTAGAACCCTCTGTGGAGGCAGTTTCAGAATTCCATTCACTGACAAAGTAAATTCCTTCAGCTGGCAAAGGCAGCTAATGATTTGTAATCTGTCTGTGCATTCTCACAGGTGCACACAAATGCAATTTCAATAGTAAGACACCTCAAATATTATCATCATGTTTATCCTTCTGCCATGTACAAGGAGAATCCAAGATCAGATAAAGGAAATGTCATGTTGACCTGTGGCTGCCTCTGAAATAATTTTGACTCTTGGCTTCATGAGTTAGCTGTCTTTAACTACTGAGGCAGATTTCCTGTCTGTGATGAAGAACACAAATTTTCTATCATGTATTATTTGAAATGAATGTTATGGAAGATTGTGATGACTCTTGACTGAAAATTGTTCTAGTACCCATGATTAAAAAAAAATACCAATAAGCTAAATGTTTTTCCTACATTTTGTGGCTGAAATGCATTAGCAGTGGATTCCAGGAAGTAGCAAATTTGAAATGTGTATTATACTTTTTCCTCTTATTCTTTGTAGATGACTTCCCCATAGTAAAATGTAACAGGGCAGACAGGGAGCATAAATGTGTGCTCTGTGTCACATAAGAGTGAGAACTAGAGGGTGCAGGCTGGGTGGGACTTCTTCATTTCTCTCTGAGAGAAGCTCTGACAAGTTTGGAAGAAGTTTTGCACAGGATGTTCAGGAGTTTTGCTACAGATCACCTCAGTGGGATATAGTATTACTACTTTTCCCTAGTGAAGAGAAGAAAGAATTGGTTACTTTTCTAAAATTTATTGAACCTTTGTGGCTTTTTATTCTGTGCTAATGGTTTTCCATTTTATGCAGAAATATCTTTCCTTGTCTTATGTGTAATGATAACGAATAATGAGGAAATGGCTTCATAGGTGACAAAGGACATTACAAAAATCCTGCTGTGAATTAACTGTAAGCTAAATTTTCTTCAAATCATCAGCTTTGGGCACAGCTCTCCTGCTGTGTTTCATCCTTCCTTCCTCCATTCTCTGCTTTCTGATAGGCTTTTCAGCCTGATCTTTGCCAAGAAAGCATAAGGCATTGGAAAGAAAGTGGAGTTAATTGTATTTAATGGCCGGTCAGGAAGGGAGGAGGAGAGATAAAGTTTTAATATCAAGGGCCAGCACCGATACTGAATATAGACATGCTTTAAAGTCTGTTTTATTAAAATAATTTCAAAAGCAACTCCTTCAGAAATATTGGTCATCTTGGCAAAGCACCATGATGATTTTTTTTGAGATCTGAACTCTGGATGACCTAGCACTGGGCCTGTTAAAAAACCCTTTTTCCTTTCCCCTTCCTTGTATCTTTATCCTCCTCTGCCCCCTAAACCACTGACTGATAAGCAAAAGCCTCAGAACTGACTGTTTGTGCCTTGACGGTTAGAATAGCTTTTCCATTTTTTGCAAGGAAATGTTTACGGATAGTTTAGGACCTGTGTCTCCAGGAGCTTCTTTCTTCAGAGCTTGCTGAGCCATCTCAGAGCAAATTGTTCATTTTATGTAGTGTCAGATAGAAATATCAGCTCAAAATGAAGTAATGTGCAATGCTAACTTCTAACCTGCTCCACACACAACTGCAAACACTTCTCCATCCCTCCATTTGTGGGCACTGGAAGTTTGGGTGGACCACAGGAACATCAATGCCTGCTGTGCTGCTGCTGCTTCCCAGGCCATCATTGATGAAACAAACTGCTTGGCACAGCTCACATCTGAAGGACATTGCTTCTTGCAAACTGGGGATGTCTGCCTCTAAACCCCCTCGGTTGTGTTCTCCCCGGCCTGTTTTGGAGAGCCAGGAAAGACTGGTGGGAATCAGAGCATTTAGGGTATGTGTTTCTTCATCATCTCTTTGATTCTGTTATGTTTAATTTTTTTATTTCAGCTGATGAGGGTTTTTGTTGTGTTTTTTTTTTTTTTTTTTTTTTTGTTTTTTTTTTTGTTTTTTTTTGTTTTTTTTTTTGTTTTTTTTCCTGATGGGTGAGATTCCTGTCAGAAAATACCAGCCAGAGTTGGGAAAGGAGTTTCACAGAAATATATTGTTGTAATAATACCAGAGAAAATTTCCAAGTATGATCTGAATGCAAGGCTTGATTTCTTTTGCTATGGGTCAGACAAGCATAAACTGTGCCTTTCATCTGTGTGGTGTTGAATTCTACAACAGAAATGTTTGGTATTTAGCATTTGGTATTTTATTTTAACTATTTTCCTGCTGAAAAATAATAAAGATTAAAATAGTGTCCATATTGGTAACAATACAGTGTCTGGTCCAGTCTTAGAAGTTACAAAGCTCTTGGCAGATGAAGGCTGTGAGTTTTTATCTCTGGCAATTTCCGTTCTAGCTATATAACCTATGGCAGAATGTGAGATTCAGAATGACATAGGTTAAGAAGAATTTGATATGTTAAGCATTGCAAGAAGCATTGCAGAGAATTTGCTTCAATTGTCATGGTTTTTGATGAGAAGAAAATTAAATTTACTTAGTTTTTAAGTTTACAGTGCACAAGGCTGGAGTCTGAGTATCCTGAGACTTTACTGAATATTTGTTATCAAGTATTATACATAAATGAGCTACTAAATAAACATTGCATATGAAATTTTGAGTTATGCAGAGCAGCTTCCTTAACAGTGTCAAAAAGTATATTCCAAATTGTGTATTGTTAAATCCTACCCCATGTTGGCTATGGCAGAAGCTTTTACACAAACCTCATTTTTTCTTCTGAAACTGATGGTCTCTTCCTGAGTTCGAGACATTTAAAAGATTTTTATACTTGATCTTTAAAAAAATGATAGCTGAATGTATGCCAGATTTATTCTTCTTCCCCACATGGGTTGTGATTAAGCTTATCGTTTTAGCTTATTTCTGAGTAGCTGTTAATTTTTTTGAGGGCTGTATGTAATGGACTAATTGTTGCCAGAATTAATTACATATATAAGGAAAGTTTATAGATAAATGGAAGCTGTGGAACACAGGAAGCTGTTTCCTTTCTGAAATCTGACCACTGATAATGTCTGGAAACCTGAAAACTGATGCACTGTAGTTTTTGTTTCTATGCTCATTATATTCCTTGGTGCACATAATCAATATCTTTTTAAAGACTGCAAACTGCAAGAGTGCAATAGATTATTTTAATTTTGATTTTTTTTGCTTGCGTTTTCTTTAAGAGTTGAAACTTAATGCAAAAGATAAAATTATGTGTACTATATACAAGGTCCCTTCTCTGAACACATTGAAGTGGGATACTTTACTGGCCTATGCTCAGAGTCATGTTGAGCTACAACTTGATAGAATAAGACATCTAAGAGTGTATAAAGATTTAAGAGTGCAAACATTCTTAGATGTCTTTTGCTGTCATCAGAAAAGGTAAAATATTGCTTCCTTTATTAAGCCCTTGTCCATTGATAGTTATTATTCAGATCATACCTAAGATATAAAAAATTTAAAAACAGAGCAAATACCACAACAGATATTTAGCTGGCAGGTTGCAAAGGTTGTGCAACTCTTCCCCAGACATGGAGGTGCTAGTCTTTGATTTGAAATGAGCAATTTCCTAAGTTCTACTCATGGATTTCTATTCTGCTGGATTTAGTGATCAAATCTTGGTGGCCTTCCATGTGAAGATATATTTAAAATACTTTTTTCAGTCTATTTAAAATTCAAACAAACTTTCAGGTGGCAGGCTTATTTCACAATTAATGACCAGCTTTAGAGTTAATTTGCAAGGAATGTGTGTGTTTCCGTGTATTTTGCAGATTGATTTTTAAAAGAATCTTCCTATCAAGAAGAAAATGAGAGAAAGGAAAACAGATGACCTTTTTCCATTTTAAGTTGATTCTGATGAAAAGCTATATAATGCAAAGTTTTTGTGAATCTAGCCAAAGAGTTGGATTGGCAGTTCAGGACTGGGACCAGCAATGCAGTGGCAGATAAAGCAAGGTATGCCCTTACAACAACTGCATAACAGGCCAACTTAAAAATAGTGAGCAGCTGGGCTGAATGACTTGCTTTCAGCCTTAAGCTTCCCACGGAGAAGCCCTGGAGAAACAGAGCTCTTCTTGTAGTAGTGGAGTTGAGCAAGTGGGAGAGAGCAGTACTGGCCAGAGGATATAGAGGCCCCTGAGAGAATGGGGACAGGGTCCCAGTGGTCTCAGGGCTGGGTTTCACACACAGGTGCTGGCAGACAGAGCCCCTGGGTACTTGCCTCAGCTCTCTCAGAAGCTGTAGCCCCTGTGCTTTGAAAGGCTAGATTAGGGTACAGCATGTCTTCAGGATGTTATGAAATGTTTTTGGAATATATATATATATACACACATATATGTATTTTCCCCTTTGAAAGTGAGGTGGGAAGCAGGAGGCGGTCATGTTTTGGGATGCTGCACTAAAAACCTGAGGCTAGCCAGGTGTAATGCAGTTTATGATGTCTGCCTGAAGGTATTTGCAGCCTACAGTGGCAACTGTGAGGGGCAGATTACATCTTTCATCTCACCCGCATGCAGATGAGTTCAGTGGGAAAGAGGTCCTGCAGCCCCCACACTTTATTTTTCTCAGCCTGGCTCTGTCTCTAACCCGAACTTTGCCCTGAGACCTCAACTAGGTCCCTTAGTTGTGGCCCAGGAGTGGAGTTTCTTGCAGCCCTGTTTCCTTGGCACTTTGCCTGGGGCAGCCCCTGTGCAGCCACATCCCTTGGCCAGGGCAGTGGCCACAGCACCAAGCCTGACAGAGCTCAAAAAGTGATTGGTCAATACGCTTGGGCACATGCTGTAACTCTTTGGGTTGGTGCTGTGCAGGGCCAGGAGCTGAGCTCAATGATCCTTGTGGGTTCCCTCCAACTCAGCACATTCTGTGTGTGATTCCTTGCTGTTATGGGATATAGCACAACAAGGTTATCTTGAGCTATTTTTTCCTCTGTAGTGGAGGATGAAGGGATTCCTCCTGCTATTCTTCTTCCTGTTCCATACCAGCGGGGGATGACAGGGGTCACAGTAGGAAATAGGGCACTGGGGGTGCCTGTCATGGCATGTATGGGCTTTGTATTGATGTGACCCAGATTTGTAGGGTTTGCCTTCTATGCTAGCTTGTTTCTTCATGGTGAGCTGAGACAGGGCATTCAGACTATCTTCTCTCCTGAGGTCCCTGTGGGTCACATTATTTATGGTCTTTATTAAGAAAGCAAGCCCCAAAACCTCCCTTCCTGCCCCACAGAATCAACTTGTGGCTGCATTGGGCAGACTTGAAATAGCTATGAGCAAGTATTCCTTATTTTTCAAAGTTTCTGTGGCTCAATTTGCCGCTTCTCTGATAATACCCTTAGAAGAAATGCAGCCAAACTCTAGGTCATATAATCTTTGTGTTCTTGACTGATAAATATGATTTTACCTGTTAAAACAATGTTCAAAAGATCATTAGTGGTAGTGATGACTTGGAGAGTAATCGTTTGGGAAACCTACTGGTTGTGGGAGCAGGCATAGCACTTTTTGAATGAGGGAAGACATCAAGACAGATTTTTTAGAAGTATATTTACATTTCCAGGAAAACCTCACAATCAGTTGATCTTTGATTTACTCTAGTTCACAGTGTTTTTAAAGCAGAGATGGTGCTCTGCAACCCCCCTACCCCGCCTCCCCGTGCCTCTGTGTGTGTGTGCACGTGGGTGTTTCTGGAAGTGTTGTGTTAAAAAGCAATTTGACATCTGCTGACTTTCTCCAACTAAAGCTGCAACTTCTTGGGCATATGAGCTGATTCTGTGCACCCTGGCATGTGCCTGGCCCTGACTGACCCTTCAAGTGCAGCCCTGTGTGCCCAGGGTGCAAAGGCAGGTCCCTGTCAGATGTGGCGCCAAGGCAGAGGAGGAGTGGTGGAGGTTCCCCTGTGCAGGCACTCCCGTCTCCATCATGTGTGAAGCCATTCCACATAACCCTAACAGAAGGCTGCCTGTCAGCTGCAGGCCTGGGGTGGGCAGAATCCTTTCTTTCTATGATCTCCCTGCATTAAAAACAGGGAAAAGGGGGAATTTCCCTGTCTTGCCTGGCTAATGATGTGGTTGGTAACTGGCTCAGTTCAGGCAGGGCTGTATCCCATGCCTTCCCAGGTGCACACCCATGTGTATGCACACACGGTCTTGGGTGAGCATTTTGCAGGAAGATCCTGTGGGGGAAGATGTATGGACATTTGTATTTAAGCAGCCTGATTTATTTCACTGAGATTTATTTGGTTGGTTTGACTCCTCCTCTCTTCCCTCATGTTTTCCCAAATGCTAGGACGGCCTGCATTTTCCTTTGCTGTGTATGTTTGGCAAATGTGTTTCAGATGACTTTGGCAGGCTTTTGAAAAGAAGGCTTGAGCTTCTGTGGGTATTCTAAAGTTTTTTCCCCCTACGGATAAAAGTATTGAAAGATACATACTGTTGGTTGCTTGGATAGTATAACTTAGAGAAGGCAATTTCAGTGTCTCAGCCATGTATCTTGATTCAATTATTCAGTTATCTCTTCATGAGATACAGTCACATGATTGCATAAAAAAAGGTGAGCATTCTATCTGGCCATTTTCAATCTTCAATAAAGATGGCATTGTTTTGAATATGTTTAAAAGAACAAAATTATTTTGCAGAGATTATGATAAAAGGAATGTAATATGGTTGATTTGTGTGTTCATGTTTGGTTGCCCAAAACTGAGGCACCTGAAGTAAGCTGTTAGAATTAAGGGCCAATTCAAGCAATCAGGTGCCCTTTGGTTTCAGTGCATCCAAGCTTGAGGATGAATCTCAAAGACTGCTCATTAAATAACTTACCTCTGTTTTGAAGCCCATTTTTTTTTAAACTCTTGAGCAACAAGGCATACATTTCAAGTGTTTTTTTCTGAACTGTCTGAAACTTCTGTCTTTCTTTGTTCACTCCAGCTGTCAGCAGATTTCAAGGTGTGTGTCTCTGTGTTTGAAGAAGTTATCATAGATATTGGTGACAGCTGGGCTTTGAAATGTTCTTTGCAGTCAACACAAAGTACATGAAGAATGAGTCATGAACATTTACAGACCATACTTGGCTTCATATGTAAGTCTTCTAATTATGAGCCTGCCTAATTGAGCTGGGGAAGCTCATGACTTCACCACGGTCTTCAAAAAATGATCCAGTTGCTAAAGTTAAGGATCTGAGCAATGATTTTTTATGATGCTACATTCAATTAATCAATCAAATTAGGGTTTTCATCTTTTCTGTCACTGCCAGAGGGGTCCAAACTGGTGTGATTTCCACCCCTCAGGGGTTTCCAAGGGTGTCTCTTGTTTTTGCAGTTTTAATTATTTAAGTTAAAAAACATGAGGCTGTGCATTTTGAAGGTAGGACTTTCCACTTATTAAGTTCAGTGATCTTTTCTCCATTACTAGTTTAATGCACTGTACATTCCTGAGCAAGTTAACTGAATGCAGCAAATTATGTTTAATCACATAGAATTAGAGAAGTTTGTAACTTGTGTTTGTAAATGCTGTATCTGCTCCAGGTGTAAACTGAACCATCAGAAGTCTGCAAAGACAAAGCTCTCTGAACTCTGCAGTTATTCTGGACATGTTTCCATTGTATGTGGAAGAAATACTATTAAAAATAGTGAAGGTGCACTCTTGGATACAACAAAAGTTTATCACTGACAAAGTGTCCTTTCTTTTATCCTTCTCAGGATTTTCAGAATGTTTTTCAAAAGTCAGCTTTTGTTTGACTTTCTGAGCTTTGGAAGAATTTCTAATGCCATTCACAGGCCTGAATGCCTGGATTCCACAAATTTGCCAGGCCTGTGTCTTCTGTTCATGCTGCATGGTTCAGTGTTACAGACATGTACTTTAAAACTCCCTGACTTCAGACTGCAATGCCTTCTTATGCTGACTTTCTTTCAAGGTTGTACAAATGCACGCACAAATGCACACAATGTAATTGAGAAAACTGTATAATGTGTAATAATTCTGCATAAAAATGAATAATAAATGCAGGAATAAGAAATAAATGGGAGAAGAATCTATTTTCATGAGACTGTACTTGCAAGAGTGATGTACAAATATGGAGATTTTTGTACCTAATTTTAGCTACGGTGTTGAATTTTTTATTACTGTTTAGTTAAGAGGGTTTAAGTCTTGGTCTTACCTCTTGGCTGTTGGAATCTCCATTGTGCTGTAGCCCATGTTTCCAAGATGGGCAGCAGTGTCTGTGTGTGGGGAGTAGCAGAGGGCACAACGTGAAGGTTTGCTGAGAGTGCTTCAGGGACATAACCCCCTGCTGCTACCCAGCAAATTTGTTGTGTGTTTAGACATGGTTTGGGAAAATAAGCAGATGAACACTGGAAGCTAGTGAGTGGAGATAGCAGGAAGATATGTGTCCGAGAGTGGATTTGTCTTCTGCTAACACAATTCAGCTTCCTTTTCATAGCATGAATGTTCAATAAATTTTATTTCTCAAGGCTGTGTTTTAGGAGCACATTTCAGGTTGTGTTCCTCTTTAAAAAAATTTTAGTGAGAAAGCATCCTGAATGAAATGTTGAACTTCGACCAGTGACTGGAGAGCTTGTGGTGCCTAAATGGGATTTATTGTAACTGAACAGGAAAAACCCTTAAATATAAGACTATGTAGTTGTGTAAAAGCATTGTGTTTTCTGTCATCTTACTCTCATTTGACCTTGAATTAGAGCAATATCTTTGACTTCAGTATCTGTAAGACAAAATACAGTATGAACAAATTGTTTTAAATCACCTATTATTACAATTTATTTATCAGTGCATGACATGAAGTTATTAAGTGCTTTTGTCCTGTTTTTCTTTATTTCAGGCTTGGGTCACACAGAAATGTGAGGATTTACACTTCTGAAATAGATGTGAATGGGATTGAAGGAATTACGCGGAGGATTATGAACTCCCCTTCTTCCTGATCCGGGAAAGATGAGTGAGTGTATTATGAAATAATTTATAATTAACTCACTCCTTACTTCAGAAGGTTTTTAGTCAAAACACAAAGATACAGTTCAGATGGCTGTATGTAAGAATGGAAGAAATTTCAGATACTACAGATACACCTCCTAATTATAAACATCAGCCTTCAGAATCTGCTGGTCCTGTTTAGTAATATGAGGATTTCCGTTAAAAATATAGTGTGAGCTTTCTGTAGTAAATCTCACCCCCTCCCAGCCACACCAGCTCTCTGATGTAAATGTTCTATATTTGAAAGCCCAGTGTCAAAGAAAGCTGAACTGACAAAATTAATTTTGCATTTCTTGAACTGGTTCTGAGTGGGGCTGTTACTGGAGAAAAGTGAAAGGCTGAGCTTTATTAGGTCCCTGCATGTGTTTGTTAGTGAAACAGGTGAGAAACAGCAGCAGAAATGTCCATGTCATACCTGGGCTGCTTCTGAAGCCTGTTGGAGTGCAGCTGATATGTTAGTTCCAGTGGCTGCAAATCCAGCTTCTGTGTCTTCCTGCCTCCTTTCCTTGCTATATCACTGTCCGCAGAGGGAAGGAAAGGAACTCCAAGGCCAAACGTGTGGGAAGATAAATGGGACTTTACTTTGGGTTGTCTTTCTCTGTCTCTCCCTGTAGATACGTGGGGCCATCATTAGAAAAGGGCACATGACTTTTCTGTGGAATCTTGACATTCTAATTGCTTTCAATTTAGTGCGTACCTTGCATATGTCACCTTCAGATACTGATCAATAAATAAGATCTGCGCTTCCTAGTACAACCTGTTCAAAGTGAAAAGCTACAAGTCCTGTTAGAAAAGCACATGGTGTTTAAGTCCTGGCTTTTGGCAGAGATTTCTCACTTCTGCATCAATACACACAAGACCATGTATGTGGTGCTGTGAATGTATCAGTGCTGAGCAGTGCATAGCAGGATGAGTTTTCAATTGCAGGTGTTGCTGACCAGACAGCTCTTTCACCAAGCTGTGATACAAGAAATATGTAAGAGCTGTAAGTATGTACAACAAACATGTAAGAGTAAAAATGAACCCTAAAGCTGGCAGAGTGACAGCAGAATTCTTTTATTAATTTAAACATTCTTGTAATTCTTGAATCTAGCTTTCTAGCTTAGATTCATTATGTCTAAATTGTGTGCAGGGCTGAAAATGGAGGGTGCACCATCCAAAGCAGGTTTGGATGACCTTCTGAGACTTTTACACTTGTACATGGGAGGAGGTAACACCCAAAGCAATAGGTGTGTCTGGACAGCACTCAGCTTCAGAGGGCCAGAACCAAGATGATGACATGCTGCCTATGGTGCTGAAGCCAAAGGGCATGCATTGGGTGGTGTAGGGAGAAAAGGCAATGCTATTTGTGTGTTGAAGGTGTCAGGGACAATGTCTGAGGCTTTGCCTGAAGTGGAAATAGGCAGCAGGTGCAAATATATGCTGCAGAGGAGCAGGCTGCAGCAAGGTTCAGGAGTATCCCAGCACTTGGAGGGGGTAAAAGGGTAGGAAGCAGAGCAGAGAGGGTGTCAGTGGTGTATTAAAAGCATCTGGAGCTCAGTGGATGGAGGAAAACCAATGGGAATAGTAACTTGTGTGGCTTCTCCAGAACAGAGAGTGGGATGAAAGGATGCAGTGGAGAGTGAAGTGGGTGGGAATTTTTCTGTTCAACCATCTACACCAAACACTTTTTTTCCCTCCAGAGCTGTTTCTTGGTGGCCTGTATTTGAAACCAAATATTAAGGAGTCTCCCCTGCAGCTGACGGGAGAGAGATGTGAAGAAAAATTCAAGGAACCAGAAATCAGGACTTTCTGAATGAGGGAAAAGAACAAAGGGGTGAGAACTGTGCAGGCAATAATGAGAAAACAAGTGTTTTCAGGGGAAGTTTTGGAAAGTAATGGGAGAGCAGGGATCTTCATCAGGAAATACACAGCAGTAAGATTTGATTTCCAGCTGTCTTGGGTTTTTTACCAGCATGATGTAAATGGCAGCTCTTACTGGAGGGAATGAAAAATCACTTTTCTCATCAAGGAAGTGGAGAAATCTCACTCTGTTTGCTTGCTTGCACAAAGAATGCTATAATGTAAGTGTGGGAAAGCATTATAAACATTTTGGTAGTACTTCTTGTATTTCCTATTTTTTGAAGATGGGTATGCATATGGTAGCACAACCTGGGGTAACCATCAGCCTACAAATCCACCCCTGTGTGTCTTGAGGTTTTTTCTGAAAAAGATGTTATTTTTCCCCCCTACTTGTCATATAATGACTTGCTTAAAAAAAGCTAATATTTTAAAACTTTATTTTTAATTTTGTCCTAATGAAGTCTAGCTATATTCTGACCTGAATATTCACTGCTTGATGGTAAGATTAAAATGGCTGTGAATGTTTTAAAGATTTGGGTTTTGCATAAATACCTTTTGTCCTATAGTGGGTAGGATGGCTCCAGTCTCTTGGCAAAATGTGACTCCTGCCTGAAACCAGAGCAGGTCTGAAGCTGACCTAATAGTTCCTAAATTGGCATATTCTCTCAAAAAGGTGATCAGCTTGGCTGGTCTGTGCTTGTGGTTGCATTAACCTCTACCTTGTGTCTGCTTTTCCTTCAGCTGCAGTTGTGCTTGCAAGGTGTTTGTGATATATTTGCTTTATCAGGAGGAGACTGGGGGTGTCACACATGCCAGAAAAGTACCCTCATCTTTCCTCATTCATTCCCTGTGTGGTGTCATATGGAGCTGAGAGTCTCCTGCTATAGCAGTCGCTAAAACATGTTGATAATGTTTGCTTCCAACAGGAGACTGTTCTGGACATCCTGTTGTCTTCTTCTTTCAACCTGTTTCTGGTCAGTCTGAGGGCTTTGGGAGCTTGTCCTGGTTCCCCAGGCCCCTGGCCGTGGTAAAAGGGAAGTGGAGCTGTACTATGAACAGGTCTGAGATCCCCAGTGCGGTGGAAAAGTGAAGGGAAGAGCAGGTCCAGCTGTAGCAATCCTGACCTTTCTGGGAGCACCACACGTAACCCATATGTACCATCCCATGGCTGTTCGGCAGGGCTGGGGCTGGGGCTTGCAAGGCTGACACCAAAGCAATGTGGCTGTGTGTTTGCAGCTTTCCACTGCTGGGATCATGTATTGGAAACTTCCATTGATGCCTGGGAGCTTCTTACTCCTGAATGTGCTCGCTAAGGCTCTTGCCCTCTGTATGAATTGCCTGGCCGTGTTACTCTGTGTCTGTTTCTAGCCCTGTCTATTCATCAATTTTATTTTATTTTTTCAAAACAACTCAAAATATAGGTAAAGCAAACATTTTATTGTATCTGTAAAGATGCTGACCTAGCATCAAATAGAAGAGTATGATGAAGTGATAAATGTTTCAAGCCCCTGGCCTTTTATCTCTGATTTTCTTTTTTTAAAATGTTTCTCAAACTTAAGTGATTGAAAAGTTTTCCAGATCTGATAACTGCAAAGATTTCAAGTGAAACTTTTGGCTTCTATCCCAGTATGAGATCATACAAAGTGATATTAGCTGAATTTGTACCAGAGTTTGAAAAGAAAATGAAAACATGTTACTGTTAAGTGTCTCTCAGCTATTTTTCAGCTATGCTGCACATTTTTCTTTCTAATATTGTATTTAATTTATACTCTGTGGGTTTTTTTATCCTTGCTAGCAGGACTTCTTGGATTCCATTTTACATAGAAGTTTTCTAATCTAGTATTGCAGAGAAAACTCACTACAAGAGAGAGGATATACTGAATTCCTGCTGCTGTTCCAGAATGACCTTAAACAAAATCTCTAACCTGTCTTTTTGTCTGGTTTTTGTGACAGGAGACTTTGAAAGCAATGGTCCTTGTAGAGGTGTGTGTACCTAATAAGGGTAAATGTGTGTCAACTACATGTGTTTTGTGGGTTTCCTTCTATAAAGAAGTAAAATAAGGTAAATAATGCCTTAAGTTAGGAATTTAGATTACTGAACAGGGCTGAACTTCAAGGACTGAACTTGGAAACCCAAGCAATCGGATGCTAGAAAATTCTGCATTTAAAGCTATTAATCCATCCCCTTGGTAAATATTCATTTTGATTGCCTTTAATTAGAGGATTGCGTGCTTTCCCCCTCCCCCCCACCCCCCAAGGCCTGCGTATTGTTCAGCACACAGCATGGCTAATGCTTAATGAGTGGGTAGGTTGTTGATGTTTTGTTTCTCACCATTTCTTGTATGGCTTTATTTACTGCATGGTTGGCAGATGGTGCGCTGAATACAGAACTACTCATTTCCTCATGGAGATTTTCATGGCATTTACACCATAAAGAGTTACTTTACTGCATGTTTTTCAGGGAATCTTAATCAAGAGTGCAAAATAAGACATACACATATATTTAACCAAACTTTGAGCCTTGGCAGTTAATTTTCTGGAAGGAGATGGTTACAGTACAGTTGCCTTGGTGGAAGATCTATCAGGTTGTGTTGATTCCTTCCCCCACTCTTTTTTGTAGCAGAAAGCAGCAGTGGGTCAAAGCTCCCACAGGGGCACATGGTATCTCCATAACTCAAGTAGTTTGGTAGAAATGTTGTAAACAGCTATAAGTTCCCTCTTTCTCTCCAATGTTTTCTTCTTGCCATTGTTAATTGTACAAGAGAACACAGAATTTCATGTCAGAAATCTCTTCTGTAATCAAAGGAGTGGATATTTTGTCCAGCAAACTGGCTTAGCAACCTGCTTCCAGCATTCAGAGCACGTTTGAGACCTGATGGAAATGAACAAATCTTCAAAACCTACTGTAAGCTACAGGAAGAGAACACTCTTCATCTGGTTTCTGTCTTGGAGGCTGTAAGCTCTTCAGGCTGGAGCCTGTGCCTTCCCATATGTCGATAGAGTATTTCAAGCCCTATAGTAGTATAAACAGCAGTGGATGAGGTCATCATATATCAAACAACATAATTAAATCAGTGCTTTATTCACTGTCTGTGTCTCATTATGGCTGCCTCCTAGGTCACTCCGCAGCCTTGGAGATCATGTAAGAACTAGAATGTTGCAATAGCCCTTGCAGAAACATTTGCTTTGAAGTTGGTGCTATTCTCTTAGAGACCAATCTTCATAAAAATGTACTTTGTAAAATGTGGTGCTATTTTGAAAAAGCTGTGTAAAAGGGAAACACTTAATATTGATTTTTTTCATAAATTGTCATGCATAAATGTCAGCCGCTGATCATATGATTGTGATGGGATTTCTTGATTGATTAGAAGTCTGAAAGCAATCAAGTAGATGATGTATTAGAAAAAGCCCCAGGTTTCTCAGAGGGGAACATAAGCTTAAAGTGCCTACAAAACACCAGATTTCAGTAATTGCCATGAAACTGGTATTTTTTAAAGTCAAATGATGCTTTGTTTTGGCCACTACTTTAAAGTGCATTCCCTGTAAAACAATATAGGAAAATATTTTAAGATCCTCCTTCCCCCTTTCACAGCTCTGGTACCCACACTTTAAATCTTCTGTTATATCAACACCTCTAAGTGTTTTATATAGATCCTTATGTGTGTTTTACAAGGAAGTAGGCTACCAATTTTGTCTGAGCAATAAGGTACTTTGAAGTTTGAAGTCATTAAATAAGATATGCACGTAAGCCTCGTGCCTCACCATGTATGATGCCGTGGGCATGTGTTATTGCTTACCTATGCCTTAATTACTGTACACATGTAGCTACAGGAATATATCCATATGGTTTTCCTACTGTAAACTTTCAGGTGTCTTGCTAATCTAGGCTAGTTCTCAGAAACAAGAGGTGGTCTGAGATCCTAGTAATTACAAAGCCAGCATACAAATTTCGACATAAAGGCTCTCCCAGATCCATTTGAAATTACATTCATATTCTGTCTTGTTTTTTGAATAGCAGCCCAACAGCATGCAAAGTTGTTATGTTGTTGCTTGACCTGCTCTATCCCAATCTTGCTGCCAAGGAAAAAAGAGGAAAAGGTATTTGGGACTTATGTTATCTTGGCTTTGCCATAAGTGAAAGAGAATTTTTCCTCTTTTTTTTTTTTTTTTTTTTTTTAAATCTGGGGGTTTCCCAAATGAATTAATATTATCTGATGAATTTACTGAAATAATACGTGTTCTTTCTCCCTGAAGTTTTTGTATTTGTCTCTGCCTCTCTACCAGTAATTGCAGCTCAGAACCATGAGTTGGTACCATGCGTTAGGGTATAATCTTTGCTAATATGGCCTGAAAGTAGGAAAGTGAAGAGAGATCAGAGGCAGCTCTCCAATGTTCTGCAGTACAGGTGGGGTCCAGAAATCAAATATAAAAGCAAAGTTGTGCTGCTCAACCAAACACCCTCACTGAGAGTGGAGGACATCTGCCAGCTGGGCTGCCTCTAGGGCTTCTTTGCCCTTCAAAGCACTTCCACAAACCTGCTGCTGCAAAGAAGGGAGGTGGGGATGATGATGAGGAGGGTCTTGCAGGATCCTGCTGGAGGTTCGAGTCAGTAGTTCCTGCTAGGTAGCTGCCCTGCTGGGAAGACTAACCTGGCAGGGTAGGAAAGCTGAGGGAGGGGCAGAGGAGGCTACTTACCCTCAGGCAGAACTGGAAATCACCTGGCTCCTGCTCAGCTAGTGAAACAACAGCAAGGAGAGAAGTCTGTCATCCTGCCTGAAGATGGGTGCCTTCATGTGGTTCTGGGATGCTAGGGAGAAGTCTGTTCTGCTAAGTCTGCTCTTAAGAGCCCTGCTGTTCCTAACCTTTTCTTTTTCCCAGTGACATCATCCAAACAGGAGTTAAAAGAAGATCAGTGGCAGACAACAGAAGTATGGGCTGCTCAGTACTTAAAATTTATAGTCTTCAAAATATAACTTAAATTTTATGATGTTGTCTTAGTAGCTTGATTGTTGACTGGTTAGGCACTTGATAAACTTCCTAATAAAAACAATATATGCTTTTGTTGGTTTTGCACTGTTTGTTTTTCCTTTGTTCATGTTTTTTCTGTTCTTCTGTGATTATTTTTTAAAATAGCCAGAGTAAACCAGAAGTGGTAAACTTTAATTTAGAAGTGTCAGCAAGAGGTGGCTCACCTGATAGGGGTAATTCAGGCTTCACTGGTTCTTTGCTATAATCCACTACCCACTGTGGTTTATGCTCTCTTGATATTACTTCTGTTATATTTGCTATCATCTCTGTGCAGATGATAGCTTAATACTTGCAAATGACCTACATATAATGAATGTCAAGCCAAGAAAACCCTGTAAAAGCACACACCTATGAGAAGACAAGGACAATACAAGGCAAGCTTGTTAGGGCAAGTGTGAACAAGTGTTGGATATCAAGAAAAAGTGTGGGTTTTGTTGGTTGTTTTTTGGGTTTTTTTTATTCCTTTGCTACAGGGGCACAATTCTCATTTCTATTTGCAGTCATCTAGGCAAGCTGAGGTGTGTTGAGTGCAGAGCCTAATTGCTTGTGCACTGCATGCTGTGCCTACACAGCTTTCAACTGGGAGCCAGCTTGGAGCACAGGCAGAGCAAGCTCAGGTCTGTCCATACCTGCCTGCATACAGAGATCCTCAGAAGAAAGCAGAGACACCCATTTTCTCTTTATTACTGCATTACACCAGAGGCAAATTCTCTAATTAAAATTTGCAGTTAGCGTGGTGTGCTATAACTGCTGTAAATTTTGGTCATGTCAAGACTTCCTGGCGGTGGGAGGAGAGGCCCAGAGAAGCCAGTGAGTGCAAACAAGGACTCTTGTGCAGCCCCTGAGTCCTGTCCATGTTGTTAAGGGACCACCTATAGTGCTTTGTACCAGGAAAATTACTAAATGGCTGAAGAGAAAATGTCAGTAATGCTGGATAGTGGAGGATTTAAGATCTGCCTTGTCCTGAAAGAGGTTCATAGTCATCCTCCTATCCACTAGGCTCCCATGGGAAAAGGTGCTTGAGAAGGCACAAAATATTTTTTCTGCTGCCTTTGCCCGGGTGCATTGCTTCATCTGACATAGTAGGGAAAACCTGTGAACTAGGATAACAAGGATGGCAACATTAAGAAATATGCATTTTAATAAAGGGATTAGAGAATAGATTTGCATATCTTGCAACTAGAGGAATATGAACTTGGAGAGTGAATAGCTTTCTGAATAGGTTCTGATTTTTACCTTCTCAATCGCTGTGTTCATTTACTTTGGCTATCATGATGACTCTTGAAATGCTATCCCAGGTTGCTTCCCAGGTCTTCAGCTTGCTTTTAGCAGCTGGATGGCTGAAAATACTATCCTGCTGTGCTGTTTCCATTCCTGCCTCTAGACCAAGGAAGAATGTCTGGTTACTTTCATTTCTGGGATGGGACAGCTTGATCATATGAGGTCAAAAGAGGTGCTGGCTGGCATGTAATTACCTATTCCTTCTAGGAGGATACTTTTCTCTTGGGCAGACTGAGCAGGAAGCCATGGGTCTGGGCACTGAGAACAGTTTAGCAGTCTGTGGTTGGGAGGGAGGAGCAGAAAGGGATAGTATTCATGTGAAGCCCCTGCTTCCTGTCGCACTGTATTTGACCTGACATAAGCAGCTGACATAACATCACCGTGGGAGTTGCCAGCATTTTCTTTTAATATTAAATTTGGGAAAAAAAGTTAATAACTGTTTTCTTCTTAAAAGGAAGGAGAAAACCCCAAAGGATCTTGGCTGGCTCTGCATGCCCTATAGGTATGTCTGGCTGTTTTTGATGAACAAGGTGCTGTCCTCCTGTTTACCTCTCTCAAAGGAAGTGTCTGTTGACATAGTCTGCATTTCAATCATCTTTATTATACAGCTCTCTGGGAAGCCTCCGGGGCAAGTCAAGCCAACCCTGAAAGAAGCTTCTTGGTCACAAAGAGAGAAGAGTCAGAACAGACACCCACAGTTTGTATTTCTTTATTTGCAGAGATCTCTGCCCTGATAACCTCAGACCCCAGAGCAGCTGAAGTTGGCTGAGTTTGGAGTGGTTCAGAGGCATGGTTGGCAGGTCTCCAAGTGGCTGCTGTATCCACCTGTGCACTGCAGCCAGAATGGACCTGGCTGTGCTGATGGTGCTGCCAGAGAGCTGGCTTTGATATCCTGCCCAGTGGAGGCTGGGATTTCCTTGCAGTGGGAGAGATAGGTGGGTTCTTCCAGGTTCAAAGGCATCTTTCCCCCCATCATATCCCTCAGGTTTTCTGTGCATGCTGTCACCATGTTTGGTGCCTTTAGTGTGGCTCAAACGTTCACAAGGCTTCACATTACCTGTGACAGGATTATTCACTGAGTGGCATCCAAAGCCTTGCACGTTGTGGGTTTGTGTTGGTGTCCAGAATTCAGTAGAGAACTGCTGTTGGTTGTGCCATCAATGCTGTCTGTTAATATAAGCATGAGTAGAGAATTTCGTTTCAGATTGAAGTTTATACATCAGAACTGAACCTTTGTGGATAAACGAACTGTAGATAATTTGCATGATGTTTTGGAAGTGTGCTGTATTATTCCATGCTCGTGTGTTTGGAGTATGTGAAGTTAGCTTTGGCTTGCACTGATGTGATATTTTCCTCTAGTGTTCAACGATGAGCTCTAGATAGATGCTTGGGAAAATGATGCTACACAAAGAGCATCCATCTTCTTGGCAAAAGGTGAGGCCTTGACTGGCCTCAATGTGCCCTCAAGGCCTCTTTCTCCAAATCTGTGCAGCTGCTGACACCTCTGAGGGGCCAAACCCATCCATCTTTTGGAAGGAGAATGGCTTTCTACTGCACTAATAGAGAGTGAGTTATAAACCTTCCTCTCTCAAGTTTTCTGCCATCTGGATGTGAAAATTCATTTTATCTTCAATAGTTCCTACTTTAAGCCAGCTCTATCAAAAACTTTTACCCAGAAAAGCTACAGATGGTTAAGAAACAGTGTCTGAGCAACCCAGTTGTCAAGTGTGAGGTGAGGTGGTACAGCATGGGGAGCTGCCTAACAGCTCAATGTTCAAATATCAATTAAAATAATTTGAAGCGTCATCCACTAATGATGAAAGCAGCTTGTGTCTTCATTGTAGCCGAAAATTTCAAGGGCCAAATTCACTGGAAATACAAACAGTGGTGCAAATTATATGTTAGAGCACAATTGTTTCCCTGCAGGCTATAAATAACTCCTATTTTAAGACACTGGGGGTTATTTGTCTCCTGTGGGAGAGACTGTATTCTGTGGTGTAGCTGACCAGAAAATGGTTGTTAGTGATAAAGTGGTGTAATTTGCATTGATTTATTATTCATTGGCTGTGCAGATCAAGTGCAGCTTACTCAGCAAGAGGGATTGATACCAAATTCTTTTGTCGCTTAAACAAATATCCCTGCTGAGTATAAGTGAGAGATGAGATTGTTACAAAAGAGTGGTGTTATCAGACACCTTCTAGCTTGTAACTCTCTAAGATCTAAATCAAACTTACTGATAATTTGTCTCCAAACTTACTTTTGGGCTACCTGGGTAGACAGGGTTTGATAACCATTGGAAGTAGATGCATATAAAAAAATTAAAAGGTAATTCCTTGACTTTGTTTAAATTTCCCACACCATGTAACATGCACATCCTGTTTGGAAGATCTAGTGCACCCAAAATAATAGGCCTTTATTGGCTACTGTTTTTAGTGGGGGAAAAACTATGTTAAGGATAGGACATGATCATTCTTATAAGGATTTTGTCTGAAAATGTTAGCTTCAGAGATTCCAGGTATTTTGAGACATTCTATGATTGATGTGAGAATAATATAATCAATGCCTACTTTGATGTTCCTCTGAAAGCTGTACCTCTTGGAAGAAAACTACTTAAAAGACTGTTTGGATTTCACTTCTCTTGCTCCCCACCTTTTAGATCAGTTTTCTATTTGTCATGGTTGTGGGAGAAAACCTCGAAATATGAATCAAATGCTTCCTTCAAAAAACAGAGGAATATATTTCTTAAGTGATATTTTAAGTTATTCCTGGGGGAAGGGAGGGTGTTTTATGTTCAGATTCATTATCTTCAGGTGTGCATGGCCCCTGCTGCAGGTGTTGAACCATCCCATTCTTCCCTGGATTATTATCAGAAATGATTTCACAGATTATTCCATAATTCCACTGTGATTTTGGCTGAGAAAAAAAGTAAAATTAGTTACAACATGGGAGGTAAAACAACGCTGGAGGAAATTCTTAGAGGCTTTCTGGTGATCAGTTTTTCTTTGTACATTGAGTGAGCATCAGTGTCCCTCCACAAGTCCTCATCTACAATCAGCCTTTGAATAAACTCTCCCTGTCCTGCCATGGGCCATTGCTCTTTGCAGCCTGGGGTGAACTTGTGGAAAGAGTGCTGTAACTATAAATTACTCTTTTTGGGCCAATTGTTCTGGGGAAATCTGAACAAAATAATAACCTTGGAACTTAAGTGTTCTCTTAAAAGAATTGTGTCCTATCCATTTAAAACTGAACTATTTCGCAGCATATTCCTTCACATTTTTGCTAAAGGTTAACAAAATTGTTTAGACAGCTCTATAGTTCGTGCACATCAATCTACTTTACAACCAGCTGATTAATGTCTGACTGATTTCTGCAGCAAATTTCTCTAATCACTTTTTATTTACAAACTGGGGTGGTTTTGTTTAAAGCAGCTATGCTGTGAGTGTTCATCCATCTTAAAAGTTCATTCCTTGACTGAAGTAAGTTTGGGAAACACAAGTCTAATGAACCTCTGTGACAAACGATGCCCATAAAAGAAGAGGTCATATGCACCATCTCTGGTAGTGCTAATTCCTCCTGTCATCTCCTACAGATGTAGTAAAATAAAATAAATTCTTGAAGTAAAGAGAAAGGAAATCATAGTGAGTGCAGGCAAATGAGAGAAACAGTTACTCTGGAGCCTGCAAGGAGTTGTGCAGGAAGCCAGGAAACTGTGGATTTTCATTATCCAGGCTATTGGCTGACAGCTGGTGATGTGAAATAATCTACAGCTTTTTTTGAGAACTTATTTAAACCTCACAGACTTACTCTTCTGGGAATTAGAGAGGTTTCATCTTTATAAATAAGTTAAATTATTCAGTCTTTCTTCAAGTAGAGTTAGGCACTGGGCCGATGTCTCTGCTGTGATACATTGTGCTTCGTTACAGACTACAAGTGCTGGATCCCTCTGCATGTTTATTCTGTTGGTAAATATCACCCTAACTGGTATGACACAAACTTCTTCCAATGGTAAACATAAGAAATATTCAGCAGCTCTGTGTCCCTATAGGCAACCCAGTTGGACAGACCCCCCCAAGTATTGGGATGCAGTGTAAGCAAAATTATTCACTTCCTATTGACAAGCCAGTGTAGCTCTGTGGAATTATAGCATGGCAGAAACAAGTCTCAAAGGTTTTGAAAGGTCAGATCTGTTCTACAGAATGTCAGCATAAGTTGTGGCATGCTGCCCCTTTGGAAACAAAAATCATATAAATGGATATGTGAATACTTAATTCATTATTTAAGGACTACTGAGAATCCCTTAGTTACCTTCAGCAGTCACTATGCTTTTTACTTTCAAAGCAGATATATTTTCCCTACACTTTTATAACTTGTTCCCTTCTATCACCATGTACGTCTGTGAGGATATTCCACACATGGCTTTCAGTGTAGGAATAATTCTGCAGGTTTCCTTTTACTCTCTGTACCTTCTGTTTTGATGACTCAGATGTGTTTGTGATGTTCCCTAGTGGTGATTTCACCAGTTCTTTTAGGCTTAGCTTACAGATCAAAATTCTGACCAATGTCACCCTCAGTTTGACTTTTCTTTTAGCATATTTTGCAAAAAAAATTATCTGGTGCTTTTGAATACTTGAGGACTTAAGAAGAAACTGCTAAAGCTCTTGCCCCATCTCTCTTCACCTTATGATTCTCTCTCTCTGCCTTGTTACTTTTTCTGGTTTTGGCATGTGCTCTTTCATCATGTTGTTGTCCCTTTAGACTGCTTCTACAAAAAGTCTTCCGGCCACATTGCCTTAATGTTTTTTATTCTAGATTTCCCTATACTTTTCACTGCTTTAAACAAAAATGAACTTTATTTTAGAAGCACCTAACATTCTATCTTTTTTATCTGTAATTTGTACAATTTTTGGAGACTGACTCTTTGCTCTCCATCAGTCCGTGGTACCTTCCTCCCTCAGATTTTGGCTACAATTTAATGTGAAACTTTGATGGTTTTGCTCTTTCTTATGACAACCTCATGAAGATATGCAGATCCCTTTCAATTTATACTTTTGTCATGATTTCTGCAGAAAATCAGGATTCTGATGATCAGAATTCTCCCAGTTCCTAGAGAAGGCAGATTGGCAGATGAGAGAAAAGCTTAGACAATATTTCTTAAGGGATAGTCTGTGTCACTGTGTAGAGTGCAATAATTTTTGCTGAGGCTGTTACAGCAGTTGAATATGTCAAGAAAGGATGGGAAGGGGTCTGAAGATGATCATGTGATATTCATGCATTGCTTTAGTGTGCGGGACGTCAATTGGAAGAAGATATATTAATGGATAATGAAAGAAGAGTGTGATAGAAATGACATTGATGTTAACTGGACCATCAGGTATTTAATGAAAGGTTTGTGCTTAACTTGACAAGGTGATTGGTTGTGGTCAGTTAGAAACAAGGAAAAGGTTTGTACTTAAATACCAGGTTGTTAGGGAAGGGGAATCTGAACTACTTGTGAAGACAAATCTTGTTTAGAATAAGCGTATAACAGAATAATAATCTTGCTGGCAAAGTACTTGCTGTGTTCACTAAGAACAGTAAGAGAAAGTAGTAGGCTGTCCTTGAGTGTGTAACTGTGTAAGATCATTAAAAAAACCCTACCCCTTCCCCACAAACATAACAAGAAAGGACATAGTGAATAAAAGAGTATCTATTCTGGTTTTAGCAGAGATCATAGAAAAGCTAGACTTGGGAAGTAACTTAAGATCAAGTGATCAGGAATCAACTTAATTAAAAGGAAGGGAGGATTAAAATTTTGTCCTTAATTAAAATTTGCCTTTGAAAGATAGTTAACCTGAGTTTGCCAAGCTGCTAGCAATGCTAGTTGGCTGCATTTAGAACTAATGGACCTGGATGGTGCAGAAACTGGGAGCTTTTGCAGGTACTCCAGCAGTCTGAATTTTGAGTCCTGAGGAAGAAGAAGTTGTCAGAAAAGGGTGAAAGTTAGAGTTGCTAGAACTCAGTCTGAATGGAAACTAACAAGTGATGTTTATACACATAGAAAAAGATAATTTGAGCCATATAAATAACTTTCAAATAGCAAGAGGACTCGTATGTAACACTGCTGCTCATGCAGGGATTAAGCATAATTTAGAAGTGGCCTCTGTGTGAAAAAGCCAACCCCCCCATATATCCATTTGAGTAAACCCACATGTGACCACTGTGAGAAAAAAACCATCTGAACGTGATGGAAAGAAAGCTTGAACATGGCAGTGCTTCTGAATCACATAAGAATAGATAAACTTTATAAGTGCACACAGAAATTGAAGGTATGTGTGCAAGGATTTTTAGCAGCTCCTGCAACATCCACTGCCCATCTCTGGGCTTCATACTTTGTGCTTAATTGTGTCTGCTGTCTGGAAAAGGAGTGGTTTTGTGGTGTCGCACTGCTTCGCATTCCGGTTCTTGAGTATTGCTGCATCAGTTCAGGAAGGTTTAAAGTATGTAAACTTTAGGGACAAGTTGAAGAAGAGGGTGTGAAAAGAATATTAAATGTGATGCCATGTTAGGAAACTGAAGGGTTTACGTAGAGGTTTTCTGACTGAATGCAGATGGTAACATGACCACCTGTTGTACCTTTTCTGCCCAGTCAGAAGGCAGTGGCATTTTTGAGACGCTCAGGTGAAGCTTTTTGGGACACTCAAGGCGAGATTGCTGTCAGACTGGTAAAAATAAAGTCCAGAGTGAGAGCCTTAAGATGCTGACACTGGAAGAAAATTACTGAAAGGGTACGACTGAACTTGATACTCAGAAGAGAATGAAATATCACAAGTGACGTTAAATTTGCTGTACAAGCAACTCCCAGAGCTGGCATCAATTGAAGGAAGAGGAAGAAGTCTTAATAGTAGGGGAGGCCTTTAGTGTTAGGGGAAGTAAATTTATGTTTGTGGCAAAATGTAGAATTTGAACATTTGGGAGTTAAAACGATGCATGTGTTTAAGCAGATGTCTTGGAAGGTGAAAAGGAGTGTGTCTAACAACATGTTTTCATAGGGTTCTCAATCTGATCTAAGGCACCTGGTCTATACCCTTCTTCTATTCCTTCCAGAACACCTTAGACTGCTTTGGCAATCTTTAAATGGAATCTGAACCATGAATGCAGAGGTGAGTCCTAAAGAGATCCTCTAATTGTGTTAAACTGGGAAGAATACTGTGGCAGTGGCAGAGCTTTCAGAAGTGCCCATCAATGGAGTAGGCTGCCCAGAAGAGACAAGTATCATTGATAGGAAAGATAGAGAGTTAAAATTCAGTGAGGGCAAGATGTCAGAGTGAGGATGATGACCAACAATATCAAAAGGAGGGCCATGTAGGAGTGAGATCCTTGAAATTTGCCCAAGAAGTGATCATGAATTACGGTGGTGAAAGCACTTTCATTCAAAGGGAAACAGGAGAAACTGGGCTGGACGTGGTCCAGTATAGAGTGGGAAGAGAGGAAGCGAGTGCAGTGGCTTTAGCCTGTACTTGCAACAAGTTTACAAACAAGGGAAAGGAGGAAAAGAAGAACTGCTGAAATAGGTAGGGCTGACTCCTTGTGGGTAGTGAAAATGGGGAACAGAGTGAGAGAGAGAGCAGTAAGTGGGGACTAAGCTTGGCTGAAACAGAAATGTGCGGTTGAAGACAAATAGAACAGGTTAAAGAATTTCAGATGAAGTTGACTAGTCTATGGGCCCTCTGTGATATTTTAACAAACAGGATTTTTGATAGGAATTGGCAAAAACCAATGAGAGAATCGGAAGTATCAACAACTCCATGCTTAATGAAGCAGAAACTGGCTAAACAAACTTTTTTTTTCTCCAGTTAGTGGTAACTGATCTGAAGCAGCAAGGTGCTGCTCCTTGGTTCTCCCTCTTTGCCCTGCACGGCCGCAGCAGCCAGCTGGGCACGGTGCCGATGTGTGCCCTGCTGTGGAGCGCGCTCGGCTCTGGAAGGAGAGCCATGCATCCAGACTCCAGGGGCTGCACAGCCTAATTGTCTGGCTCTGCTCCAGCTGGTGATTGACCCAATAAACTCTAATGAATCTGGATTCCTGCAGTCTGATTTGCTTCCTCTCCTGGTTATGTGCCTCTCTCAGTCCGTAAAGAGCTGAAACCTGAGTGCTGGCTTTGACAAAGGGAGTGAGAGAGGGGGAAGCAGGGGAAAGAAAGACAGATAACAGCCGAATGTAATCAGTGTTTTATTACCATCCTCAGGAAGTGGGAATGGCTTTAAAAAAAAAAAAAGTAGTGGGTTGGAGCAAGGAAAGTTAGTTATGGTGAGGTTATTTGACAGGAAATTACAAAATGCAAACAGACAGAAGAAACACATTTTAAAACAGGGTAGGAAATCTCAAGTTACTTCACTGTGTATATTCAAAATCCTCAAAGCAAAGGCTGAAAATAGCAGTTTAAACAAAAGCTATCTTATCTGATAAAGGCATTTCAAGTACAAAAGGAAATTTATATATTGGGTTGACAGTCTTGAAATAAACTGATTGTCTTGATAACACCATAGATTTAATTGTGGGAAAAAATTGGGTTCATTTGTATGACCTGCAGACACAGTAAATTCCCGTGTAAATTCATTCCTTTTCTTTTTAGTACCGTTCTTGTCTCCTAAGCAGTGTTTATCAGTGTTTTCCAGAAATTGTAAAGGTAGATTTATGCATGTAGGACAAGACTTATAAATATGTGCATAATTTTTAGAATTCCATGCAGACCAGATACAATTCATTTCCTGTGCTACTGGATGGAAGCATATTAATGATACTTCAGCAAGTAGCATTCAGATTCACAACGATTTCAGCAGAAATACGTTGTTTTGGGAGGAGGGTAAAATTTCCAGTACTAGTGATCAGAATTATTATTTTATTAATATCATTTTTATGAGATTTGTCATAATCTTTTGACTACTTGGTGGGTCTTTTCACTTTCTGTGAGGAAAGGAAAACATTCTGTTACCACAACACCTTTATCCTGTTGAGATTTCGAATAAACATTGCATCCGTATAGATATGTGTCCTTCTAGTGAGATAGGATATGTGTTACAGGGTTGAAACAATTTGATTTGCTGTGAGGGAGGGAGCATGGAGAAGGGGAGGAAGTAACAAATGGTCTGTTACATTATCACAGCTCAGATCTAAGGCCTAGAATGCTGTGGGACAAAATATCTCTCCTGCTTTTGACTGAAGTGGTGAGAAGAAGCATTAAGAGGTTTCTAGGTACACCTGCTGGCTGCCACGACTTGGAACTTTGTGTTGCCTCCAGCTCAGCAGGCTGCACATCTAACAGTATTACAGTGCAGCAGCTGCATCTGCAGCTCTGCACCTTGTCATACCTGCTCAGTCCTGGGAGACAAGTAAGGCTGGGATTTTTTTCCCCCAGTTCATTTGTCTGCTGTGCCTGTAACTTCCTCCTGCTAACACTGAACCTTCATAGTCAATGAACACAGCAAAAAAAAAAGTCTGGTGGGAGGGCACTCGCTTACTGAGTGCTGTGTTGGAAGGTAGTGAGGGGCACCATGGCTTTGTTCTGGCTAGGATAGATACATGGATGTTTCCATCTGCACTTAAATATTTCCTTTTCGAGGTGATCCAGTTGTGCCCAGAGATCTGTTAGGGACCAGAGTGCTCAGAATTATCTGCCCTCATGGGGCTCAGAGAGTATCACTGGAGTATAGCACAAGGATGAGTTCACACCAGCTTATGTCGAGGAACACAAGACTTGGAGGCCTGATTGTGTCTTATTGCTGAAAAATCTTGCTAGGAGTCCTGTAGAACTGTCAGGATCTGATGGGGGTTTTGCTCTGCTTAACAAAGAACTATCAGCTGACAATGCACCATGAGGATTGGGTTGCAGTATAAATTTTCTGAGCTTGTGATCGTTGGGGTTTGCACTCAAAATAAATAGAAATGACACCTGTGCAGGAAAGCTGACCTTTTTTCTATCGATTTATGTTTTATTTAAATGACCTCTCTAACAGGATTTTATAACTCAACCAGGTAACTTCACAAGGGAAAACTGTGGGAGGAAAGTAGCTTCCTCCTTTAAAATGGGTGAGTGTTGATGTCAGTATGAATTGCTAATCTAAAACAGTGAATCTTTAAAAAAAAAAGAAAATCAAAAAAGAAACAGCACTTAATTATCTTTCCAAAATGCATATGTTGACTCTATAGAAAAACAGGTAATAGAACCATTCTTGACTCTATTTTTGTTTTTAGGTTTTGGAGTATTTTTCTTGTCTTATTTTTTGGCTCTAAAATCCTCTACAGTTAATCATTGATACAATTCTGAAATGTAGATGTGGTATTGTAGTAAAAAGAGATCAATAAATTGTAGTGTCCTATAGTTAGCTCTCAGAACGCTGATCCAAGTATTGGGAACTTCTCTTTTTCCTGTTTGTTTTTTCAGCAACAATCAATACCAACTGACACAGCTGATGGAAGATTTTCTTAGGGTTAAAAATCTTGCATCAAAATTAACATCTCTGAAGAATTCTAAAATAAAAAATAATAAAAAAAAGTTGGCTATTACTGTGACCCATCTTTTACAATCAGAGCTTTCCTTTTTTGTTTGAAAGTTTAGATATATATCAATGATATTTAAGGAGATGCCAGGTGATCATGATGGTACATAATTTTCTTTCTGTCTTAGTGACATTTTATAGCTATTATTTTACATATGCAAAAAAAATGGAAAACCGGGTTCTGGAGATGGAAAGTTATTGCCTTATAACAATCCCTATCACAGGTTAGTATCATGACCAGGAAGCCAGCATGTCCTCTGTATTGTATTATGGATATGTATTAATAGTAGCTTTAACTTCTTAGCTAAGTTAAAAAATAGAGCTAGAGTTAGAATACCACCATTTCAATATTTGCTTTAGCACAGTTTTGCTGTTTTCACATTCATAATGATAGTAAAATAGATAAACTCATTTCTAAAAAAAAAAGAAAACTGTGTTATATGTTAAACTGCAAAGTCTTTTCCCAGAGGCTCCTTCAGGAAAATTCTGTTTGCTGGATATGAAAGGTGTATATGTGAAGCTCATGGTGACTACTGAGTGCAAATTAAACCAAGGTCAAGAAACACAGAGATAGGTTGTCTCCTGGCTTTGGTTATGTGCATTACTTGAGCAAGTCTGTGACATTGTGTCCTTTCCCTGTGACAGAATTGAGACTGTGTGTGGGTGACTGACTTGAGACAAGAGCAAATGGGTGGGAACTGGAATAAGGATCCAGCTTCCCTGACAGGGTTCTTCATGCCTGACACGCTAAGTGTTCCAACCAAGGAAGGTGTTTCTGCAAGGCTGAGAGACCTACCAGTTGGGTTTTGGGACTTTTAGGACTCTTCACTGTTCCAAAATATGTCTCATGTATTTAACATGTGTCCCTGCATCTTTGAAACTCCACTGTGAGTGAATTTTGAGCTAATTAACCAGTAACAGATGTAAACCACAGTCATACCCAACTGTATGTTATCCTTGTAGTTTTTCTGTACTTGCTTCCTTTGAAAACCATGAAGGCTGAACGTACATATTTACTAGTATATGGTTTTGGTTTTGCAGCTTTTTATGGTTTCCAAATATAGTCGGTAGTGCAGTTTGTTTCAAGGTGTTTTGAATGGAGTACCTGGCACATTTCCAACATTTTTCCAATCAGTCACTTAGCTGGCTTTTTAAAGAAATTTAATTTTAAATACGAAGTGGGTGTTTTGCAGAGCACTTAGTCTAGCTTCAGTCTAGGACTGTAGCCTCTAGATATTGGTTTATATTTGTGACCTTTGCACCTGGAGAGGAACAATTTTGTGAAGCTTTGCTGTTCCTTTTTATAAAAAGCAGTTTCTTTCACGTACTTCTTATTTTGGGGAGAAGGGTGAAAAAAATTGACAGTAAGACTGAATTTTATTACAAAACTTCAGGAAAGTGAAGATAGAGAGAATGCATAAGCATATTTTAAAAAATGTGTCGAAAATTCTATTTAAAAAGAAAGATTTTTAGGCCACTCTCATTCCTGTTGGTGTGGTTTGAATGTTCACGGATTAGCAGTGTTACTACTTTGACAGTTAATGAAAAGCTTCTTCCTTCAGGGGCTTACTCAGTAGGGCCACAGCCTTGCAGCCTGTGACGGGACAGGAAGGTGTTTTTCTCTGTTGTGAGACTGGAAATCCATTTTATTTGTTGTGTAGAAGACAGACAAAAGTCTCCTTCTTAGTCTCTTCCCCCCTTCATGTGAAAGCTCTGCAGTTTGGCCTGAGGGAAGTAGGGTACAAAAGAAGGTATCAAATTTTGCAGCCTTTCCAATGGTGTTGCTGTTGCTCCTTGAACCCAGCCTGAGGGAGCCATTAGAATGGTCTTCTAGCAGCTGCTGAGGGGAAGGGTAAAGTTTCTGTGGCAGTCAGTCTGTCACAGCCATGGGACCTAGGCTCCATGTTAAAACACAATTGCAAAATTACTGTATTCAAACTTAATAACTCCTGAGGTTTATGTATTTACCTTATTTATTTTATTCATATTTATTTATGTGGATATTTTCCAAGTAGATTATTAAAACCATGTGATATTGCTTGCAATATTTTAACTGCCTACACATTTTTTTGTCAAATTAATAGCCCAATATATAAATTTTTTTCTAATAATGTTGTTGGATTTTTTCAAATACAAATTTTTTAATTAAGTAGATAGAAAGAAATGGTCCTTTTTTATTCCTGCATCCTCTAGTTATCTCCCTAAGCAGAAGCTGATTTATGTTATATGATGGTGTGACATAAACCATAACCTAAACTATGTATTGAAGGGAAAAAATATATGTGCAATATAGAAGATTTAAATGAGATAAATGCTATTGTCAGAGTAGGACTGCATTAGAAAATGATTTTTTTATTACTGAATACCAGTGCATAGTGAAACTATTTACACAATTATGAATTAGCAGGTATTTGAATTCCTTTAAGAAATTCTTTTGTTTACAAATGTTGTGTTGAACATAAAGTAACAGAAAATTCAGATTTCAACACAAATACAATTTTGACATGATTTGTAACTGTCAAATGCCTGTGCTGCTGATTTTTTGTCTGAATGTACTAAACTAATTGATGTTTCATAGACAGCTACAGTGGAACTGTATTTGCCTTGTTTGTTCCAGTTAAAACTACTTACTGGTGACTCTTGTGTAAACCAGCTTACACTCTTGAGTCATGGACTACTTCACCTTTCTCTTCTCTTTCAGGCTTAAGCACAGCCTATAGTCTTTGGGATCTCATAAAGCCCTCAATTCATGTTTATTGCTTCAGCTTCTCTATTCTTCTGGAGTACTCAGGAAGTACTCAGATCTGATTTCTTCCTGGGCTTGCTCACTGGTAACTCATGTCAACTTTGTTTCTGAAACAGTCAGATATAAGAAGAAAATAAAAAATGGAAAATCCCCACAGTCTCCTAACAAGCCTAAAGCTTGTAGCGGGGTTAGGAGTTATATTATATTAAAATTGGGATGAACTGAATTTTTGAGGTAAGTTTATTTCCCATAACAAATTTTACTTTTTTGATCTACTTCAGCCAAAGTGTCTTCTAGTTTAGTGTAATATGTAATGAGACAAAAAAAAAAAGGGCAGAAAATTTTATAGAAGACACAGTGACCATGAGTGACATGAATTAGTAAGAGTTGGACATTACCTCGAGTCCTGAGCAGAAATGGCCATGGGGACATAGTTCTTCCATGGTGTCATGCTGTCTCCTCTCCAGCAGGTTTGGTGTCAGTGTAGTCTGATGGCTGGCCTGTGAATTCAGCAGTGGTTAGCATTTTAAACTCAGCCTCTTTAAAACCAGTGACTGACAGAAATGGAAGCATTGGAGTCAACAAAATGATAATACATAAACGCTGGGAGACTGTCTTATGTGCCTCCCTGCTGAATTCCTTACAACCTTTTCTCCTAGACATTCTGCCTTCCCACAGGGGGAAAAAACCCTCACACTAGACTTTAATTCAGACTTAACTTGTGCATCTGGCAGTGATGTCTGGTGTGTGTCAGTGATACTGCCAGCTGTATGACAAGCATCCCAGGTGATTTCACAAGTCTTTCACAGAGAGCCACAAGCCCAGAATTGCCTGTTTCTGCTGTGGTAGCACTGCTACTTTTAGTGCTGAACCCTGTTTTCCTGAAGGATGAATGGGGACTTCTCCAAAGACTAGAGGAGCCATTTGGGTTTGTAGCTAATTCATTTGGATTACTGAATTCAGGAGTTTTCCCAGGCTATCTGGGAAACCATAAAAAAACTAGCATCAAGGAATGAAAGATGCTGCAAGTGTGTGTAGGACAAATCCGCTTGCCCTTCTTCTATAATTTGAATTGGATTACAGTAATTAAATGAGATTTTTGAAGGCAAGAAAGAAAATATCTTCCAATAACTTGTTCACAGTCTGTAAGAGACCTTTTGCAGAACTGAGAACAGGCTCTGGGTCACTTCTGAAAAATCGGTGTTGGTCTATAACTAATAGCCTGTTGGGCTGTGTTACAGCTGCTGAACACAAAACAGGTGCTGCCCTGCATATCCAGCTGTATTTCTCATGGAAACACCATGGCTATTAGAATTGAAGCAGAAACCCCTTTATTTTTGTAGTACAGTAATTGTGAAAAGATTTTTTCCACTACAGCAGCTTTGTCTTTATGTCTGCCACTTAGGAAAGTTTAACACCATTTGGAACTGTTTTCACTTGTAGAAAGGTAAACCCTGTGTAAGGACAGCCATTTATTGGAATGCTGAGTAAAATGGCAGATGGTCTGGATGTATGATTTTGTCAGGGTTAGACACTGGGAAAAGGATCAAACTGTGGAAGAAGTTGTCATAATAGAAACTATACCTACAACTACTATGTAGAGACTTTTAATTATATTTAAATGAGGTCAGATGTGTTTGAGTGAATTTCATCCAACAGGGAAAGATTAAAGATGGTCCCTATTGTTTAAACACACAGTCCCAAGCCTTTTTAAATCTCTGATGGCAGTCTTGGTGTGTTCCTGGCTGTGCAGTGGACCAACTCCACCTACCTAAACCCTCCTTTCAGGCAGTTGTAGTGAGCAATAGAGGACTCCCTGAGCCTCCTTTTCTCCAGGCTAAACACTCCCAGCTCCCTTGGCTGCTTCTCAACAGACTTGTGCTCCAGACCCTTCCAAACTCCATTGCCCTTCTCTGAATGTGCTCCAGCCCTTCAATGTCTCGTGGTGAGGAGCCCAGAACTGAGCACAGAACTCGAGGAGTGGCCTCACTGGTGCCAAGTCCAGGGGGACAATCCCTTCCCTGCTCCTGCTGGCCACACTATTGCTGATACAGGCCTGCATGCCAGTGCTCTTCTTGGCCACCTGGACACCCCCTGCCTCATGTTCAGCTGCTGTCAACAAGAATGTCCATGTTCTTTTCTGCTGGGCAACTTTTTGGCCACTGCTCCAGCCTGTAGCACTGCCTGGGCTTGTTGTGACCCAAGTACAGGACTCAGAGCTTTGCCTTTTTGAACCTCATACGACTGGCCCGAGCTGATCAATCCAGCCTGTCCAGATCCTTCTGTAGAGACTTCCTACCCTCCCCCAGATTGAGACTCCCACCCCATCGATTTGGTGTTGCTTGCAAACTGACTGAGGGTGCTCTCAGGGCTCTTGTCCAGCTCCTCAACAAAGATGCTAAACAGGACTGGCCTGTCACCACCGCTCTCTGGGCCTGGCTATCCAGCCAGTGTTTTACTCAGTGAACAGTGCACCCATCCAATCCATTAGCATCCAGTTTCTCCAAAAGGGTGCTGTGGGAAACCGTGGCAAAGGCATTGCTATCATCCAGGTAGACAACATCCACACACCTTCCCTCTTCCAGCAAGCCCATCACCAGGTCACAGAAGGAGATAAGTTTGGCCAAGGGGAACCTGCCTCTCATAAACCCATGCTGGCTAAGCCTGATCCCTTGGATATCCTGTACATGTTGCATAATGGCACTCAAGCTGGTCTTCCATGACCTCCCCCAGCCTCAAAGTTAGGCTGACAGACCTGTATTCTCCAGATCCTCTGGTCCTTCTTGTAGATGGGCATCCCATTTGCTAACATCCAGTCAATGAGAATGTCCCAGTTAACAAGGACTGCTGGTAAATGATGGAAAGTGAATCAGTGAGCACCCCCACCAACTCCTTCAGTACCCTTGGGTGGATTCCATCTGGCTCCATGAACTCACATGTCAAAATGGCCTAGCAGATCACTGAACATTTCCCCTTGGGGAAATGGGGGCTTCGTTCTGCTCCCTGTCTTCAGGCTCGGGGGCTGGGCAGCCTGAGATCAACTGGTCTGACTGTAAAAGACGGGAAAAGAAGGCATTAAGCACCTCAATCTTTTCTTCATCCTTCATCACCCCATTTCCCCTATGTCTAATAAAAAAGAGATATCCTCTGAAGTATGTCTCTGAAAAAACAGCACAGTGAAAATTCCTGTTGTGCATTGGTGCAACTGTTGTATCTGAGATTTTTGTGTTTATCTTCTTTTATACCTCTGCAGTATAACAGCTTCTTCTAAGAATTTCTTTCCCTCCACTGTCTCCATTTTTGAATCATCATATCTAATGTACAGAGTAGTTTAAAACCAAAATGTTTTCATGTGATAAGGGAATTCTGATTGTCCTCCTCATTTTCTAGAGTCCTGCTCTGAGACCACCTCTGGTTATGATCCACATGTGCTACTGAAGCTGGCTAGAATGGTGTGACAAATGTAAGTATTTTGAAGAAACTTACCCCTGCAAGCCTCCATTTGTGTACTTGGAATTAACAGATGCCTTACAATCCCTGTGTCTTGCCCCTGCTTCTGTAATGTGCATACAATGATATCATTCATATCATCACACAAAGATGATGTGAAAATGAGTCACTTAATGTTTGTAATGCATTCAGATGTTGTGATGAGCACTGTAGGAAAACCCACAAGCAAATGAATAATTCATTGTTCAAATCAGGATTTGAACAGTACAGGGTAAACAAGACATAGGACTTCACACTGAATAGTAAGAGTAAGGCCAAATAATTAATGATCACTTGTTCAACTATCATGGTTGATTCAGAGTATTGAAAGGAAATGGCATCTTGTGGAAAGACTGTAGTCAAGTCCTAAGGGGCTGGACGTCAGTATATGATGGGAAAAATAAATAAAGAAAAATAGTTTATATTTTTTTCTTTTATTTTGTTCTTTCAGTGAACTTTAGTATTAGTTATGATGTGTGTTTTGGACAAAGATGAAGTCTGTTAGACTTCCTAAATGGCCTGATTTTAAGTCTGTGTATCTCCCATTACATAGATATGATAGTATTAGAGAATTCTGATCTCGTCTTAAATTCTGTTTTCATAGTTTCCTGCTGCCCCGTGAATCCTTTTGGTCTTTGGTGTGTAAGCATCAAATGAAGGGTGTAAGACCTTCTCTGGACACTGTGGTACAGTCTTTGGATATCTTTTTTAAATTTTGATGCATCATATATATCTTTATATGAAATTATCTTAAGAGCAGCTAATAGGAGATGTAAACTTTCTCCTGTGTACTAGCTGCAAAATAAAAGTTTAGTTTTGATGGAATCTTATGCTCTGGAATAGCTTGTTCCTGTGTTGAACCTTTTGACCTTCCTTTCCATGATAGCGCTGAATGTTTACATTCTGAGAGTGAAAAAGAAAACTGAGGGAGGTATTTGCAGCTACACTACACAAAAATAAGACAATAATTCAGCCTGACTAATAGCTCCTCTAGTAACCAAAGTCACCTGCAATTTTTTATAGTCCTAGAGCATAAGCCATCCAGAATATATAATCAATTCCACTCTGCAGATGGAATTGCTGTTTTTTTTCCAGGCATCTCCTCCCTTCTTCCCTAAGCTGAAGCTTTAAAAATCAATTCAATAATTTGATCAGTTTAAATTCCTGAATATGCTGAGGTAATGATACCAAACATCTAGCATTTCATTGCTTCCAGTGACAAATCTATTGGCAGGGCAGCATTAAAAATAAACCAGAATTTCCATGAGAACTGAATTCACATTTGTAATTTTAAAAGTATTTTAACTGTATTTTTTATGTTTTAAATGCAAGATCACTGAACACACACATGTCTAAGAGACAGCCACAGCCCATGTAAATACAATGACATCACCCCGTGTGATAAATAGCAGTTATGTCACACCCGCTTTTGAAAACAAAAGCAAATCGTGTTTAAAAACAATTCTGTATTTCACATTTCTGGAACAATTTAACATGGTGCTACTGCTTCATAATATTTGGGCAAATTTTGAGGGCAAAGCCTGCATAATAGCTTAGTGATTGGAAAGAAACACAGGATCAAATATAAAAGGATAAATCTGCATTTTAGGATTGTAGAGAAATATGAACTTTAAGCAGATTAACAAGATAAGAAATGTAATGAAAGGAAGAAACATTCTTTCCTAGATTCTGAAGTTGGCAAAGAACAGCAAACAAATTTTTTGATTTTTACTACAGTATATATGATCAGAAAACTTGCAAAGGATGAACTCATCTTTTGCAAATATGGGCCAAATTATTACACCTGTAGGTTGAAACACTCAGGGAGCTCTAAGTGTAGTTTCACTGGCCTTTTGTGAGAGATGAATTCTGGATGTTAACTGGTATTTGCTTCTGGTTTTGTCAGCATTTCTTAAGGTCTTGCATAATTTTCAACATTAGTTCATAGTAAATCCAATACCTCATTAGCCTCACAGCCAAAACCTCACATAGCTGGATTTCTCAAGTCTGCAGGTATTGGAAGCTTAAAATGAGACCTGCAACTTGGAGACACAAGCTGGTGAATGTAGGTACCTGAAGTAGTCTGTGAATCTGCTGATGCCAATCAGGCCCTGAGTTAGAAACTACTGAGGTAGTTCTTTGCATTTTTTACCCAGGGATCTCAAAGCCTGTTATCCCTAATAAATTACTCTTGTCCACAATGTGGAAGATGTATGTAAGTTAGTATGGGCTTATTCTAAGCCTGCACAAATGGAAACATAAATCAGCTTGGCTTACACTGCATGCAGAAGTGGTGTCAGGAGCAGAAACCAAAGGTCTTCTTTTTCCTATGGGTCAGCTGACTCAGAAGTGTGAGAAAGCTCATTCATGTGCACACAATTCTGCCTTCTGTCAAAGTCTTGAGCCTACTTGCCAAAGAAAACAAGACTTTTTTTCATTTCTCTTCCCCACCCCCCCCCCCCCCCCGCACCTATTTTGCCTCATCCCTTCACCCGATAACTTTTGGAGTTTGTTAAGACCTTGGCCTTAGGAGGTTTGGGCAGAGTTGGAAGGGGAAAGCAATACAAATGTTATGAAATATGGGACTGGCTAGAAGGGGAAGATAAATTAGTCCTTTCTGAGAGATATCTGAGCCTACAAATTCTGTGCTCCATCTGGCCTGAGAGGTTGGCTGAACCTTTTGGACTGTAGCTCAGGATTTGCCTCTGTGCCCAGTTGGGAGTTAGCTAATAGAGGAGGGATGTGTGGAACCTCGTTGAAATGGTGTCACTGGAGTAAGGATTGCTGGGAGTTGTAATTGGCCATAAATGAGAGAAGCATAGGTTTTATTACTGGCACTGTGTGCAGAAGAACATGGAGCTATTCTTTCTGCCTGTAAAAATACATTTAGTCTACCTTCAGAATGTCCTGTTATAATTTTGATCAGCTTGGCAATTAAAAAAACCATTTTATTTCCAAAGCAGAAACTTATTTAAAATGTTGAACTCTAAGCCCCTTCAAGGGAATGTTTCTTTAAATAAATACATAACAAACTCCTAGAGATTGTTTCTTTTTTTAATTTTTTTTTTTAATCTTCTAAGTAAGTGGGTTTTTTTGCAATTATGTCTTTCATCTCATGGGAACTGTCTACTCCTTGTTTTAATCCCAAAACATCATCAAAGTCAGCAGGAAAGAAAAGAAAAAAAATGTATCTGCAAACTCCAAGATAAAAGTTTAGTGTATTGTGATTAAGCTGGGCAAAATCCTATCCTGGTAGTTTTAGACTTTGTATAAGGAATTTTCAGAATTGGAACTTTTAACTGCATTGGTATATGGCCATAGAATTATTCTTTCACCAAGAACTACATACATGAAATGTGTGAGAAACATGTGGAGTGATGTTTAATTTTGTTCTCCTTTGGAGTACAACATTGTAGGTATTTAGCATAGAAGGAAATCAGAAATGCATATCAGAAGCATGTCACCAGTTTGTTTGGAAGACAAAAATTTGAGACTGTTGTCCCTCCACTCCCCCTGGAAATTCTGCTAACTTGATATTCTGTAGACTGAGTGAGCTCTCAAGGTCATCAAAGCAATTTTTTGAAACCTGTGGCCTTAGTATTCCTACAGATAATAGCATCAGGCCCATTGTCTCATACTCTTCAATTTTGTTTTGGCTTCCTGCAATTTACATCACATTGTCCACTGATATTTTCTGCTTGCTTTTAAACTAAAGTCAAATAACACTTCCTATGTTGGCTCTGGACTTAATAAAAATCAGACATGCAACATTTGGGACTCTTAAAATAACACGTTTTAATACAAAGATGTGAGATATCTTTTGAAATCTGTGGTGGATGTTTATTTCCTGCTGGGCTTAATTTAGGAATCTAGTGCTAGCATTAAACTAAGGGGAAAAATGTTTGCTCTTTCATCTGTGTGCCACATCCCATCCAAAATCACAAACAGCTTCTTTAAATTTCTGATCTTTGTCCCCTGCTGGATGTGCATAATACACATGCCTGTCTGACATATGAGACAGCCAGAGCCTTTAGAATAAAAATAACACTGCTTAGCTTATGCTTCTTGTCTTAGTCCTCATAATCATCTGCGTTTTGGAGAATGACAAGTGTCCAAATCTGTTTTGATTTAATAAAGATGCAGCTTTTCCTTTTTTTGAAGAAACCTCTTTCTTACCAAGTCAAAAGTTCCGATTTTATTGGAAAAAAAACAACAGGTAAAAATGCTTGGGCAATAAATACCTTCCCCACATCAGAGGACCATTTCCCTTTTTTAATACTGCCTTTGAAGACAGAAGTAAATACTTTCCGGAGTGTCACCTTAAAATTGCAAAATTTACTCAGGTCAAACCTGAATGTGAATCTGTCTTTAACACCTGGCCATGCAGCTCTTACAATCACTCCTTAGGTAGGTGTGCACCATAACATGCAGAAGAACTTCTGGTTTTGTGCACACTGAAGTGGAACTGTGTGGCCTCAGACATTCAACTACTTGGATCACATCAAAGAACTGGGATCAGAGTTTAAAAGAAGTTTTCACTTTCTGTTTGATAAAAGTCTATCTTTGTTTGAAAAATCATCTTGGGCCCATTGCACTATAATAGAGATTACACATAAAGCACATATTTTAAAAGAAAGTTATTAAGTTGTAAAATGTAACATTGAAAAGTTTGATGCTAGAATCAATATTGGTCCTGTAATCTCAGTGGGTATGTTGTGTGTAGGCATTATGATACAGATTTTAATTATTTGCTTGCATCTTTTTCTTCTGTAGTTTCTCTACCTCATTTACATATATATCCCTTCTCACCTCTCCCTCCCCTCAAAGGGAAAACACTCTTTAAACTGACAAGCTATTTGATGTTTTGTTTTCCCTTTATGCAGTATAAAAGCAAATTGCACTAACTGTATGCTGTTCCAGCCCTGATATGAGGGCAAAATAATTAATTCTTTCCTGCAATTCTCTGTGGTACTTCACCAACTGAGTAGCAGAGTGATCCTCTGCAGCCTAACACCAGCTTTTTAGGTGCAATTGCAAGGAAAGTCCTTCCAGGACAAACTTAGAGAATTTATGTATTGAAATTTAAGTTATTTTTCGAAGTGTCTGTGCATAGATTTAAATTTTCTACCAGGTAGAGAGATCTGAAAAGATTCTGAGTTAAAAAAAATAGTAAGAGAAAAACAGGCATGTCCATAACTGACAGGCATGTTGCCAGTTCCTGATCCAAAGCAAGTGTCTTCTAAGGCTTCCCAAAGTAAAGGCGTCCAGGATTTTACAGTGTGTATTCTTCAATTCATTTGTTTGTGAAAACTAAGTTTATATTTATAGAAAAGCAAAATCTCAAGCCAAACAATTTAATTTGCTGGAAAATAGGTCTTTGAAAGTAAAAATATCTGACCCACTTGGTAATTGAGGGTGCTGTTTAGCTAAATGTTTTAGTTTTGTAGAAGGCTAAGAGTACTAAACTTTGATTTTCTTCAAATTACTCTGTTGTTAGCATATTCAAAGTATCCTGCATATAGTGGGCAATAATCAGCTGTGCTATGCTGGTAAGAGTATGATGGTCAGATATGCCTTGGGTCTGACCTGATTTCTGTATTTCAGATTCCTGTCTGTGCCTTACATATAACACTTTTTTTTCTTTTTTTTTTTTTTTTTTCTCTGATGTTCCATAATAGAAATAAACCAGAACTTAATCCAAGGCGGTGTGAATGTTCATTTTTAAAATGAGATTGTTTACTCAGTGTTCTTCAAAGCTGGCTTTGTCTAAAAGGGTAACATGATTTTTCAGGGTCTTTTCAAAGATCCTAAACTCTGGTTAACACTTGATATCAAAGAAAGAAACTAATGAGTATTTCTTTAGAGCAGATTTGCTTTCTTGGACTTTATCTATCTTCCAAATCCTTGGTATTGATCTTAAGCAAAGTGATGAAGCTTGAAAAGAGCAGATATACCTCAGCCTCAGTTAGAAGGGACTGCTCCCAAACACTTCTCCACCTGGCACTCCTGATAAAAGTTGTTTTAACTATAGTGTACTCCAAAAAGTCTACTCAGTGCCTTTATTTTTCGCCCCACACTGGGCACATATTACATGACTCAGAGGTCATGGTACGTCCCAAGTGCAAGACACTGATGTCTTTTTGCAGTCTCTTTGATCCATTATTTTCTCTTACTTTACCAGAGAGAGCTAAGTTGTAAGCACACACTGAGGTATAGGAGAAGGAACTCAGTGAGGATCTCAGTGATGTGGTGTTGCATCTCCCACACCATTTTGCTGATATTATTCTGGTATACCGTGTTTATCACATTGATATTAAATCTAATGTAGGTAGCATTTCTCGTATTTGGAGGTTGAGGTAAAAAGGTAAGTAAGCATCATCAAAGGGCTGTGTAAGAACCAGCTCTCTGTCTTAGCAGTAAGCTGCCAAAAAATTAAATTGTCCTCAAGATGAGATGCCATTAGTAGATTACCTCCAATAAGGTCTTTATTTCATCAGCTGTGTCAACACTGGTATAAGAACGAAAATGAATGCCCAAGTGGTACATAGGCCAGCTCAAACCACAAAATTCAACTTTTTATCTTAAAAAAACCCCAAACCAGTTGTTCATAAAACAAACCACCCCACCATGTATTCTAGTAGTTTCATTGTCAAGTATTTGTTCAATAAAAACCCTGCCCTTTTGAAAGTCTTTATAGGAAGGTATACCAGAAGGAAAAGTTCTAGGCTGGTGGTAAAACTTTCAGAAATTACAAATGGATTGAAGGCTTCTAAGGCAAATATTTTGATTAAAAGTTTGGACGTTGAAGGCTGTTTCACTGACTTCCAGTGAGACAATGTTTCTCTGCATGGCTCTGAAGAAGAGAATTAACAGCTAAAATACGTTGGGAGTTTTTAAAATGCAACCTTCAATCTTTATGTGCTGTAATGGGGCCAGATTTCAGGCAATGGGAACAAAGGAAGTCTCCTAGTTGGGTGCATTCCTATTCTTAATTGTAAGCTATGAAAAATAAAGTGTGGAGAAAACACAAATTTTGTGTTAAATACACAAAACCAATACAAGTATCTTCTCATGAAAATGTTTTATCTTCTCATGAAAATGTCTTTTATTTTGAGAATGATCATAGTATATAATGTGAATTGTGTATGGAATGATCCTGTAATTGGATGTCAACATCCTATGTTTAATTGAAAATATGTGCATCTGTGTTTCTGTAGTAGTGTCTCTTGATCTGCAGCATCTCCTATACATAGAATGGGAAATATGCAGGCAAATTTAGCTCCTGTATATGAAAAATACATACTTTTTAATGAGTGCTGTCTAGAATTTTTTTTCATATTTTATTAATTTGGGCATATTTGCATTTATTGCACATTTTCTTAACCTAAAAAAGACTCCCAAAAAATGCAGCCTTCAGAAACCCACCATGAATTCTTAGGTTCAGTTTCACAGATTTTTTGTATTTTTGTCCTAGTAAGTTAATTTTTTGTGCAATGGTAGTTATTATGACATATCTTCTCTGTTCCAGGACTTCACTTCTTATTTGTTTGATGTTTCCTAGAGAACTCCAAACACAGCTGAGGACATACTTGACTCTGATGCAGTGATACAGATACATCTAAATATGAGCAAAATGAAGCTTGCAATGCTTATGATTGTGTATTTTACTCTGGCATTTATGTAACACTTCAGATTATTGTGCTAGCATTTCAGATGCTTCAGTTTCTCCTCATCACCATTGTCCTTAAAACTGGCTCTGTAAATATTGGGCCAGAAGCAAGAGATGCATTGGAGCTTTTTTATGTAATCCCTATAGCAGGGATTGTCCAGATTAGGTCTCTACAGAGAGGGCATTTGGCTTTCAGACCTGTACTTTATTTACACATGTAAGTATAGCACATGCTCACCTCTTGTCTGTAACGAAATACTCAAGTTTTACAGTTCATGTGCATAAAATGTCCATGTAGGTGTCTCTGATACATACTTCATGGCTCGTTTGTGACATTCTGGTTTTGGCAAATTTTTGTCCACTTAAAAATAAATTCTGGTTTGGTTTTTTTGTTTTCTTTTTTTTAAATTTTTTTTTGTTTTCTTTGTTTTGTTTTTGTTTGTTATATATATATATATATATATATTTATCACAAAAAGTAAATTTCATGAAAATTTTTGAGAAATCTGAGCTCATGGCCAAATTTATGGGACTTCACATTAAAATTCCAGATGCTTTGGATACAATGTGCTGCTAGGAGTGTCTATGTTGAGTTTTATATGTATTTTCAATGATATGACATTGGAGGACACATGGAAGTCACCCCTAGATGTGAAGAATTATTTTGTGAACAAAGAAATTAAGTCTATAGATTTTCGGGGTAACTTTCAATTCTGTGCATTGGTCGTCTGATGCTTCTTAAACCTTTGCTTTGAAAATACAGAGATTGTATATTTTGATTGAATATGTTACAGAGTATGGATAAAACATTAAATATGTTTTACTGGATGTTTATGTTTTATTGCCATAAAATTACCTTATATCGATTTCTAAAGCATAACTTATTTTTTTAGTTATTTTTGCCTTTTCAATAGAAAAATGGGGTTTAATAAAGAGAAAAGTTTGATTGCCATAAAAGAACAAACCAACAGACATATTTTTTTGACCTAGCTATGTGAGAAGTATTTTAAAAAGTACCATACAAATATGGTACTGGCTGCAGCTTATTGTTTAATGGATATGAGAGAGACTTTAGGTTCAGTGCCATTAAGCAGTTTCCTTAAATGGGGATGTGGTTTGGAATGGTTGTTTATAAATATGCAGATGTACTTAAGCCAAATAACTGGCAAGCATTTGCATGTTAATGAAGTGCTACTGCACTAAGCAGTGGACAACCAGCTGGAACAGTGGAGATAGGATTTATGCTGAGGATCTCAGGGAAACCACATGCCATGTAAACAGAAGGTATGGCTCCTATTGACTGGCAGGGATCTTCTTCACTATTGACACTCATTTTCTTGTATTCTATCAGATGCACAGTAAAACCAAGTTCTTGCTCTCCCCAACCCTTCTGTTTTTTCACTAAAATAAATCAATTTGGAGGCCAGAAGTGAATACCCTTCTTTCTCAGATAGACAGCAGAACTCATGAGGGAATAATTACAAGTCTAATTCAGCTCTTTTAATAACATCAGCCCAATGATTCTTGGATTCAAAGTCCCGGATGAGTTCCTAAGCTTTTTAACTCTAAGCTTCTAGGCTGAAATAGTATGACTTTTAAATTTTGTTTTCATTGGAAGATCAAAGAAATGACTGCAGCATTAATTATCTGTGTGTATTTTGTTTGTGTGGCTCACTGAAGAAAGATTGTATATTTAATAACATTAATTTGCTGGCTGAGATAAGGGGGGAAAAAAGAAGGCTGGTGTGTTGGGCCTATCGCAGGAGTTTTCTGTAAAGCTGACAAAGGCTTCTAGAAGTTGGTCATCCATGCATATATTTTATTGAAGATTTTTCTGTCAGAGCTAGTGTTGTAATCCTGACATGAGCTTTAGTAATGGGCTGGATTTCAGATGGATTACTTGGGGTGACTGTTTTACCTTGTGCAGATTTTAAGTACATGAAGATTTTTTATTTTGTACAAAAGTTACAAATATATAGTTGGGAATGTAGAGGGGAGTTACATGTTTCCCTATTTTTTTTTTTTTGTAATATAATAGCATCCATAACTTCCCCTTATGCAAGACTACAATGGGGGACTGGTGGGGCTACTTGTATGATTGAAAGCGGTACTCCTTTGGTCAAGGCAGGCCAGCCACCCCTTATCCCCACTCTTTTCCAACTCACTATATTGTCCTTAGGCTTTTTCTGGAGGTGGGTGCAACGCTTGCCTTGCTCCAGGTGTGGGATACATCTGCTGGTCTCTATGGTTTTTGCAAGACAAGAGAGAGCAGACCACTAGAACAGCAACCTCTTCTCTCAGGACCTTTGGGTACAGCCCATCTCTGACGTCCTCACAGCTGCTGAGTTGCTGCTGTCCCAGCATGACGACTGCTTCTGCTAGACTGAGCTGTAGAGTATGACTGAATGCACACTATCAGAAACCGTCCTTGGTTTCCTCTTAGTTTCCATTTCCTTGTACAGTAAGAGAAGGGAACCTCTTTGCCAGTCACATAGGAAGATGGTGTCTCTTGGTCTGGTTTGCTCAGAAACAGGACAAGGAGTCACGCAAAGCAGCTGCTGTGTGCTGGAGAGAGCGAGCTGTGATATTTTGCTGAGGAGGAGAAATGCTGGAGGAAGCCATGCCCCCTTCTACAAGTCCTTTTGTAATGTAAAGGGATTATTCCTTAATTAAAAGAAGTCATAGATCTTTGCCTGCTGGTTGGAGGCAGCACACCTGTGGCTGGCTCCAGGGGGAGCTGGCTCTGGTTGCCTGCTGGCTGCTGGTGGCCGCTCTGATCCTGTTTCTGCGGGAACAAGTGTTGGATCAGCAAATGGGATGTATGTGAGAACAATAACACACAAATATTGATTTACTGGCTACCTGAGCTATTTCTGTGGTTGCAAGCTGTCTGCCTTCAGCCTAAGGCTGCTTGTAAGGCACAGTGCCCCCGCTCTGCTGCCTTTACCTAGGGAGTGTTTTAGCACATGGTATGTGAGAAAGTGCATCCGTGGAGTGCTTGTGTGGGTAGCCAGAGCTCAGTCCAACCTATTTCTTCCACAATTACTTTGAGTATTAAACATAGACTTCGTGCTGTGTTTAATAACTCTGCAAACTGAGGACAAGGACTGCTGCGGAGTCTGACATCTCCCAAAGGAGTGAGGAGCAAACAGAACAGAACTGGGGAGGTGGTTATCTTGTGATTTCCTTCCTTCCTTCCTTCCTTCCTTCCTTCCTTCCTTCCTTCCTTCCTTCCTTCCTTCCTTCCTTCCTTCCTTCCTTCCTTCCTTCCTTCCTTCCTTCCTTCCTTCCTTCCTTCCTTCCTTCCTTCCTTCCTTCCTTCCTTCCTTCCTTCCTTCCTTCCTTCCTTCCTTCCTTCCTTCCTTCCTTCCTTCCTTCCTTCCTTCCTTCCTTCCTTCCTTCCTTCCTTCCTTCCTTCCTTCCTTCCTTCCTTCCTTCCTTCCTTCCTTCCTTCCTTCCTTCCTTCCTTCCTTCCTTCCTTCCTTCCTTCCTTCCTTCCTTCCTTCCTTCCTTCCTCCCTCCCTCCCTCCCTCCCTCCCTCCCTCCCTCCCTCCCTCCCTCCCTCCCTCCCTCCCTCCCAAAAACCCCTAATCCCATCCCTTCTTATTTAGTACTGTGCAAAAAGTTAAATTCAGCCTGTCTCAGTTTCCATAATAAAATTTTTTGTGTAATTGTAGATGTCAGTCTGAAAATCTGCTGATTTGGGGTTGTGTTCAAGCGTAAGTCCAGGCCTACAACAGAGCAGCAATTGTGCTTAAAAATTCTGACTTTACTGTTCCATGAATGCAGATTTAACTCTTATTATTTTCTAGATAACCAGAGACCAGAATTGTTGGTTTTGATCTTACTACACAAGATGCTAATCAACAACCAGATTCCTTGTAATTAATCCCTTAGTAGATGAACTTTTATGTTTTTTTAAACCATAAAAGTATATGCCTAGACACTTTTGCACTTTCTGGTTTAATTACATTTTGAATTGAAAGGAGTTATAAGTTTCCTGGGCAAAGGGTTAAAATAGAGTTTGCACCTGAAAAAAAGGAATTTAATGCTACGCCCATCAAGCAGCAGTATGATTCAAATACCAGAATGCCTGACAACTGTTTGTCTGACAATGCCTGACTGTATTCTGTTGCCCTCGCTGTCATATTAGAAAACCTTTCCAGGGCTCAGTGAGCTCCAGAGAGTTATGCTTGTTTGCAGAATCTTTCCTTCTGCCCTTCCTTCTCTTTCCTTTTCATTATTAAATTACTTATTAATTACCCCCCTGGATTCTAAGGCTGTTAAATACAGCTCATCAGACTTTGACTTTATGCCAGAGAAGCTTTTGGCTTCTTCAATTTGTGCAGCTTTAAATTGCTCCCATTGTCCAAACCTGCAGCTGGCTATTGATGTGGTGTGGGAAAGCCCCGATGGAGCAACCTTGCCTTGAGAGCACAACAGCAACACAGAAACAGGAGGTGTCATGGGGACATTTGGGCTGTTTCCACAAGCTGGAAGGGTTGCTTCTGCAATTTGGGATTCCTCTGTGGGCTTGGTACCTGTTTGTGTTGCCCTTCAGCTTCTGCAACACTGTTTTATCGCAGTGTGCTGCTGAAATTACTCCTGCTGGTGGAACTTACTGCCTCTGGGGTTTCTTTGAGATTATTGGGCACTACTGAGACAGCCAGCAGGCCCTTCTTATACAGAAAATCACCTTGAAATATTGGAGATCTTGTGATTGTTTCAGTTGTCTGCTTTATTTAAAAACCTCTGCTGTGTGTCAAAACTAAAGGAATTTTTTTTCTCCTCAACACACAGATAGTTCCTGGCAATTGTGAGCAGGACATAAACCCATTAAAAAACCCAATTAGTTCTTAACCAATGTTTATACAATAGCTCAATACAAATCATGTTTAAACATTAGCATAAAGAAAAACAGTGCTATTTTCTGTTTGACAAATTTGTGTGTGCTGTGGAAACCACAGGATTTGTGGGAGGACTAGAATGCCTTGGAGAAGAATCCAGCATTAACTGGCTATTGGTTACTGAGATGGTACACAAACCTCGGCGTCAGACTGGCTTTGTTTGTTGCTCCAGGAGTTGTGGGCTGCTGAATGTTTTCTTAAGGAACACTTTTCTCAGTTGCATGCTTGCCTAGAGGTGGTCTCCTCCACCACAAGCACCTTATTCTTGCCAGTCATCCCTTCAGGCTCAGTGTGCTGGTGTAAGCCGAAGCAAGAAAACATATCCACAGACCACAGCTTGCTGCATCTTATCAGCAGTGGCCAGCAAACAAGCTCAAATCAGCCCTAATTTGTAAAAAGCTCACCAAGCTAGGACTAGGCTCCTCAGGAGACAAGTTGCCTCTTCCACACTAGCTGAAATGATGAGATGCACCGGGGGCTGCTGTCCTGGATCGACTGAATGTGCTGATGCCCTGACACCCTTTGCAGACATCAGACATGTTTAGTACTTAGGGCGTGCCTCCATACTGCGCTGTTTATCCTGAGCTCCTGGAAACCATATGTCTGTGGTTCATGGGGCACTGAGCCTGGGCTAAGCAGCTATGTTGACAGTCAGGGTATATTTTATTGGGCTTAATGCAACCTTAATGTTGTCTGCTGTTTCCAGAATACTTTGTGTGGATGTGCCCATGATCAGAGGAGCTTAAAGTGACTTGGAATTTGTTCCTGTCCAGTTCAGACTGCATGACCTTTAAAGAGACTGTGAAGCAATATCCCTTCCTTTTTCCTCTGTGGCCCAAAGGCCAATCCAGGACAACGAGGTTTTGAAGGGACACAAGAAAAACAGAGCCAAAGTAAACACCAGCAAGGAAAGAGGAGCGGGGAGGAAGAAACAGAAATAGCAGTGGAAATCTGTCAGGTAGAGAGAAGGCCCTTTTTGACATACTCTATTTCTTATAACACTTAGCATACATTTAGTTAAACCAGTAAAAGAAAAAAGCCATTCTGACCCTGCGAGATGTCATGTTTGCATTTAGAGTATATTCCTGCTGGGAAGATTATATACAGCATTTAAACTAAAGCAAACTGGAATTGTTTTGTAGGAACTGTGTATTTCAACAAAGGCATTTTTTAAACTCTGGAGCATCTTCCTACTTGTTCTCAACTAGGTTTATGTATTAAAAAAAAAAAGGAAAAAGGCAGTGTGAACATGCTGTATGTTACAGAGTTGCCTAAATGACTGACCCTCCCTATTTGGCTGGCTACTTTCTGAGAGCATGTTAAACACATGCTCTGGTGCTGTTTGAAGGCCCCAAGAGAGGAAGAAACTGATGGAAAGCTCTCAGTTATGCTGAAGTGGGTGGCCAAAATGCTGGAATTAAACAGCTGCTATGAACCTGCTGAACTTTGTTGTTTATAAATTATTTTGCAAGCCATCTGGAACAAGAATACCACAGTTTACAAAAGCTGTAGCTGAGGTTTTCAGGTTGAGCAGCAAGTGTGAAATATTATTAAGTGATTATCAGATTTTAAAGGCTTTTCTGAGTGGCTTAAAGAGAGACTCTTAGGTTAGAGAGGTTTTAACTGAAACACATTGCTGGCTTTTCTTTCCTCATGGTGTGTTTATCTAAGTTACATTTTGGTCTCCCATTAAAGCCTTAACAATACCCAAGAATCCTACTGTGACTGAGTCAAGGAAAAATAGCCATTAGATAAGAGGTTGGTTTGCTTCATGAGTAGCAGGTTGTACTGCTGTCCCTGACAAAGTATTGCTCAGAAAATCTTCCTTGTAGGGCTGACATCAAATGTGAGATTATTTATGTTTCAGGTGGAATGAGGCTACCTCATACATCTGCCCATTTCCCAAATCTTGTTGAAGCAACCCAGTGACTCCTGTAAGTGGGACAAGGGCACAAGGACCATGCAACGAGGCCAGGCTGTAACTAGCAGCCTCCCTCTAGCTTGGCTTGCTCTGTCTTTTATGGACTGTCCCCTTGGTAGCAGAACAGCATCCATAGGTGCCACTGTAGCTGAACAAGTATGGTCTGAGGAGACTAGGCCTTGGGAGACCTTTGGGAATCACACTTTGGGAAGTGTGATGTTACTGTACCCAACTATGGCCTCCCCTGGATCTGTGAGACTGGGAATCCTTGAGCTTTCCAGTGGTCTGCTGTTCAAACAAGGGGGATTTTGGCTTCTTTTCTTAATGAGTTTCTCTTTATAAGTCTTAGGGCAAATGTGCTGTGAGAGTGACTCATATATTTACCCTGTGAGCAATGTACCTGAAATGGCTCAATGTGTAGGATGCTCAGCACGCACTGACTGGGCATAAAATGGGAAATGTCACAGGAAAGAGGCTGTAACCCACAAATCTCTGCTATTTCTGTGCTTTGTACATGGACCTGATGGTGTGCAGACACACACACGTACATGTGCTGACACACCATTTTTTGTTAAGTTTTTGTGCAGCTTAAGCTCTTTCTGGAAGATTGCTTCCAGTGAAGGCAGGGGGAACTGAAAGTCTCATAAGTATTGGTCAGATAGAAAGCATGGATTGACAACTGGAACAGATATTAGGAACAAAAATTATACAGTAAACTCACACAGTTGTTGTAGGAGCACCTTTCGCTTCTGTTGACTAGGTGGGAATCTTATGTGCTTGTTAATTTGAAGGAGGTGGCTATCACTGGAAAGCAGCAGTAAAGAAGGTTTTCTGGTCAATTGTTTTATGATGCTGAACAGGCAGCTTCCTAATATGACTATATTTCTCATTTTTTTGCATTATGTACAGGGAATTAAATATAACTTGCCTTGCCTTGGGCTGATCACTTGAAATGCAGTCTCAAAATATGATGCAGTTGCTTGTATTAATGGTATTTGTATTTTGTGTGTGTGACAATTTCAATATGGTCTTGTTGTAGCTTGAATATATTAACAGATTATGAAAGGGTTGCTAAAATATAGCTACTTTTTAGACTTGAGTTTCTGCTTTCTTCTGAAAATTCACATTTGTGTGCAGAGCTTTCTGTTATGTGTAAGGTGCTAGGGAGAAGATGGGAACCTTAAAACGAGAACTGTTAAAATCAGTGAAACCTGAGTTTCTGAGAGCAGATGCTGATTGACACATGAGTTCTGACTGCTATTTTGTCCTGTCACTTGTGGGTCTAGAAAACAGGTTTTATGTGTGGGTGTGGGTGTGTGTGTGTGTCTACTTTCTAGCCTCTGTGGCTATATATTTTTTCCCCAGATGGGTGTAATTTTCAAGTGTTCAGTGCTGTGAAACTCATTCTGCAGACTTCTGCTCCATTGGGACAACGGAGCTAAGTGGGTCTCCCTTGTGCATACCCTGCTGCTTATTTTCACAAAATCTGTAGAAACTTACTGGCTTTGAGACTCTGAGTCCTGTGTTTAATGTGTCTGAATTTAGTCAGCAGGTTCAAAAATTGCTGGAAACATGGGTGGACAGACTACCTGTGTCCATGTGTGCCCACAGGTAATGAACAGTTTCGCTTTGCATGTGTAGGAACACATGTACCAACTACTGCTCATGATTATTTTTTAACTCTGTGCAGCTGATGAAATTCCACCAGGTCTGAAAATTAAATCCCACTTTAAGAAAGATTTGATTTGCCTTTTTTTTCCCCCAGGCATGTTATTTATTTATTTTTCTTTCCTCTAATCCATCCCAATAAGTGGTGTAAGAGAAATGCTGACACACTCTTGCCTCTCCTATCACCAGTGGGTGCTACTCTAAAAGTGTCTAATGATTTTAATGAATTTTGTGGCTGAAAGTTAGACACTGAAGCTTATTTAAAAGCATTCAACAGTGAAAAAAGAATAGGCCTTTATTGATATCTAGTCAAAAGTGAAGACTTAGCTGTAATTATTTACAAATCAATTAATGGACCTTTCCTCTAACACCCTATCAGTCAAAGACTGGCTAAGAGCAGCAGAGAGCATTGATAAGAATACACCATGAAACAAAATCAATTGTTTTTTGTCATTCTGACAGAAGTGAGCTCTACACGTGGATTAACCCAGAATGCAACAGGAAAATGTCCACAGGCTGGAAGATAACCTAATTTTGTAAAATCAAGGTTGTCATAAGAATCTTTCATAATTGATGGTGAGATTAGAATTTATCTAGCAGCCTGGTGGTAAAAATCAAAACAGCTTCTAGTGCAGCATTGCAAACACTTCAAAGCTTGGTTGGCTTCCTCGGATCTGGAATCTGTCCTTAATGTCAGCTAATTTAAAGAAAGTCGATACAGGGCAGGAGCTTTGAGATCATACTTTTATGAATGAGGTCATATGTTTATGGTTGTAGTTGGCAGTTACAGTATGCAGTCCTTAGGAAGTATTGGTGCAAGTGTATTTCTGGTGCTGTAGGATAACTGCCAGTATTTTTTCTATTACCTTTTTGAAAGTTTTTTTAAAATTAATATGTTCTCATGTACAGAATTTTTGTTCATATTTTTTGTCTGAGTATGAATCTGTGATGGTGTTTGGATCCTAATCCTGGCTCTAGTATGATTCTGCAAAACAGCAACAAAAAAAAAAAACCTTTATATTTCCACAAAATTATCTTTTAAAAAAGTCTGAAATATTTAGAGCACTAAGATAGTATTGGGGTGATTTAATTAAATTACAAAGCTTAAGACTATCAGTTTTAGCAAATCTTCTTTGTGTGATCACACAATGTGAAATTCTCAAGAAATTTTCAGTCTTGTATCTAGATTTCTTTGGTTTGCACTCAGCTTAGTAGAGCAGTGCTCTGATTTCTGCCTCCAGCTGCGTGGTACATATTTTACGGCTTTATGATTAACATAACTTTATTCCACTCAAGCATTCCTCATCAGTGTGCGCCAGCTTCTTCTCCCCACAGTGGGCCTTCCCCAAGCTGCTTTTGGGAAATTCTAGGGAAAGACAACTCTATGCATATGCTGCTGCTTCTCTCTGTCCCTCCAACATGTTTGTTGCTCCCAGCTGTAATGTGCTTTTCTCCATTTCTGCAGGTTATTTTGCAAATCATCCAATAAACAAGAAGTAGTGCTTCTTGTTTATTCAGTTCAATTTTCAGCCTAAGATAATTCTGAAGATTGCACCTCCTCTGAGATTTATGTGACAACTCTTCCTCACCAGACAGTTCAAATAGGCACTGGTGAATACAAGGGCAGGAATACCTGAGAATCATTTAAATAAACAGCAGGCCAAGCCTTAAAGCAAAACCCCAAAAAAATATATTAATCAAAATGATTTATCAGTAATGTTTTGTGACCAAGACCAAAGGTCAGTGCAGTAACCTTTCAGTAATGCATCGTGCAGTCATGCAAAAGACCTGGTTTCTGTTCCCAGGCTTGGTCTGAACAAACTTTGTGGTTTGTTTAATCTCTACTGGGAGAAAGCTTTGCATTGCTCATTGATTTCAAGGGTGACCGTATGGATGGAAGTATGTGCCCTTTTGGTCCTGAAATGGGATGACAATCCTTGAGTGAACAAGTTTTTAGGGACTTTCAAGTACTAGAAATATGCAATGAATGTTGAAAGAAAGATATGGAGCTCTAGCATTTAAAACAGTTTAACATTGAAACCCTTGAGAAGGTAAAAATGTGTGTAGTGAGTCTGACAACTCTGTGCTCAACATACAGGATTCCCAAAGCATCCTGCAGTGCTCAGAGGTGCTTTGTGCCAATAGGGACGCTTAAGTTTCCAAGTTACTAAAAAGAAAGGAGTTTTCAGTGAATATGATAAATACACTTAAAGAAGAAAAGTTAGGGGAGCTGTTGTTGCCCTGGTAACCATGACTCTTTTAATTAGCGTGGCAGTGGTTTTTAGCTGCTGACCTCTTAATGTTTCCCTCTGCTCATTATTTCCAGTGATAATTTAAAAATTCTATTGTCTTTATTTCTTCTTTATTTCATATTTATATATCTTTGACAGTTTTGTCCCCAAAAACAATCAATGTTGTTCAAAGACAATCTTTTTCCCTTCTTTTCCACACATGTTCATCTCTCCTCAAGCAGGGCAGAGTAAAAGGGGCAGAAGGAGGGATCACTGAACTGAAGTTGACATCCTGGAATAAATTATTTCTAAAAAATAATTAATGTCTTGTTTGCCAGACACAGAACTCCTCATTAAACTTACTATACTTCTTATGTATCAAAATCACACAATGACGTAGACAAATAGTAACATGAGAAAAATAAAATGACTGTTGTTTCCAGCTCATTTGTCACAAACTACTTTTTCAATATCAAAAGAACTCTAGGTATGGTTTTTGACATATGTCATAACCTTGACATTGGTTTAGAAGTATGCTAGCCTTAGTTGGAATTGTGAGATGCTTTCTGTTCTTTCTACTTAGGAGTTAGCTAATGGTCATGACATGGCCATTTAAAAGCTTTTTACAATATTTCCTGAGCAAGCACCAATTGTTTCACAGGAAAATTTGACTTTGGGTGGAAAGAAGGTGAGTAGAGGAAAAGGAGATGAAAGTACAAAATTAGCTTCAAATCACTGCCTGCCAGCATCTTGAACTATATTTTTATCACTTGCCTTTGGAAGAGGAACAGTTGGAAATTGCACAGCATCAGTAATCTGCAGTGACTATTTTGTATACTAGAATTTTCCTTGGAGGTGTACACATTCTAGGTGATTTACTTCTTGCAGCTTAAAAACACGTTATTCTTCAAATGCATAATTCTCTTTTGCCTGTTGCCCTGTGGTAAATATTGTGGAAAAAAACCCCCTTGTGCCTCGGTAAAAAAAGTTCTTTTGAAGTAAGTTTTCAAGTCTTATATACTGCTCTTCTGTGATTTCTAAAACACTAATTAGGGGAAAGATGCTCTCACTGGCTACTTTAGATATTAGATGTAGGTGTTATTTCTTTTGTGGCAAAGGTAGGTCAGATTATCTAGCACCTTGTCCACTTTCATCTTGAAAACCTCCAGCAATGTGGACTCTGTCATGTCCCTGGAGAGGCTATGCCAGGGAATGATTCTTCTTGCTGTAAAAAACTGATTTCTTACATCCAGGAGCAAAACACTAGTAGCTGATGTCGAAATTGTGTTTTGTTTTGAGGAGAGGGGATTGTGAGAGCTTTGTGTGTGTAAGAGAGACAGAGAGGAATTTCAGTGGAAGTAGATAAACGTGTTTGAGCAAAGTTCTATTGAGGGTTTGTTTTGGTTTGGTTTGGGTTTTTTTTTGGGGGGTTGGTTATTGTTGGTAAAAATAAAAAATTTGAAGATCACTTCTAAATCTACCTTTGTTGTTTCAGAAATTGTTGGACTTAAAATGTTTTGCCTTGGTTTCACTCAATGTGAAATTAATCTTTAACTTTCAAGCCCCAAACTTTCAAGCATAGTTGGACGTCAAAAACATGTGTATATGGGGCATGTTATGATTTACCTTAAATCTGCATCCCTCTTATGCATCAAGCTAAGCAATCTAATAACATCACAGCACATAATGATAATGGCAGACCCAGATGACCAGATGGTTCTCTGTAACTCAAAGAAATACAGTTGGCATCTGCAAGAGAACAGTCTTCTTTTGTAATCATTATTCTCCCTGGCATTTCACCCAAATTATTAAGAGAGTTTAAAACTTTCAAACAAACTCTAAAAAGCTTCTCTGCCAACATCCATACTATTCCATATTTGTATCCAAATTTACAGATGAAGTCAACATTTGGGGGATTGGACAAGATGATCTCCAGAGATCCCTTTCAACCCTAACAATTCTGTGACTTTCTAATTTCTGTTTATTGCTGATGCAAAGGATACAGAATGTTTGGGTGCTGGGAATCCAGACGCTGGTATTGATCACTTTAATTTGCTGTTCATGCAGCAGGCCACCTTTTGACAGACTTCTGGTTTTGTAGATTTAGATCTGTGCTTTCTCAAACCGCTTGGTTTGTCAAGATCATTAAGCACTTATATAACTGATGGTAATTCACATTGCACTCTTTGGAGATAGAGCATCTTACTTCAACAGCCCAGGGAAGAAATATCCCTGGCAGCATGTCAGAAAATCAAAATATAAACTTGTATCTTAAATACCATACAATTGCAAACTGGTATTGAGTGATGGTAACACCTTATCTTTTCTAATAAATGAAGTAAAGAGGAAAAATATTGACTATTAGACAGTTTAAAAATAAAAAAGACTCACGTGATTAAGCATAGCTAGTATTTTGTGAAATTCTGTTTAACATATCAATATCAATATTTAAGAGCAAAGTCTAGTGTAAGAATAACTTCAACACAGAAGGAACCCATTTTTTCTCTATTAGAAAGTTCTTTAATAGTGTGTGCATTCTGTATAATGTTGCTGTTAGTGATAAAAAAAGTTTTCTTTACCTGAAATCCATTTGGACAATGTTAGCTCTAGGTCGTAACTTCATCTTGACTGCTCAGCTCAGCTCTGTAAGGGAGACATTAATATAGATTTGACAGATAGGAGCAGAGCATAGGTTTCTGAAAAAAAAGAACAAAAATACCCTGTGAGGAAAAATGAGAAGAGTAGAAACTGAAGACAAACTATAAAGTAACCAGGGAGTATGGAAAGTGAAGGAATAAAAAAAAGGTAAAAAATTATCTTGAAAAGTTCTGGTAAAATATACCACAGGCTGCCTGTCATTTGGGACCAGAGGAATGTTTGAGTAGCTTATAGATGGATTGATAGGCAATCTTATGAACTTTGATAACCCAAAAAGTGGAATTTAGTGAAGAAACTTAGAACAGATATTAATCTTTGAGTTCAGGAAAATGTTACAAGCTTAAAACAACTTAAGGATTACAGATCCACAAACTTGCTGAGATGTATATAAACTTCACAGACTTTGTATAGCAATCCTAATTGTGTATTTATTTTTGGCTTAAACTTTAGGGAGTAACCTCATCAAGTGAGGGTGGTGTGCTCTTACTGCTGCTCATCACAGCCTTGCAGGGGGGAAAAGGAGGCTGGCAGATCTCTGTGTGGTAAGTGCAGTGGTGGTATTTCTTATGTGGGATAATTCCATTTTGTTGCACTGTCAAAATATAAAAAGGCAAATGTGACAAAATTTATCTACAACTGTGTAATGTGTTTTCACCCCACAGGGCAGATGAGAACAGGTGAAAGGATGTGAATGTTAAAATAACAGGAGGAAGAGAGGAGCCAGCTAGTGCCCATAACTGTGGCTGTGGCTATAAAAACAAATTAGCGTGGCGTGAATTCATTGTAAATTCAGTGTTGGATACTGCCTCAGTGCATGTTTTTGACCTATGGTTAATCTGAAGTAGTGCAAGGTGGCTCCCATGTGCCAGAAATGCCCATCAGGGAAATTCCCAAGAGCACCTGCTGGGCTGTGAATTCGTGAGCTCCTCTGCTTTGTGCATGTGCCCTTATCATGGTAGAGAGAAAAATCAGCCTGGCATTTGAATACTGAGCATGAATTGAATGGGCAGATATTTATCAAATTATGTTTTACTACACCGCTCTGTGACTGCACAGTTTTGTGATTTTTTTTTTTTTAATTTGTGAATCAACACTAAATTCCAAATGCAAAATAGGCAATAAGGCTGTTGGTGTCTATTTGGCTGTCAAAAACTGGTTAGGCTAGCTAGCTTTGGTCTAGCTCTTATTTTGTGCCCAGAAGTAACTTTGTAGATGTAAATTAAAGCATGCAAATACCTGTTTGATCTGAGACTGCAGTAGGCAATTAGATATCTTTGGAAAAAATAGTCTGTAACTATTTCCTGGAGTAGAGGAATGAAAGAGAGGGGTTTAGAAAGTAAGCAGTCGATGTTTTATACTAGGGGACCACAGCAGTGCAAACCATTTTAGGCTCAATCCCTGCATTCAGAAAATTGATTCACATTGTAAACTCGGCCTGCACTGGGTTCATGATCAGAAGATCTCTTGTTTTATCCCTGGGCAAGTAGATCATGTTGCCTCACGATTTTCAGAGTTTTTTGTCCTTTCTGACAGCTTACCTAGGGATTCCTAAGGATGAATAAAAATACCACTGGTAGTGTGATCTTGTTACCTACAGCTAATTGAAAGGTCTTAAATACAATCATTGTAAGTTTTTGACAAATGTCATTATTGAAATATAAAGGCACAAAGGAATAAATTTTCAAAGCATTGCCTGGAGGATTGGCAATATTTCTTTCTTTGTAGTGAGAAGAGTAGTACATTTTAGACTTTGTCATGTATTTGAAAGAGCTCAGTAGATGAGATCTGAGGGCCTTTGAGTTGTTTTGGGAGGTCCAGGTTGAACTTTTAAAGCTGTGGATAACCCTCAAAGTCTGGCCTGCATATTCAGTTTCCCTGTCATTTCAAGGTGAGAAGAACATTTTTTTGCTTGCAGGCTTTTCATTAATGTTGAAGAGAAATCACGAGAACAATCAGCTCTCACGATGGTTTGAATTTCTTTTGGTAACAATTCATGTAAATAGGTGTGCATATGCAAGCTAGACATAGCTTTAGGGTGGCTGTTAAATTGCCAGTTGCATTAAAATTGGACAGCTCTGGCTTATGTGCAGCACTGTTAGTTGTAGCAGTAGCATTTAGAAATACCATTTTTTCTGGAAGTAAAGTGGGTTGACCGTGAGTTGGGATTTGGGGTGGGGGGGGACTTGTGGAAGTCATAGAAAACCAAAACTCCTTATTTCTTATGAACTGTTACCCTGTTACGCTGAGGGTTGCTCTTAGATTAATATCCAAACAACTAAGCAATGTCTCTTAGCAGTTGTATTAGCCTCCCTTTGAGGCAGGTGTGCCATGTAAGACTTTCAGATACAGAATCACAAACTGGCTTGGTTTGGAAGGCCCCTTAAAGATCATCTAGACTCTCCTGTCGTGATCAGGGGCACGTTTCACTAGACCAGGTTGTGTCCTTGAACACTTCCATGGATGGGGCATCCACAGCTTCTCTGGGCAACCTGTGCTAGTGCCTCACCACTCTCTGCATAAATGAGTTCTTCCTAATATCTAATCAAAACCTACTCTCTGCATCAGTGAGCTCTCTTGGTGTGCCCTTGACACCTCCTGATTGGGAGTGATGCTTGCTTCTGCCTCTTTTCATTTGGTTTAAAGCACAGCTACTGAAATGCAGGTCCTCTCTATTTGAGAAGACAGAAATGCAAAATAAGCTGAGCTCCATTTACCTGAACATAGGGGACCACAGTAAAGTAGAGAATATTTCTTCACCCGACACACCAAGTGCAAGAGATACTTGCAAATTGTTAAACAGATCAAGGGCTTCCCATGTGAGCACAGTGCTCACAGAACAAGGAGAAGGTGCTATTGGCATGAGGCAGTAAAAACCAATGTTGATTGCACACAATACATGTGTTTAAGCAGCACTCAGGGTCATTTGTCCCTGTTTGTCATGGTGATCTTTACAGTAAAGGGGTAAATTTCGTAGAATTTTAAGAAAATTTCCTGCTCACATTTATGCATTTAAGGTAGTGTGTGTGGAATTACATGGGCCAGTAATAAGCACCTAAGACCTAACGTGTGTATGGGAAACAGACCCAATAGAGCAGGCTGGGAGGGAAGTGGAGAATCAGTATTGTTCTTTGAGGGTTCTTAAAAGGTGTGGATAGGAGGATTTTAAGAAAATATGAGTCAAAAAAGGTGCTTTAGCTGTGCTTTCAAATGCAAAAGGTCTATGTACTTACCTGCTGGAAATCTGTGGCACAGAGACTCAGGGCAAAAGAGGTGTTGAAATCCTTGGGAATAAACAAATAAAAGACGGTCTAGGTGAGTGTAGTCCTGTGTTTAAATCAGAGGTTGTTTATTGCGAAGCTGTATCCTCAAAGCAGCTGTTCACAATAGCTGGTTGTACCAGTTCTACAAGATTTTCTGAAAGAAAAATCAAGATACCAAGCTTGCTGTTTGCTTGCCAAGGTTTATTTCACACAGAAGTCCTGCATCTTTGCACCCTGATTTGGGAGCCTTTTGCTCTTTCTCTCTTGGTCAGGAATAAATCCCATTCAAGCCCAAAATAAAGAGGAAAGATATCTTTCCTTCATTTTTCTTTTCCTTTCAGATGCTGGGAGTTAGGGGGAAGGGAGAAATGCTAGAAATGGAGAGATGTTAAGAGCAGGCTTTAGAGCACGTTAACTATAATCGTTCTTATACATTCATGCATCTCTATCCTTTTATTAGCAGCCCTCCATGAAACATGGAGATTAGCACTAGTCATGTGGAAGTGTTTAAAAATTCAAGCAGTGACAATAGGAAGTGTCAGACAGTAATGGAATAAGTATGACAAAATTACAAAGACAGCAGCTATTCATTAATAAATTAGAACCTCACAGGGTTTTTTTTTAAAACTGAAGGTGTCTAACTTGGAAATGATATCCTTCTGGATGCAACTTTATAATTTCCCTTTCACCCTGTTTGGTGGGGAAAAAAGCAATCCCTTTTTAATCATAGACCAGATCATGTGTTAATACTCCCCACTGCACATTCAGAAGTAAATTCAGTACGAAGAACTGCAGTCACAGCAACTTCCAAGGGACAGGTGGGGACCTGTGATGAGTAACCCTGGCCATGGAACTGTGAGGATGGGGTGAGGAAGAGGACGTACAGTAAGCCGGACTCACAGCACCTTTCTCACGCTCTCTGCTTACCCAGAACAGTAATGTCACACTTGTGATACCCAAAACATGACATAAGAAGGGATGTGTCACCACTGGGTAATTTGGTGATGTATCCAGGAGGTTTGGGGTGGATTCTCAGCCCAGCACCTCAGCGCACAGGGCTCTGCATGGGATTCCCTGGCACGGGGCTGTGACTCAGGGCTTGGCAGGGGACAGGCTCTCCTCCCCCTCCTTCTCAGGCCACTGCACACAGAACACCACCCAGATCTCTGCGTTTGTGTTTTCCATTTAAAAGCATTCAGGGCCACCCAGTGCTCTGAGTGAGCAGCTGTGGTGGTGGGTCTCACACTGGCCAGAATGCAACATGTTCTCAGTTACCCACATTAAATATGGGTGGCCATGGGTCTCTCGGGGAAATGCTTCCTTGCTATCTGGAGGTGGCACCTATTGTCTGCTCTTGGAGCTTTACCGCTTGAAATGCTTTTCTTCTGCTTCCTCTGTTGGCAGATTTGCGTGTGTTCAATGGTCTTGAGAAACCTCACATGGGAGAAAACCTTTTGAATCTGTTGCTCTGGTATAGAGGGACCAGTTTAATGAGAAACACTTCTCTTGAAAAGGATTTTACTAAATAAGGTCCCTTGTTCCTTTTTCCATTCCCTGCCCCTTTTGTTCCCTCCTCTTTCTCAGCTGAGGACTATAGGTGACTCTTGGAGGTAATATATATTTTCTGATTAGGCCTCTGAAGGCTAAGTCCCGTGTTCTCCCATACAAGAATGCCATTTCTTATTAATTTTTTTTTTTTTTATGAACTGAGCTTATTAACCTGCCTTTCACTTTGTGTAAACTGTAATTAAAATGTATGAAAAATTTGACTTGTGGTGTGCCCTTCTGGATCTGTTGTGGGGTCTGCCTTAACAGCATGTATTGAAAACACTGAAACATTGATTTTTTTTTTCTTTAATTTTTTTTAAGAAAGACTCAGGTCATTTCACAGAGGGCAAGCAGAGCCATTGAATGAGAAACCAAGGAATGCCTTCTACCCTGGGAAAGATTTGTGAAGCCATGGCAGCTACCTGTGGCAGGAAATGTAAAGAATGAGTTCAGATCACAGTCAGCTCTAGCAAAGTCCTCACATTTCTGATCGCCAAATAGCTATTTTATGCTTTAAATTTCTCCTCCCCTCCTTTCTGGAAAAATTGATGAAGAAGGTAGAGGGAAATTGCATCCTTTGTGACCTTAACTGAAACATTAATAGGGTAAAGTGAAAATTGTTCTGTGTAACCCATGAAGACAGATGTGGTGGTTGGCTGCTGGAATTTAGAAATCTGAGGTAGCCAACTTGTAAATGATAATTTGCCAGCAGTATTTGCAGGAGGATTTATTTATGTGGTGTGTTAGGTTTTGGTTTTGGTTTTCTGTGTGTTTGTTTTGTTGTTCTTTTGTTTGTTTGGGGTTATTTTGCAATTGTTTTCTTAATTTATTTTTAAATTTCAGGCTATCTTTCAGTTATGATATGATCTGCTATGACTCATCTTTTATTTTCTTGGTACTAATTTCTAGCCATTTTCTGTGAAGCAAAATACTGAAAGATTAATCTGTGTGTATTATATTGCTGAATCCTCTTCCAGTGCAAATAAGGAGTTGAGAGAATTCTTTTAAATACCACAATTTTTAAGCAAGCTTTATTGTTGATAGCTGTGTCTGTGATACAGACAGATCAAAATATGACAATTTTCATTCTTTAATTTAATTATTCAGAGGAGTGGTTGAGGTTTCCACCCCCTTTTTTTAACCTATCTGATTATCTCTGCTTCTTTCTCTTTACACTGCATTGCCCAGAGCCTGCTTTTTGTAACCCAGAGTTCGTATACTGAAAGGTCAGGCTTGGTGTATTTGCCATTGTAACCTCCCTATTTCCCTGCTTTTAATCTCCCCATCACTGAGGTTTTAACAGCAAGAATGATGTTTTGCTGATGAGAGAGTGGAAAAGGAGACATATATGATGTACAGACTCCAGAGTGGGCTGTCCAAAGATGCAAAGTGTGAACTTATTCACTCAGTGGGTCAGAGTTAGCAGAGGGCTGAGTGGGTTCTGATTTCTTGTCAGCATCTTCTGGTCTTTGCTCCACTCCATGGATGAGGGTGCCATGAAGCAATGCAAAGTTTAAAGGGAGAAGATGTCTGCCTTTTCCCTAGCTGACTGAATGTGGCCTTTCCTGATGCCTGTGTCTTTCCAGATGCAGCCAAACTGAGTCTGGTGAGTGGCTCTGGACCAGCCTGTTTCAGCTGAGCTGTGTCTTTGCACTCAAATAGCTTCTGGTATGTGCCTTAATTAATTTAACTGCGTAATGTGCACAAGGGAGCCTCCTCCTCTTTCCTTGGACAGTGGCTTGCTCAGTGGATTTCTCATTTAAAAGTCCCAGTTAGACTGATTCTTTTGATGCTATTCTCTCTCTTTCTCTTGTGCAGGGTAAGCCAGATTCATTATAAGGCAGCGTAGCTGGGCAATTTCTGAGCTGTGGGTAAATAGCAGGACCTTTGAGCCGAGCCATTCCAGATGACCTAGGATGAATTGGGCTGCATTCCTAGCGAGGGCGCCCCTTTTCCTAAACAGAAGAATAGCCACCTCTTAAGCACTCCCACTTATAACTTGGGGGCAGATGTTTTGCAGTGTTGGTTTTTGCTGGGTTGAAAATATAGCATAAGGTTAGCAAAATATTTAAACTGTAGCATAGTCACAGGCTGAGTGCACAGGGTTTACTTAAGGGAGGAGAGTGCTATTTATGGAAGGCATGTGGTTTACTTCCTCCCCCCTGAAGTGGGAATGTTTCTCTGGGGTTTGGCATGCTCTTCTATGTATGCGAAAGAAAGAGACCAAGATTTTTGGAAACATTCAATATATTCATGTCCACTTTCTCACGCCAGGTGTGAGAACTTTCTGATTGTTTTGTGCATTCATATTTTACCTGCTAGGTTTTCAGCAGTATTTTTAATCTTTTACAATCAAACTGTGCAATTTTCTCCCCTTTATAGTAGTGGTACATTGATAATCTGAATTAAGTGCAAATTATGGGAGCCGATTAGGAGCAAAATGAGAAAAAGACATTACAGCTCTCGCAAATGCTTCATTATACTAAACTGCCAATTTTAAAATTCATTTCACTGACTTTAAAGTGAAATGTTTAAAGGAAATGTGGATAACTGGAAAGGTTGCCATGCTTCTTAAAAAAAGATTATGTGATGATATGAGATACTTGGTTGTCATTGTGTCAATTATGGCTCGTCAGGCAACATTAGTCTTTGATGTCTGGCATTTGTGAAAGACAGTTATACGAGAGAGCTAAAAAGCCCTGAAAAGTATGTTTGTTACTTGGCAGGGTTGAGTAAGACATTCAGCTCTGGAAAAAGGTCTTTACAGTCCAATATTGTCAAGGCAGGAAAATATTTTTATGACTCGAGAAAATGGATGAATTCATTTCCTAATCCTGGGAAGTGATTGACCCAGGAGTGGCCAGCCAAAAAATAGGACTTTGAGAATAGCAACTTGATGTACCCTGAATTTAGGAACCTGTGCTTGCCCCTAAGGTATGTCTCAAGCCCCTTGGCAGGAGTGAGACAGGAAGGTGGTGGAGCTGAGGGATGTCCTGTGGGTTTCTACACCTCCATGAGCTTAGGAAATATTTAGTTATCAAATGCTACACCCATGCTGGAGGTTTGAAACCCTTAGATTTTTGTTCAAACCATTAAGCTCTTTCATCTAATGAAAATAACTTTCTTTTAAAATGGAAAACATTAAACCAAACAATAACTATTTTTTTTCTTAATGACTTTTTTGATCCAAGAGCTTTCAGAGTGCTTAGCCTTGCAACTTCAGATTTATTTTTTTTTAAATTGCTTTACAAAATAACAGGATGTTTCTGTGGTGAACATACATCTGTGCTGGCTTTTGCTGAGCTTTGGAAATAGGTCAGGAATTAAAGCTCCGGCTTTGTGGTTCTGAGGAAAGCCCTTAAGAAACTCTCTCAGACATAAGAGGGTAAAGAGGGGTCACTGGAAGTACTGTTTGACCATATATAGATGGCATGGTCTCTCCCATCTGCAAGCATGTACATGCAGCCACGTCTATGTATGAGCTGCTGAAACTGGTGCTCCTCAATGCCTGCTTAGGACAGATTGCTGCAGGAAAAAAAAAGAGGCAGTCACGGGAAAACATTCAGAGAAACACTCTGCCTTCACCAGACGGTGGTGGCTCCTCCTTACATGCCTTAAGCTTAGCTGTATGGGCTAAATTTAGTCTATTGTTTTGTGTACCTCTGTGAAAAAACCAGCCCTATGGCTGGGTGTGCAATGTCATTGCCATGGAAACCGGCACCAAGCCTCATCCACACATTGTGCCTGGCTGGCCATGGATGGAGGTCAGGCCACTGACTGCCTACTGACCGATGGAGGTCAGCTCTGGCATCTGCACTTTGCCGCCCTGGGGTCTTTTGCAAGTCCCCCTAACAGCGAGGTAGTGGGAAGAGGGATGGTGTCTCGCAGAAGGGAAGAGGAAAAAAAATAGTGCAGGAAGCAAAAATGGCCAATGAGGTGTGAAAAATCAACCATTTTGTCCTGCTCTCAGATTGTACTCTCTTGCCGTAGTTTGTGAATTTTGGGGTTTGTTTTGATTCAGAATAGCAGTGGAAATTAATAACTGCTGCAACATTAGTGGGAGGTGCTTGAGTCATTTCTTATTCCCTCAGCCTGGGTCTCAGCAGGGCGGCACAGGAGCTCTGGGCAAGTGAGGCGTGCACTGAACGAGCAGCGTGTGAAGCACAGAGGTGGAGAACTTGGCATAGGGATTAAACCTGGACATGATTTCTGAAATGTTTCCTGAAGCATTAAAGAAAAAAAAGTTCAAAGCCCGAGGTTAAAAAAAAAAAGAAAAAAATAAAGATAAAGTGAACTGAAATAAAACAAAATCCAACCTTTGAGGTAAATGGAATTCCCCTATATTTGTCTTTCCCTACATGCTAAGAATGTTATGTCAGGATTACCAAATGTGAGGCTTTTTCTTTTCAACATTACAGAAGGGAAAAAATGGGATGGGAGGAGAGGTGATTTGTTGTTTTTTTTTTGTTTTCTTCAAGATATTTTTCCTTTCCTTTGGTATAAGCAACTTCTTCCATCACTCCTTAAGTCCACTGTATTTGTTAGACCTGCGGGTGGCTTTTAAACAACCTCATCACAGTGTAGCTTTTTGTTATCCTGAAACATCAGTTCCCAAATATGCTGTGTAGGCTGCTTGTCTTCAAAATGTGCACAGTTTTTCATGGCTTCTGTGCTCAGGTTAGGGAGAGCAGCTACTGCTTTCTGACCCTTCTTCTTCCCCTCTTCCCCTTCCCAGAGCCCCTGTGTGTGCTGAGGATGCAGCACAGATGGAAGAGCTCCCCCCAGCCCCTTTAATACTGCCTGCAGATGAAAGAGGAAAATCACATTTTTAGCTGCTGTAAAGAGGTCTGATTTCTTTGTTGTGGATGCTGCTGGGTGTGTTTTACTGGCAAAAGGTTAAAGCATGGCTAAAGGGTTAGAAACCTGAGCATAATACAAAACTTGGGTAAGTGCAGCTTTAAAGGTTCTTCTCCCTCTCTGTGCCTTCTGCTCTTTTTCCTGTGGTTGTTAATCAACCCAAACTAACTGGTATAGGTCAGATGAACATATTAACAAAATCTTTGCTACACATTTTTTCTGCTCCTGCTTTCCAAGCAGCCTGTGGGGGCTGTGGGCTACATGCCATTCTACCAAAATATTTTAAGCATTAAGCCATTCCTTTGGGAGTTGGTATTTATCTAAGAATATATGCACTTAATCTCCAAGTGTGGTAATTTTTTTTTTTATCTTTTGTTACATAAAAATATTTTCAAATCTGAGAACCTGCCTTGCATAAATGTGCAATAACACACTTAGTCTTGGCCCCTGAGAGGGGCTGGCTGTAGTCAGTGGCTGTTTAACAACTTGTCAAGGGGAAATTGAGTGCCAGTGCAAGGTGAAGCCTTGAGCTGGCTGGGGAACTGCACTGTAGCTGCTGCTTCCCTCCTTTGTGTTTCCTGCAGCAACTCTGCTCCATAAGTCTTCCTGCGGGGAACATGCCAAGAACACAGTACATGGAGGCAGAAAGGGGAGAAGTGAAGCTTGTGCTGCTAATGTTGCTCCTCAGGAGGCTTTTTGCTTGGTCAGTTTGAAGTCAGGAATGATGTCTTTGGGTTCACAAACTGGGATCCTTGGTGGCTTCATTATAGATCCTGCATTTCTTTAATAAACCAGGTGCCTGTAACTCCTGTATCTCAGCATCCTGTGATGCTGCTCATAGGGGTACAGCAAGTGTGCATCTTGAGCTGCGTCTCTTTGCTGTACCCCTTCATATCTCTGCTTGCCCTCAGTTGTGCCACTAATGATAATGTGAGGGTGATGACAGTCCTGCAGCGTTCCTGATTGTGCATGTGTGCCAATGCCTACCACAATTGTCCATCCTCTATGATCCCAGGCAGCAGAGAAATTAAATCATTGAGATGCAATACCATGTGTGTCCAACTCCAGCACATTCAAGCTGTGTGTGGCTTATTGTCACATATGTGTGTAATTGCTAACTGGGTCTTCATGAAAATGGGTTGCTGTCATTTTCTCTTTGATTAGGTTCCTTTCTAATTTAAAAGAAGTCTTCCCTTGAGGGAGGTTTTTCTTCATTTATTTTGTTAATGGAAGCTTCTTTGAATTATAAACTTACTTCTCTGTACCGAGCTTAGAGAAAAGAAATGGACTGACAAAAACCTAAATATTGCTGCTAAACCTGAGTCTGACAATGTTCAAGTTTAAAAAAAGAAGTAAAAAAAAAATATGAAAGTCAAGTTTGTTTCTGGTCTTTTCTTGCAGATTTTAAAATGTTTCTGCCAAGAGAAATGACCACAGTGCATGAAGCTATGGAAAAAACAGTTGAATCTTTTTATATGTTGATTTTATTATAATATCTAGTCCCCTCTTTTGAACATATAAGTCAGGGAAATACATGCATGGAAGTTCAGAAATAAATACCTGGACTTATTTTAACATGAAAGTACTCAGAATATATAAAGATTACCTTATAGATATGCTTTGTTCTTTAAATGAAATAGTGAAGTTTGGCATGCTTCTTAAAGAGGCCTTTTGCCAGTCTTTTCCCATATTCTTAGCTCATGCCTTTGCATAATGATGTGATCCATGGTGGGTAGGAATAATTCGGCCTAACGATGAATAATGGTAGCATTTGTGGTCAACTGGTCATGACATTCTCATTTGAACATTTCTCTTTGGGAACTGCGTCTTTTGAGTCATGAGACTTGCAGTAATGTCAAGAGAGAGAGCAGCACAGAATCAGGCTGGATGAGGGAGAAAGGGGACACTTGTTTTCCAGGGTCCACTGCGGTGGAGGACGGAATTAAAGAAAAAAAAAAGCCTTGCTTGAGATACTGGTAGCTTTACAATCCTCTCTTTGTAACACTTCCTCCCCTCCCAAGTACTTCTGTGTTTAAATCAATGTGTGTCTACAGTTCTGTGAACAAGACCCACTGGAATCTCAGTGAGGGAAAAACAACCTGCAGGAAAGGAGGTGGTGGGAGTAGAGAAGGACAGGGTAAACACCAAGTTAGGAGGAATTTATTGGTAGCCTAAAATGAGCAAATGTAGAAAAGAGCAGATGATTTTTAAACATGCTGGAATCAGACATTCTACTCCAGATTTGGATCCTCCTGGGCAGCAGAGGAAGGGGAACACGTTGATGAACCTGGGGATCAGGTTTAAATGGAGACACGATGTAAGCACTGTCATGCCAGAATGACCTACTTCCATCATGCCTCATCTGTGTCATTTCTAAGTCCTGTGTATTAGGTATATATGAAGGTTAGTTACACAGAGATATATTATTCATTCATAAGTAGAGAGGGATGTGTGAAAAATGCAGAGTTCCCCACAGTAACTAAAATAGGCATTCGTGGTACGTGTGTATAAAAATAGTCTGGACACTATAGCTCTCATTAAAGTTGGGTTTGAAGTACTGTAATTGTGCTGATTAGATGTGTAGGATGTATCTGATTTCTGTTGAAGCAAAAAATGTGTTTACAGGAAGATGAATAAATGGGAATGCAGTATCTGTGATTCAAGGGAGAAGAATTATTAATGTTCCAATGATTTTGCAAACTGAAAGTCCTGGAAGTTGGTTGTGATCTAAGAAAACCACAAGTGCTCAGGCTTGGTTTAAATTAAATCTCTCAGAATTTGTTTGAATGTATGACTAGAAATCCAAATATTGTGGTGATAAAAGAACTGACACTCTTTCCATCCTTCAGATATCATTTACAGGACACTGGAGATGGTGGAAGAACCAGAAAGCTACCCTGCTCTTCCATGGTGTAAACTACTGCTGAAAATCATAAAGAAGAAGAAAAAAACCTTGATTTGTAGTTCTGAATAAAGTGACATTAAGAGGACAGATGCTTCCTTGTCACATGATACTTAAGAGATTCTGATAATGTATCCAAAGCAACTCCATCTTCAAGGGGAAAAAAAGAAAATCATGCCAAATCTGATAGTCTTCTGATGTGTTCCGTTAGTTGTGGATTTCCACAAGGATTCTTCAAGCCCAAAACTAATTATTATGAAAAGCAGTGGCCTTATTCAAGATGTCACAAGGTAACAGAAGCATGTCAAAGTGGTACAGTTTGTGCTGAAATCTAACTATTCTACAGCAGCTGAAAGGGTTGAAGATAACCCTCTTCATCAGAGGTATATTAGAAATTATTTGTAACAGCGGCTCCAGTGTTTGGCCTATGGTCTTCAGAGAAGTTTAGAAAAGTATTTTCACACAGTATGTGCCCAAAGTTTTTTTTTCAAACTATCCTCTGCATTTTATTTAAGTCATGTAAAATTTGTAACTGGAGACTACAGACCAACTGCCCATCCAAAGTAAGCAGCAATATTAGCTGGAGAAGAAGGAATGAAAACCAGATTAAGCTGCTAGAATATTTTCTTTCATTTGTATGACAGTGCTTTATGAGAGTTCCAGCTGAAAATGAGGGCCTATATAGTTTGATTCAATACAAAAGCAGTGCACAGTGTGTAGAGAGAACACAGAGAGTACATGCAGTAATTGTTTGACCTGAGATATTTGTATAAAGAGTTGTGGGAAAAAGAAGCAATAAAGGTGTTGATTCTGTTACAATTAAAATAAAAGTACATGAAGTTTTACTTTAATTCCTCTAATTTTGCTTTTTATTTGAGAAGGGTGTGAGAAGTTTGATTTTAATCTGGACTAGCCTAAAGCAGCTGCGTTATTTCAACATGCTTTTACTTTCAGGCTCTGTAATATGGTAGTCTATGACAAGAGAAGAATGACAGCCTAGAAAGAGCAAATGTTCCCTTGATGAGCACCACCAAAGTTTTTATTGACCCCATGGAACACTTTCCCTAAGCAGGCAATTCAGCTTCTCAAAATAGTAGCTGTAATGATGGTCAGTAACATTTACATGCGTAAAATGGATAATTCCTCACTTAGGATGAATTTAGACCTGCTGTAGTGGGTTTAACTTTGAATTCAAATGATTTGCACATGCCTGTGTCATGGCAGAGTGTGATCACCTCAGCTTTTTAAAGTTAGATTGTTGAAGATATTGAAGCAAATATTTTGGAAATATATTTCCTAATCATAGAATTCCTTTTTCACTAAGGATGTGGCTTTGATCAATTATTTATTTAACTGTTCTCAAACATATTTACACTTTTCAAAACCTTTCTTTGTTCAGTTTGTGCCCAAACTGCATATCCTTGTCACCAGCTTCTGCAGAAAGTCTGAGGGAAGTGGCAGCTGCAGTTCTGTGCAGCTCCAAAAGATGAAACAACCTGAGGGAAACAAGTATGAGATTTGATTTTTTTATCTCCTTTTATTTTGTGAGTGTTCACTGCATTAGAATATCCTCACCAGTAACCCTCCTGCAGTTATCAAATGTCTCAGCTTTGTTTCAGTGCTTAACCAGTTGTAAAAGATGTTTTATTGCCTTATGTATTTGTCCACCATTTAAGTAAATCACTTATTATTTTATGTACTATAGATGACTGTAAAAAGGATATTTTTTTTTCACTTACAGTGACTAGTGGCCAGGTATGCACACAAACCAGCATATTTGGAGCAAGCAGCAACCTGTCCTGCAGTTATTTGAGCAAGGGGAGTATGGACTCATTACCCCATGAGTAATGCAGTGATCCACGTGCCCTGCTGCTGAGGACCAGCTGGCTGCTGTGTGCTATCAGAGCTCCTTGCCAGCAGGCATGGCTCATTAGGAGCCCAGTTGCAGGATATAACATCTTTGCAGTCAATTAACAATGCTGCTCTTTAAAAAGGTCCAGATCCTTCCTGATTCAGCAAAGCACTTCAATATATGTTCAAAGTTAAATGCTTGATTAAAGTTTTGTGTAATGAAGATGTGAGGTCTTGTGCTTGAGGTTAAACAGGTAGGCACATTCCCAAATCAGGGCCTGACATGTTATAGTTCTTAGAGGTTTCCAGGAATCTTGAATATCCTGAAATACTGACTATGCTGATTTCCAAGCTGAGTAAAACCTACAACCGAAAAACAAAATCACAGCACATGACTGTGAAGCATGCAGGAAAACATTTTAAAATCTATATCTGGTCATCATTGATGCTTGTCTTGCCAAGGAAATGCTAACAGACTGTTTATATTTTTGAAACCTTAAAGTAAATTAAAGAAACGACACAACCTTGTAATCTGGAAATGGTGAAAAAAATATATTTGGTAAAATTAATTTATTTTTTGAAGAAAGAAGCAATGAGAGTAATTGAATTGTTATGCACTTCCTGACTGTAATATTTCTCACTGGACAAGGTTGTATTTTGTAGCGTGCTTCCTGTGGTCAGGTAAAGGAAGACCAAAATTCAAGATTTTGCTTTAGCATTTTATGTAACAATGTCCACCACTTTCCCATGCTTATTTTCCATTGTATGACATCTGCTCAGCTATTGTAATATCCTACTGATAACTCATTGCAGTAATAAGCAAATGTCTTTTCTCTAGTTCAGTAGGTCAACAGCAGAATCAAAGATAATCTCTCACTGATTGTGAGTTATTTATTAACATAACCACTCTGCTGCTTGTGGATCTAAACACCTTACTATGAGACCTAGACTTTCTATTTTCTGTAATAGTACGTTGAATTGCCAGAGCTCACTGCTTCATCTTCTGCAATGTCTCATATTCTTATATCCCTACTAATAAAATGCAAAATTCCATCTGACTGCAATGAGTGTAGATTGAAACCTCAATTAATTTTTAAAGAACTTGTGATTTCTGATGAAGCATCCTGTGAATGTGGATTGTTCCATACTTCCTCTTATTTACTTTGTCCTGTTAGAGAAAAAGTTGAAATAAGCTTCCTGGTGTGTGTGTGACACCTTACATGTACATTTTCAACTTTTGTTTTCAGTCTGATTTGGGTTGGAGTATTATTTTGATTTTAATTTAATATTTGGACCTGAAACTTTAAATGAGACAGCCAAAACAAACACATCTCCTGCACAGAGCCTATCTAGAAGTAGATGGAATTGGATCACAGCTTGTAAGGCAGGCACAGCACCTCCTGTTGAGGTATGTCATCCATGCCCATGGAGCTGGTTCTAGCTGCCCTGGACACCTCTGGGGCTGGGGATAATGGCTTCTGGCAGCCTGAAAGATAAGGCACGAGTCAGATTCTAGGGGGTCTGCAAATGGTTTCCACTCTCATATTCACTGGATCTGTTCATGGGTAAGACTCAAAGGTTTTGCAGGTTATCATGTTCCAGATAAGTGGGGGAAATTTTGGGTTTAGTTGGTGCAGCACTTGATCACCTCAGAGATGGAGGCTCTGGAAACTGAAATCCAGAGAGCTGAGGCAAACCCTGCTACAACAGCGTCCAAATTCCACATCCACCACAGCCCACCAGAAATCTGATGCGCAGTGACAGCCCTGCCTTTCTTTGCCTTGCCCCAAACTTCCATGTTATTTCAGATGTAGCAATTTGGGTTCAGTGATAGACACCTCTTTAGGTGAAAGCATTTGCAGCAAAATGTCCAGCCCCTTCCAGGCACAGGGCTGAACCTGAGCTGGGAAGCTCCATCAGAAAACGGGCAAACTTTGGAACAGTTCAGACTACATGTGAACTTTGCCACTGATTAAATGTAAATAATCCTGCTCAGACTCTAAACAGCTGAGTTGAAGCAGAGATTTAGAAAAGAAAGAACTTGGATCACAATTTTATGGCTATCTCTAAAATATTTTATTGCTGGTTTAAGGCACCAGAGTGTAAATTATGGGGCTTTAAAGAGTTGCAGTGTGAAGGTTTTATCCTTTGCTTATGTACAGAACATAAATGCCACTGTTTTGTTTTCAGGGAAATTAAATACATATTTTTAAAGTGTTTAGGAAGACAAGTGGGTTAGTAAGAAGAACACCTTACTTTTTTTTTTTATGTGTCAATACTGGTTTTTTTTTGAGTTGATAATGACTAATTATTGTCAGTCAACTGATGTATGTCAAAGAGTTGAAAAGAAGGAGAGAGGAATAAGTGTGTGTTGCATGCTTGCAAATACCACTGTGATGGAAATGGTGTGTCTAACACCACATGGATCAGAGAAGAAATGTCTTCTATTACATGACTGTTGCAGAAAATTATCTTTTGGAAGCACAAGCCATTTCTCAGGTCTGAAACAAACCTTATATAGTTTGTGTGTAGATAAAATTGGCTTATACTGTGTGCACACATGTATACACATGTCTACACAAATGCAGTTCTGTAGATGCAACAACAGCTACCATATTTTCTCATTTGCAGTGAAACTCTATGGTCATGTTATCCATTTTTAGAAGAGAAATAATGTTTAGTTTCCTACTACATTTTTAAAACTAACTTAAAGTGATCTAATTCAAGAAATGTGTTCTATTTTGTAGACCAGAGTTTAAAGATCAATTCCTTTTGGATGTGACTTCATCAAGATTCATCAGTAGCTCACTCTGGCCTTTATCTCTTGGGGTTTATATCCAGTATTCATTCAGATTTTGCTCCATCCTTTGTCAAACTGACTCACTGTTATTTCCTTCCACTGTCTCATGCTGAGTGACCATGGGCAGAAAATATGTTTTCAGCTGCTCCTTTTAGTTAATTGTCTTGTTCCAGTAGACTCAGCTAAATTTTTCAAAAGTTATGAAACAGTTATGTCTGTGTATGTGAACTCCATGTTATTCTCCTATGCTCAACCTTGGCACCAATTTCCTTTCCAAACTCTGGGAAAAATGCTGGTTTATATCTATTGGGATGAAACTCAGGTGTAATTCTCCTGTTCTTGAAGACTGGAAGGACTGGGAGGGGACATGAGTAGCCATAGTGGTGGGAAATGCCTGTTTTTAATTATTCTAAATTATTGTTCAAATCTCTTGCATGTAATGTCTCTGTTCTCTTAGGAGATTCAGATGGATCACTCTTTAACAGCTGTCAAGGCTAATACTGCTGTACAGTCCCTGCTTTCAGCAGCATCCTCAGTGTCCTTGTGGTGGGGTGTCTTGGAAGGACTGTGCAGATCAAGCTTCACACTACCTCTGCACTTCAGGCTCTCTGTGCTGTGAGTACACTGAATAATGTTGTGGTAACTTGGCATGCCCAAGCTGGTTAACTGGAAGTGCATTAACTTAGCTGCTGGAAAACTGATTTTGATGGTTTTATGCTTTTTTGGTGGATGAAACTATGTATCTGCCCCAAATAAATATGAAAGGTGCTTTTATATTGATTTATTAGGCCCTGTAATCACCATAAGTTTCCAATGATTGTAGGTTAAATGGGTATTTTTCCTCTAGTGCATTACAAACATGCTGTAAACAACACAAAGGCTATATTTTACAGGCAGCATCTGATAAACATAATTCTGTTGCTGCTGTTCCTAACAAGAATGGGAGGAGATGCTTTTAGTTATTTTGAATATCTGTCTTGTAGTAACTCTGAGTATATAGATAGAGGTGGGAAAACACTATGTACAGAGGTGTTCATTTTCCAGCTGTGAGAAAGACATGTCTGCAACCTAACTGGACTTGCTTCAGCTGAAATAAACACTTTTGGGAAGAATTTGGCTGAATGGTTATTTTTGGTCTGGCAAAGGGGAAACCGACTGTGTGACTGTTATTACCCTGATGCCAATTACTGGAACCAACCAGCTTAGGGGCAATTTGCTGACTTTGTTTAAAAACAAAACTGGTCTTTCTGGGTCCAAATGTGATTTAGGAAGGGAGGAGCTCTAAACTACTTTTTTTCTTTTTTCTTTTTTCTTTTTTTTTTCCCCTTCCTTTAGAAAAATAAATTAAAAATATTTAAAAAAATTCCTAGCTGAAAACATTATCTGAACACCACATGGTGTGGGATTTAGGGAATTAACAGGATGATTCAGACATACAATCCTCACATTCATTCCCACTCCTGAGAACTTTCCTTAAGGAATAAAATTTCTTTCCTGCACTTGGTCGGAAACAAAACAAACTGAAACGCTTCTCTCCTTTTTTTTCCTCTTTCTTTTTTTTTTTTTGGCTGGAAAGTAGCACAACTAATAAACCAAACATTAAGCTCCATCACATGCTGTAGGCCAGTATAATCTCAGGATATGAGTGGTGTGATTTCAGCAGGCATTTGCAGCACTCCTCCCTGTGAACTCTTGGCTGATATGTTGTCCCATCACTGCTTCCCTTTCCTCTCCCCTGCTCCATATGGAGACATGTGGCAGCAGGAACTGAAGGGTGGTTCAAAGTGTTGTCTTTTCATATTTTGTCCTTAGGGAGTGGGACAGAAAGCACTGAGAGTGCTGCCTTGTGTAATGGTTTGCATTTCTGTGAGAAGACAGACCAAGGGCAATGCCTGAGCTCTGACCTTGGGTATGAGAAATTTGTGGTCTTGCAACCCACTGCTCACTTGATATAACTCTGGTTTCCTTTTCCTATATGTGTGGGGGGGTGGGGGAGGTCACATAAGCTGCTGTGAATCTCTTCAGCATGAATTCAGAGTACTCAGATTGTGCAGAATTCCCAAGGTGCGCACCAGAAGAATTTTATGATGGATTGGTTTCCCACTCTTTCCCCTTTTGTTTCTTCTTATCAAAACCAAACAAACTCAAACAAAACATATCCTTTCATTTAAGCAGGAAATAAAGGAAGCTTGTGAAACTTGGTGTTTGCCCACGCTGCAGTTTATTTTAAATGCCCACAGGCACCTGTATTTTCTTGCTTTCTCCTTCACAGGATTGCTTTCCTCAGTGCCCCTTGTGCAGATATGTTTTAAAAATTCCTCTGCCATAACATTTAATATTTTTTAAATTTACAGTCAAACTTTTTTCCCACCTTGATCATATTTCCTCACTACCCAGAAACTTCTTTTTCCATTCTCTTGGTCATTCTTTTGCTCTTTGAATCAGGAAAATTCTCTTAGCTTACTCTTGTATTTTCCGGTTCACAGTTGAATCAAATAGTACTAAACCTACCTGGCCTTTTCTTGATTTTCTTTTATAATATATTTTTTTTCATTATTTATATTGCTGGCATTCCCTGCCAAATTGAGGCCTTGTTGGTCAAACTGTCTGACCTCTATCTTTGTTCATAGAGACTCCTTGGCCGCCTTCTAAAATTCAGCTGAGTTCAATTGATTGTTTCAAGCTTCTCTGCATTTCCAGTCCTGTTTCATACCTGCTTTTCTTACTGTGTCTTTAGTTTGGGGGAGCAAAGGAAATTTGCTAAATACCTTGTAGCCTGTTCCCTCTCACTGTCACAATTGTAGGCAACTAGATTAGCAGCTGCATTACTTACTTCATTCTAAAGACAAATCCAGCCTAGAGGAGGATCAGAGTGGCTGCCTGCAATATATTGCCTTTCACCACACTGCTGATTCCCATTTTGCTATGCCAGATGCTGCCAACACCCTTGTCTCTAAGGTGCTTCTGTAGTCCTGTGTCTCTCCTGCCTTTCCTCTAGCTGATGTTTCGCTGGTGTTTAAATCCACATCCACCTGTGTTTTTATTACCCACAGAGGTGGAAACTCTGCCCAATCATTCTTTTTCATCCTTCAGTTTCCTTTTGTTTTGTCTTACATATATTCAAGGGGGAAACAGGAGGAGGGATGGAAAAGGAAGGGTTCGGTCTAGACTTCCAAAGTAATTTCCTTTTCCCTACAGAGCACAGCTCATTTCCTTCCAGAGAGATGTGTCTGGGAAGTTGCACATTTCTTCTCAGCACTGACTTTCCTGAAATTTGTTGAGTCAAAGCACAGCTACTAGGCAGGATCCAGAGGACCATAAACGTGTGTGGGTGTTTTTGTCACTGCCAAACAGGAGAATAAACAGAGATTAATATAGAAAGGAGAGGACAGTCTAGATAAGCAGCCACAGTGTGGAAAAGTTAAAAAAATAGACAAATATCCACAGACACACCTGCACTTGGGCGTTTCTGCACTGTGGGGCCTCACAGGACTTATTTTTGCCATAAATGTCTCAAGGACAGAGAACTGAGCAATGTGGAAGTTGATGATTTTCCTTGAGGGTTAATTACAAGTTCTTGCCTTTGGGGAAAAAAAAAAAAAAGTAATGGTTTATTGTTCTAAATTTAACTCTTTATACATTACATTTAGCTCAAGACAGGAGAGTTCTTTTTCTTTGAAATGCATTTATATTTTCTGGTTTTTTATGATATGCAATTTAGTACTGTGGCATCCACTCTTACAAGCTTTCTGTGTTTGCTTTAAATCAAACTAATAAATTGGTTTAAGTCAAATTAAAACCAGGCTGAAATAGTAGTGTAGTCATGACTGACCAACTTGCCTCCTCCAGAGAGGTCAATATGCTTTGGGAAAAAAAAAAAAAAAAAAGTGGTGAGATCATAATCTGTTAACTCCATGGAGTTTCTAGTTTAGTTGATGCCTATATGTGTTTGTTTGCTTAAAAGATGAGATTTCTTCTGTGTTGAGAGAGCATAGAGACATGGAAGATGAGCTGGAATTTGACTATGTGTTTGATGTAAGATAATTATTTCATCCATTCCACTCAGTTTTTACTTAGCAAGACAATTCACATAGTGTTCATTGTCCTGCCACCAGTAATTGCAGATATGTCTGAATAGCTGATACTTATTTCTGAGTCTGAAAACTCATAACTGATTTATTGTGTTAATTGTCAGAAAATGCACAATGAAATTTTAGAGAAGTCCTTCCAAAGTACTAGGTATTACAGTTATGCAGGAACTTGAGTTGGTTGGTATTTTTTTAGTAGATGAATAGATAAGGAAACTGCCCTTACATTTTGTCTCAAAAGTGAAAGTTCAGCAAACTATAGGCAGAGGAGCTTTAAAAAAATCTCCTGCTTCTCAGGCCCTTTGCTTTGAAATCCCAACTACAGAAAACCCTTCTGCTATTAGCCACAAGGTTAAACACCACCATGTTTGCTACTCTCCAGCTTAATGACATTTTTCCATGCAAAGAAAAACACCTGGCTTAGGAAGAGGTTATGTAGGGCTGGGCATGCTGGGCAGGCACTGGTTACTGCATCCACTCAATCTTCTTTCACTCAGTAGTGCCAACATACTGGGGCCTCGCAATCTGGAGCTGCTGTCTGGCGCGGGAGGTTTTGTAAGGCCAAGAAAAAGACACTGCAATGCAATGCAAAGGCCTTGTTGTGGAGCTCCCACTGCAAATTATAGAACTTCTCTGTGAGACTAAAGGGTGCTTCTTTTTGGTTAATTCAGTCAGATTGCAGGAATCCAAACTTCTACAACTTTTCCATTAGTGGAGGAACTTCTGCAGTGAAAAGATGCGTAGCTGGTAGCTGAAGGTGCTTGAACTAGTTATTACTTACTATAATTCATCCAGCTGTGTTGGGCTGGTTGGCTCAAGCTTTCAACAGCTGTAGCTAGCAGGGAAATTTCTGCTCTGTTAAAGAGAGTTCTGGCAGTCCCAGGTATTCAAGATGAAATGGAGGTGGGGAGGGGGGGAAAGATGGTTATGACATTCTGCTGGTATCATCTGCAATTGAGGAATCACTGTGGGCTTTTTTATTATTCCTGAAATGTGTAGCTCTTTCTGGCTTGGAATTTTTTTTTCTTTTGCTTTTGACATATTTGATGTCTTGTCAGTTCTAAGCCTGCATTTATTAGATGAGCTGAGGGTGAGAGGCAAAGGTGCTGCTATCTTAGGGGTAGAATGGATACAAAACCAATATAAATTATTTAAAAATGCTACTTTTGTAGATATGATTGTGGCATTATGCACGCTGACCAAGAGAAGAAACTGCAATAGTACATAGTATTTTTACCCTGCCAGAAAAAAGGGCAGAATCTCAAACTTTTGAGTATTTTTTCATCTAATTTTTCCAAATATGCACTCTAGTGGTAATTGTGATAACAGGGGGAGGATGACTCTTCAGGCACAAATTGAGGTTGAGTGTGTTTGTACATGTAGATGCTCAGTGTTGCACAAAGCAGGGCAGTTCTGGAGAAAGAAAAACAGCTGTGTTCCTGCAAAGCCAGGATTTGAAGCAGTGCTATGTTAAATGCTGAATTAGGCAGATCAAAATACACAGAAGGAAAAAAAACAGGGTATCTAGCTCTGTTGCCTACCATCTGGAAGGATTGCAGAGCCTGTGCTGTGTCCTAGGGTCTGTCAGTGGCATGTTGTATGACCTTAATAAAGAAACTACATCTCAAAGTTCCTAAGGTCTTACATTTGTAAAATGAGAACAATAAGCAAGGTGCCCTGACTTCTGTGAATAAAAAGGTGCTGTATAAAAATTGTTTTAGTACTGCTAATGATAATAATAATATATAGGATAATTATGGATTTATTGTCACCATAATTTTAATTCAGACAGAATTATGTCAATTTTTTTCTCTTAACAGTGCTAAGATACAGAAAGTTGTAAAGATAAAAAATTGCAATTTCTTTCTCTTAAGGCATTGCATAGGCAAAACCTGTAAAGATCCCAGAGTTCTTTGCTTTTTTCTGGTGTGTAACATAGCCCATAGCAGTAAAGTATTTTCAGATCAATGCTTTTTCAGCAGAAGTGTTTAGCACTTTCCCAGGAAACGATCAACAAATAAAACACACTGGGAAAGGAAGCTAGCATTTACTTTCTGTTTTTAAGGGTGGCTTGTATTTTGCAAAACAAGATGGATGGAAGGGGCCGCATGTCCCATAGCATTAGTATCTAAAGAACAGTGTGTCTTACACTGCACTAACAGTGGTGGAATGTAATAGATAAGAAGAATTACATTTCTTATTTGTACCTTTGCATCCCAATTATTGTTACTGTAGCTGACTCTGAGGCAGAATGGGCATAGGATGCATGGCTATCTCTTGGCATCAGGTCTTGTCTCTCAACAAGTGGTCTCTTTCCTGTCACTGTTTCCTTTTCAATTTCCCTGGCCCAAATAAAATAAAGTTCATTCACTTTGAAAATGTGAAGTGTGTTCTTTTTAGTCTCTAGATTTGGAAAAAACCCCATAGCTGGCTTGTTTAATGACAATCCTTGGCAGCAATCCCTAATTTCAAAACTTGACTTTTTTCAGCACTGTCAGTGAGCTCAAAGGGGCCAGATTTGGGCAGACAGCTGTGACGCTCAGTGGAACAGGAAATGTGCTTGTAAATTATATTTCTGGTTAGTGCTTTTCTTTTTCCTTCTTTGGTACAAATGTGATGAATACTCACCACCACTAAGCTGGTTGGAAGCAAGCAAAGCAACAAGGTAACACCACATACAGAGTTTTTTTTCAATATGAAGGAAGTCTTGGAGTTTCCTAAACACTTGGAGGAGGAATACTTTCTTCCTGAAACTTCAGGATGCAAATGAAGACTTACTGTGTATCCCTTGAATCTTGCTACCTTTACCTAAGCATTTAAGAGGTGCTACAGGAATAAGTGTGACCAGAGAACCATAATGCTTCTCAGAAAGTATCTTTTTTCAGATGTGACACTCTCCATTTTATGTCACCCTGGGAGCCCTGCTAAAGCAAAGAAGAGCAAATCCCTCCATCACAAATGTATAATAAGGGCTGAGGATGGATTATAAAGGTATGTCTTCCACATCACTAAATTACTTTCCTCTTTCCTGCCCATTGCGTATATTAGAAACATTGCTGGAAACACATCTGGGAAATTAGCAGAATGTTTGTTTTACTTCTTTTTGAAGTGTTTTTATGGTTTTAGGTGAGTGTTTGACTTATGTTCATTGGCCCTTGCACAAGAGACTGAAAGCTATTTCCTTTTTCCTTAATTAGAGCATGTGGAATATCGGGTTTCTGAGCAGTGAATTTCCTTTCAGGAGATAGGTGAGCATATGTGGTAGAAATGGTTGTTTTTGTAAACTTGAGAAGTTGGTTCTTCTGTATTTTATAGATATTTTCTTCAGCCAAACTTGTACTTTTCATACAGAGAGAAGTGCATTTTTTTTCCTTCCCCACCTCCCCTTTTTATTTTTGGAATTAAATAGAGAATTGGGAAGTTAGAAATATCTGAGGGAATTTCTAGGAGGGTGGCCATAGGAATATGGTAGCAAATGTTGTGAAGGCAACAGCCCAGCCCTGTTTGTGTGTGTAACTTTATTTTGAGTCTGCAGAGCTGGTGCTGGTGAGAAAGGTGAAAAAAAAATTAAAAATGAGAGATTGTGTGCTGTTTTTTAAGGTCATGTATTTTTATATCTGCTGGCTTGTCTGTGTGGGTGGGCAAGTATGAGTCTTGGTCTGTCTTCTTGTGCAATGTCAGAGGGAAGCTCAGGTCGGTGTGGTGCCAGGGCCAGCCCACATCCTCCACCCACACAGGCCATGAGCAGTTGCACACATCAAAAGGGAAAACCCTCAGCTCCTGGCACCGTTGGAGCAGGTGTGAGAGCTCACAGTGACATCAGATGACTGTCACATTGCCTTGGGGCAACCACCAGTGCCTGGCCCATGTGCTATGTACATCAGGTATACCTCCTGAAATAAATGCTAGTCTCTGGTGCAGCTCTAGCACTCAGACCACCGATAACCATCCTTGTCTCTCACAGGTGCTTTCGGGTAGAGCAAATGGAAAGGAGAATGAGGAGAATGATTTTATAAAATGTTGCAGATCTCCATATAACACCTCCTGCAAAATGCCATGTTTTTTAAGGTGTCAACCACTTATAAACAGAGGGAGAGAGGGAAAACTAAGGCTGTGTCCAGCCAAAAGCAGAGTTGGCTAGATCAGTCATGACCAAAACTTTGCAGAGTTTTTGAAGCACAGACAGATGCTGTGCTGTGGGGAAAAGTTCTTGCAAAGCTACTGCTTTCATGTCCATTTAGTGCTGGGTTTTTTTAAACACCAATATTGCCCATTGAATTCGTTCCTTAAAAGGTGAATCCAGAATAAATGCATTCATCCTACCCAGCCCTCTTCATTTTGGTGTCTCAGTGTTTTGTAGTAGTATACCAACACCTACCTGTAAATAAATTGACTGTATGTAGTGAAAATACTCTGTACTTTACTCTTTGTCCAGGTAAGTGTGCAAGGTTATCACTGGCTTAATTTGCCTCTGGGAATTTGGTAGAGTGTTTCTGGGTTGTATGAGCACAGATAAGAGAAGAATTCAGTGGCAGCTTCTGGTGATTTATATAGGATATCTCTATTAGCCCTGATTCTGCTAAACAGATATATATTGGATTTTGACATATGCCAGTGGGCAGAGGAGGAGATGCAAGGACTGTGGAGATGGTAGGTGCCTCCAGTTCTGGGCATGCTCTTACAGTTTTTGGTAGAATGATGTCTTTATTATTTGTGGGTGGAATCTCAAAAGTTTAATGTCTCCAGAAATTAAGTTTAAGATGTGTTTCAACCTGTCTGTAGCAGTTTATCCTCTCAGAGCCTGCAGGACAGGATACATGTGTACCATCCTTCCAGCTGCAGTCTAAACCTTGCTTATGAACAAGTGTATGAAAAAACTCAGTTTAAATTAAAGGGCTTATTCAGTTATTTTATCTTTGCACATAAGTAAGAGATAGCAGGATTTTAAGAAGGAGTGATGTTAATCACTATAGCAATCCTTTCTAAGGAAAAAACCCCACTTTTTCATCCATTAAAATACCGCAGCCTTCCTGATTAAGTGTATTCACAGATATACAAAATCACAGGGTAAGGGCCTGCTTGGGAACAAATTCCCACTATATTGCCATGCCAACACGTGTTCATGCTGTTCCATTTCACCAACAGACAATAACAGGCATAGATGCCTAGACCCATGAAAGGAGGTGGCTTCAGTTCTGCTGTGCAGAGTTGTTACAAGCAGTACAACAACTCTGACTTCAACAAGGTATTTTCAGCCTTGAAACACTTTTATTTAGTGATAAAATGTAATGACTTAGCAAGTGTATAATTAAGTATTGCCATGAGTGTAGCTTCAATAGACAGTGAAACCCTCTTCAGCTATGTTACATAAGGTTTTGTAGGTGTGACATCTGTGAAGGGGAGTCTGAGTCTTTCTGGCTTAGGATGTGAACCCACCACCACTGAGCTGTTGAGAAGAATCTCCCTGTAAGAAGTCTTCTCTTCCCCCACTCCTTTAACTTTTCTTTCCTGCCAATAACCTCTCTTGAAAACTCCTGACCAGCTGCTTCAGTGTCTTGCTTTTGTTTTTTTTTTTTTTTTTTTTGTTTTTTGTTTTTTTTTTTTTTTGTTTTTTTGTTTTTTTTTCTTTTCCTATAAAAGCTGTGCCCTGCTTGTTTCACCCTCAGGAGCCACATGGGTAGAGGTTCTGCTTTAAGGCACAGGTACTGCTTTCTGTGCATGACATTGCATAGATGTTGACTAACAGGCTGGTGCACAGGAGAACGGCCATGTGATGATTACAAAATAAATGTGCTTAGCTTTACCAGGTCTGGTTTGCTACTTTACCATACAAATGAGTATGGTAACTCTGTTAATCAAGTTTTCACAGGGTAAGGGCAGAACAGGCTGGTACAGATAGTGGAAGAAATCAAGGGAGACACGGAGAGAGGGAGAAGAAAAGAAAAAAAGAAGGAAAATATTTGTCAGGCTTGATAATGTTAATGAAAACATAAAGAAAGAAAGGAGGAAAACAATGTTTGGAGAGCAAAGAGTGACCTGACAAATGTGACCTCTGTTTTTCCCAAGGGCTTCTGACTTTGAAACCAAAGCTGCCTTTAATGTTCACCAGGTGCCATCAGGGTGTTTTGATTGCCTTTATGGAAGGGAATTAACCTCACAGCTTCAGCATCTGCATTTCAGTGAACTTCAGGGATAGGGTGTATTCTTGTTCAGATCATAACCCTTAAGGTTCAAAGGCCATGAGCAGCTAAATAATTAATTCTGTTACTTCCACAAGAGGCAATGAACACAGACCTATAATTCACACTGGTTTATCACAGGAATTTTTCCAGTCCCTGTTCAAACAGCTTCTGCCTGAGCATCTCTGAACAGCCAACTGGAGCAACTGGAAAGCGAGGCAGAACATCGCAGAAGCAAAGCTGGCGGTAAGATTATTCCTCATGCTAAAATAATACCAAGAAGTTTGTATTCTGTCAGCTGAGATTATAGTTCAGTTTCTTGGAGCAAGTGAGATGCTATTTTACTGAAGATATATAGCTCTCTGTCCCCTGTTGTTATATAAGCAAATTGTGGTACTTATCATCCTCTTTCTGTCTGCTTCCTCTTCATAGGTAATTGTGCCTCTGATATTACCTAGATATCTCAGCCTTGCTTGTGACCTGAGAGTAGATTTTAGCTCTTCAGGTAATTGTCTTGTCCTGCAGATGACAGATTTATAGGAATATTGCATATTGTCAATAAAAAGAAACAGCTGACCGATCAGTGGGGTTTTTACTCCTCCTCCCCTTTTCCTCGGAGAAAACCAAGAGCCAACCATTTCTGGACAGCTCCCCCTCTCCTTGTGAAGTGCAGGGAATTCAAGCAACTCATCTAATCCTGTGGTGCAGAGGCTTTGTTGCAGCAGGGAGGAATTATAGTCAACATATCCTCAACAGAAGAGTTTTCCTGGGAAGAGGACCTAAGGCTACCTAAGGGCCAACTCAGGATCATTGAATTGTGGGTCACTGGAGTAGTGGCATGAGTAAGATTGCCTTGAGAGGTCCTGTCCAGCAATGACTCTTCAGTATCTTCAGTTTTCTCAGCCTTAGTACTGTAGCAAATACATGCTTTAGGAAGAGAATATGATGGTGTCTCTAACACTTCTAGTTGAAGTGCAGGACCTCATGGGCCCAGATGTGCAACAGGATGACCACTGCTTCAGCTCATCAGTCACCTTCTGCACCCAATATCTGTTCATTCTACTGTCACCTCCCACGCCCAATCTGTTTTACAGTCCATTCATTTCAAAGTATAGGACTGGAGTAACTTCAACAAGGGATAGGGAAAGGGTTTAAAAGGACCTGAAAAGTTTGCAAATTTACAAACCAATGCATTCAAATGATCATCATATTTGAAAAGTCATGGCAGTCCAGTGAAATTGTCACTGACTGGAAAAGGGAACACATAAAAGGGTAAAAAGGAAGACCTGAGAAACTGCAGGACAGTCAGTCTCACCCCAGTGCCTGGTAAGATCGTGGGAGAGATCCTGCTGGAAATAGTGCTTAGTCATGAGGAAAATAAAGAGATGATTGGTGGCAGCCAACACAGCTTGACTAAGGGCAAATCATGCCACACAAATTTAGTGGTCTTTTGTGACATGGTTACCATATTGGTGGATAAGGGAAGAGCAACTGATGTAATCTACCCGGACTTGTGCCAAGCATTTCACAATACCACATAACATCCTCTAAATTAGAGAGGTACAGATTTGATGGATGGATCACTTGGTGAATATGGAAGTGGCTGGACAGTTTCACTCAAAGTGTTGCAATCAATGTCTGGATGTCCAAGTGGAGGACGATGACGGATGGTGCTCCTCAGGAGTCAGTACTGGGGCCAACACTGTTTAACATCTTTGTCGGTGACATGGACAGTGGGCTTGGTGCACCATCAGCAAGTTTGCCAACAACACCAGAATGTCCAGAGCAGTCAACACGTTAGAGGGAGGCAATGCCATCCAGAGGGGCCTTGAACTAGCTTAAGAGGTGGGTCTTTGCTAACCTCAAAGCTAAACAAGACCAAGTGTAAGATCCTGCACCTGGACTGGGGCAATCTCAGACACAAATACAGGCTAAATTGTTGAGGAATGAATTGAGAGCAGTCCTGAGGAAAAGGACTTGGGAGTGTTGATTGACAGGAAGCTCAGCATGAGCTGGCAACGTGTGCAGTCCAGAAAGCCAACTGTATTCTGGTTGCATCTACAGAAGTGTGGACACCACATTAAAGGACAGGATTCTGCCCCTCTACTCTGGTGAGACCCCACCTGGAGTGCTGCATTCAGCTCTGGGGTCCCCCACATAAGAATGATACAGACCTGTTCAAGCAATTGCAGAGGAGGAACACAAATATGATCAGAGGGCTGGAACACCTGTGAAGACAGGCTGAGAGAGCAGGGATTGTTCAGCCTGAAGAAGGATCTGGGGAGACCTTAGAGTAGCCTTCCAGTACCTGAGGGGAGTCTACAAGAGAGCTGAAGAGGGACTTTGTACAAGGGCCTGTAGTGGTTGGACAGGAGTGAATGGCTTCAAACTGAAGGAGGGTGGTTTTAGATTAGATATTAAGGAAGAAATCTTTTTATGAGAACGATGAAGCAGTGGAACAAGTTGTCCAGAGAGCTGGTGGATGCTTCTTCTATATAAACTTTCATGTTGAATGGGTGTTTGAGAGACCTGGTCTAGTAGAAGATGTCCTTTCCCATGGCAGGAGTGTTGGAAGGGAATGATCTTTAGGGACCCTTACAACCACAACTGTTTTATGATTCTGTGATTTGGAATATTGATGTGCACTAAAGATCCAAGAGTGATGTCATTCGCTGGACTGTACATGATAATGGTGTTAGTAGTCACATTTCATATTGGGGCACTAATTGCATCTTGTCCTTACTTTTGTGTAAAAGCACTGAATTTATGCTGTAGTAATGGTTCTTATTTAAAATGAAAAATTACTGCATAAAGCTGTATTTGAATCCAGAGGGAACATTTGATTAATTAGTAAATAATCATATGTTGAAATTGAATCATACTGCCTTTTCTTTTCCAATTTTTCTTTGAGGAGTGCCTGCTATGAAAGTGTATGCACAAATAAATTGTTTCCTTATGTCTCTAAAACATGTTGTAAATGTTTAATTTAATTTTAATGGCAATGACAATTTAGAAAGGAAACACTATTCAAAGACAAGAAGTATAGCAGTAAGATTTTAATTTTATGAGTTTTAAATAAAATATTAGAAACATATTCTGGAATCACAATATTAACATCCATATGTATAGATATATATTTTTGTCTTGTTAACATCAAACTATGTTTGGAAATTTTCTTGAAAATTTCCAACGCATGTGCAAAATCCAGGTACCTGTTCTTTTGACTTCATGTTAGGATAAAAAGCATGCAGTTGGTGAGTGGGATTTAGCAGTACTACCAGCATAGCTCTGTGCTTTGGGGCTGATTATAATCACTAGGGAGATTGAAGTGTATTGAAAACCAGAAAATCTCGACAAGCCTTTTAAATGAATTGTTGAAGTCCTCTAAGAGGATTTCAGAATGAAGGTATCTGAATGCATTCACGTGTGTGGGGAAACCTGAGCACATATCTGCATTCCTGGGCTCTGGAATAATTTAATGTAATACTAGCATAAATTAAGCCTGTGTTACTTTAAAGTGCATGTCGACTTGGATCGTGCTTTCCATATCCATTCAGGGCTGTTATTAGTGTGAGGACACTTCTGATGGAGAACATGGACCTTCTTCAATTGCACTGAGTGATTTTTAAGGATGCTTCAGCATTGGGGACTCAATTACTGAGCCTGGAAGAGAATGTTTCAAAGCAGATTTGAAAAAATAAGAGCAACTGGCCCATCTTGGAAATAATACTGACTTTTATTTTGTATTTAAATTGTTTCTCACATGGTTAAAAATAATATTTTAGTGTTTATGAAGTCATCTCTAGTTTGTTTTCATGAGAAAGCTGTCTCAATATTTGCAGCTGAAAGGCTGTCCTGCTGCATTCCCAAATTTAACCTTCAGCTTCACTTCGCTGTAGCATAGCTCTGGTTACATTGTGAAATGAACAACTAATATAATCTTTACTACCTTTATTTCTTTCTGCACAAAGGTTGTTTCTGTGGTGGAAGAAAAACAATATTTTGAAGGGTGTCTGCCAAGGTACAGCTAGAAAAAAAACAGAAGTCAGAAAAGAATTCTTGTTATTTGCATTAAGAAAATATCAAATAATTCAAATACATATATGGCAAAAAATTTTCTGAAATTTTGACCATGCTTCTGAATGATTATGAGTTACTGGTGGTGATGAATCTCTGTGTTCGTATGAGTGAACAGAGAAAAGTTTACACTTAGATGTCCTGAATTTAGTGTTCTGGATGTATTCTGACTGGTTGTTTTTTTACATTTTATGCCTCTTGCAAATTAGCCCACAAAGTTATAAAGATATAGGTAAGCCAATGAGTTCATGAGTTTGAGATGCTACATCTATAGATGTGTACACAATTTTTTCATGTTGTAAAGTGTTGTCAATTGTTTGGGTTGGAAAGGACCTTAAAGATCACCTAGTCCCAACCCACCTGCCATGGGCAGGGACACCTTTCACCAAACCAGGTTGCTCGGGGCCCCATGCAACCTGGCCTTGAGCACTTCCATGGGCATCAAGAGCTTCTGTGGGCAACTTATACCAGTGCCTCACCACCCTCACAGCAAGTAATTCCTTCCTAATATCTAATTAAACCTGCCCTCTTTCAGTTTGAAATCATTGTCCCTTGTCCTGTCATGTTCTGCCTGTATAAAAAGTCCCTCTCCCTCCTTTTAATAAGGTTAAGGTTTTTATAAGGTTTGCACCCAGTAAGGTATTGGAAGGCTGTAAACAGATTTCTCTGGACTGAGCAACTCTCAGCCTTTCCTTGTAGGAGAGGTGTTCCAGCCCTCTGATCATCTGGCAATTCACCAGTATGAACTGCCAATGAGTTTTAGAGTAGATCACGTTTGCACCATCAGTTGTGCTGTGTCTTTGAGATATTGTGGATTTATCATATTTAATATATGAAAAATATTGCATTTGAAGAGATTTGTGGTGATTTTCTATGCACATATCTGATACAAAAACTTTTTTGCAAACAAAAGTGTTTTTTTTCTTATTATCTAGACATCCACAAATGAAAAACAAAATGAGAGAGTGTGTTAATAATTATTATGTTTGCTCTATGTACCTAGTTTGTTCAAATAGCCAATTCACTGCTAGTGACAACATGCCCCCTGACCAGTAATTCCATCCATTTTCACTCTTAAGACTGAATTCCATTCAGTGTGAAAAAGAAGATATTGGGATAGATATAATTAAACTTCTAGAGGAGTTGTTCCTTTTAGTAGCTGGTTCCTTTGAAAATTCCTTTAAGATTGGTAGGATGTTAAGACCCATAGAAATGAAAATGCATTTGATGACAAGAGAACAGACGCATGGTACTACAGTGCTTACAGCAAAGACAGCAGATGTGGGAGATGACAGAGCTCTTGGGGGAGATATCTATGCCATAATTGCTACATTCCAGGTGCATCAGCACAAGAAAATAAATCTTTGGATCATCCCTTTAAAAAAAAAAAAGTGGTGTTGAAGCACGGTGTGATTTTTTTAACTTGACTATTTACCTTGGAGTGAGGGAGAATAAAAAAATGTTGGAAATAAAAGGCATAAAGGCGTGCCAGGTGAAGCACTGACACACCTTTGGCTACAGTGTGTAAAGGTAATGGGTGCAAGTGTAATAATGTTGTAGACATGAGAAAGGGGCAGAGTAGATAGGTACATCTGCTGACAATGTTTCTTTTTAATTTGGAGCCACCTGAAGACGATAAGTAGCTGGATAATAACTCAATCCCCATACGCCTTCCAGTTTTTCAGATTAATAGTGTGCAGCAGGGGAAGTGAAAAAGGAGTCTACTTTTAACTCTGGCTTCTGTTTGCCTTTTTGTGAGCCTGAGAACATTTACTGTCTTCTTGGTGATGGGAAATGTAACCAAAACAGGCATCAATGAGTGACATTTCTCATGGGTGGCTTTTGACGCTGAGTTTTCAGTACCACCTCAGAGATGCTGCAACATGCATGAAGGGGAAAGGAGGCCAGATCTTTACCATGCTTTGCAGTTAACTCACTTCTGTACTCTACCTTGTTGGTTTCTGAGTATATATTGCATCAAATCTAAAATACATTTCCCAGTTATAATTCCTTAGAGTCCAGTATTGCAAGGAGCAGGTGAATATTGTCCAATAAAATGCATGTACTTCTGTGAGAGGCGTATTTTGAAATGAGTTTTACTTTGGTCTAGAATTTATATATAGACTCTCTACTTACAGTTTACACATTTTTGCTTTTGTAGCTTCCCATACTTTCCTTCCTGTCTGTGTTCTCATATTTCCTTTCTAAATTATAGATATGAGGGAACAACCATTTTCCTTGAAAAGGGCTTTACTTTTGGGGATAATAAATGGCCATTTTAAGAAAAGTCAGCAGTTCACAAGGGTGCTTTCAAACATGGGATTATATGAAATGGAACTTTAGGAAAAACAAACCAAAATCAACAATCCTCAGAACCCTGCAATCTTGAGATGGATAGTACTAGGAAAAAATTCCCATCCTGCTTATTTTTCTAGGAGGATTTTGTGCCAGATTATAGCTCTTGGCCTGTCTTTGTCAAAATAAGTTTTGCAATGCACATTCACCTGCCATGTGAAGGGCATGGCGAGGAAAGAGGGATTACTGTCTGAAGAAAGGAACAACAGTGAGAGAATTTGTACTTTGGCTGTGTTTAGTATTGATGCTACACTAAATCCCTGTAAACACAGGTTAGGAGTGTAGATTAGGATGTTATATCAATATTGGCAACTTTACTAGAATCTGTTGCCCTATTGAATGCTGAATTGCTGTAATGAGAGAATGTGAAGATATGCAACTCTTTAGGAAGAACTTGTGAAGGAGGCAGTCAAGTCACTTCTTTTTTTTGACCAAAAGATAACCTTCTATTTGTTGGAGATGAGTATTCAGAGCTTCAGTTTTGAAGGGACACAGGCAAGGACGAGTGAAAGCTTCATTTCTGTAAGAAATTGTACTGCGTTTTTTTTTTACTTGGAAAAATGTGAAATACTGAGACATACTTTGCTCTCCATTTTCCCCTCCTTTTGCTTGCATCTAGAATATAAAGTTTAGCTGCCTCTTAGTTGAACTTCTGTAACTCTTGTCTGCAGATTACTGTGTCTTCTAGTTCAGCAGTGCATGGTAGATACTGTTGCAGAATAAAACTGGCTACTTCTCATGGGTTTTAGGGAGAATGTGCAGCATGGGTGAACAGGTTCCAGAGATGCCTTTGGAAGCAGCTGGGGACTCCATCCTCTAGACTCCGTTTTAGGACATTGGCAACTATCTTCCTTTCTCTCAGTGTGGATTTACACCCTGCAGAAATGCATTGCCTGTCCCTACATAGGCAATGTGCTCATAACATACAACAGCTCAGAAGCTTTTCTGTTGTGAGTTGCATGTATGTTTATATGCTTTTCTATCCTAGTTATTTTTAAGAGAGAGGGCTTGGTATTTTACTTTTGACATCTTTCTATTCCTCTAGATGTTATTTACAGGCTCAGTTTTGCTGTTATTACTTCATCTTTTGAGAATGCTGTGTAAGGATTACATTTGATGTGGCAGATTCTTGTTGTTCTACATATTGTCCTATTAGCTATTCTTCACAGAACTGTGTGATGGAGCTCAGTTTGCTTCACCGGATAGGGAAAGTAATAAAATTCTAGTCTGAAAAAACAGTACTGTGATGTTGTTCCATGTTTGAGAGAGATTTGGTACCTGAATTAAACCAAGGCTCTGTTTTGACAGTGGACAGAAAGACTGTGTCTGAACTAAAAAGTTAAACTTGCCTGGGAGTATTCTCTGACACTTAGGATACAGACAGCCCATTATGAAATCATACAGCTCTTCCCCTCCAAAAGAAGGTGACCACATCCAATCCTATGGGATTTATCTCTGGGCTGTGTTTTTCTCCTGTGGTGCTGGGGAGTCTGCCCAACCTGTGCCAAGAACTTGTCTAATAACTGAACTGCAGAGACAATTAAAGTCTGCTGTCTGGGTTTGCTTCTTGGCACTGTTTAATTTGCTGATGAAGAGGCCAAAGAGGAGTGTTTGACTACTTATCTCTGGTTGTGTTTATTGAGGAACAGCACTCCAACTGATACATCTCATGTGTTTGGAAACTCTTTTTTTCTTATCACTGCTGAAGACTTTGTTATGGTTTTGCATTAAAATGACACACATGCTACTTCCCTCCCTTGTCTTGGAGGGAAAAAAATTAAAAATTGAAAAAGCAGCTTTATATATGAGGCTATACATGAGGCTCTGGGATGATAGAACTGAAAGAACTTGCTTTTTCCATGAGGTACTTTTTGCCTGTTCAGTAAGATTTTAGGGGATGATAGTGACTTCTTTTCCACCATAAGCTATAGTAAGCTCGTCTGTGTGCTTTGAGTGGTCACACACATGCAGGCATTGCCCATGTATGGAGGAGGCCTGCAGTATCTGTGTATGATTTCCAGAGGTTAGCATTAAGTGACAGTGACAGGTCACGTGGGCGCTGGGGCTTGGGCCCAGCAGGAGGTGGTGCATATGCACCTTCAGCATTAACACAATCGACATCCGCTCAGGAGAAGGGTGGCTGGGCTTTTCCTAAGGAAACATATGCCAAAACTATTATCAGAGTCTACGTCATGGCCTGCAGCAAACTGGACAGGATGTTAATAAGGAGGGAATTGTAGAAGGAATCTGAATGCATCCCATATTATTGAAACAGAAAGCTGAATAAACAGATTATTTCCATTATGGTGCCTTGTCAGCAATCTCAGTATTTTGATCTTTGTCACATTTATGCTGATAAAGGTTTAATTTTCATTACTTAGTTGTTACAGGCTTAGGGGTGTTTTAAATTCAATAAATAAATAAATAAATAAATAAATGCAAACTTCTGGGAGGCTATAGAAGATTGTGGAGCCAGGACAGCTCATTATTTCTCCTTGACGAAGAAATCTCTGGTGCATCCTGTGATGTCTGTGACAGTGTGTAATGAGGCACTCCACTATGTCAAACCCAGAGTCGTACTTCTGTCTTATCTGCTGCAATAATGAGTCCTTTTGCACTACTGAACTCAGCAGAAGTTATAGGTGAAAAGAAGATGGCATATGTTTTGCAAGTATTTACAACAGGTGGAGGCCAAGGAATTCAAATTTATTGTTTTTTCATTCAGAGACGTTGTTTCAGAACCTAGCTTGGAATTTGAGTTGTATTGATGATTCAAACAGTGCTTAGCTCTAATTTAATTTAATATTTGGCAATTTTCTGTAGAAGTCCTTGTTCAGTATTTTACTGCTTACTTTTCTTCTATTTGTTCTTCCTTTATCTTTTTCTTCCTGTCCCTCTCCCACTCCCTGAAGGTTTGCCTGTGTAGCAAGAATGAGATAGCTAAAAAAATACCATTGGTGATAATGGCTGTCCATTTAAAGCAAATTTTTAGATGTGTTTTAGAGAGGAAAATACCAAAGCAATGTGAAAACACTTTTTTTTCCCCAAGATGCCAGCTGTTAAGCATCTATACTCTTATGGATTGATCATAATTTCAACATTACTATTAGTTTGATGTCCCTTTGTCCCTTGAAATGTTAGGCAGTTTATTCATAAAATAAAATAAATATGGCCAATGTCATAGCAAGTCCATTTTATCATTAATTCTCATCTGACTTGTCTTGCCTGGACAATGGATGTATTTTTCCCTACACCTTGGCTAAGGTGCAGTACTCACATGAGGTAAGCTGTACTTGTAATAAGAGTTAGCAGGGTGACGTGGCTCTTGGCCTCTTGGCAAAGTATTCCCATACTCCCTTGTCTTTGTGACAGTTTTACCAAATGTCTGCTCATGTGTGCTAAGAATAGGTCTTGCTGCTCTCTGCCTCAACAGAGGTGACCTCAGCCCTGACCTGGAGCTTCCCTGTCTCGGGTAGAGATTGTTCATGTGCCATAGTCATTCCAGCCACAGATCCTGAGCCCCCTGAGGTGGAAATCTGTGCCCTGGTCTGCTAGAAATTAGAGCTTTGGTGATGCAAACCTATTGAACAGCCTTTGACTGGCAGTCACTGTCACTCATTGTCAACCTGAGATTGTTTTGAGGAACCAGCTACTGGTAAAGGGGTATTGAAACTTTTTTTTTTTTTTTTTTTTTTTTTTTTTTTTTTTTTTAATTTTCCTTTGTAGGGAAGATTCCTGTTAATATCAGGTACTTAAGAAAGGGAGAAGCTGGATCTGATCTGTTTGTTGTTGTGTCACACCATCATTCCAGGTGACCTAGTTTAGGATTGTGATGAGATCTGAAGAGCAGAGTATTGAAGATGTTGTTTGTGAGAGCCTGTATGCCAGAACAGTATGGGGTAAAATCATCTTAATGAGATTCTAGATCATCTATAGAATGCATCTCTCAGTAAATACAGTGGATTTATTTTCCTAGAGGAACATAATGAACCTCTCGCAGGAATGCTCTTTTCTATGAAAAAATAAGTAGATGCTTTATTTCTTTTAAGGGTTAAGCAGAAGCAATTTTCTGCAGTATCCCACAGTTGCAGCTGTCACGGCAGTTGTCATTGTCAGCCTGCTATAGATTCACATCTAATGATGGAACATTGGACAAACTTCTGTGTAAATTTCTCCAGAATTAAAATAACTTTTTTAGTTTGTTTAAAAAAATTATAGATACATTGTTTTATTATTGTAAATCAAGGTCCAGAACCTGAGAGTCCAAAATACTACTGTAGCTTCCATCTGAAAATCAAGGCCTGTCAGGTAGTATCACATCCACTTCTTTCCAGCTTTATTTGACCCAAGAGAAAATTCATTGAAATGCTTGCTAACCTTTACTGAGCAAGAGGAGTAACTTAATAAACATGATTTTCCCCTGGGGAGTTTTACTGCCTGGCCTAGGTTTACGTTTCCCTCTTGACATTTTTCTACCCATGTTCTGATTCTTCCAAAGAACACATTAAAGAGACCAGTTGCCTTGATGTTCCCCTGGAAGAAACACAATATTTGTTAATCAGGGCCTTAGCCAAACAATTACACTATGCATAAGCCAGTAAGAAGGGCAGACTTTTACTGCTCTCAATTTGCAAGGGGAATGGCATAAACTGTATAAGTTTTCATTATCTCATTCTTTATAGGGAAAAGGTGAAGTATGGGTAATGGTGAGGAAACAGAACATTTTTTGGTTTTCCTTAATGTATCCTGCTAGTAAATTTGTACTGGGTGCAGGTTGTGTTATAAAAGGAATTAATAAAAGATGAATAAGGGTTATTTACAGATGGGAAGTTGCCTTGCTTTTTGTTTCCCCATTCTGATTCTGGTTGATGACATCCTCTAGTTAATTAGTTAATTTCCATGAGTAAAACTCATAATAATCTGTTACTGTTTTTCAAACTATTAAAAAAAAATAAAAATGTTTCTCATTTTTTTGTTCTTGCTTACAGTAGAATCCACATCTATCAAATGGAATACATGCACGACTCTATTGATTTTTTTCTCTCAGTCTTCATCCATTAACCACAATAAATTCCATATTGAAATAATAAATATGTCTTCCCACCAGGAGAATGGCATTGCTTTCTTTTTCACTTCCAGACCTGAGGAATTATTTGTGCCTGTTTGTTTGCTGTGTTAGCATTTCTTTGCAACTCGTGCGTCACAAAAAAATCTCCCTTGACAGAAGACCTCCACTTTTTAATTGTCCCACTCCTGCCTGAGTCACTGTGAGTGCCTCACTAGAAATAGAGCTGATAGCCTATTTAATGGACTTGCAGGCTGAACTAAATAACACAACTCCATCAATAGGAGGTGAAAATTCAGACACAATTTTATAGATGGATTAGTCTGGCAACTGCTAACATTTTTCCTGTTTTTAAGGCCTGGGTTTTGGCCTGGGAGACACATACTCATACATATGCAAATGCATGGTTATGTGTGTTTAATAAAACAGAAATGTTTTTGGCTGGTTGGATACTAATTCTCTACAGAAAACAATGGTAATGAACATGAAGCCATCACTTGTCAAATCATTTTAGTTCAGTTTTTGCATGATACCCTGATATGTCTCTGCTTTGGCCTCTGATGTGTACACTCCATTATATTGCACATTACTTCTTAACAGTCATACAAACAGTACCCATCCTTTTACCACTGTTGGACAGGAAATTTATAGAGCATGGGTTATTGTTATCCAAATAACCTCTTTGTTGTGATTTTAGTAAAAAAAAGTGAAATGTGGTTAATATGGGATGTTTTGGTATTTTTAAATTATTTTTGGCATTCAAAGAGCATAGTTCAGTTTTCTGGGCCAAAGGACTTGCTTCATTCTTAATGCTTCATATTTCATTTTTTAAAGTGTTATCTAACTTGGAAAAATGTTTTTTTTTAATTTTCTTGACTTAATATGCTTTAATTTCACATACAGATTTTTTTCTCATATTGTTCTTTCTTGGTAGGGTTGCTTTAAAGGTAACTGGGAGCATTGTAGCTTAACTTAACATGACATCAGGTGATGCCTTTATTGCTTCTACTTTGATGTAAGAAAAATTGGAGATTGTAGCTGATCATTTGTGTAAATAGTATTTAACTTTCTCTTCCATATTTTAGAATTCTGCTTTGCATCCCCTGGTGTACATCTTATTCCCTCGATTAAGATTCATTTCCCATCATGCTACATTTTGATCAGTTTAAGGTGCATCAAAGTGGAGATACACAATAATAAAAGACTTTTAACATATGTTTTAGCTAAGACATGTTAACAGCTCACTTTAAAATCTTTGTCTAGATAAAGCCTATGGCACCGTTCCACATTGACTTGTATATAAATAAGACCTTTAACTCCATCCTTGGATGCTCGGCCAGGCATCTGTCATATTTTGTGATTCATAGTCTAATGAATAATTTTGTGCCCTATGTGTTAACCAGAAGAACTGAGTCTTTTCTTTTAGAGCCATATGAATAAGTGCAAAGTCACAAAACTGAGACTTTTGCAGGTGAATTACTGCTGGTAATAAACGAAGGTTTAAATCAAAATATGAATTTGCTTGCTTGCCAAATATACAATTACAATTTTTTTCTGGTAAATTGTTCTGTGCATATTATGTCTCAGTTCCTGTATTGTTCACAATGCACGCTCTGTTTTCATTAATTATACTTACCCGGTGTGCACATGATTTTTACCGTGGAACCCACAGTAAAGATATTGTATTTCCAAAATTGACATGGCAATGGTGTATTCTTCAGTATTTTGTGGCAATTTTATCAGTACAAAAAATCCTACTGCAGCCTCAAATTCATTTTTTACAAAGGGTATTTCTATCCCACTCCCTGTTAATTTCCATGATGTTTAAGGGCCTCTGTAATTATTTGAAGATGCAAAACACCCTAGAAGAGAAAATGAAGCAGGAGATGACACTGGCCCTAACCAAAGGCTGATTACGCTTCTGAGACATAGGTCTTGGCAGTAAAGTACCTTAAGCCTTGAGGAAAATTTCATACCTGTTGATTATTTATAATATTTGATACACTGAAAAGAAGGAGTTCTGCCTTACACAGTGCAGTTCATGCCAATAACCCTTTGTAAATCAAAATATAATGTACGTCAAAACCTGAGAATTGGGATATTTTGATCAAAACCAATGCAAATGCATTGTTATATAATTGCAGTAATAATGAACAAAATAAGAACAAAAACAGCTAAAGAAAAAGTATGTTGATTTTTTTTTCCCTGCAAAGAGCAATATTTGAATACAGTTGCTGTTCATAGAGCATTATTGACATGGCTTTTGTTAACAGTGATAATCACTTCCTACTCTGGTCCTGAAGGACCATGCTTTTAAAAGCCATTTCCTCTTCCAGATTCCTGAAGTAGGAAGGGATTCATAGACGGGACATGATACTAGAAATATTCTTATTTCTAGTAGAAAGAAGAAATATTCTTATTTCTAGCCTGAAGAAGATTTCTTTTACAGTCAGATAACCTGTTACACTGGTTAAGACGTTTTGGTCTGTTAATTTGCTTTTGGCTTTTCCATCATGCTGTGAGTTAGTTAACATTATGAGAGAAAAGAGATTAGATACAATGGTGACAAGCAGCAAGTTAAAGACTGATGTGGTCTGGTATAATTGGAGAATATTACCTAAATTGTGAAAGGGATGTATATAGGGATTTTCTATTGAAAAATATACTTAAAGTCTTTTAGGAGCAAACCCAAAGGATATGTAAGTCAATGATGAACATTGTGGTTTCCCACATGTCCAAGATACTGTCCTGTCCCTTGAGGAGATTAGTTATTTGACCTGAGCCCAAGTACCTAATAACAATATATTTTAAGTGACTCATCGTTGCTCTGAGAAAACACAGGATATACGTATCACAACAAGAGAAAATAAGGCAGTAAACTTATATAACATTTTTAAGCCTTCAGATAACTTTGAATCAAATACTCCATTCTGTCACATTCTGTTCTGTATTACCAGGCTCAGCTTATTTCTTCTTTTATTTATTGACAGGATTAAGGAATAAATTTCTACTTGTTTTTGCACATATTTTGAAATAATTTTGTTATAACAAATCTTTAAGTAAAATTCTGAGAAAACATTTTGTATGTGCTTAAGAAAAGACACAAAATAGGGTTTATGACTCCTTTTTCTTACATCTGAACATAAGCTACTTTTCCATGCATCTGAATATATCAATTCATCTTTTTTTTTATTGAGACTTACCCTAAAATCTTTGAACAGTGCAACCTATGGAAATCCAACAATGATGGAATTAAGGCTGGACCAACATATCTTACTGTGAAAAGAAAGAAAAAGGTAAATCAGTGTTCTGATAAAGTTGGAGGTGAGTATAGGTGATTGGAGGACCCCTTGCCTTCCTCAGTTTTCTATCTTTCCAGCCTATGATGCGTGCTACAATTTACAGCTGGAGCTGCTTGTGAGCAGCACTCACATAACATAAGCAAAAAGGGCAAGAAGGAAGACCTAGGAACTACTGACTAGTCAGCCTTACCTAAATTCCTGGAAAGGTGATGAAGTGGCTCACTCTGGAGGACACATGGAGGACAAGAAGGTGATCAGCACTAAAATTACACACATCACACTAAAAGTGAATGATGTTTAACCAACCTGATTGCCTTCCATGATGCAGCAGCTTCTTGGATGGATGAGGGGAGAACAGTGGATATTGTTTACCTTGCCTTCAGCAAGGCTTTTCACACTGCCTCTCACAATATGCTCATAGACAAACTTTGAAAGTGAGGACTGGATGAGTGAGTAGTGGGTTGGATTAAGAACTGGCTGAGCAGCAGATCCCAGAGGATCATGATATGTGACAGGGTCTAGTTACAGGCCTGTCACTAATGGTGTCCTCCAGTGTTGTTTAACTTATCCATCTGTGTCTTGGATGAAGGGGCAGGTACCTCCTCAACAAGTTACTGACGACCCAAAGCTGATAAGTGTCTGACACCCCAGAGAGCTGTGCAGCCCTACAGAGGGACCTTGACAGCTTGGAGGGATGGGAAGAAAGGAACCTTCTGAAATTCAACAAAGGCAAGTGCAGGGTCCTGCCTCTGGGGATGAATAACCCCAAGTACCAGCACAGGTTGGGGGTGACCTGTTGGAAAGCAGCTCTCCTGAGAAGGACCTGGGAGTCCTGGTGGACAACAAGCTGTCCATGAGCCAGCAGTGCCCTGGTGGCCAAGAAGGCCAGGGGGATCCTGGTGTGCATTAGGAAGAGCATTGCCAGCAGGCCAAGGGAAGTCATCCTGCCCCTCTGCTCAGCCCTGGTGAGGCACACCTGGAGTGCTGTGTCCAGTTCTGGGCTCCTCAGGACAAGAGAGACATGGGGCTATTGGGTGGGGGGCAGTGGAGGGTTCAGTGGAGGGCAACAAAGATGGTCAAGGGACTGGAGCATCCTCTTATGAGGAAAGACTGAGGGAGCTGGGCCTGTTCAGCCTCAAGAAGAGGAGACTGAGAGGGGACCTCATCAGTGCCTATCAGTTTCTGAAGGGAGGGTGCCAAGAAGATAATCCAGGCTCTTCAGTGTGAAGCAACAGGACAAGAACAAATGGCTAGAAACTGATGCACAGGAAGTTCCACCTGCATATGAGGAAGAACTTCCTTACTGTGCAGGTGACCAAACACTGGAACAGATTGGTCAGAGAGGCTTTGGAGTCTCTCTCATGCAATATATTCAAGAATCATCTGAACAGAATCCTGTGCAATGTACTCCAGGATTGCTCTGCTTGAGTCAGGAGGTGGGACCAGGTGACTAACTGTGGTGCCTTCCAATCTGACCTATCCTGTGATTCTTTGAAATAAAAAAAAATAAAAATTAACTGTGGAATGGAAAAATAATCTTAATTTTAATCTTAAACTGAACACAGCACAATTACTGGGCATCTAGGAACTGTACATTATATACCTAAACAATGTATTTCTCCTCAACTTTCAATTAAAACTAAAGACTGTCTCACTCTCTTTTTGTTCTACACTGCAGATTTATGAGCTGAAATGGGGAGAAACAGCTGTAGAGTAACCGAAAACCTCATTGTGATGTAAAGCAAAGAAAATCTCACTTCTTGATAACAGGGACACCACATCTGTATAGGTTTTTTTAATGTTTTGGGAAACATTTTTGTGCCTGTAAGTTCCTTTGCTTTGTGTTTTTTTACTCTAATAGGACTTTGTGAGCTGGTGAAAGATATTACTGCCTGATTAGGTCCACAGTTAATCTGTCACAACAGCACAGTATCTGTAATCTTTTGAAATTCTAATGCTGGTAATCCAGACTCCATAATGATGTTGTGTGCTATTATCTATTTATGCCATAAATTTTATCTTATAGATGGAAAGTTTCATGTTTGTTTTGTGTTTTTTTTTTTTTTTTTTTTTTTTTTTCTCTCCACTTTGGATTGGATTTTGGTGTCCTTAGAAGTCAAGACCCTGTGACCCAGAGGGAAGACCTCGGGATTAGTGTTCTGGCACAGATTTCTCTGTTGTATCATGCCTCTGAAGGTCCCTAGCGTGGGGTTTGCAGAACTTAGTCTCCTTTCCTCTCTTTGCGGTACTTGTTATAATAAACCTCCCTGATATCTTCATTAATGCCTTCCAGTGAATTTCCTCAGTGCTCTGGGAGATTACTTTAAATAGCAGTGGCATGTGCACATTACTGGCAGTCCGCTAGGCCAAATAACACATAGTTTAAAATTGAGGGCATTGTGCTCTTTCTTGCATGGTATTTTCCTGTAGGCTTTTTTCAAGCCACAGCTAAAATGTTTGCTGCTTCTAAAAGCAATTTACAACTGTTCATATTAGCAAATTTTTTAAAAAATGTGAGAGATGAGTGCTTACAAGATTAATTTCTTGGTCACACTAATTAGTTGTTTATAGACACTCAGTTCTGAAATCTTATTGGACATCTAGCAGGCCAGAGATCAAATGTTCAAAAGCAAATGCATTGTGTTAGATGATGGATATCAAAATCAAAGTTGATGTAATTGAGTTGCTTTAGGCACAGGACTTCAGGTCCTTTGGACAGTTTCACCTTTGATGTTTCAAGGTGGCTGAAAACTTGTGTATAGTTTAGTGTCGCTGAGACTTGGTTTTAGGTACAGCTATTTAACTTTTGGCAATCACAGAGGACTTTATAGTTCTTGGCTTCATGAAGGATGATGATCTGCTGGGGAATGACTGTTTTATCAGTGCAAATGCAAAAGTGGCTGTAGCTCTGTTTGTCTGCCCAGTCTCCTTTAAGGCTTCAGTCCTGTGGGTGATACATTATCAGGCCCATTCCAGTTTCCTGTTTAGATAGGGTCTGGCTTTGATGCGAGTACAACAGATTAAGAAGCAGAAGCAGAGTTCCTGTTTTAGTACTTTCTCATCAAGATGTATATAAGTCCAGTGACACTGTGCTGACAATTATTAAAAACATCAGACTGGCGAGCACATACTTTTACATCAGCACCAAAGATTTAAAGGCATACAACCTCAGCAGCCGCCCCACTAGTTCATCTTTCATCAAGCTACAGATTAGGAAGAAATTTTTGCATTTTGTTTTACATGTGTTTTAAGCTAAGGAAAGTCATTCTGAAAAGGCTGATTTGTCTATACAAGAGAATTAAAAAAGTAATTCCTGCATTAAATTAAGTCCACAGTTTTCGTCTGAAGTCCATTTACCAGCCAAAAGGATCTGGAGACTTCTTTTCCTTTTCTAGAAATTTCTTAGTTGCATTTTGTGTTACAAAGTCATATGATTTCCTTGTAATGTCAATGTCTTTAGCAAAGTTTCTTGACATTATCTCTTTCTACCTTTTTTTTTTTTTTTGGATACATTATGATTCTCCTCACTATAGCACTCCTCTTCCCTGGGATTGGGATAGTGTAACCTGTTGCTTTGACCCTTACCACTCTTGCTAATTATTTTTTTGGTAGGCCAATATTTTTGTTTCATGGTGGAATTTGGTTATTCCTTGCCTAATGTTCTGTCAATGTGTTGCCTGGTACAACAGTACACCTCCAGCAGAGGGGTCTGCAAACCACGTTTCTTATTCAAAGACAGACAATAGAAAAACAATTATGGCAAAATAATAATAATCATCATCATCATAATTATACAATTATTTGTGTTTGTAAATAAACCTAATTTAAGTGGTAAATGTTAATCATTTTGTCATAAAGATGTGTAGTTATTCAGAGTTAAGCTTGTGAAAATTCTGCTAGAAAGTGAGCTCTAAAGAAAGTCCCAGCTTCTTGGAAACTCATGCAGGCAGACCAGGACATTTTTTCCCTTGGTCTGTGGCTTCTCTTGGGAAAAGCTTTGTGATGACTGTGCTCCACTTTAACTTTTCCTGAGTCAAGTTTCCAAGTTGAGTATAAACACCAAAGTGTGTATTGCAACGCAACTTGTCTGTGGTATTGATCCCAGGTAACTCTGGACAATGAGCTCAGTTCTTTCCCCCAGCAACAGTGGCTGTAAGACTCGGGTGCTTAGGGTACTCTTTTCAAGCTACAGCTTGTGTTAGCAAGTTTATTAGTGTTCAGGTTTAATTGGTGTGTGAACTTAACACACCAGTTTCTCTTTTTGTGTTGGTGATGTTTACAAACTCATATTATATTCTAACTTCCTTGTTTGGGAGTTTCATCAAGAAATATTACATATGTCTATGCATATGAATTCCATAACACACAGTATAATCTAGTGACAGTACCTATGTTAACTACAGCATGTTACCAATAAGAGAAAGTTTATACTTACAGCTGTTTGAATGATCATTTTGCTGTCTATTTATATTTTAGAACTGGCTATATTTAATTTATGCTTTGGTATTTATGCTGTTAATGACTAATGACTGTAACACTACTTCTGGTTGTGTTACATTTATTTAAAGAACCAAAATGTTTAGAAAATAGAAAGAGCATAGTCTGGTATAAAAATACTCCCTTCAGAAAAGATTTAGTTGTCAAATGTTGAAACTGAATAAGAACTAATTGTGTTTAAGAATTAAACCAGAACTATTGTAAATATTGGTTTTGAAGTTATTAGCTCTTGAAAAGAAAAATAAAAAGGAAAAAAATGCAACAAAACTTAAAATGAAGTGAGTTTATTAAGTTGAGTTTGCTATCTTTACTGAGGCACCTTGTCACTTCTTTCATGAAACCTTCCTTGTCCCCACCCATCCCCAATAAAATCAGTGGAATTTAGCTTTTTTTATAAAAGGCTCACTTTTTTTTGTTGTTTTGTTTAAAAATCATGCTTACTACGTGTGCTTGTGGAAAATAGACCTTGAGTAGGGGTTTTTAGGTATGTGACATGAAAGCAGATCCCATTATAGTAAATTGAGGTGATATATCTATTTTATAATGTCTACCATTGAAAAAGGTGTAAGGAATCTGTGCACATATCATATTGTGGTGTTTATGTGTTATCAATCAACAGATCTGAGAAAACAGTATATTGGCCAGTATAATTCCTAAATTTCTTATTTAGGAATCCTGAAATATCAGGATTTTTATTTTACTTGGCATGTCAAATTTCTGACCTGATGTGTAAGGAACTTGGGAGGTGACTGAAGAGCCAAATTCTTCTCCAGACAAACCCTTTTACCTTCCGTGCATACACAAGTATATACATGGGGATAAATGCCTTAAAGGGGCTTTAAACTGTATAAGGGAGCCTAATAGGATTTAAAAGCTGTAAAGTTGGTTAGCAGAGTTTATAGCCTACTTGGATGGCTATGGTCTGTATTTATTTTTCAGGCCAAGGTCAGTGGTATAAATGGTGTTGCAAAAACTGCCTGTGAATAGCTGAAAAGCATACCAGTGACTGAGACAAGGCACTTTCAACAAATATTTGTGTTCACAAAGTAAACTTTTGGAGCTGGAGCAGAAAAGTGGAAGACAACTTTTGCCAGATCTAGACTATAGCTCTTGAATTTGGGTTGAAATTGTATTTTTTAACAATTTCTTTCTCATAATATCACTCCTGAGAATTTTTTCTCTTGTCTAGGAGCCATAGTTGGAGATGAAAAGAGGATATTTGCTCTCCTGAATTGTTTGAGCTAATGTCTCTGGGTGCAAAATGAGACTTCTTTTTCTGAACTGGAATACACAAAAATTTCTACTTTGCGCCACTTACTGCCATAGTCACGAGGCCACTTAACACACAGCTTGTCACCAACCGCTTCCAAAAGGAATGGAAATGTCACAAGCCAATTATTTCAACATATAAATGACACACTGCAACAAGACCATACCTGCATTCCAGGAGTGAAGAGACATGGAGGCTTCCCTTTTGAAACCCTGTGGTTACCTTGCTTAATTACTTGTTGTCTGTCTTCCACAAGAGGAGCCACAGGGCATGGCTGGTCCTTGTGCGATGCCTGTGGGTGGCCACCGGTGGCAGGCATTGCCAGCACATTGCAGCCAGTGTTAAGAAATTCTAGTACCACCACTTGGGACTGGGTAAACAGCCTTCAGCTGCATATCTGAACACTGCAGCCATCTAACCCTGCTCCTTAGGTCCTCTTCATCCTCTTGATACAAGTGCATGTTGAATTTCAGTCAGACAAGAAGTGCAGACCTGCAAAGCTGGGCCTGTGCCAAGGCTTGTGTGGCATGCCCAGGGTCAGGCTGTTACAGAGGGGCCTTTGGCCAGTAGGGAGTGGCTGGAATCATAAGTAAATACAGTCAGCATTCATGTAATGTTTATACCAGGTTTGATTTACTCCAATATTTATTTCCACCAGAGCAGTGTTTTATTCTGCTTTAAACCCAACACAGTCTCCAATAGGGAGAGTCTCCAATACGACTTCTCTCCCTAATATCTGTGAGAGACTTCATAAGGAGAAGGTGGTGGTTCCCAAGCTATCACGGCCCTTACAAGACATGGTTAATGTACAGTGGCTTTTCCCTAACCAGGGATGAACTTCTGCTCCTAACTCATGACCACTTACCACATTTGCTGTTCTCCCTCTTTTCATGCAGAATGTAAATATCATGGCAATGTGCATGTAATAAAATGTACAGAGCTTTTAATAGTTCATATGGCGCTGTATACACAGAATGGAACAGCCAGCAGATAAGAAACCTAACTATATCATGACATAACTATGCCATCACTACTGGAAAGCTCTTGCTTCAATGGATTTAGCAGCATGTAACATAAGTTCTTCCTGCACTAATCAGGCATTGTATCTTGAACACAACAATAGAAAAAAAAATAAAAGAGAATTTAGAAAGCCCAACCACAACAGCATACCACTTCTGTTTTTAACAGAAAGATAGGAGAAGCTTTCCTTTTTGGCTGTTCTTGTTACTCAAGAAGAATTTCAGAGTTTAAAGAAATTAAAGTTTTATTGTTTTAGGCAGGAGATAGAAACCAACAAACTGAACAGTCCCAACAAACTGCCCGTAGATGAAGAAAAAAAAGGAAAAGTTTAAAACAGCATTTTAAAAAAGAAAAACAAATCCCAAACCTTATCAATTCCTTGCAACATATCTCTAGGCAGAGCTATGGCCCTTTTTCCACCACATAAGCCTTTTCCAAGTAGGGAGGGGCAGAGTGGCCAGCAGAGTTTGGCAAGATATCCCATTGCTTTGGAGCACATTTAGCCCTCAGTTTCATAAGCATCATGAGCAACTTCAGTTTTAAGCTCCAGGCTTTTGAACATGTAATAGGTATCTTATAAATAAATATGACGAATAGGATATAATTTTTTTTAGCAATAAGTTACTGAAGTTTGTTATTGTGCAAAGGTATAGATTTAGAGATAAGTTTTGCTTACTATTAAATATTCAAAGCTTGAGTTACATGGATAGTTGGGATTTAAAGCATGGGATATTTTTCTTCTGTGCTGGCTTTTACTGTAGGCCAGTGAAAGAACTTGGCAGTGTTTGTTTATCATTTCTGGAATATGTCTAAACTTCCTAACTCACATGTTTTCCAGATGCTAAAATGAAGACACCTAGTATTTGGGGTTTTTATTTTTATCCTGCAGTGATGGTGTTGGAACGAGTGACATTCAACCAATAAGTTACATTTTATTTTTTTCCAATGTAGCTGTAAGGGTATTATATAGGGAAGAGAACTGCAAATGTGTGAACTGCAGTTCATATGAGAAACAATTGTCACAGCTCCTAATGCCAAGTGCAATAGACTAGAATAAGCAGAACTGGAACAAAATAGAAATTAGGAAGAAGAAAAAAGAAGTAGACTCTGCCTTTAAATTAGTAAGCAGTGACCCTTGTAAGTATGAAATAACCCATAAAAGAGCTCGTGTTGCAACAACTGTTTGGACAACCACATGGAATTAAGGTATTTGCATATCTCAAGAGGATGTTAATTTTTAAGATGTCTGTTTTCCTCTGCTCGGTGGCGTATATGCTGTCCTCAGCTGAGTGTTATTGTGCTGCATAATATGTGTCATGCTTATTGGAAAAGTTTAATTGAGCAAGTTTTAGCCATAGACAAATATCAAATGTATTCTGTGATTAAGTTTTGGGTTTGTATTAGATACCAGCATTTTAAATTCTAGACATAAAACTATGTAATGCTCTCAAATGGCTCTTAAAGGAAACCACGGACTGTTTCTCAAGTTGGTTATACAAGGAGCTGCGCCAAGGGACTTGGTGCTGCAGCCCTTGGAGTCAAGAGCTGAGCTCCCACAGATTTTTGTGGTGCAGGCACGGCGCACTCTGCCTTGCACAGGAGCCAGCTGAAGTCAGCCCTTGTGCTCCGTCAGACAGTTCAAAGGGAGCAAAGCTGTCATCATTGCTGGCAAGCCCGAGGGGTAACGCGAGGACAGGGCGAGGCTGCCAGAGCAGTTCCCGGCGCTGAACTCTCCCAGGTCACTCCTCCAGCACTCATTTCAGTGAGGCACAGGCAGTGGCTGGGATGAGCACCCGTCAGCCTCCCGGGCCTCTGGCTGGTGGGCTCAGAACAGCACTGGCCTTCGGGGCTTGTGAGCTGGGAGATGTGGGCTGTGTTTCCAAAGGTCAGCTTTTCTTATGTAACTTATTCCATCCCAACTCCGGAGGCTTCAAGCATGTGTGGGGGTGTGTAGACACTGGGAAACTGTTGTTGGCCAAAGAGTGCTGGTGGTGCAGATGGCAGGGATGTTGATACCATTTCTGCAAGGTCTTGTACCTGCATTTGAGGTGAAATCTTTCCACATGCTCTGTGCACACACACCACCTCAAAAGAAGCCCTGCTGAAAATTTACCTTTGCTACTGTCACACAGTGACTAAAAACCCAGCTCATGCATTTTCATTTAAATGTAATCTTTCTAGCCCATGTATTATTCAAAGGAACGTTATCTTATGGAGAGTCGTATTATTCAGCTGATTGCATGAAATGTTGGCATAAACCTTTAAGTTAAAGAAGTAGTTATTCTCCTCTACCATGCCTATGCTATCTAATAATTTATGAAAAATTGTGTGTGTGTGTGTTTGTGCACGTTGCCTGTGTGGGGAATATGTGATCTCACGGCCCATGATAAATCTTGAAACATTCACTAGTGGTTCTGTGATAGGCAGGCTCACTCAGGATGTGCTTTTTCTTTGACAGTGCCTTGTAGAAGTGCCTTGATTAATGTTATTACTCTAAGGAATAAAATAAAAAAAATCCAGCGGAGCAAGAAAATTATTGTTACAATAAAAACCATTCAAATGAACATGCTTATTAACATACCTCTCAATTGCACAGAGACTAAAAGACACGGAGTGTTTCTCCTCTTCCACGTTGCTCTGCATATTTTGTCATTCTGCTGCAGAGCTGTCGCGACTGCTGTCTCCTGGTTATGATTTTCAAATCCCAGATGATGATTAATACCTTTGGCTCAGACAGTTGTAAAAGGCCGGTGTTGTACCTGCATACATTTTCATGCTGCTCTGACAGCAGTGATGTGCATCGCAATGCGGAGGGGCATGGGGGTTGGAAGGGAACTGTGAGAGAGGTAGAAGGAGGGTGTCATGCAGGAAATAATTTTTTCTATAGTTTTCCTGGTTTGTCAGGTTAACACTCAAGACCCACTAGAAAGAACACAGCACACACATAAGCACATCACATGAGTGCTGCCACCTCCTATGCTGCCACCTTGTACTTACAAGAATCCTAAAATCTCCTGTGAGGAGATAAAAAATATAGGATACATGGATGAAGGGCCTTCAGTGACCTCAGGTACAAAAGAAGAGTGGATAAGGTGCAGAATTTCATCCAGATTCTGCTGGAAACTGTATCTTTGTCAGGGAAAGATTGTTCCTGGACTGTGTAGGGTAACACAAAAAATGAAGACTGTAGTATGTATGCCTGGTGGCAATGGCAAACTTAAATCTGCAAAACTACTGATGTATGCTCACGGAACATAAATGTAAACACAAGTAGAAAATTAATATGTAATTAATGGAAGTGTTACAGGATCCCTGATATTCCTCATTCTGTTTTCTTACTCTGCTCTCTCTATCTCTTCTGCCATCTTCACCTGCTCTCCACATAGTCCTCTTTCCTTTTGGTGTCTTCTGTTCTGTGGTACATCCACCCATAGCTTCACAGGTTCCCTTTTTCCTCAGTCCCAGTGACTATTACCTGTTTTTTTGGGCCCCGCTCTCAAAAGGAAAGAATTTTCAAAGTTTTTGTTCATAGATGAATGTCCAAAACAAGCCTAAGGCACACAAAAATCATTTTGTAGAGCCTGGATACACAGCGGTGTGCACGCTGGTCAACATGTAAAACCTGGTGCTTATATTATTTATTTTGTAAATGTGTCTGTGGAAAACACAATGTCAGCCCCTTTTGGATGCTGAGCGAGCTGGCTATTTGCGAACAATGCCGCTGCGAGTCGTACCCTTCCCCTGTGCAAGTAAGGATGTTTGCTCAGATGGAGGTACTGTTTTGGGCTTGGCAGAGGCCGGCAGCGGGGCGCAGGAGGCAGCAGCACCCTGGCGGGGATGTCCCTTCCCTGCACATGGCTCTACCTGCTGCCACAGGACCTTCTTCTGTGCCTACCTGCTCCTTTGTGCTGTTTGCCACAAATGATAAGGTCGTGTGATGAAACAAATAATCGAAGGCTCTTTCACAATCCTCTGCTCAGATTAGGGGATATGCGTTCCTGTGGTTGTTTCTGGGGTCCCCAGGACAGAAGAGGAATTGATGAATCTGATTCCATGTTCTTAGAAGGCTAATTTATTATATTATGATATGATATTATATTAGAGAATGCTGTACTAAAACTATGTTAAGGATAGAGAAAGGATACAGACAGAAGGCCTAACAAGAATGGCAATGAAAACTCATGACTGACTCCTCAAAGTCTGACACAGCTGGCTGTGATTGGCCATTAAGTAAAAACGATTCATGTGAAACCAACGAAACAATCACCTACCAAATTCCAAAGAAGAAAAACAGGAGAAGCAAATCAGATAATTATTATTTACATTTTTCTCTGAGGCTTCTCAGCTTCCCAGAAGAGAAATCCTGGGCAAAGATCTTTTTCCAGAAAATATGACAGCGACACGTTCCCACTGAGTCGGTAAATGACAGCAGCCGGGAATGTCTCGAGTGGCCGGTGGGGAGCTGGGCAGACCTCTGATGCAGAAGCTGCTTTTGCAGCAGGATGCAAAGAAGATCCTGGTAGGCAGATGGCTGGCTGCCCACCTTGCAGTGCGGCCCTTCAGACCTCAGTCTCAGCTCCTCCCCCTGTAAAAGCATTCATTATGTTTTGTCACTCGATACATTAGTTTGTTTTAATGCACTGCAACCCCACATACATTTAGCAGTCTCTTTCTGCTTGTTTTATGGGGCTCTACTGTGTTTGGAAATGAATTAAAGCATCTGAAAGGCTTGGCAGTTTCATTAGAGAAGGACAGTCCAATCCAAATTAGTGTAACTCATTTAAAATTGAAGTAAAATGTTTTAAGGAGAGTGATCTGATAAATATTGGCTTAAACTAATTGGATTTTCAATAGACAAATTACTGCATTTTTCTCATTACTTAGTGTGCTCAGTAAGGCTTTCACATAGTATGTGACATTTCAGTTCCCTGTTATAGAGCTCAGAAGGATGAGTGAAATCACTGACTAAAGATGCTTTCCAGGTCTTTGGAGGCTAGATGGCTCAGGGATGCTATATGGCTCAGCCCTCCAGGCAGCTCAGACTGTTAGGGAAGAGGTGTTGCCAGTTTCTGGTGGATTTTACAGAGGTTTGCAGATTCTCATGCTCATTGCTCATGTGAGATGATCTGTGGGCTGCCACTGGCCTCTCCAAAAAAAGGTGGTCACCAGGAAAAACACAACATAAAGCCTCTCATGTTACATGTAAAGTAATCTGAGGTTTGCTTATTTGAGTTTGTTTTTTTTTATTTTTTTTTTTGTTTTGTTTTGTTTTGTTTTGTTTTTTAATAAGCTAAAGCAGTGCTTATTTCCACTTAATTTCTGGAGGACAGAAAACCATGCATGTCTTTCCAAAGTGAGCTTTCATATTACAACAAGCTATTACTTACAACCAAATGTGATCTGAGTAAATACACAATTGCTACTTTTTTTCTTTAAAAAGTAATATTATCTCCACTTGAAAAATAGAAAAATAGAAATAGAAAACAAACAGAGGATCTTAAAACCTTATCTAATGTTGGGAGTACCATCATGTGATTCCTTCCAAAACATGTTTTCTGAAAAGAGCTGGCACACATTTATTTGATTCCTCATTGGTAATTGTTCAATTTTCCTTTCTTGATTGTCAAAGCCAATGTCTTATGGAAAAAGGAGCTGTTCCTCAAAAAGGTAAATAAATAGTAAGGTACACGAACATGGGGCCTGAGAAGTGAAACACCCTCTTGTTCCTTAGTACTGAAATGTTTGTATTAGCAGCAGCTGTAACAATGTGTTTTAGTGTCTGTGGGGTAGGAAATTGCATGTGGATGCAATTAGATAATATTGACAGTCACAATGGTGGGTTTGCAAATAATGCCATGATATTCTTCTGTCTAACTTTCTGTCTGGGAAGAAGTAGAGATGAAAAATGGAGTGGTGCTGTGAGGAGCAGTGCTTCATTTATTTTTCTAATGCAAAATACCCTACAGCAGGGCATGTCTATGGGAAATGTGTTCTCTCAGTTCAGGAGAGTCAGTAGCTGTCTGCATGGCTGAGGCATACATGTATGCATTTTTACAGGGTGGATTTGATGTATCTCATGTGCAAGCTTGACCATCCCAGGTCCAGTATCCCAGCTGAAAATGGCTTCGTTCAGTGCACTGCATTTCCATGTGATTACCCTGCTGTGCTTATTTTTTGTTACCTTTTGAATAGATAATTTAAAATTGCTCTCTGTAGGGATGCTCTCTCTGCCTGTCTGCCTATCAATCTTTCTATCTGAATACAGAAGTATTTGATTAGTGTATTTAAAGTAATAAAGATGTCAACAGTAGTGTCATATTGATTGATGTTAATTATAAGTCTTTAATGGCTCTTCTGGTTTGGCCACTCTCCTTGCAGATTGTGATTTTATGGTTAAAATAATGCCCTGCTGTCCACACACTCAGTCATAAATTGTGGTCTATCTTTCTTTAATGACTTTGCATGCAGTGGTATAATCCCAATAACATGCATTATCTTTGGTAAAAGGAAAGCAGTGACTTTCATAGAGGTGATGGATGGATTTATAAGGACTAGCTAACAGACTGGCTGGGCTCACACCAGAGAAAAAGCTGATTGTTCTGCTTGTGCATTGCCATAAACAGAAACAGTAAGCAGGCAGTTTTGGATAAGTGATGATTTTCATTCAGTTCCTCTCTTTCCACTCCATATCATCAGTAAAAATTAAAGAAAAGGCTGAGATGTGAATCAGTCTCATTTCAAAAAGCAAACTCCTTAGTAATTAAATAAAAAGTCTGTAGGCATCTGTTCGCTATACTGAAAAATAAAGTAATTCAGATTCTTGCTTTGTGGGCCTCCTCTTTAAAAAAAAGAATGAATGCATGTTTCACTTTACAGAGGTGTATTGCTTCAGTGAGGAAAATGCTACAGCTCTGGGAAAAATCTCATCATTTCTGGCAGAGTTTAATCATTTTACATGCATGTGAAAAGTGAAATGTCAGGGGACAATGCAGGGATGTGTTCAGGAATGCCCACATACATATGGATGTGTGCCATGTTGCACGTGCTCATTTTAAAGTAGATTCACTACAGCAATTCTGAAACCCCATCTTATTGCTTCTCTATCCACAACTGGCTCAGTGGAGCTCCAGCACAGCATGGAGAATCCCATCATACTGTGTTCATACAGATAGGTGCACACAGAAGCCTTCAGAGCAGTCTGTGCCCTATGGGGCCTGGGATATGACTAGTGAACTGGGCTAAAAAAGATGGATGTTTCCTTGGCACTGAAAAGTTGGGAATAGAAGTGATTTTGGAAAAGATATTGTTACAGAAAATCATTTATTGGAATCCTAATTTTGGCTGTTACTGCTTGGTAGCTCACTGTAGTTATATTGTGCTACATGTTCAAAAGCACAGAAGTCTAAGGAAATTATTAGTAAGGAATGGACATTGTTTTGTTTGCTTTTGTTGTTATTGCTGGATTAAGATGGGACTCATAAAATTAGTGCTGAGCAAAACTGTAGCACAAACAATGGTAAAACATATGACAAAATTTGGAAGGATTTGGACTCTGTTGCAGGCTGCAGTTTCAGCACTGCCTACTGTGAGTAGATGCCTTATACAGCTGCTGCTTGATGAGTTGCTTTCTAAATAAACCTGATTACTATTTGTTTATTAATCTAGAAACCTGTATCAGTTTTCCATAGAACAGCAATATGGATATGCTTAAATGTAGCAAGAAAGAAAACAAATAAAATAAGATTTCCCCAAGCTCAGGCCAGAGCAGGCTAACAGCATTTACATAAAGGGCTTTTAGTCACTTGCCACCAAATTTTACTAATATTAATTTCTCTAACTGACAAAGCAGTGGTATTCCTTTGCCATATTGTGAAGTGTATGCTTCCAGAAGTCACATTGGCTGGACAGCAGCTGGGTGGCTGATGGCCTGGCAGGCAGCTCTACTTGCAGCTTTGCAGTTACTTTTGGTTCTGTCATGAGACGCCCTGTTGGTGGGTGTCTGCAGCACATTCTCGTGAATCTTTTGGGTTGGTTTTGTTTTGGGATGGTGTTGTGTTTAAGCTGGGATTTTTAGGCATTGTTTTTGGTTGGGTTTTTTTTTTTTAATTCATTCTATAATTAATCAGAATTTTTTCCTCTGCAATGTGTGCTGGGGTTGGGCTGTGTTAATTTTTCCCCCAGGTCTTCAAAGGGCAGTGCTCCCTTGTCCCAGCCCCTGCTCTTTTTTGTTTACAATAAATTAGCAGCAGTTCCTGTGTTGGAGATGAAATTAGGAAAAAACCCAACAAAACACTACAAAAAACCCAACCCCAAGGCTTCAGTTTAAAAATGCAGGTTAATCCTCCACAGCTTTCAGAAGCATTTCTGTAGCATGCTACTAATTAAGATAAGGTTACCATTTTAAGTTATACCAGGAATGCAATTATAGCTCTTACTAAGAACTGTAGCAATCAATTTTATACAAATTATTCAGACCTGGTAAGGTAGAATGCAGTTTTAATAGGACAAGAGAACACACTGTGGTTTTATTAAATATAATATAGATTTAAATTACTGCTGAATGTTGTACTGCTGTTCATTCAGCAGGAATCCATGTATCCCTTTCTAAAATCTTAGGCAGGATTAATTCAAGCACATTTTCCTCTTCTTTTCCATGTACAGTTTCTACTGATTGTTTTTGACTTTGAAAAAGAGATGTTTAAATGGTTGTACTGTAGAAATCGGTGTAAAGAGTATGTGGTATGCTTACCAGATGATAAAATGTTGATGTGTACAAATGGGTAGAAGTTGATGTCAGATGGCAATTTATGACCTATGTAGCTTGTAGATGCATGTGTTTTCTGTAGATTCTGTACACAGGGGATCAAATTCATCTCCAATTCAGGTAAGGTAGCAAAACAGTGGGCAGGTGGGTGGGCTCCATTTCCACCAAGACCCCTGTGCACTAAACAGGCTGGGATGTTTCCGTATCCTTAAATTTTGTCCAACCTTAAAAAAAAAAAAAGTTAGTGTGTTTGTGGAAGAACTTAGCCATTTTCACCTTTTTTTGCTTATCATTAAGATATACCTGTTTCTGAGAAATTGTGTGCACCAAAGATATGCAAACTGTAAAAGCATGCTGTTGTGGAAGGATGTCACAGTGTTGTGCAAACAATACAGTGTTTTTATCTCTGCACTGTGTCCTTCTGGCTCTGTTTTCCAAGCAGAGAACGATTATCCTTTACGTGTTCCTGAAACATTTTCATCTTTAACTCAATCACTTCTTATCTTGCTCTGGTTGGCTCTTTTTTTGTAGCTGTGCAAACTTGTGTTCCTTGAGTTATACTCATGTTTTACAGATGTCCTTTCCTACATTCATAAAGGTGGACAGCATAAAACTGCAGTTAATCTTGAGTGCCTGTGTGGACTTAATCAATAATTTTTTAAGTTCAAACATCAGAACAATGACTGTGTCTCAAGTGTGCTTAAAACCTCAGCAAATTCAGAAAAAAGCTTTATCTAAAAGGAAGCAGAGCACATGAAATGTGGGTGAATTCATACTCCACCAGCCTTAGTTCTCTGATGTAACAACTTAGTGATCTGTGAATAGAATTGTCTGTAAATAAAGATTAGAGGAAAAGTATTTATACAAATGCATTAGATTATTTCTTGTTTTACCTTTTTTCAAAGAGATATTAAGGTGGTTATTTTTCTAATTTAGATGTCTTTTGTAAAAGAAAAATTTTTCCTTGGATTTGTCACTTTTTTTCTCTTTAATGTGTGCTAGAATTTTTTCACTGAGAACTGTAGTCTTCTATGGGGTAGGAAATTAAAACCTCTAACTTCTTCCTCCAGCAGTTTTGCATGAGGCTGTCAATTTCAAAAGAGTAATGTCTAATTAATTATTTGCTAAAATCTTCATCATGTGGGACAAGAAGAAACATATTCAGATGTCTGTGTTCACATCATTCTGTGCTTCCCAGAGTCCTTGTTATCTACAGTGTTTTATTATCTTAGCTGTGCTTACCAGCCCCACTGACCTGGAGCTAAGGCATTACTTCACTTCATTTTAGCATGGATGATGCAGATATTACTCCTTAGTTTTGGAGATGGTTTTCCTTTCAAATGCAACCATAATCCAGGGGAACAAAAATTGCTTTTCAATCAGAAATCTTGTTAGGTTTGAAAGAAAGGAAAGAAAACAGTAGTCATTGTGGTTTTACATTTAATTTTTAACCAGTGTCAAGCATCACATCCTTCTCTTCCTCTGGAGAGGGGAGTATGTGGTATTGGTACTCTTTTTATAAGGAAAACCTTTGTATTCATTTTGCTAGCATGGGAAGCTGGGACAGGGAAGTAGAGCCCATTGGGGCTGAAAAGGTGCCACTGGTCAAGCAAAGGCCACTGAAAGAGCACAGGTAAAAATCTGTGGTATCTGCATCCATAAGGATCTATAAGTGTATATGTTATATAAGTTTGACAGTTAGTGATTGCAGCTTATGGCCAGACTCTGTAACAGAAGTACTCATTTTAATTTGGTTATCCTAACAAAAGAAATTGGACCGTGGTCCAGCTGAGAGCTGATCTGCAGGATGGCCTGGTGCAGGCACAGCAAATGCAAACTTGTCTCTCATTCTCCCCATTTGTTTAAAAACAGCAGGGGTTTGGTTTTGTTTTCTTTTCAGGATGGGTTGTTTTTATGGTTTGTGGACGTTTTTTGTTGTTTTGGTTTAGGCTGGATTTGGGTTTTATGTGCTTTAAAAATGTAATTCTAGAAAAGAAAAGAATGTATCATTGTTACTAATTTTGAGACTAGTCTGTCTCCTGTCTGACTGGTAACTGTCAAGAATTTAATGTTTGGAAAATATTTTCATGTTGCAGGCAAATGCCCTTTCATGTTCAAAAAGTTGAAAAAGGTAATATTTTTCTCTCAAAAGAAATTGGGTTTGCACACAGTGCATCGGCATCTTTGCAGTCACTCTCAGGATAAATGAAAAGGCTGTAGCTTTACACATATCAAGATATTTTGGTACCATATGTAAAATTCAAATCCATTCAAGTTTGAAGAAGTTGTTTGTTGATTTAAGGAGGGCAAAGACAGCAGGTTAATTGAATATGCTCTGTTGAAGAAGTACATCCAGAAATAGGTGTCTTTTTAATTTAGGTAATGGGGTGAAGAAGTCATAGTTTATTGAAAAAAACCACCTCTGCTTCATGGAGATCATCCTCTGTAGGTCGATGGCAGATGGATTTCTGCCAGTTAGACAATCATTGACACTAGAAATGAATAAAGCAAAGTATACACTAAGGTGCTTTATGCTGTTTTTATTTCATTCTTAGTCTTGTTCAGGCTTATCCAGAGAAAGTTCGTTAACAGTGGTCATAGACCTTGTTAGTGCAACTGTAAGCTTACAGGTGAAGGTTATTTTGGTGTGCATAGAAGTAAAAGAATTTGTGTTTACAGAAGGAATTCCTTTCTGCTAAATTGGAGGAGGGTAGGCCTTCATTAGCCATAAAACATATGTGGGCTGATAGCATGAGTGTGTGTCAACTTCATTTATTGCTAAACTGAACAGTAAACTGTTAGGTTGGTTAAAATGTCTTCAACAAGATCGCTAAATATTTAACATTTCAAGTACTTAAAAATATCAGTGGAGCACCGCCTGTTGGGTCCAAAGCTGATGAATAGCAAGATTTTCTAGTTTGGAGTCATGTTTTCATAGATCATACTTCACTGCCAACTGGTTTTGTTTTGAGATATTTTGAAATGCTTGAAAGCATAGGATGGGATGCTAGTGATGAGCAAAAACAAATATTCCAAAGCTGAATCTCATAATGGTTGTTGGAGTCACAGGGATTGACTCAACTTTCAAATGGCAATTGATTGCAGAGACATATTCAAATGACTTCTTGGGTTGGATATAAGACCAGGATGCATTCAACCTGTTGGTCATAATTACTTTTAAAGCTCTTTAAAGTTTTTCACAATTTGTATACAGTTAAACATGTCTCCAGTTCACAACTGTCTCACAGTTCATGTCTCACAGTTAATAACACGCATCTGAGGATTTTATGTTGTTCAGTCAAAATAACATCTCTAGTCCTGACTTAGGAAAGGGTCTTTCCCAGCAAAGACCAGGGAAGTATGTGCTTCTGTCTTACTGATGGCACTAGAATGTAAACAGGAACTTATTACATGAGTCTAAATAGGTTTAATTGTAGGGCTTTTTGATAAATATGCTTTTCTTCAGTTTATTCCTTGGACTGTCTTTATTTCTGATAATAATCTGGCTTCTCACCCTGTTTCCTAAGCTCTGCTGTACTTTGCTTTTGATTTTTTTTCCCATGCCCCTGCCAGGAGGTCACAGTTCTGTCATGAACACTTCTTGATTAGTACAGTAGCAGATGAGATGGATGCAAACACTTGTAAAAATAATCAAAAGATTAAGGTTTATAGGTCAACTGAAATATGCCTCCAGTTACTTCTGTGTCTCAAATAATGCCCTAAATTATACCATTTATGATATTACAAGCACAGTGAAGTTGGAAGAACCTTTATAAGGTTTTGGGCACGAATATCAAATGGGAAAAACACCAGCAGTGAAATTGTTCCTCAGTAATGTGGGCATTTGTTCAGTCTGCACCTGTTTATGGTATTCAGTTTGGAATGCACTATGTTGTATTAACAAGACAATTTCTACACGTTTCAGTTGTGGCTGCAAATACTCATCTGCAGGACTTCAGCTTGGGGGCCTGAAGATGAAAATAAGCATACAGAACTTGTGAATAATTAGGTAATGTTGTAAACCTCACACAAGGGCAGAAGGGGGTAAATTATGCCCACTAAAATAATTAGAAGTTCAGATGTGAAACAAAAAGAAATTATAACATTAGCGACTTCGAGTTCAAACCTGAGGAGAAGAAAAAAGCGACAACCTGATGAACAAAATATGTGGTTATAAAGCTATAAATTCTGGCAAGAATTCTTGTAAGTGGCAATATTTTACAATGAAAATATCAATAGAAATGTTATTGTTTGAGGAGAAGGACTCTTCTTAGAAATTTCTAATATTATTTTACTCTACATTTATAAAATGAGGTAAAATAAAACGAAGTAGAGATGGGAATGAGGCTTGACAGAATCAAAAGTAACTGTTAGAAAGTGATGCGGAGGCAATGTCAATAATAAGTGATCTTACTGGCTCTTCTCCCTAAACATTTCAGCCAGATACACACATTTAATTTGGAATAGGCATGTATTGTATGTATAAGTATATATGAAAACACACACATATATACAGATATATGTATTAAAAATGGTGAGGTTATATTTGCAGTATTCATTGTACTGCCCAAACAGCTGTGCGATGACAGCATCAACCAGGGTTTGAATGTGTGGTTATTCTCACTTCAGTGTTATGCTTTTGGTTTCTGGAAGCAGTCTGTCACACTTGCAGTTTGGTCTTTGACCTTCTATCACTTTTGGAGATGTGCCATACAATCTTTGTTTACAGTAACAAGCATGGAAAAACTGACTTCCTGACAGTAATACTGAAGTCTAAGTTGAAACCACTCACAGGTGAAAAAACATAGCTCTTCCACTTTGAACTTGTAGTGTGTTTGATGTAAAATAGCCATCTAAAACTGGGCAGCCAAGGAAAGGAAACCAGTCTTTTGCCCAAGACCAAATATTAATTGCCTTGTCTGCAGTTTCGCTAAGGATTTGGTTGTAATGTTTTCTGTGTGTTTTTCCTTGAGAAGTATAAAATTTAAAATTGTCCCCCTTCCTTCAAAACTGGTTATTAAATTTTTATATAGGTATGATATTAATTGGCTGAGCAGGTCATGGACTTGTAGCTATTGTATGTGCAACTCTAATCTCAGTGTAACCTCTTCATCACACAGCTTTCTTGCAGGCAGGTGAGAACAGTAGGGTTTGTAGGTTGGTTTGTATGAATCACAGTCATTGACTGGTTTGGGTTGGAAGGGATCTTAAAGGGATCATCTATTTCCAACCCCCTGTGCCATGGGCAAGGACACCTTCTGCTAGACTGGGTCACTCAAAGCCGCATCCAGCCTGGCCTTGAACACCTCCAGGGATGAGGCATCCGTAGCTTCTCTGGCCACCGTGTTCCAGTGCTTCACCATCCTCACAGTGAAGAATTGATAGACTGCACAACTTCTTCCTTTCCTGAAGTCTGCATCACTTTTCCTTGTGTTCTATGTTCATTAACCCAATACTAATGACTATGAGACTTCTTAAGGAAATTAAGGTAGTTGCATAAGGATCTTTTGTGCTCAGATTACATTCTCTTCTTCAAGTGCTGGTTTATCTAACAAAGCAACAGTTTTGTTCTAGAGTCAAAATCAAAATCGTGATGCAGAATGAATGAAAATCTAATGGAATATTTATGACACAGTTCAGTGGTCATGTTTTTGGTAATGTAACTTAACTGATGTGTTTTGTAGCAATTAAATATTCCAGAATTATGTCATAGTAGTGGTATTTTACACTTCCAAGAAAATAAAAGGGAATTATAAGATCACTGAAAATTCAATGACAAGTGAGGTAGTGAAACATTCCTATTTTACTGCAAGCTGTACATTTTAGCACATACTTCCATGTATTTTTTCAAATGTTATTTTGTTTTTACATCTTTAAAATAGTTACAGTCCTTTACATTAACTTATGTCCCAATGTGTTTTACACTGGCATATACATTATGTCAGTTGCTTCTGAACTGTGAGAAGAGTTTGGCCCTAGGACTAACTTACCTGTTGGAAACAGTTCTTTAGTAAGTTAGAAGTAGGAAACTTTGACAAATGCAGAGAAACTTGTATGTTTTTCAGTGTTGTTTATCTGGCTGTATTTGCATCAATATATCACATTCTGTCTCACTTGATTGCCCTATTTATGCTGCCATCCAGGAGTGCTGCTGAAGTGTTCTTTCTCACACAGTTTTCAGACTTTCAACAGGACAAGGCTTAAGTTACATAGACTCAGTCTTTTAAAGTATGTAGGCATTTTCCAGCATATAACAATCAAACATAGGTGAATATAGAGAAAATATCACTCAAATTTTAAAGGTAGCATTTGTATTCATACTGGAAACTGGGTCTCAAATATGATTAAAGAGCTGACCGATATAAGCAAGTGTGGCTAATGATGGAATACCTGAAACTTTGAGAGGGTAATTGCAATAAACTGTCCATCACATATCCATAGAAAATTGAATTCATTTGGGAAATATTTCTAACAGCAGTATTGAATAGTCAGTGAATTCAAATAAATTGTTCTGGTTTCAGATGACTGCAAGACAAAAGTGCACAACTGTGGTGCTTTACCAGTTTCTTGTCATGAACATCTATGTGCTGAAAATACAGAAACATCATTTCCCTATTTTTTTTCACATTCATTCACTTAGATGGTCTAGGCAGATTCTAGTGTATTTTACCCAAAATTCTATTGAGAAGGTGGAATCATGGTTATTTTTTAACTGTTTGGAAAACTAGTGTGTATTTTTTTTTTTAAGGAGGTAGTTAGAGCTCCTTTCCAGACACCCTACAACTCGGCAAGGAGATAGCTTTGTGGAAACCCATCAAGCAGCAAAGTAGCTGTGCTCACACAAAACTCCTCAGAAAGTCTTACCTTTCTGAAGAGGTACAATGTAGATAAGTGGTTTTTGGGACTTGAGCTCTCAGATGACATTAACCTAAGTGTCTCTAAACTATGGCAGTGTGTGTCTAGCCATGCCCTGTGGTCACTAAACTTCTGCTGGTATTTTGTGTGATGGGCTCTTCATGCCCTGGCCAGTAGCCAGTATGGCTCAGTGCTTAGACCCATGTGAAGGTCTGTGGTTTTTGCTCACTGACATATGTTTGTTTTGATTTAAGTCCATAAGGTTTGCACGCTTGAGGTTCACTTTGAGGTTTCAAGTTCAGTGAGACGTCAAGTTTTTCCTGGCTTTTGGGTTAAAACCTCAAGCCTAATGATAATTCTTTCTCCATCTGCAGATTACAGAGAGAAAGGTCATTTAAAATTGAACCCCAAAGCCTGATTCTTGCTGAGAACCATCAAATATTTAACTGGACCATTCCTTGTGATTATATGTTTCCATCAAATTAGCAACTCCACATTTTACTGATATATACACAAGTCTGCTAATGGCATTCTGCTCTAATTGAAAACACAGTATTTCTCCAAGTTTCTGTTATTCTTCAGTTCCTGATTCCTAGGTGGCTCTGTTAGTGCTACTCAGGGGTGGCAGCTTTTGAGTATAATAAGGAAAAACTTAAATTTATGGTTGGTTCTGTTTTTTCTGCCCAGTCTCTGCAGTGCCTGTGCTATGCTTAATCAAGGTGAAGTTCTGCTTCCTTTGACTTCAGGAACTAAGACCCAAAGTGAAACTCTTTTCAAAAGGATAAGCTGACACCCTAAAGGTTTCATTTGCCAAAACCAAAGTTTTGTTTTCAGTGATATTGAATACATGACACTTGCAGGGATCCATGTTTCATTGGAGTACTGTACCAAGCAGAAAATTAGCCATATAAAGAAGTATTTGGTTTAACAGCATCTGAAAAATTACTCCACAAAATTCAGTACCCTTTAAGCTCTCATGAAATAAGATTGTTTTGGGCTCTCTGTATATTGCTTTGATTCTTCATGTTCATCTAGTGTCTACTCAGCTGCTGAATCTTTGCTCTGAAGCCTGTCCCCTGTGGACAGTTACATCAAATCCAACATAGCTCATGTATCCCTAAGGCAGCACAAACCTGCACTAATATGGAGCAGGATTTGTGATCAAATGTTTGAGAACAGGTCTTCAAATCCTGGCACCAATCCTGGGAAAATTTATATTGATGACTTGTCAAGGCAGTAACCAAAACAATCCCAGTTCTTTCCATGTATTTCAGCCCAAAAGCTTTCATGTGAACACAAACAGTAATGATCTCAACCCAAAATTCTTACTTGTACCCTCAGCTGTTTTGTTCAGACAACTTCCGAGTTCTCCATTCTCTGGAGAGGAGAAAATATTCTCTGGAGCTAAACTGAGAAAGTCATATTAGACAGGTAATTTAGAGCCTGCTACTGAATTACTTTGAGAGCTAACAACATCTAACAAAGTACCTATGTTAGAGATTTGAAAAGGGAAGAAAGGTCGTTACCCATGCTGTTAACAAAGCACTTACTGGGGAGTTTATTTGAAGTATAAGACTTAGATTTGCAAGCACTATGTGCATAAGGCTGTCTCTGACATAAAGTCTTTCTTCCTCTAAACCTTTCTACTTTTCTGAGGGAGTTATGACTGGTCTTTATCTTTATAATTCTTCCCTCTTCCCCTTCCTCCTTCTTCATTGGCATCTAACATGACTGTGTATCTCTGGCTCTTCCTTAAAAGTACATACATTGTGTGCTTGCATAGGAGGCTTTTCACAAGGTTTTGGATATATATTTATAGATACTGTAGGGCCCATTTTCCATGTCTGATTGAAAAAATGTGTCTTGTTTATAGAATAAACCAACATCCTCCATGTTGGTTCAGCCCTGATTCTGACTTCTGAGTGTAGTTTAGGTTTCATATGCAAGGGATCTTTGGGTTTTCTCCTATTTCTTATGGGCAATATGTGGTAGAACACTGGTATTTTTATCAAGGTGTTCACTAGCATTTTAGTGCTTTGGTTAATAGTTGAAATGGAAGCATCTGGAGATAAAATTATAATCATGTGGTAACATTTGAAGGTGCTACTAATTTGAGTTGAACTTGGCTAAATTAATATGAACGTCCCTTCATTCCTTGGTGCCCTCCCTGTGCTTTCAGCGCCAGATATAGGAAAATACATGGAATTCAGCAGTGAAGTGAAGGCTTCCTATATAAAAAATGCAGGATGAACATTTATTTCCATAATTTATTTTCCCAGGGAGGGAGGTCAGCACTGGAAGAGGTTATGGAACCTCCACCTCTGAGAGTTTTCAGGATGAAGTTGCACCTGACCTCATGTATTGTTGATGACATCCAGGGGTTTCACTAAGTTACCTCCAGATGACCGTTTCAACATATCCCTAAGTCAGAACAGACAAATGAGCTACTGGTATCAAGTGGGAAAGATCATTGACTCACAGAGTTACAAACTGCTGCAGCTCTGTCTTAGAAACTAATGAGAACAGACTAGAAGCCAATCAGAGCCATGCTGTTATAATCGTTGTAGGTTAAAAACCATGGGATTGGTGACCAGGACAGCTGCTCTCTTCTTGTAATCCAAAGCCCTGAAGATACATATTTTGCTGGACTCAGTTCCTGCCTCAGTAATGTTTATATTTTGGACTGAGAAAGTAATCCATAACCTGGATTCTCTATATTAGCTGACATAGCATCTGAAAGTACAGTTTTATATTGGTTAGCTATAGTGAGAGTTTGGGCATACCTCTACTGTTTTCCACCAAAGATTTGCCAGTGCTGAAATTATTAACCCCACCGGTGAAAATGCCCTCAGATGACTGCGGTAATCTTGTGATTTCTGTCCTATGCAGTCCTATGCCTCTCCTAAACACTAGCAGCATTGCTGAGACTGAATGCTACTACTAGATTTTACGTGGAATTTAGGCAATTCCTAGGTGCAGCCCATTGCAAAACCTCTTTCTGAGAGGAGCCAATGAGAACAAGTTACAACTGCCTTGTGCAAATTTTTCCAATCTGCTATTGCGTGAACAGTTGGGAAGGTTGAAATCAGCACAAAAGAGCACTTGGGTTTTGCTCCGACTGCGCTTTCCTGTGTAAGGGTTAAGCATATCTCTTCTGGGGGAATTCTGTGCTTCATCACCATTATGTAACTTCAGAGATTGAAATGGGATCCTGTGCAAGGCAGCTGTGTGGATTCACAGCAGCTTTCTTCCTATATTTCCCTGACACCGTGTATAGTTTCAGTGCAAAGAGCCAGGGAGCGCAGCGTTGCGAGGTGATGCCCAGATTTTGCAAACAAAGGGGACAGAAGACTCTGTGCCACCTGCTCTGTCACTTGAACAAATGTTAGGCATAAAACAAGCTACAAACCGCTAACTGCTTGTTGGATGATAACTTTGTGATCAGCAATTCCATCGATCATCAAGGTCAGCTTCTCTGCTTTTGTTTCTCGAGCGAACCAGTCCCTCGGTTCCATGCTCCTATAGGCAAGATGGTAAAGCAGCCAAGGATGTTAACTGCTTGGTGCCCTGACAGTAAACAGCATTGCAGAGCTGCATGCTCTCATTCGGCGGCTGACAGAGGTGTCCAGATGTTTCTGCATTAAACTGGGTGGCACAACACCTCTGCAGGAATTGGCAGGCAAGAATGTTTGCTTCTTGGCTTGGACTGAAAGCTTTTGAGTCGGCAATGTGAGGAAAATGTTGACAATATCCGCAAAACAGAGAGAGCCCTGTTGTGTCCATACATGAAAAAAGAGGAAAAAAACTCTTCTGCTCATTTTTTCCTGATTATTTTGTGGACAGTGCATTTACTAAAATTACCGGTTAAGGAAATGATAAATGCCTCTGTTTCTTACTGTAGTCGCTCATTGAGTGTGGGGCTGAGTGGGAAAAGGAGTAGTCTTGGCAAACGGTTTATTAGTCTCAAATAAATTATTCAGAGTGCAGGTTTGGATACAGATTGCAGGGAACGATAATGGAGATGGTTTTCTGAGTCTGCTCATGTTAGGGAGACATGGAGTATGCTTTTCAGGAATTCACTTAAGTGCAATCAGTTTAGAATAACGTAGCCTGGAAGTAATATTGCTGCCATCCAGCTAGTGTCTGTGGAACAGCATTCTCCTGCCTTCTGAAGCATTGGCATTGAAGATGGATAGATATGGAGATATTTATACTTTGTGCTGCTGCCTTTTAAAATATTTTTATTTTTTTAAAGGGAAATTCATTCTCACCACTAGAGAGGGGCATGTTTTGGTTGAGATATTCTGCCCCCCCCCCCCCCACCTCCACCCTGAGTGAAATACTGGACCACATCAGCATCCGATTTGGGTGCGTCATGTGGTTTCTCATGTGATGCTGGTCTCACTGCACTTTGGAGAGTGAGCCTTTGTGACTGCACTCTTGGACAGTAGCATCCAGCAACATAGGATACTTTGGGGAGGGAAAGGAAAAGAGGCAGCCTCCCAGAAATGCCTGAAAGCCCAGAAAAATAAAGTTATGACAATTTTTTATAGTTATTGTTTCTTCTTAACTGTTTTGGCTTTTATTTTTAATTCTGGGTCTTCCCTTTTCTCCGTTCCTTCAGGCAGAAAGCTGCACCGTTTGGAAGAAGCAAGTCAGTCTTTCCTCACAGCTACAATGCTGCACCGCTTTCGACAGAACCTGCTTTTCCCTCCATTTACCTGGGTGGCTGCTGCTCTTTCTGCTGCTGCTGGGGCTGCTGCAGTCTTGCTGCCTGCGCTTCGCCCTGGCTTGGCTGACTCGAAACTCTCTCATCTGCACATTGCTAAGGAAGAAGAGCGATGGAGCCGCGGATTTTTTTTTATTGGTTCTGGAAGCCAAGGGTTGCAATATGTGATGATTTTGGGGTTTTCTGTGGCATGGTGGAGGGAGGAGAAAGGAAGGGTGTTAATCTAGGATAGGGTGGGTGAAAGCTTAAAGAAATATTATGTAAAGTAATCCAGTGCTCGACCAGGGCATCAGCATCAAGAATCCAGCCTCTGCTGCTCCAGAGGATTAACATGGGGAAGTCACAGTGCTGCAGTCGGGTTTCACCTCAGTGTTGTGCTGGAGATGGATAAATAAGGTATCGGTTGCATCTGCCTGTTAAGGCAAAGCCAAGGGAGAAGGAGAGAGTGAGCGAATGCAAATGCAAAGGAAAAAGAAATGCTTTGTGCCGTTTGTCTGATTCTGTGGATTCTCACTGCAGAGAGGATGGCTTGATTAACAAAGCAATGTATGGATGGAGGGACTGTAAATTGTAGCTTGAGCATTCCTGATGCTGTCAGGGAGTGAACTGATGAGTTAGGTGGCTGTAGGAATATCCCCAGGGAAAACAGCAGCCTCACACTCTGTGTGTATATATCTGTGTATGTACGTGCTTTTGTGTGCATGTGAACATGTAGAGAAATGAAAGAAAGACATTTCTGACCAATTTACAGAGGACGTTTGTGAGTTTGCTGGGTCAGACTTGATTGCAGCTTGTATTTTCAGCTCTAGCTCTACACCCATTTCCTGACTGAGGTGGCACTCTGTGAAAACAGATGGTAGGCAGTATTCTTTTAAGAAATGTGAAAGCAGATCCTTTCCACTTAACACCTTGAAGCACTGAGTCTTCTGCACAGTGATGAGAGAAACCGTGGGGTTTCATTTTCTCCACCTTAAAATCTCTATAAACACAGCTGTATTCAGTATGGTGAAAAATTCTATACTGTAAATAGAAATGTGATCAATCTAATCAAAATAAATGCATCCCATATGACTTCTAGACCAGCTGGCTACCACAGTCATCAGATGGCTAAATCCTAAACTGAGCATTTGTATTCAGTGTTATACTTGCATCTTTTTATTTTTCCCTTTTTTTTCCTTAGATTTTCAAAATCAGCTTCTAATTGAAAAAGATTCTTCATATATTCAGAAAAGCCTTCATTCGGCACTTGATTTCTGTGAAATGTAGCTGGGGGTATTTTTTATTGTGGAATTTGCTTGGGGTAGTTTTAGAGCAGGTAGACTTGTCACAGTACAGGCATATTTCATTTGGTAGGTATTTCATTTGGCCATATCTGAACAATGCAGAAAGAGGGAAAACAAGCACTGCACTCAGCTTGCAGGGCTTGGCACGGATTCTAGCAGCTGCCTATCAAGAAAGACGGGGTTTTTTCCTTTCCTTTTTTCCCTTTTATACAAAGCCATAGACTATAATGTCATACTAAAATGTATATGAGGGGATTTCCCAATAGTCATGGTGAGCTACCCTGCAAGACACCCGTCTGGTCCTTCCACTATTTGTTCCCCAGCCTACAAAGGCAGCCCTGTGTGTCGAATTGTATTTAGCCAGCTGTTGGATAGCATTCTTGTGCTGGGGGCTAAGGAGTCTTATTACTCCCGAACTGTAGTTTTCTGTTTGCTTAAAGAAAAACAACTTTGGCAATACAGCAGGCTCTGCAAAGGAATTTATTCCACTCCTATACATTTCTGAGTCTGTTGTGTGCTTCTAACTCAGGCGGTTTAAAGCAAGTGAGGAAGGAGGAGGAGAGACTCTGAACTAGCAGCTTCAAAGCTGCAGAGACGAGCAAAATGTCAGCAGCTTGTAATTAGGAGCCCATGGTTACGTCAGTGCCTGTATCTCTCCAGGAATTGCTATGAGATGTGTGCCACAAAGCAAAAGAAGACTCTCATAACCTGGTTAAAAAGCCTGGCTCAAACAAGAAAGAGCAAAATGGATTAATGAATCTGCTGTGTTCCTAAGTCAGATGTGGATGGATTACATGCACAAGTTTGCTGAATTCTGCAGCAGTGAAGACTGAATTATGGCATGCATTCACCAAAAGTGAAAATCCTTCAGGAAAAAATGCAGATGAGCAGTCTATCCTTAAAAATTTCTTTCCTAGCTCTGTCCTGTACAGACAGCTGCATGACATGGAGGCATGCTCTGAAGGAAGAGACCGGCAAGCTGCACAAAGGTGTTTAAAAGGAAGGGTGCAATTAGACACAAAGCAAGCCTGCTGAAATTCTGCTCTGGCATTACAGATTTGATACTGAAATACCACCCCAGAGGAGATCGGCTGGGCTCTGGTGTGGTTTATATTAAGGCTTCTCTGGTTAAGAACGAGGGGGGAGGGACAGGGCTTCCTGCAGCATCTTGCAGCCATGCAGAAGTCCCCAGGGCTGTGGGAAGTGGGAGGGATAGATGTGCTCTTAAAGACACATGCCCAGATCCTGGCAAGGGGCTTTCTGACCTCTGCAATTATTTTTAGGTCTGTGAAGGCAACTTGGCAGTGCTTAAGCAGTGAGATTGCAGGGGGTGTTTAATCTGCTGTGACTGGCCTTTCTCTGTGTCAGGGCTGTGAGAGTTTATAGGGCTTTTATCAATACCCCTCCACCACATGCAGCATGCATGTCTGTCACTGTTCCCAAAGACCAGTTACTGGAGGTCTGGTGTGGTTCCCTGCTACCAGCAGAAGTCACTTGCAGTTCAGCTCTGTTGTAGTTGCTTTTAAATTTACCAGGATAGGTAGATTGTATTATACAAACAGTGGGGGTGGGTGGTTTTTGGTTTGGATATTTTTATTTTTTTTTGATTGTGAACATAAATTTGTAGAGGAGGTGACCCTGTATATTAAACCAATAGCTCTTTGAATTGTGTGTAGTATAATTTAAATATACTTACTTTAATTAATAGAAGGTTACAAAAGCTGGCATTGTCTGGGGCTGTTTAATTTACATCTTAGGTTTAGTCGATGAGCATAACCTGCCTGATTAGAATAGTGTATTCTGCACAGCCAACAGGGTGGAAGGCATTATTTTGTTTGTGTTAGTTCAAACAGCTGGTCATTAATGCAGGCCCCATCTCCAGAGTGAAGTGCTAGTGGACATGAATGGCTGCCTGATTAATGCTGCCCCTCGACGGGTCCTTCATCCAGCAGCGATGCTCGCAGCAGAATAATGCAGCGGGATTTGATTGCGCTCTAACAGGGTAGTATGTCATTGTGTCACCCAGCGATCGAGGTTATTATGGGCTAGGGCAGACAGACGGGACAGTGGGGTTACTAGACCGTGGCATTTTTAGAAATGCAGGGCTGACCTACTTAGAGTTATTCTTGCTGGCTGGCAGCTGCCTGGTGCAGGGCTCCCCCGGATAGGCTGCGGCTGTTGCTAGGGGGAATTAGCATGAATTTTTCCACATACAGACTCAGTGATTGAATGATAAAAGCTGACTGGAATTAAAGAGATTCGGTTCAGTATTATGCAGATTTATCTCCCTCATTTTTTTCTCTCTCTGTCAAATGCATAAAAAGGAGCAGAAAACAGTTTGTTTCCATTTATTTTTGACCTATTTTTTTTTTTTTTATAGGGGAGGGCAGAAGTGTTGTGAGGTCATAATTTAATATTTAGGCTGTTGAAATGATATGATAGTGGGCATGCATCTTTAATGCATGGAAGATTAAAATGCTGCCTCTCTGGAAGGGAATGAAATGAATATATTTTGTGTTTTGGTCGGCCTGCCTCCTCTTTTTATTTGAAGCCATGTCAGATTCTTTCGTCTGGAAAGGGGAAGCATACACCAGGTTTTATTGCATAATGTTACTCTTAGCTATTTTTAGCTATCTGTACTTTAAAAAATTAGTCCTATTTATGCTAGTGGATGAAATTAATCCCCAGGCTATGCCTTATGCATGTGGAGACAGATGCCCAGGGTAGCTGCAGTGTTGTGTGTCATGTTCATCTGAAAAGGTGTTTACATACTGCAAGCTTATCAGCACTGCATACCTAGCAGAGTGATGGTGCCTGAAATGTAATCAGATCAATTAGAGAACTCTTCTGGATTTTGGAGTATTTTTCAGGCCCTGGTTTGAAGTTGGAATCTCTAGATGGCCTTCTTTTATTTATCTACATCTGCCTAAAACAGTGTTATCTTTTCATAGAACTCTGTGCTCCCTTAGGAAGCAAATAAAAACAATATTCAGTGAAGAATCCTTTGATGTAATCATGAATATTTCCTTTGTTATTATCACTAATTATAGAAGATCTTTGTTTAAACTGCTATTTCCCTCTGTGTGATCTTTTGCCAGGCAAAGAAGTTCCAATTTAGTACTTATAATTTTAAGTTAATATTCATGGCAATACATCATGACATCACACTCAAAGAAGCGGAAATTTTCAAAATATGAGACAGTGGAGGATGGGAGAGAAGGACCCACATGTCTTTGGAATTGCAAAATAAAAAATGGGACCCAGTGCTGAAAAGTAGTGAACACATTTTTATCTGAAACAGTTTAATTTCAAACATTTGGATGAATGAGATACCTTTTAGAGGGGTGTGAACAGCTTTCACATCTGAGGTACCTTTTAGAGGAGTGTGAGCTTCCTGTTCATCTTCCCTGGACCCAGAGCTGTCCTGCTTTAGCCCCTGGAATTTATTGGGAAGGCATAAAAAAAATGAAACCAGAAATGGAGACATGAATTTGAATGCATTTTGTGGCTGAGGTAAAGCATTTAGTTCCTACAGATTTGAATTTCCTATGTCTTTTTCCTGGCATTGATTCATTACTGAAACTCACACCACTTCCTTCTCTGCTCCTTCCTGACAGTCTCATGGAGTGACAGATATTTAGAGAAATGAAAGCAAGGAGGGGCACTATTTGATGCCCAGTAATTGTGTTTGCCTTGTCTGTCCTTGGAGGTTACTCCAGAAAGTTGTGGTCCCACTTCCCTCAGCAATATTCTCTTGATCAAAATCTGATGTCCTGCTCCACTTTCCTCTAGGATGCTGCAGGATGCTAGGCAACAGACAGCTTTTGTCTACAGTTATCTCTTGAGGTTCTTGCCCTTGTTGGTTGTAGCCAGTTTTAGTTTCATCCAGTTCATCTGAGATATTAGCTGACTTGGGCTTCAGCAAATCAAAATAAGCATGCGATACTATAATAATGCAGTACCCCATTTTCTAGAAAAAATCATTTGAGTGTTTGGTATATTCATGCTAAAAAAGAGGGAGTTCAAAGAAAAGAAACGAACAACAACCTGGAAAAGAGTCGTGTCTTTGCTCTTTATCTGGATTTCAGCACACTGATTGTTTATAACAAACAATCATATCAGGCAGTTTAACAAACCATCAAGTGATATATTAAATATAAAAAATATAGTGCACCAGAAACTGTATTCAATGTAAATTGAATTTTTGCCCTGCTGAAAGTCCTGTCAATGAGAATTTTTCCAAACAATTGAATGTGTGAATGATGTGATCATAATACTTTGGGTAATTATGAGTAGCAGAAATATGGAGTTAATGAAACAAATCAAAAATCTGAGCTCTGTGTGTGTGTGTGTGTGTACAACACATAAGAAACAGGATGCCAGAGGAGTTTGAAATACATGTCTGCATTGAAAATATTGTCAATTGTGCACATTCTTTTGAAAAACCCATGTTAATGACTTTCTGATGATCTCCTCTGAGGTTTCTATTCTTGCTACAACTTACACCTCCTACCTTGAAGTTTCTTACCTACAAAAGATTGTATTTTTCAACATTCTTGTACTGTGACCTCTCCTGTGAGCTATGAAAGATCTATTATGCTGAGTTTCATGCTCTAGGGTAGCTAAATGAAAGCTGCTTTACTGGGAGCATATGCAGGCAATAATTTTTTTCCCCATCAAAATACCTAGAATCTTGCCTCTATTTGCAGCTGTGAGGTGGCTGTACAGATGGGTCTATTCCTGACATCAAAGTCTTGGCCAGTCATGGATTTGCTGAGCATTTTGTGATTTTATGGCAACTTTCTGTTTTTCTCAAAATGATCAGAGGATACAGGATATAGAGCAACTCATCTAGATTCCCATGCCACAAGAAGTGAGTTGACTCCCAGCCTTCACCTCCTGCAGGGCCATACAGATCAGTTCTTCTGTAGCAAATGTGTTTCAGTTTCAATTTCAAACCAAAAGTACAAGGAATTGTCTCATATTTCTTAAAAGACTGGCAGCTAGCACATTCCTTTTATTGCAATGCAGTAGGGAATACAAATGTTTAACAAAATAAAATAATCCTTACAAGATTTTTTTTCTGTGATCCATTAACATGGAAACAAACTCTATTACAAATGCTCCTGTAAGAGCCAGGTGCAGCACTATTGTGGCTCCCACATTGCTGCTCTTCCTGCATGCATGCATGTGTGTGCCTGTGCACTCAGAATTGCTGCATACATGTAGTGTGGGTGTGTGGATACAAGACACAAGCATAACTTACACAAACACAGCGCTGAAGCATATAGCATGCAATCATATGCCGCTAGATATATGATGTTGTTTTTTCTATGATGAAAAGTGGCTTGAGATGAAATGTAGGCAGTTCTGGTGTGTAGCACCAGCCATTGTTTTAATGCTATCATCCCATTCAACACCAGCAAAGACAAAAAAAGCCCCAAAACACGTTAATGTGTGATAGAAGGGTAGCAAAAAGGGCAGTGTGATGAAAAATGGGGTGTATCTAGATAGCTGTGTTTCATAACCACTTGTGCCTTTTGTAGACATGTAAAATGAAATGTATGATGGGCTGTTTAAGACAGAGAGAGATATTTTAAATTATTGCTAATTCTTCCCTCGTGCTCTTAGGCCACACTACTTCAAAAGTGAATCCAGACTCAGATCTTGACAGAGATCATGACCCTGTTGAAACCAATGGCTGTTTTATTCTGGAATTCAGTTGGGCCAGGATTTAATCTCTTGTATTTTCCCCTGAACATGTCTTTTTTTCTATACTCTTCCTCCAAAGTGTGGTGTTTCTGTTTCTACCTTTTTCCCCCTCTGTTCCTCTGAAAATTCTTTGAAAGGTTACTTATTTTGTTGAGCAATTTACTATAAATTTGCTCTTGAGTAGAAAAAAAATGTGGGGAAATATCACTTCCCTCCTGAGCTAGTAAAGTAGAGTTGCAGTGAGTCTCAATAATAATGTTTTTCTGAATACTCCTGCTTTCATCATAAAATGTCTTTAGTTTTTAATGAAAGGGAACAGGCAGTGAACAAAACAAATATACCAAAGAGAATCTGGTCTCTTAACAGGCTGCAGAAACTCGGGTAATGAGATGGCTGGTGTCTTGACCTACAAAGCTAGGGCTCTTAGAAATGTCGAGGGAGGGAGAACGCAACAATTTCAAACAAGAAATGCTTTCTAGTTCTCTAGCCACTTGTGCTGTTATCATCATTAAGGTTAACAGTGAATTCATTTATCTTTTTTTTTGACACTTTAGTGTTGCATAAATAGTACTCACACCAATATTCAAAGAAATTATTCATATGGAGGCAGGTATACCACAGCTATGTCAGTTATGTCTGGGTTTGCCTTGTTTTTCTTTGTTATATACAGACATAGCAATTAGGCTCTTTTGAGGTCAAAATGTTTTTGATATTTCCAAGTTAGAGACATTTGAAATAATGGCAGTTAGTAGAGGACATTAGAGATAGAGTTTTGGGCAGTATTTTATCTGCAGAAAACATGCAGGATGCAGGAGGTAGTGCATGGTGCTGCAGGCTTGGTACAGTTACAATTGAAACAAATGGCTGGTGAATCTTGATGTAAATCTCCTGCTTGTGACCTCTACAGATGGCAGTGTATTACAGATCTCAGCTGCAATTTCTGCTAACACACATATACACTGTATTAGCTGAACTATATTTGTTGGTGTGTCATCTCCAGCATCTCTTCATATTAGTCCTTTATAACTAAAACCTACAATTGTTTGTAACTGCAGATGAGATCACAAGTTCCAGTCTTTCTTCATCGTGAAATGACAGGTCTGTGTTATGCACCTCTGTGAGTTTTCTGAATATATCACTTTTAAAAAGGAGCAGAAGTTCCAGCACACTTCAGTGTGCTGGAACATTTGCTATGTCACAGACTGTGGATCTTCTTTCCATCAAGGGTTTTATGGTAAAAGTCAGGGAATCACACACTTGCCTTCAAATTTGACTTTGGTTCCTTAGAATGATACTCACCCAGACTTTTGTGATTGTGATTGTGAAAAATTACTTGCAAACATTAAAAATAACCCCTTCTGGTGCCTACATTTGCATTTTCTCTTCACATTTGATATGAGTTTAGCTGAATATGAGACATGAAGATTAAATCTGATTCCATTCCTCTGAAATGTTTTCTTTCCCTTGTTTTATGAGAGTAATCCTATTTGTTTTAGAAGCAAGTGAATGGCAGGCCAAGAAGCCCAAATGAACAGGTAATGTTTGATTTCACAAACCAGGTATTCATGTTATGATGCATTCCTAAGAAGCATGACAGGGAGTTAATGCTGTGCAGATCAACTTGGTTGTGTCTTTTCAAACAGCAGACCATCTGAAATCAGGACTATAAGGCTGAGTGAAATGCTGGGCCTGGTGGAACATTGGAGAGCTGGGTTAACTGGGGCGCTCTCACTTCAAAGGGAGTCTCCAAATTTTCAAGTACTGCCAGTAATTGGTTCCTTTCTTTGCTCAGCCCAACTGGTGCTGTTTTCAGCTACTTGGCAACTGTAAAGAGAGGTAATGCCCTTCATTTAAATCACCTTTCCCCATAAACCTTGGCTTCTTGTTAGCTTTAGGTAGTCCTGGGTGTCTCATACTAGTATGGACTATAACAAGAATTTGAAACATTCAAAAAAATTCAGAAGGTGGCCAGGATTTTGGAATAACACTGCTGTGTAGTTGAAGATTTCTGGATGAATTGGACATTTCTGTTGCAGAGCATGTTAGAAGAAATGCAAGTCAGTCAGAAGTTTTGGCTGTGTTCCTGGTCTGCATAATGATGGAAACCAATAAATTCAGATTAAAGCTGTGAAATTTTCCTCCTCCATGGGTCTACAACCAGGAGAAAATCCACTGCTTTGTTCATCCTCCAGATCCAGTTCTGCACAGGCCCTTCAGAGTTTACATCTTAGTTTGTCACATCTATTACATGCAAATATTTTTAAACATTCAGTTCATCTTGTCATTGAGCCATAAAGACTTAACATCCATGATGATTTGTGAGGTCTGTGATTATTGCTGGATTCTAGATGGTACCCATGCATTCCTGATAGCCACTAGTTTATAATTTAATGTAAGCTCTCATATATGCATTTTCTTAGAAAGGATGAAATGGATTCATGTCACTCCTTAATCCTATGTCAAAGTAGGAAAATGCAAGATTTTTTCTCTGTGAGCTGGATGGACATCAGAGAACCTTCTCTCTCTTTGAGTCTCACAATCCAGCTTTGAAATGTCTTTTAAAAATATGAAAAGGGTGTAGTTGCAGCTTTAAAACCAAGAACTTTGCACATTACTGAAATAAATAGTTCTCCCTTTTATTTTGGGGTCCACATTGAGATAATACACAGAAGAAAAAAAACCATGGTAGACTTCTATTTTATTGTTTCCTTACCTCCCATCCCCCTCTCCTTAATTTATTTTTGGGGTCTGGAAAGAAAAGCATGCTGAAAAGCCCCAGTGTATTGATGTGTGAAATTGAAGGTGTTGCTCACTCTTACGATCGAGCCACTGTGCCCTTTGAAAGGGCTAACATATATTGGAAAACATGTACCTAAGTATGAAAAATTCCTTAAATTCAGGGTGTGTTCATACAAAGTGAAGTTTCTACAGTGTGGAAATCATTAAATCTGATCCAGAAAAAATGTAAGGTGCCCCAGCCATTGAGATGTGAATCTCTTTAATCTGCACAAGCATTAGAAAAATCTGAAACATGTGAAAGTTCAAAAGCTGCAAAGCCATTACATGACTTCTTATTCATTTCTCAAATATTGTAACTTTCTATTGAACTGTAAAAAGACTTTTTCTTATATTTTTTTTTTCTTTTCATAACCAATAGATCAGTCACTCACTAATGTGTTACTGCACATTATGAATCTGAAAGTTTCACTTGTTATGTCTACTTGGATATAAATTTTTGATTTATTTTAGAGCATTTTATGTAGCATTTCAATGGTTGGTAACTTGCAGCTTTTAACCAGCTGTTGTTAGGGAGGGGGAAAAGGGCATGACTGAGTTAATTTTTAAATTTTTGTTTAAGATCTCAAAAATTTTGCAGTACATTTTGAGGTAACTTTAATGATTAGCTTTAACTTTGCATTACATGAATGAATGCTAATTAAAAACCAAACCAATAAAAACATCTTAACAAAACTAAAGCAACACAAAATTATTTTTTTCATCTTAGCTTTGCATCTCTGAAGTACACCAAGAGAAGTTTCAAATCCAGTGAAAACTTCAGAGAAAACAGTGAATTACTATTTGCAAGAGGACAGACTTGGTTGGTAACAGAAATGCTTAGCCCAAGAATTTCCTACTGCCAGCAACATTCTAAAGTGCACATATGTCTAAGTCCAAGGGCCAGAATATTTATGACTGATCCCAGGCTGTCTCCCTGCTGCTCCAGTAGCCAAACCTTTTGCAGAGACTTGGGCAGTCTGACAAACCTGGCTTTCCCTCTATGGGAGTATTAATTTGTTTTGCATCTGCAATCGTAATATTAGGCTCATTTTTGATCCTTTTGCCCTTTCTGTGGTCAGTTATACAGTCCTAAAGTTATCAAATAGCTGTCTCTCACTGGGGCATGAGTCGTGCTTTAGGCTGTTTGCTTAAATGCAGTACTTGTTGAGATAAAGCTGCTGGGAAAGAGAGAGAGTCCCATAAGTCTGATGGCTTTGCTCTAGGAGCTGCCAGGGATGTACTGTTACATTACAGTGTCTGAAACAATAATAGATCTTCACATGTAGGATAGCAGGCTTTCTTTAGGGTAAAAAAAGAATAGAAAGTGTCACAATGATTTGTCATTTGAAAATCAGCCACAAATTTTTGTCAGTGAAACTCCTGTGAGAAGGCAGTGTAATTACTAAAACCAGTTGGGGTTGGATTTTAAAATTGCAGGCAAATGTAGAATCTCACAAAGAGACTTTTTGAGTCCTTCTACCAAAAAAAAAACCCAAAAAAACAACTTTAAAAAGACAGGGAGAGGCCTGTTTTCCACATAAAAATAGTTGGCAACCTGACCTTCATTGAGTTGCCAAAAGATGTATCAGAGGGGCTGAGGTAATTTCTGAGGTGGTGAAGAAGAAAAGTGAAAGTGGGCTAGAGATAGGAGCAACTGCAAGAGCAGAGGGAAAGGTCAGCTGAGAACTCTGGGATCTCTAGAGGACACCACATTCTCAAGAAATAGTCTACATTTAGAGTTATAAAACCTAAGTAAAACAAATGTCTCAAACCTGTGCCAAGACCCAAAGAGTTTGAAGGTAAACATAAGATAAGAATTAGCTGTATTCATTCTGTACTTTCCTGCCAAGGCCTCACAGCACAACAAAGGACTATTGATCAAAAAGGTCATGTAGAAGAGGGCAGGGTTTGAAGAAACTGAATTTAAAAAAAAAATCCCAAATGAGACAAATACAGAAATAGTAACTCAGAGATGAATGGAGTTCTGTACATCAGACATTTCTCACATGCATTCGTCTGCACAGATATAGTGAATATCTATCATTTTCTTGGTTTGCACAGTGACATCCACCTGTAGTCTCTAGAGCTTGAATTGGTGAGTATTACATGTATCCCTCTAAATAAAGTAGAAAAAGAAGCAAAAAGAAAACATGGTGTTGCTCTTGGGTTTTCCATTTGGTGCTCTACACATCTTGCACAGATACTTAAGGCTGCTCACATGTAAAGTGGTAACCAGTGGTGACTGACGGATTATTGAAGTATTTAGGGTTCCCATAGTAGCAGCAGCAGCTGCTAAGGGATATTATGTGAAGAAGCTGCTGTTATCTTGATCTTCTTGACCAGAAAGGTTTTTTTCCCTTCCAGGAGGTTACGTGGTAAAGGGGAATAATTATTTTTAGCTGGGATCGGCAACTTGTCAGCCTCTCATATCCTGAAAAATATTAATACAGGGCAATTTACTATGTGAGTGCTGCTGGGAAAAAAAGGCTTTAAAATACGAGAGATTCTAGTGTCATCTGCAGGCAAAAATCTGCTAAGTGTATTTGTGATTTGGGGGGCAAGTGGAAAAAGAGCATTCCCTGTGAATGACAAGTGCCAATCTCATAATGTCATGTTACCACTGTGGATGAATTAAGAAAAAGGCCCATTATACTATATCTAACTAGAAAGCAACTTAACAAAGAAATACACTGTGTTGTTAGTGAGAGGAAGGATGGACTTGTGGTTAGGGCACAGGAGTTGCTGATTCAAATTTCTGGCTCTGCAAGAGACTTCCTTTGTGGCCTTGGGCAACTCGCTGCCACGTTTCAAAATGGGAGTAGCACCCAAACTGGAGAGAGAGATTTCCTAGAGAGATACCTTCCCATTGCAGCATTTAAATGGATACTCAAGTGGACAGATCTTCAAGATGAGATCAAAGAGATCTTTTGAAAATGTACAATAAAAGTAGGAACTGTAGAGTTTGGACACTTTCTTCTCCTTGTTTCTTTGCTATTTCCCCCTTCCCCCCTCTCCCCCCACTCCTTCTCTTTTCTTTTTTTCTTCTCTCTTTTTCCTATGGAACTCTGGCTCTGATACTGGTTATTGAGCATTTGAAAATCTGATCCTTGACCTCCCTTGGGATTCTGACTTAGTCATTTTAAGGCTTGGTTTCCCAGCTGAAAATGGAGATAACAATGCTTTCTTTATCTTACTGCCTGCCAGTTTTGTCTCTTTAGACACTGAAGCATTGGGGAGAGGGATTACCTTCTGTAATATACAGGTATTTCACCCAAATCTTTGAGGGGGATTGAAAGAAATAGGAACTTTAGGCATTAGTGTGATGAAAAGAGGCACACAAATGGTGGTAGAAGCAGCCATTTGGATTTTTAATAAGTAATGAGCCAAATTCAGTTGTATTAAAGACTGTTAGGAAAGACAATTTGTGTCTGAGTCAGGATTTCTTCAAGACTTGAGAACAGTGAGATTGAAACTTGTGGGTTGAGCACATCTCTAACCAGAGTTACATTAGAATCTGTGTTGAAGTATGTTTTCAATTATATTCTGTTAGAAAAGTAATGCTCAAATTTATCTTAAGTTGTCACAGTGCTTCAAAGCATGGGCTTTTCCTCTCTCTAAGTCCTTGAACAGACGCAGGATGTGTTGCAGCAAAACTGTTTCCAATTAAGTTGATGCATTCTGTTCTTTAATGATTCAGGACTTTAAGTTAAAGAAAGAGTTCAGAAGGATGATTCAGATAAATTTGCCTGGAAAGCAGTCATTTGCCTGAGTTTCTGTGGCTGTACCGTGTTGGGTCATCAGGGTGACACATAGCCACGAACTTCACTGACATTCTGCTGATTAGTATTGGCTGGGGATCCTTCTCTGAGGCAGGTAACTGAATATAAAAGTGGGAACTTGAAGCATCTGGGTTAAGGGAAATAATTTATTCCAGCAAATTTCTCTGCTGCTTGTATCTGCTGTAAATTTTTGCCCAAGTGTGACTTGTCTAGCTGAACAAGTTTTTGTAGTTCCAGGGGTTCCAGGAGTTTTCCCCCGACTATCTGAAGCATGGCTCTTCATTACCTATCATTTCATGGAGTGCTATGCTGAAAACTTCTGTTGTGCTGAAGATTAAAAACGGATTAAAAGGGTGAAATGGGTTTTTTAGACATGTGTATGTACATAAACAGCACAGGTTCAATTCTCCAACTCAAGACAAATACTTGCACATGTACATTTGGCACTCTTATTTGTCAGTACTTGGGGTTGCCTCTGCAGCTATCCCCGAACAGCCTGCTCTAGCAGCCTTCTGTGTGTTCTCTCTCATTCATGCTGCCTTCATTCTTGCAACGTCCTGGGCAAAGTCTCACCTGATGAACCCTAGCTAGCCAGGTTATGCCAGAACTTCATTTGACTCACTGATGTCCACTGCTTTGCAATGATTTGCCTGCTCAGTTCTGTTTTACCTCCAGGACAAATTTGGGACTACTCAGAATACATACTCAAGCTGACTTTGGCAAAGGTAAAGTATATGTGGAGATGATGATGAAAATAAATCCCTTCATTTTCATGTACTAAATGAAGAATGAAAATCTTGTGACATGAAAAAATAATGAGTTTCTTACTCTGGTCATTGAGAATGAGGTGTATTATAGGTAAAGATATTACTGAAGAAATTCTCCTAATATTGTCCACTTAGCTGGAAGAAGTTTGTGCAGGTATTCAGTAATGCATTAACCATGCGTACGGAAAAATAAGGAAAAGTATTCATAAATTCTGAGTAGTTTTTCTGAGAATCAAAAAGTTTCTTCAACTTCTCTTCACTAATATAATTTTATCTGGATGACCCTGCAAAGTGTTTTCACCATTACTGCAATCTGTCAGTGTGCAATGACAGGGATTGTAAGAAGATAAAAGCTTGGATTTCAGTTTATTACTTGTTTTGATGTGTTTAGTACATGTATTAAAAAATCAGGTAACTCAGAAGTTTATGTATCACGATAGTGACTCTGAAGTTTGGTTTGCAGTTGGTCCTCTTGTTTACACTTGGTTCTCTTAAAACTAGATCTGACTTTGATATTCTTAAAAGATCAGTTTGAAATCTGGCAACTGAAAATATATTTTTAAAAAAATCTAACATAACATTAAGCCACAATGTAATTCAGAATGGTGTCCTTCTTTAGGCTTGAAAAGGCAGGTCAAGCCTCTCTTCCACCTAAAATTTTAATTGCAAGCTGTTTTAAATAAACTTCTGGGACACAGAAGATACTCAAACTTTGATGTATTTTGATGTATGCACCATAGGATAATTGTACTATTTCTGAATGATATTTGGTCATGTTATCCACAACAACTATGCTATTTCCTTTGTCTGTGTTTATAATCTTAGCAGTGTGTTTTTATCATAGAAAGAGAATATGCTTTTCTCTTAGTATAAACAAGAAAACCTAAGAAAAATAACCCAAATTTGACATGGGTCCCCTTAGAACTTGGGGAAATATAATGCATGACCTCTTAATGAGAGGTAAAAAAAAAAAAAAGACATTTATTTTGCTTAGGGAAAAATGTGGAATATTAGATCTCATTCTAGAATCTGGGCTCTGAGCTGTGATGTCTAGGAAGGTGCGAATTTTATGTTCTGTGTAGAACTGTATATTGGTCACCAACTCTGAATTAATTCTTGACCAGCTGAGTGTGTTTTGCTCACTTTCAAAACCATAGCAGAAATTTATTTCAGTGTGGTGCCAAGCTGGGGCTATTTGAATGAGCAAATTAAAAAAAAAAAAGAAAGAAAGGAAAAATATTAAATGAAAGAGTAGCAAGATCATTTGCTATAAATGAATGAGTGATCTTAAAAAATGGAGGAAACTTCCAAACCAATGAAACAAAGATATTTTTATTCAAAGTCTAGCATATATGCAGGAGTTTAAGTGACATGCCTTATTACTTTGAGAATCTATTCTGAAGTTATTGTGTCTCTCCTGTCAAAGTACTGTTTCCCCAGAAAAAGGACCATGTGACTTTCACAACAAACACAATGCATTGCCTGATAGTTGCTTCATGGAGAAGTGCAATATGTTTATATCATCCTTTCCTGCCTACAAGCCTTAAAACTTATTCAGAGGAGAAACCACAGCTGCTTTTTTTTTCCAAAGAGCATCAGTGTTTTTATTGCTGGCAACATGACTCAGCTCTAAAACCAGTGACCTAGATCCTTGCCATAATGGGCATTATCTCAATAGTCACAGCACAGTCATTTGAATGTTTCAGTTTTGCACAAGTGAGACCAGATACAGAGAGATTACACAATAGCAAGCAGATCCCTAACAGTCAGAACTGCTGCTCTGTGTTGGCATGCAGCTTGCAGGAGACAGTTTAAATATTATCAGTGGCTTTTCAAGTTTTGAGTAAATAGGGCATAATGTAAGTGGTAGGGATGAAATAGTGAAGTTATGGGTTTTGCAATTGCTTAACTTAAACAAGACTATTTCCAGCAACAAATAACATTTATTTATAAAAAGAAAAAAGACAGAACATGACAGACACTGGTCTCTCTTTTGGCAAAAGGATAGCATGTTGTTCCATTCCTTGTTGACTGGCATCATACACTTTTACTCACCTGCTGATTGCTGCTTACAGTACTTACTTAATCTCAAGCTTATTTTGATAGAAGAGTGTGTCTGTTGTGGCAAAAGCACACTTGCACAAGGCATTTATGGCCAGCACAATACTAGCAGGAGTGTGAAGATTGCCTGACGACTTCAGGTATGGCCAGCAAACTCTCACTGGCATGTAGTCCCTCAGTGAGCTATTCAGGTTCCTAAAGTTACACAGGCACCAGAAACACTTTGATGGCCCAGGGCTTAAATTACTTTCATTTCTTTCCTTTTAATTACATTCCTTTCTTTTTTCCTTTTCCCTCTCCACCATCCATCTGGCTTTCCAAGGATTGTATATTGACTTTTTGCCCTAGATTGTCACTGAGACAGGGATAAACAGAGTTTCTGTGTGGGATTGTTTTGTAAAGGTCAGATTTTTTATATCCTTTTTCTAACTGCTGTTCTCAGGTTTTGATCATTTAGGCTAAATACTTTCAGAGATAGCATCTCAACATTTTAGGGTGCTAGAATTGTTGTATTAATTTAAGATTTTATAAATAATTACTATATTGCATAAAAATGCCTACCTTTTGACTGAGTTAGGACTGCATCTAAAAGACTAAAAATAGATCCATCAGTGCCTAAGGGCTTTGAGTCTTTACATGAATTCATGGATGAGTTGGAAAAAATTGACTGGCACTGGAAAACAGAAGCTGGACAAAATTAACAGCAAATCCTCTATCCTCTCAGCAAAGCAGATCTGTTGACTGTCAGCTGCCCTATATTTTAGAGTGCAAAACCGCTCACACGGTTGCTGAGCATCAGTGGCTCAGAGAGTTGGGGAAATTAGCCTCTGGTTGTGAGCATAATTGGATTCCATTTGGAGAACTTTCGAAGTTTTAATATTTTAAATATTTGAGTGAAGGGAAAGTGGTTTGTTTTCATTGCTCTGTCTGAAGGGCTGGAGGGTATTTTCATTTTCTGGTTTTAATGCCTGATTCTCCCCAGAGGATCTTAGCATACATGCTGCTTTATAAAGGCCACCTTTTGTTGTCCTTACTGAAGCACCTACCTCCATCCACCCTTTTCCTTGTTGGAATACCCTGTAAATGTGGCAATAAAAACTGGTAGAGTGAGAGCAGTGACTCCAAATGCAGAAACAGATACCACCTCTGTACATGCCAAAAGCACATGTCCTGCTTCAAGAACCCTCCTTTTTATCATAGTAAAGTTTTAGTAAGGCTTGAGAGTATCAAAAAAGTAAAACCAGGATTATATTTAAAAAACAGCCTTTAAAAAACTCTCACTACTTCCTCTTGAGGTTCTTTAATATTTCCTACATGCCTGAAGAGGGCTTATATTTGCAGCAGTAAGTCTATTTTAATCTCAGATATAGGGCAAAAAAAAGTTTGGGGGTTTTTTTTGCCTTTTTTTTTGTTTGTTTTTTGGATTTTGTTTTGTTTTGTTTTGTTTTGTTTTTAACATTCTAAAGTGATTAAATGGGAAATCTTGGTTTTTTATGTACCCTAAACCAATACAGATAATAATTGTCATCCTCTTTGATTACTATTTCATTAATAGTTGTTAATGATCCTTCAATCCTATATTTGCATGGACCATTACCCCTTCCCCATACATTCCAAAAGATGTCCATCAGGACATACATATTAATTAAGCAGAATTGTGTAAGCTTTTTTTACCAGAACCACGAGGACCAGTCTTAAGATATTACATAACAAAATCCTATAAATTTAAAAGAATGTTCTCAATAATTTATGCTGAGAAAAAAGAGGTCTTAAATAGAAGAGAAATTAGATTTCTTGAGATCCAGACCCAAAACATTCCCCTTAGAAGTAATACAGAATCCTGCAATTAATCATCTAACTGAAAGGACTAATATATGTGTGCATGCATCGCTATCTATCTCTGCTTTTACTTGAAGCTGGTTTAGGAGTTTGGTCTGGAACAAACTTGGCTGTTGGAGAGAACTCCTCTGTGTTTAGTGAGGCATTACATGGCCACAAATGCTAATTAACACAGGTAAGACAAATCAACACTTCATTGATCACAAAAGAATTCAGATTTCATGTGACATGTAGGGGTAGAAAATCTGCAATCATCTGGGCATCAATGAGACTGTAAAATCCAGAGCACAATGTACTGCAAGGAGAAGGAAGAAAAAACCGCTTCTGTGCATAATATTCACAAGGACAAATGACAGATACAGAAGGAAATATGAAGGAGAGAACTATGGAAAATGTTTCCTGCCCTGAAAAAGGATTTAAAGGAATGTTCAGAATAATACATTTTCTTAGTTACACAATACAAACAGCAGTGGGAATTTTGAGAACTGGTTGCTAGGTATGTGGAAACTATTCCTGATTACTTTGATATTACTTTGATACAACTCATGCTATGTGGCTTAAATGAGGCTGTGATATATATGCAATCTGTGTCAGAAAGAGAGCATTTAATCATGTAAATCTGATTAAAAGCTACTGCATTGTAACAATGAAAATAACTAAAACATCTGTTAAAAATATAGTGAATAATTATTAAGAGCTGAAGATGTCAGGGATAATTATTTGATTTTAAGGTCGAATTCTAAGTGTACTCCACCATTCATCTACCCTTTAACAAATAGTTTGTTAAAAAAAATCAGAGAGGAAAGGAAATATGAGTGGGGGGGATATTGGTCTTTCCAACAGATCTCATAAAATTGTTCACTTTTTTTCTACTTGAAATTAATCTGCCTTGACATATAAGAGGTATTAAATTTTATTTCTGGATTTATCGCTCTATACTTCCAGTATAAAATTTTACATTCAGTATTCTCTGCAGACCTACATAAATGCATTTCTCTTTAGCTATATCCATAGATAGAACAATTGACAATGATTAGATGACAGAACACTACTGTTTGCTCAGCAACAGCTCCCATCCACCCCAAACCCTTTCTGTACTTTGTGTCAGCTTCCCTCTTATACATGGTAATATCCTTTTCTAAAAGCAAATAAGTTCTGTGAACAGTTTTGAGTAGACTTTTGCTTCAATTTAATATTTTGATTTGAAATTACAGGATGTTTCTTCAGTCAAAGTTCTTTTTCTTTGGGAGAATAAGTGAAGATTCTTCTGATCAAAGTTTTTGAGGCAGACTGACTTAATGATGAAGCTGCTGATCTCATAGAAAAAGTGCCTGTTGGCAGAAATGCACATAAGAAATTCTTTCAAAAATCTACAAGCACCTTAAATTCTGTAGATAAAACCAAGCTTTTCTAGTGTTACTATATTTAAGACAAATTAAGTGATCTTATTTCCTTTCAGTCTAATGAATAAAATAAGCTCTTACATGCATCTCAGTGAAGGTAAGTTGCTGTTTTTAGCAAAGATTTCACTCATATTGGTAGAAACCTAAAGAGGAATTTGTGCTATTTGTGGCATTGAGCCAAATTTCTTTCTGACTGTCCTCCTGAAAAATTTTTGCTGCTTTTGCACCTCATTTCCCCTTCCTGATTGCTATCAGGTAGACAGTTTCTCCATTTTTTTTTCTTCAGTCTTAAATTGTTACTAACACAAATTAAAGTCCTTTTCAGCATATATTTTTTTCTGATTTTTCCAGCCAAAGAAGGATCTAAAGGAAACAAAAAGAAATCAATGACACAGAAAAAGTTGTGGAATTCACTGCAGCTGGCAAATTTGGAAAACTGATGTTTAAGATTTTAAAGTTAGAGTATCCAGGTTTATAAAGAACAGGCCCACAATAATGTTCAATGTGACAGCTGCATTCACTATGGACTCCAGAATGTTCAACACGTCTTACCTCCAGAGGACCAGAAAATAAGGGATCTGCCTGTCTCTAATGGCTTTTTCCTGATCATCACTTGCTTTTAGAAACATGACAGTGGACCAGACACTTGTTTAGAGTAGACCAACACTTCAGTTTATGTGTAAAGCTTTCCTTCTCCCCTTAAGGCCCACAACTGCCTGCACTGCTTTGCCAGTATCCAGTTTAGACTGGAATTTTTTTATGGCAGAGGTATTCAATTAATTCTTTTCAATGTCTAGCTTGTATATAAAGTTTAAGGTATAGATAAACATAATGCTAGATACAATGAAAAGAACAGTTCTGGGCTCATGTAAGAGAGAAGCAGGATGCATTCTCAGTCGTTTGTTTGTGGTTTACATCAGTGGTTGTCTAATACCAAGTGGAACTTGGGTGACTTTTTTTTTGCCTTTAATATATGCTTAGATGTATATGTGCAGGTCAGTGTCTCAAAAATAGAAAGGAAATATAGAACCTTTAATCAACAGACTCAAGGACTGCAGCCCAGAAAATCCTTAATTTTAGTATGTCTTGTTGATAACAGAATGTTTTACGAGTAGAGAGCAAAAACAAAATGATGAACACTTGATTTACTGGAATACTTTCAAATAAACAAATCTAGTATTAATTTGCCTAAACATTAATTATATTTTTGCAGAGATATTAAAGTATGTATGCATTTCAGGATGACCACTCATGGAGAGAATGGTTTTATTCAATGGTAGTTGTTGAAGCTCAGTGTATAGGACTGGCTTTGGGTCCAGGTAGAGGACAGGTGGAAGACAACTTAGTAAACTGCACATTAGAAAACTTGTATAAAGGATATACAGGAGCACAACCCTTCAGGAAAACTTCTGAAATTAGCCTTCAGACAGGGACCCCTTAAACATCAGGGGAAATTTTGAACATGAGTGTTAGTGGTATTACTGGTTTGTTCGACTGTCTCAAGCTTATGGTGGCAGAGTCTTACCTGTGGGATGTGGAAAATGACTCCACTACCCATGTGCTTGTAGCACAGTGACTTGCAACACGCCAAGCTGCCACTCCTTTGTAAGAGAGAAGTGTCATTAAATGTGGTGAGCCAATTTATTTGCAAGAGCCTGCTGGGTAATAGCAGAAACAGAACAATAGAAATGAGGCAGACCAGTGAGAGGAAGCAAACATAAATCTAAGATGCTGAATTCTAGTGAGACAAGAGTAGCTTGCAAGATGAATTCTTCTCTTAATTTATGTCCAGTCTCTTTCCTCCAGTTTTTCCATTATTCTGCAGGGAATCCCATTACTGATTTAGATCAATAGCAGGCTTCCCAAGGTATTTGTGCTCCTGTGTAATGTCTTTGTTGGCAACATGGACGGCGGGATTGAGTGCACCTTCTCGCTGCAAGTATGTTGATGACACCAAGTTGTCGACATTCTGTGGAGCAGGGATGCTATCCAAAGGGACCTTGGCAGGCTTTTAAGAAGTGGGTCTTTGCAAACCTCATGAAGTTCAACAAGACCAAGTAATAGGTCTCAAACTGTTCGCAAGGACCTTGGGTTGGGGCAGTCCCAAGTACAAGTGCAAGTACTGGTGCGATGTCACATTCACATTCTCTGGAAAACTTCCTTCACTCAGGATTTTTCTCCTGGGAAGCTGAGAAGCCGCAGAGAAAAAGGAAAACAAACTCATTTGCTTCTCCTGTGTTTTGCTCCTTTGGAATGTGTTTGAAGATTGTTTATCCACAGGTGATTGTGTCATTGGTTTCTGGTGTGAATTGTTTTGACTCATTGGCCAGTCAGTGCCAAGCTGTGTCAGGGCTCTGGAGTGAGTCGCGAGTTTTCATTAATATCTTCATAGCATTGTGTAAGTATCCTTTCTGTATTCTTTAGTATAGTTTAGTATAGTATTCTTTAATATGATATAGTATCATAAAATAGTAAATTAGGCTTCTGAGAACATGGAGCCAGATTCATTGTTCCTTTCTGCCATGAGGATCCCCGCAAATGCAATAGCTGGAGAATGGATTGGGAGCATCCCTGAGGAGAAGGACTGAGGGGTGTTGGATGGTGAGAAGCTCAAGATAACCTGAGCTTCCAGCTCAGAAAGCCAAGACTGTCCTGTGCTGCACCAAAAGCAGTGTGACCAGCAGATCAAGGGAAGTGATCTTCCCACAATACTCTGCTCTTGTGGACCCTACCCAGAGTGCTGCATTCATCTCTTTGACCCGCAAAGACCCTCTTGGAATGAGTTCAGAGGAGAACCACAAGGATAATCAGAGGTCTGGAGCACCTCTTGTAGAAGGCAGGCTGAGAAAGTTGGGGATGTTCAGCATGGAGAAGAGAAAGCTGCAGGGAAATCTTATAGCAGCTTTCCAGTACCTGAAATGGGCCTACAAGAAAGCTGGAGAGGGACTTTTTACAAGAGAATGCAGTGACAGGACAGGTAAATGAAGGAATAGCTCTCAAAGTGTTCACAAGCTTTAGAAAAACTGTATGTGATTTTGCATATGGCTTGAGAAATTATTGATATATTTTCAGAAAATGTTATGGCTCATGATTCTATTGTTGAAATGTTTAAGTTTGATTTTTGCTGCTTTGAATTATTTTGAAATGAGGGTACTGTTAGGAATACCTCTTGAATGAAAATCCTGAACAAGAATGAATTTCATCCATTCTGAATGTCATAGAAAACCAGTTTCTGTCTTTTTTCTGCCCTCAAAAATTCCTGATTTCCTGGTAGCTCTTAGGCTTATTCTTTTAATCACTTCACAGCATGTAGAGCTGATGGGTAGGGGTCTAGGATATTTCCCTGTCCCCACAGGCATTTTCACAGTGCAGCTGTTGATCATGTGAACATATTCATGTTTCCTTCACAGCTGACACCCTGCAAATGTCTGGCATGCCTGGAGATGGCAAACATGTGTTCAGAGGAAAAAGAGCTTTCTTCTTATATGGATGGCATGTCAATTTTATGGAGGGTTAGGGAATTTGAAGTGAAGACAAGAATTTCTTCAACTGCATTAAGACAATACAGTCTATCAATGAATAAGGAGTGTTTTCTGATGAGGTTTGGATCTAGGAATATAGACAACCAAAAACCAAGTAACTTTATTTTTATTCCCTCAGAAGTAAAGGATTTCAGAGCAATAAAGTTAAATGTTTCATAGACTTAAGATTTTTTGCTTGTGTCACCTCACTTTTTTTTTTTTTTTTTTTAAGAGACGTGTCTTTAAAACTCTCTTTTGCTGTGAAGTTTAATAAATTTTTGACAGCTGTCAGACAAGGGATGTACTGAGAATGCTGACTATCATACTGGCCAACTGTGTCACTGCTTCTTTGTTCTTCCATCTGTCTGTCTTTTTCTGTTTGTCATTTTTTGACCCACTCTATTACTACAAGTGCCTTTCAGACAAGTAGCAATTTTGCAAGGTGTTTTGTACACCTACGCAATTGCTCCTGATGCATGTCATCCACTTGTGTTTTTTTTACTTATTCAATTCTTTTTTGTAGCTAAAAAAAAATCCTACAAGACAAAATGAGATCAATCCCCTACAAAACCAAATATATGAAATCTCATATGAATGCAATTATAATTTTGACAAGAGTCTAAAATGTTTAAAGTGGAATCTCCAAGGCATTAACTTCTGTCAGTGCTTGCTTCTTCACTAAAGCAGAGCTCATGCCTTTATGCAAGAATTGAAAAATCCAGTCAACTAATTAACTATGCCTTCTGTCATTTTTTTGAACCCTTTCCTTTGAGGGTGCATGAATGTTTCCTTCTGTAACCTAGTGAACCTTATATAAGACAGTGCATTGTCATTTGAGCTAATCTAACAGTATTATTTTCTCTGTTTGAGGAAATAAGGCTACAAGGACACAGTTATTGCATATCAAATTATTCAGGTCTTTTGTCTTCAGCAAAGCTCATTTTAACAAAATCTGATAAAGGAATAAATGTGTAATGATGAGTAAAATAATGCATACTGGATAGAGATGACATATCTAATTCTAATGTTAATGGACTTAGTACCAGCAGACAGACAGTTACGCTTCTGTGTTCTGCATTGCATAAATCACCTGACAGAGTTTGTTCAGTTTACATGCCAGCAAAGTGGACATCTGTGTTCGAAGTTTAACCTTAGAACACATATCTGTTACCACAATCTTCTTTTCCTTTGGTGATGCATGATCTACAACCACAACTGAACTAGTGATCTTCTCCATATTTTTCAATAGGAAGGATCCAGTCTATTGTTGCCTTTCTGCTTGTCCACTGCCTTGCCTGTCCTTTTTGGTGCTTCTCACACCAGTCCTCTCTGGCTGCTCCAGGCAGTGAGATAAATGACTGCTTTGTAATTGCACCCTCTACCTCTTTGAATTGTGAAGATGTACCATCCTTCCTACTACTTCTCTGAGGATGTATTCTTATCCTGGTCTAATGAGGTTATTAAAGACAAAATGAGCCTTAATATCTGGGAATAGTATTTTCTAGACTCATATAAGGCACATAGGTACATGGACAAATTGATTGCCTCTACAGTGGATGTCTTGTCCTCAGAGCTATTGTCTTGGAAGTAGTCCTTAATATTTCAAGCAGTATTTCCCAATTTCCTAGATATATTTGTCAGACACAACCCAGCTTCAGAATGGCTGTTTTCTAACCATTGTAGTATGCTTTAGGACCTTAAAGATACAGGGAAATTGATTTTAACCATTTACAAAAGGTTTTATTTTGCTAAAATATTTTTAAAAATATTTAAAAAACAAAACTCATAATCAAAGAACCCAAAGCCTACCACTCCCATCTTCCACCAACTTTCAGTATTAGAAACAAAGCACAGTTCTTCTCTTAAACTATGGGAAAAATTCCATTTGTTTCTTTCAGGTTGCAGTTTTAGAAAGGGAGGGAAAGGAATAGTAGAGAGCTGTCAGTGACCGAATGAAAAGTCCTCTTCCATACATAAAAATTCATTGAGAATAAAACTGATAAATTTTACCAAATCACTAAGAAGCAGAAAGTAAACTACAAAGTAACTCTCTAGAATATAAATAGTGATTGTTTTGTTTAATTTTGATTAAAATTTTTTAAACAACTTCATGATGGAAGTATTAAAAAATATATATTTTACTGTAAATTCTAATATGTTAGGACTGATCTATCTGTTGTTTGGCAGAATGTAAAATGCAAAATTTATAATTTGGCATTTCACTGTGAAATACATACAAAACTTTTTTTATATATTTTATAGAGAAATATATTAATTTTTCAACAAAATATATATTTATACCTTCATATACGCACACACACGTATGAGACCCGGTCTTACAAAAAATATGCTCCATGTCTTTCAAATCACATCACAGCTTTGAGGGAAACTGAGAGTTTGCAGGTTTGAACAAGTCAATAATAATAAGACAGTTTAATATTGCGCATTAATGAACTAGAATGAAAATAAATGTCAGCTGAATAATCAAATATTAATATAAATAAAAATAATAAAGATCAGCAAGTCCCACCCACACACTAGTGCATGCAAGTGAATGAAGCAGAGAGGACAGCGCTTCCCACAATGAAATCCAGGAACAGGTTACTGCTTCACACTACATTCTATTTCTGACAAGTCATTTGACAATATTGTGATTCAGGATCATATGCATTCCTTTTTATACATTACCATAGCATGATCTGCTAAGCTTTAAAAACAGTTCTTCTGTGGTTTTTTTGTCCACTTCGTACTATATGTTCTATTTTGTATCAATGGAGATAGAACATTTTATATAAATAAAACATTTTATATAAATATATAAAACCAGGGAAAGGGCTGCTTTTCTTTAAGGAGATGATCAGGTTGTCCAGGATTTTTTGTGCTTACAGAAACAGGATTTCTCAGCTTGTGTCTGCATGAGATGAACTACAATGTGCATCATTGTCTTCACCTTCACGTGGGGTCACTTCCTTCACCTCCCTCTGTTACTAGCCTCAAGGCACATGTTGTCTCATATCCACATGCATTCTGTTATGCCTAATTCTATGAATAAAACCCATGTTTGGAAGATGGGAAGTGAAGGCCAGAACTGAATTCACACCTAAAGAAGGCAATCCTTATGCAGATTTTCCCCTTCCTGCCTTCGAATGGTGGCTGTAGAAAGCAGATGCCTTGATTTCTTCCATTTGTGCAAGTCTGTGTTTATAGATAAGATTTTGCAGGCAATACCACATTCAGCTCCAACTTTATGTGAGCAGATTCTATCTACTGCAGCAGGTTCAGCAGGAGGATTATGAAGCAGCTTAGATAGACTGCAATTGAGTGCTCCAAAATTAGTAACACTGTAAGAGATGGAACTTTGCCTCCAAAATTTCTCTGTTTTCCTTTTGGGTCTATTGTGGTGACAATTGCTGCTCTCTGGAAGAATTTGAATTAATCTCAGGGCATGGTGTTTTATGTGTCCTCTGTTTGGAAAAGCCCATTAAACCTTTCTAATGAAATGAGTGCATATCAGTATTTTCACACAAATACATTTCCAGAAGAGGCATGTTTGCCATTTGAACTACTGCTTAAGAAACGTCTTCAGTATCTATTAGCAACTGTACAGACAGATTTAAAGTCAAGAACTGAATTTTCACAATTTGAACCTGGAGCTTCTTGATTAAAATGTATTTCAATATAAAAGAAATCTGCAGTGGCTGACTCACAATGGCTGGGTTTGGAAGGTTTGATTTGCATATCACCTAAACTTGCTTTTGTCTTTGCTTGCTTTTACGTGAGAGAATGCACTATGGTTCTGTAAATCCTTTATAGATCTTCTGCGACAAGTTAATTTCATTGCCGTCAACCCAATGGAGTGGCAGAAGTTGAATCCCAAGCTAATGTCTGGTGAGTATCAAGATGGAGAAAAATCTCAGTGCAGAACCTCATATAGGCAATACATGCAGTCCTAGGATCCATACACATCGCATTTCTTTGTAACTTTGCTCTGAACCTTCAGGGGAGCTGCAAAATATTTGGACTATCTTTAGAGTACATTGAGAGACAAAATATTACCTATTCAGAGGGAAGAATTCCGATCCCCACTTTACTCTGTTCTGCACTGGCAAAGTGCTTTCTTCCTATGAGACATCTACTCTATTTTACTCCAATTTTTACTTATTAGACTGTGGCCTAGTCTCTGCTGCTGAAACCTATGACACAGTTAGATGGTACAGGGCAGTTTGGGATGCAAAGAACAAAACTTTCCTTCATTCTGCTTTCAAATAAGTCAGGTCATTGTCACTGCCACTGCCAATGATGTTCTCCTCTGTATTTTTTTATACAAATAAATGTCATGCACTTATATTGGCATTATTTGGGAATCAAAATATGGTATTGGTTTTTTATGGCATATTACCCCTCCTTCTGAGGTCAACAGGGGTATTCACACAAGGAAGGAATCCAGGTCTGAGCCTTTTATTCCTACAGCATTCTTGTTTTAACCAAACTAAAATATTAGTCTGTGCTTAGATGATGTTCAGTTGCAGCTGAGAGATGATTGTTTTTCTTTCAGATTCCATTCACATGACTATTTTTTCATAACTGATATGTGTTAATTTCTACTACATGCTCTCAGGACTACATCATATGAAAAGTAATATTTAGATAGCCAAATATATGACACAAAAAGCAGATGACTATCACACATACACATGCTTAAAAGTCTAAGAAATCACATCTCCCTGGTTGCTCATATCTTTCCCTTTCATTGTTTGTGTTGGTTTACGTTCAGTAAATACAACTGCAGATCTTTGACCTGTGTCACATGTCAAATAAGGATAAGAACCCTCAATAAAGGAACTTAGTTTTCAAATGTAAAAGAGGAAGACACCTAAATCTCAACAGTTTCCTTATATATCTTTGAACTACCAGATTATGCAGCTGTATGTTCAAGGGATAATTTGTATATACAAGACCCCATTAATGACAATTAAACAATATGTATGTGAAAACTAAAATAAAGTTTTTGCATTTTGCCATTTACGCAGTTTTCAAGAGTAGTTGAAGTGAATATTGAATATCTCATCTAAGGACATTAAGATACAGGACTGCCAAAATTCACTAAAGAAATGGATTTTATACTATTTTAAACTTATAATATTTTTCTAGATTCTAGTTATTTTATTCTGTGTGCTGTTTTGCTTAAACCAAATATAATAGAAAAACTAGATTTTAATTTTTTTTTTCTTACATTGCAAATCCTGGGAAAATTGTAATATCTAGAGTTTAGATTTGGAAACATTTAACTGCTTCATTTCCATCTGAATCAACGTATAATACCATCTTTAATCTTTGCTGTATTTATCACAGGAAATTTTTTGCTTGAAAGATATACTTCTGGGAATATATTAATTGTCCTGTGCCATAATATCACTTCTGAAAGGATTAAGTCTTTAAATATTAGAGTTCAGTAGGACTGTTCTTAATCTTTGCTGTAATAATAAATACTGAATGTCAGACCTTTTCAAAGATCCAAATTGGAAACCTCGTTTATCTCACTAAAATGAAGGGAAGCTCCACATGTGTACATATGAAAGTAGGGAATTGTTATCCCAAATATAGCTTGCAAAGATAATTGGAAAGGATTAATTTACTTCATGTGGCTTTCAGGGACATGACTAGTCTACTGTGTTCCCAGGAAACAAAGAGTTTGGAAATCTTTTGCTGGTGCTGAATTGTCTTCAAAGTTTGCATTCTCAAGTATTTTTAGGTTTACCTATCTTGAAGAAGTGATTCAACCCAAAACCTCAGGTTTTCCCTGTCAGAATCTTCTTCATACTGCTCCACACTTCTAATATGAAAATTTTAATATTAAATTTTTTGTCACTTTGTTTATAATACTTGTGGAATAGAATTTCTTTCAATAAGTTATACATGGGTATATCTGTATGTGTATAAATATAGATAAACACTAAGTTTTGGAAGACTCTGTCAATAGAATTGGCCATGTTATGGTTGGTTCAAATGTGCTCTAGCAGGTACAGTTTGAGTCAGAGAGACTCAGAGAGAGAGGCTTTTTCCAGTCCTGGGTGGGAAGCTGGTTAATCAAGCTTCTGTACTCTTCATCTGCACCCATGGTTTTACCTGAGATGTATTTCCCTTGCTTGGATTCCTCCTACTTATTTAAAGCCTCTGGCTCAGCACTCTAACACTGACCTATTTGTCCATGGCCATTTATTTCCCACTGCATGGCAGTTCCATAAAGGTACTGTGCAAGCAATTCCCTTTCCATCATATTGCTAGCTGGAGAGAGCTGACATGAACCTTCTAGGAAAGCTGTGATACAGTGCAATATCCACATTCACCTGCAGCCATCAATTTTAAGGTGTTATCTCTGAAAAGCAGAGGGGATTCAGCGGATGTGCTGTAAGGGAATCAATGGAATATCCACTTTAATGCTCTCCTGAGAATGAAGGCATGGTCTGCAGAAATCCAGTCCAGCGAGTATGCTAACACCATGGTGTTTGTGGCAGCTGGACCTCCTGTGAGATGAGACTCTGCAGAGTCTCTGTGGCATGTTGTGCCAGGTTGTGCCAGGTTAGTCCCCACTCAACAAAGAGCTTTTCTAGAAAGGAAGTCTCCAGGACACGTATTTAGTCGTGTAGCTTCAGGCAGCCAATGGAGTCCCAGAATTCAATTTGGAAACTCTTCATCTCTAGGGTTGCAAGAATATCCTGCCATGTGGGAATATCTATTGGTCTGGTTGATGCTGAGATACCAGCGTTCAACTTCTACAGACACAGATCAGATCTGCATTTATCCCTGAATGGGAATCTGCTTGAATGTAGAGAGTAGTTTGCTTATCAGCTGATATTGAGGGATATGGAGCCAGCCTCAGCTGCAGACTCAAGGAACCACAAAATAATGAGTTTCATATGTGGCTTTGTGAAGTAGTGTAAAAAAAAAATATAGCTATACAAGAGTGGCTATAAGGCTGTGAAAGAAAGTCTTTCTACCTATGAAACACCTACAAAACATCAATAGGTGATTTAAGATGTTCTTTGATAGGAAAAATTAATTTGGATAGTATATTAATTTATTGAATTATTTAATTATTATTTATTAAATGCTGTCATATACTGTATGATAGTTACTCAGTTTTAGTTGTGCAGATTTCATAATCAATGGATTTGTGTATTGCAGAGTCCTGTCTTGAACTGAAAGCTCAAGAATTAAAAAAATATATCTTTTCACTCATTGAAATCCAGAGGTTGTTAGGCAGCCAGTTTTGAGGAAATACAGGTAACTTTGTTTAGAAAATCTTAGGTAGTGCACGGCCTACACTCATTCACAAAAATGGCGTCATGAAGGATGAGAAATGCCTCAGATCCTCAGAAATCCAAATCACCAAGTGCTAGTCGTATACCAGCCCTGTGTTTTACTATGCCATCAGCAAGCCACACTGTCTGTTCTGTGGAAAACTGACTGCAGCCTTTTGTTCACTGTAGGGGCTGCATCTGTTCCTTCACTCTTGTGGCCACTCCTGGTCTTCTCCTCCTGAGTGCCACTCTACAAGTCTGGACACTTCCATGCTTGTTGTCAATGCGCATGAATGAAGTGGCATTTTCATACTGGAATACAGTCAAGGACCCTTAAAGCAGAGGGTTGCAAGTGTGTGAGAGAGATATGTTATTCCCTAATGCCTTATTACCATCCCATTTGCAATTCAGATCAGCTCTAAATTGACTGAAATTTTTAAACACATAGCAGGCAGTTTAAACTAATGATTGTCTGGAGGTTCACATCTGACACGAGCTAAGCTTTTGCTCAAAACAAATTGCAAATAATTCCTTCCTTAGAGTCAAAATGTCACTTTTTTACACAGTGCATTGTTGCCAGATTTTGTCACTTTCATGAAAAGAAAAGCCACAGCAAACCCCACAAAAAACCGCTGAATGTTCTGAATTAGACAGCCGGGCGGCACTGGTGTTGGTTCCCCCACCCCCCTATTTACAATAATGTTTATGTGTGCATGGATCCCTGTAGCATGATGGAAAATCCTTCCCCCTGCTCCAGCTCTCAACACCACTCAGCCTGCACCACATGCCCTGGGGGCAGCAGCAAGAGGCTGGAGCTCCCAAATAACCCTTGCAGGGAATGGGATGCCTTGACCACTAGCATCTCTGTCCCCGTAGCTGCCAGGGTGAATGATGGACTCCCTTTCACCCCAGGCATCCTGCCTTGGCCCTCCTCCCTGCTGCCAGTTTGCCTAGGTCCACAGTGTGCAGTTCCAGCCGCAGTGCTGTAAGTGAGGGTGGCTCTGGTGTATTGTAGGGATGATGAGCACTGCACGGAGCGATGGACAGTGCTGAACCTTGTGCTCTTCACTGAAAAATGCCCTGTGCTGGCACAGAGCTGAAGACATGCCTCTTCTTCAGGCCCTGGAGATGTAGTAAAGTGGGGTTAATCCTTAATTGTTTCAATTTTTCTGTACTTTGCAATGGCTGCCTAAAGCAGTATTTCAGAGTTTGAGTTTAATTCCACAAGGATTTCAAAGTCTTTAAGTTTGATGATGATAAAAAGGGAAGCTCTTTGAAAATATCCAATGGGGTGGAAATGGTGTGTTCAGTTTGTGTTTGAAATTGGGTTTGCCTTGAAAGAAATATGCCATCTGAAGGGACTTGCTGGAGAAATCTTAAAAACTTACAACCCCATATACCTAAATGCAAATAGAGAAGTATCTGCCAATTTCTAAAGAGAAAAAGTTTATCTAGAAAGAAAAATAAAATCCACTTTTCTTTGATGGAATCCTTGTGTATTTCTGCTTTGTAGAAGCTAGCCAAAGGGATAAGGTTTGGGTCAGTCTCTGTTTTTTTCCCACAGGGTTACTGGATCAGCTGTTTGTTGGATGTTACATGTATGTCTGTATTAGTTAGCTGAATTGTGGCTCTTTTTGAACTCCAGAAAAAGGTTTGTTTTTCAAAAATTATGAGAATGAATCCTCTAATGTTCATAGCACTACTTGTTGCTATTTGTATTTTCATCTTGAACTGTGTATTGGTACACTTTGTACAACATTTCATTTCTCAAAAGCTTTTGCATAGCTCATACTTAATGTTTTCTCAGTCTCTTTTCCCACTGAGCAATATTTCTTGAACTGTTAAAATGGTGATTTGATGGAAATTTTCTCATGAAAGTATGGTGATTATCTACTGAAACTGTAATTCCACTGAAAATCTTCATTTTCTTGCTGAAAAATGTGAATCCAGAATGGATTTCAGTCCACACATGGGAAGAAATCCTGAAACATTGTTTGATTGGCTTGAATTAAGAGTGTCTCTGTATTTGTGAGGAAGTAAAAACTGTGAGGAAGTGAAACCAAATGAAAGGACTTTTCTTTGCTAAATGTCAGCTTTCCTACTATACGGTCATTGCATGTGAAAAATTGCTCTCTTCTTCTTTTTTTTTTTTTCCTTAAAGGAGATGGTAAATATAAAAAAACCCCCAATTTCTTAACCTTTTCTCTTTTCTTAACTTTGTGATCTTTTTGGAAATATCTACCTGCTTAAAACTAGCTCTAGGAAAGAGGTGCATATGTATTACATTTTCCTTATGCCTTCAATATGTACAGTTGAAATGTGATATACTTTACATTTAACAAAAACCAGCAACAACAAAGAAAAGGATCATTTTACAGATTATGTATATGGATTAGTATAAAATAAGTTTCTGCTTTCAAAATAACCTTATAAGTACCACCTCCTCCCAATATATAAATCTATTTTCTTGGAGAGTAAATTTAAATGCAGTTTGCCCAGCTGCAATTAAGTATATGTAAAAGAAATATTGCTGATTGATTTTAAGGTTATAACTCCAACAAAATTATCTTTCATCTCTGAGGCATGAAAAACCACTTTTCATCTTTTTATTCGCTGGAGGGAAGGAATGCCATCCAGAGGGACCTTGAGAGATGAGCCCATGAAAACCTCAGGAGGTTCAACAAGCCCAAGTGCAAAGTCCAGCTCCCGGGTCATGGCAATCCCCAGCATCAATCCAGTCTGGGGGAAGAATGGATTTAGGGCAGCCCTGTACAGAGGACTTGGGGATACTGGTGGTGAAAAAATTGAATATGAGCTGGCAATGTGCCCTTTTAACCCAGAAAGTCAATCACAGTTTTCATCAAAGGAAGTTTCACTATCAGGTTGAGAGAGATGATTCTGTCCACTCTGCCCTTGTGAGATGCCACCTGGAGGACTTGGTCCAGTTTTTGGGTGCCCAGTACAAGTACTGTTAGAGCTGATCCAGAGGAGGGTCACAAAAGTGATCTGCTGGCTGGAACACCTCTCCTGTGAAGAAAGGCTGTGAAAACTGGAGCTGTTTAGCTTGAAGAACAGAAAGTTCCAGGGAGAACTTATTGTTGTCTATCAGTATATAAAGGGTGTCTTGTCCTGTAGTGAAAAAGGACCACAGTTTTAGACTGAAAGAGGGTAGATTTAGATCGAATAAAAGGAGGAAAATTTAAAAATAGGGTGGTGAGATGCTGAAACATTGCTTAGAGAAGCTGTAGATGCTCCATTATCACAAGTGTTCAAGGTCAGGTTGAATGAGGCATTGAGCAGCCTAATCCAGAGAATGACCCAGTCCACTGTATGGGGGCTTGACAAGATGATCCTTCCAACCCAGACAATTTAGTGATTCTATGATTCAGTGCATGCTTTGGAGGAGTTTCTTGACCATCTCTCCAAACATGAAGTACATGTACTACCATTCTACAGCTTTGCTCTGCTCTTTGCCCTGGTAAGATTTATGCCATGACAATAAAATATATATTACCTTTAATTTAGGCCAAGACAGTATTCATAATGTCTTTGATAAAAAGGCTATACCGGTTATGGCATGGCTTGATATTAAGGTGATTTTCAGAGTATAAATAAGTACACAGGTACTTTTTCCCTCTCACAGCAGTAGCATACCTTTTTTTTTCTCAGTTATGACATGCACAGGAAGGGTTTTTTAGAGGACCAAAAACATCTGGTGAAGCAGTGCTATTATCTAACACTGTATTAAAAGCTTCAATATTTATTTTGGTATTTGTCTCTTTGCCTTATATTCATCTAAGCATTTCTTTCACTTATATGGAATCTCAGGTGAAAATGAAAATAAAAATAAATGGGTATCCTAACCTTCTTGAAAACTGTTTCTGATCCTTTTGCTTTACATTTTATATGGTGCCATACATCAAAAGCTAATCTCTCAATAAACTCAGCCTGTGTGTTGCACTTTCTTCCATCACACGGCCCTTGAGAGAGCATGAGAGTATTTGCTAATACCATGAGGTATTTTCTAGTACAAGATGATAAAGAACAGAATCAGTTTTTTTTTTTTTTCCTCACTTTTATGTGACAGGGACACAGAAGAACAAATTCCTTGCAAATAACACAAAAAAAAAACACTTTAAAGAAATGCTGAGCTGCTTATTGCATTAACATTGATGTGAGGACCCATGGTCTCTATTGCATGGGTCTCATAAAGATGCCATGCAAATCCAATCAATTCAAGTACCTTTTGTCATATTAAGTTATAGTACATGTGCTGTAGATCCAGGATGTTGGAACATCCAAAAGATTCTGAGGCTTTAGTTAAGCTTGGATAATCATCAAAAGCTTGGAAAGTTTTTTGTGTTATAAGAACTATTTTTATCCGTGAAATCGGGCTGGAAATCTCCCAAGACTGGGTCCTGGGGAAGATTATTGTTATTTCAATCATCTGGCTAAAGAAAGAGCCTATTGTCATGTGTGATTATTGGCCTAATCCTGCAGACCATGCACAATGCTTTCAAACATGAAGTCAGTAAAGGTAAGCACAATAATATCTGTATATATATTTCAGGAGCTATTGCTACCTCAGCCAAAGAATGAAAACACCAGCAGAGAGACAAGCTAATGTTGTGTACCATACTTTCCTACTTGTTTGAATTATAAACAAACAGAGCAGGACCTTGTTGGGAAGGGCTCCTTTTTTCTTCTGCCTTAGCGTACAGTAACAGTGAGTTGGATGATGAGTGTGGGTCTAGTAATTCTGGCAATAATGTTAAATATATAGTATTCTTATTTGACACTGAATGCTGGAGAGAGATAGTAATTTTGATGGATAAAAATACTCCATTATTGAATGGGAATATTTTTAGAGTTAGTTATTTAGTGCATTAATCAATTCCTATTCATTGAGGGAACATGCATGTTGTCCATTCAGTGTTTGCAAACTCCTGTGCAAGATGTGGTGTATGGTACAAATGGTATGAACTTTCAGCTTCTTTGATATACTACAGTGAGCACTCTTAGCATTTTTGATGACTCACACTGTCACTTGTGAATTAATAAGTGATCTGAGCTCTTCAGTGTAATGAACCCTATCATTTATTAAAAAAGGGGAAAACTGTTCCCATAATTAGTGTGGTGATGTTTGATAAGAAAATTCTGGTTTTGAGGGACTACTATTATTAAATATTGTCAGTAAATACTGTTCATTTTTATGCTTGGCAAAGCACTTTCTGATAGCTGACTTGATGAAATTTAGTGAAGAATTTGCGGCAAAAGTGTTCTTTACCAAATTTTGTCTACTATATTATAATTTTTTAAAAAATGAAAATATTGAGAATATTGAAAAGATGGGAATTTGCAGAAAAGGGTTCTGTCCAAGACATCTTCCTAAACTGCAGAATTAGTGTGGGATTTGTGGGTGCTCAAAAGATCATGAAAAATATTAGTGACAATGTAAGAAATATGGTCTTTTACTTCCCTCAATGCACATTAAAATTGTAGATTGGAATGTGGGCTCTGTGTCCTTCAAAATGGCCTTGCATTTTTTGTATGTTCCAAAAGTCAGATGGGAGAAGTCTCTGAATTCTTACATTTTTTCACCAAAAATAAGAACAATTTGTATGGCTTTCACTGTATGGGAAAAAAGATATAATTCAGAGGACATTAGGCACCATTGCTTGTCCATTTTTATTTACTTCCTGTAGCTGAATGTGTGGAAGGAAACAAAAAATCACCATGACAAAATGTAAGTTTAAAAATTTTTTTTAGTATTTAGTTATGGGGGATATATCTAAATACAGCTTTAAAATCCCAATAATAATAATGGATATTGTTAAAATGCTATCTGGTAGTCATTGAGTTATTTGGAGAAAAATAATTGGAGAACAATGGCTGACACTTCTGCTGTTTTCCAATACTGATGTTGAATTTAGCCTCATTCCTTAAGATGGATACGAACATGGAGAACTTCAAAAGAGCTTCATTACATTTTAAAACTGTTGTTTTTAAACCCATTTTAGCGCTTAATATAAATCTGTGTGTAGTCAATCTTAAATTTCAGTTGAATTGAGTATTGAGGCCCAACATCAGACTTGAAGATTTAGCAAAGTAATTTGCAAGTCATTAAGAACTTGTAACAGAAATAGTAATATATGTTAATAGTTTTACAGATCAGCAAACCCAGTAGTTTCAGTGAGAACTTATATGCCTGTGATGTTATTCCCATGCACGGTTGTACTACTGGATTTTTTTAGTGTATGGATATAAATGTAAGTATGATTACTGAGTTTACATTTATGACACAATTGGTTGTTTGTATAAATTTCATTTGTAATAAGCAGAATCTTAAATGTTTTAAAATGTGCCCCTCAGAGAATTTCTGTTGTTCAGAAATTAAATTTAGATGATCTGTGGTTTCTACACTGTCTATCCCTTGTTATCAGAATTGTGGATTGTCTTTGAAATTATATTATAAAGGTCAACTATATTGTACAGATGAGTTGCCGTGCTATAGACAAAACACTGGAGGCTTTTTGTAGGATCTCAAATGAAGAAGAGGAAAAAAAAAAGGATGATAGAAAGATTATCACAATATTACTTAAGCAGCTGATTATAAATGACATATACTGTCAATAAAATCTTCCCTTATTGGCTTTAAAATCATCCTCAAAATATTGTGTTTGCTCCAGTGGTTACCTATCATCCTAGAACCTAGAAACAGACATGAATCACAAGTCAGATTTCTATTTTGTGTATCTATGCTGCTCTGTTGAGTTCAGTGATAAATGCTCTCAGTGCATTAGCATAGGCTTAAACTTCCTACCACTTAGATTTCATGTCACTAAGTGTTATCTTAAATTTAGTGCCATCTATGGGAGTGTGAATATAATTTTAAAAGAGAACAGAAACTATATTTCAGCTGAGTGGACCTTTCCTTTCCATTCCTGTCACCATGCAGTCCTAAACGAACAGAAGTAAAGATAAGAACAAACTTTTAAATATGGTTAATTTGGCCATTGAATAAATAATTGGAAAACAAGCTATTTTGTGAAGTAGCCAGAAATTAATACAGTTGGAAAAAATGATTATAGATACCAGTTTCTTTTACTTAGAAAAGCATGCTTGTTTTAAGTTCAGTTTTATATAATGCAAGAGTTTGGCTATGTAATTTCTTGTTGGACAAAAGACAATAGTTGCTCAGGACTTACAAACACGCACTAATTAACAAAATGTTAGAATCATAGTGTCATAGAAATAGCTTGGTTTGGAAGGGCCCTTAAAGATAATTTTTTGATAAGGAGCTGATCCCCTTATGGTCAGGGACACTTTTTGCTAGACCAGGTTGCTCAGAGCCCAGCTTGGCCTTGAACACTGCCAGGGATGGGGCATTCACAACATCTCTGGGCAACCTTTGCCAGTGCCTCAACACTCTCACAGTGAAGACATTTTTCCTAATATTAAGGTAAGTATGTGTTTTTCCTACCAGCAGCTCTAAGAAATAGATTTTCCAATTGAATTGTGGCTTGAACATTCAGGGTCTGAAGGGTATGTCCATGGCAGGGCACTTCACAGGAAGGTGTAGCTCCAAATGTGTTCATGGGCCTCTATATCTCTCTGTCTCTGTGACAGCTGTGATGACTCAGAATATTAACCAGATCACATTTTAATGCTACTTTAGTTAAGCAGCTGCAAAACAGATAGCTTTGCAGTTGTTTGGATTTTTTTTTGTCATCCTCTTGTATCTTTCCTTATGAAATTAAAAAACTCACAGTTGTGCTAAAATAGGCTATATAAAGCCAGTGCATGCAAGTTTTAAACTGTTGTTTTAGCACTGTAGTTGTTAAGCAGTTAATGAAAGTCATTGTTTTAGATCTAGTCATATAAGTGTAAAATTATGAATGTCTACCCTTTTAATCAAGTTGCTTTCGAATTCTAAAGAGATTCTGAGGTAGGAGTATGTTCAGTGAGGCATAATTGTTTTTCCAGCTCAATACAGACTAGTCCCATTATTCATGTTTTCTTTTCAATAAGAACTCACACTGTAATTCTGAGCACTTATGATAATTACAAAGGACATATTTTCTTTTTCTTTTTCCTTTTTTCCCCTTTCCTTTAAAATGCTTCTTTTTCTCCCCTCCATTGGCATTATAACAAAAACCAGAATATTAAAACCATTTTAAATTCTAGTTGGGACACTTGCATTTTGCCAGGCAAATTTTACCCATTTTCTTCCTTGACTGTGCTGTACAGCTGTGTGTTGTTAAACTGCTGTTGCATATGCCCCAGGTTTTGTGCATTTCAGTGCTTAAGAAACATGTCAATTGTGACTGTCCTACAAGGAATTTGCTTACTGTAAAGGTGATTTTTTTATAGATTAAAATTGGGCTTAGTGTATACTTATCCAGAAAAAGCCTGAGGCAATCAATAATTGAAAACATGAAGAGATTAAGAGGCCATTATATATATGTACATACAATTAGAAATGCAAGTATCATCGCGTTCTTGGAGAAATGGCTAAAATGAGACCTTCCTAGCAGTTGGTATTGTCTAATCTCTTACATCAATGCCAATTATGGCTGTGCTTCATCTGTTATGGTAGTGAAAGGCTTAAGCCCTCAAACCCATATTCTCTGGTGCTTCACTCTTCCTCTGAACTGGCTCCAACCTGGAGCAATGCAGCTTGCTTGTCTAGTGGGAAGCCAGCTCCATGAGAAGCTGATTCAAAATTAAGCTTCTGTTTGCTAAAACTGTGTGATGAAACCAAGGCTGAATTTATTTATTGCTTAGAAAGACAACATATAGGTATAGTCTACAGTCAATGACTGTTGCAATTTGCCTTCTTACTTGCTGTGACTGTAAGCCAGATTTTTTCAAAAGTAGTAAATTGTTTTGATCTTTACAAATTTTCTATGTGTTACCAGAGTGTTTTCAAATGACTGCCCTAAAATCTTTTTGTCTCAACTGAAAGCGAATGGAGACACATTGGGTTTAGCACAAAAGACACCTCAGCTCAGCGGGTGCCTGTTTATGTCTTCAAAATTCTCCAAGTAACTGCAACCACCACATTGCTTGGGAAGAATGTGAAAGGTAGATGGAGATGATACGAATGCCCATCGTTGCTTTTTGAGACCTACTGAAATCAGTTGATCCCTTTGCCCTCAGATACTTACCTCTAATATAATGAACCTTCCTTTGGAAATGCCTTTTCTGATCAATATAGATGTAAATATATCTGTATCTCTGTTCTTAAAATACTGGATTTGTCTCCTCTCTCCATGAATTTCATGGGAAATCATAGGCTGTGTTAGCCAGGATGGATTTCTTAACCTTTATCTCCCCTGCTCTGACAGATTTTCTACCAAATAAAAGAGTTGATAAAAGCAGATTGGATTTCAGACCAAAAATTTTCTTTAGGGTAGTTTAGTGAGATTAATCTGCTTTTTTATGCCCCTGCTTTTTGTTTCCTCTCTTTTTCGAGGGGGTGTAAAAACCAATGTAAGTAAGAAGTCCTGTCATCAGTAACTGGAGATTGAGATCCCAAAAGAGAAGCTACTGTTAAAGGTATACACCATGCCATCTATCTTTTATTCACTGATACCAAGTGTTACTTGCTTTTGGATTTAAGAACATTTTTATTTGTATCTGCATCACATGTTCATCACTGAAATACTACTAGGGGAGGGGATTAGACAGAAAAGTGTATTCTTGTCATACAAGTAGTTGGTAATATTTTAAAGCACCATGTGGTGCTAATTGCTGCAGCCAGAATTCATACAAACATGCCTAAAAGTAACTGATGATAGAGATTCTGCACAGTGTGTGATTTTCATAAAGTGGCAAAGCATCAAGAACACACGATGAATGACTTCAGTACGTGATCAGGCCCATGACTACTCAACAATTGTTGTCGTGGATTAGGCGGCACTTCAAAACCTTGAGATAGTTGTCAATTTTGTGGGAATCTCGGCGGAGGCAGTGCAGCAGGTTGTAAAAGGCAAAGAGTCTGGAGTCCTCATCAGCAAGCTGCAGGGATGGAAGTCCGTCCCACGGAGTGTAAATGTCATTTTCGACCTCCCCAGAGTGAACCTAAATACACAAAGTAGTATAAATAGTAAATGATAGTGAGTCTGACTGGATGTAGAAGGCAGAATGTAAAATACTGTCCTTGAAGAATGATAGTGTATGGCTTCAAATGTGCTTTCTGTTGTGGCTCACATAATTCTGTACAATGTTCTATATCTTCATTCAGATTTTGAATGAATTTGTCAGATTTTTCAGTTTATTTTCCTAAAACATGTGAAAGGCATAACTGTTTCAGTAGTGTTTTAAGAGAAGTAGTGTATTAACCAGTATTCAGGGAAACCTGACTTTGCAGAGAAATCAATCCTTCCTTCATGCTTGGATTCATCAGGGACATCTCTGGCTCACTCCACTTTCAAAATTTTGTTAGAACTTGTTCTTGGAAGTTGTTCATGTGCAAGAAACAGACTAGTCTCAGCCCTTATCAGAAAAATCTCTCAATAACACATATTCAGAAGTACTGTCTCCATTAAAAAAAAAACAAACCAACAACAACAACAAAAAAACCCCAAAAACAAACTGAGTGATAAAATTACTTCTAATGTTAGAAAGCTACATGTGGGAATACGTGTAGTGAGTTAGTATCTGAGGTGAAGACTGGTTTAGGTCTCCTTGTTTGAAGACAATCATTAATTTTCTCTTATCACATAAATCTACCTTTCATAGAAGGAAGGAAGTCTGTGTCTATTAGTGCTTGTGCATTCATCCTTATTTCACACAAGTCATACTTTGAAAAGACATATAGGAGAGTATCTGTGGAGCTGCTATCATTCAGTTTAAGCAAAGGGAAAAAAATAGACCCACTATGACTTAAAAATATGGTTTGACACTAATGAATGAGCCAGTCTTATCTCTTTCTGTAAATAATGTGGATGAGAGGGTGGTGACAGGGCAACTGGAGCAGCACCTGACTTCTTACTCTTATCTTGGACCCTCAGCTGTGCCCTTTTTACACATGGATGTGTGATAGAAATGTATTTGATTACACTGATAAATGTATTTGTAGTCTGGATGGTATAAGGTTTCTGAGTGAAGAGACACCTAACTGAGAGACTGTGAGTGATCTAGTGGAAAGTGGTGGATACAGTGATGGAGGCACTCTTCATGCTGTACAGCTGCTCAGAGCAGTGAAGTCAGAACCTCTTGTCAACATCTAACTCGCTGACAGAATGATGAATTCACCGACTAACAGTGGCCCCTTTAAAAATAAACAAGCGAGAACTGGTTTTATTCAGGAAAGCTTTCAATCAATTAGTGGCAACAAGAGCTATTCAAGTATGGGTTTTGTGAGACAACAGCCTTGTCCAAACTCACAAGTATAGGGGGAGCCAAGTCTGACACAGAGTAGTGTGAAAAGAGAAATGAAAGAAATCAGGGTTACTTTGTATGCCATATCTTTGCAATAGCCCAGACTTCCAGAGCTCTTTTAAACACATTATCTGTTTCCAAGACCTCTGCATAATACCTATTTGTATACAGATGCATATAAATAATCTGAAACATATATATATAAATGTGTGCATATGGAAAAAATGAGGATGTATCCTTAAATAATCAGGATTGCAAATTGAAAATACTCAAAGATAAAATGACCATAGTCAGTCCTGATGATTACACCTTCCCCTGAATCATAACTGGGAGTGTCATGGGTTTTTCTATGACGATCATATCACATTGTCTCTTTAGAAATTGCAAGATAGCAGAAGAAATCTGAAAGAAGAAAGCTGAAAAGTTCTCAGACTTCACTACTTTGTCTCCCTTTTTATCTTCACATCTATTGTTTCCTTTCATATTCCAGGTAGGAAGAGCCTATCAATGTACGTGTCTTCCTTAAAGCAACTGGCTGGAAGGGTGTTAAGGACTTACTTACCCGCCCAACTATTTTCTCCATTCCTTCTAGAAGTCGCTTGTTTTGTTCTTCAATCTCCACAGCCTTCGAGAGAATGGTTTCTGGAGCTTCTTTGATTCTTTGTACTTCAGAGGCCAAGTGGATCAGGGGATCATTCCAGGAACGCAGAACTCCCAGTATTAAATTCAGTAGGTCTTCATGCTGCACACCCATAGTAAAGGAAGGTCGTTAGAAGAAGAAAGCTAAATTTTGGTAAAATTAGAAGGCATTTAGAGCAGTGTCCTCAGACATTGTGATTTAGGAACTTACTCCAGGATCTATCACTGAATGTGCCCTATAGCCCTGCCTTAGATACCTCTTTGGAATTGCATTTTTGATGTTTGTCATTGGTATCATCGTGTTCTACCATACTTGCACGAGCTATTCTGCAATGGAAAATATAATTGAATACTCTCAGCATTAAAAACTAGCAAGCGTAACTATGTCTCATCTCTGTGAAAGCAAACCCAGAGCTCCTTATCTGATTTTTGATGAACATTTTAAAATCCACTGATTATTTTTATAATTTTTTTTTTAATCTAGTACTGACTGGAAGGTAAACCACCAAATAGCTTTTATTGCCTCTACATAACTCATCTGTCCTCCCCTTTGAACAATAGTGCTTCCAGCACTAGCTCTCTGGTTTTAAAAATTGTCCTTTCTTGTGGGCAATAGGAATTCATCAAGCCTATCGTTAAGTTTGTGGCAGTATTGAAGCTTTTCTTCTTTGCTAGATGCAAACCCAGGGCTGTGAATTCTATTGCTCCCACTAGAATTTCTAAATGACACAGTGAGAAGCTGGTGATAGTGTGAGATTGAGAAGATATCACCTCCATCATGAAACTCATAGAGATTTTGCTCTGGAACAGCCCCATCTTTACAGCTCTGCTTATTTTTTTCTCCAGCGAATTTTCAAATCGTATCTGTGAGTGTAGACTGAATGAGATAATCTGCACTGAAGTTCATAATTATTATAAATGGTGTATGTATGCCTTGTGTTTCTATTTACACATATTTTGCAGATTTTCATACTAGAGTCTTTGTATTTGGATGATGATGTGACCACTTTAGCCTACTTGTAACAGAAAGAATATCTATTAAATGTTTTTTTCAGTAATGCCAGTGTTTTGAGTTACTGGAAAACTATTTACCTCTGCCTACATACAGCAATGTGTTTCTATGTTTGTCAATACATTAACTGTGTATAAGATGTTTTAAGACAATGTTTAAAGGTTGTAGTGTTCTCAGCACTGCAGAAACATGGTAACTGGCATTGCTCCATGAGGTAGTATTTTAATTGGAATTAAGACACAGTGATTAAATGGAAAGGAAACAGGAAAAGGAAGGGATTATGAAAGTCACTGGTACTTATATATGCTTTATGATTTGCAACTTAACTTCTGGAAATGTTAAATCAACTTTGACTTTTTGGTGCTTTCCTCTTCCTGTCATTTTTACTCTGATTGAGTTGATCTCCCTCTCACTCTGAAAGATGCCTCACTATTCTGTAACCGTCCTTCCCTGCCTTTTCCTGCTGTGTTTTGCACTGAATTACACTGAAAGTGGGACTTACATGAATCTGCTGAGCCTGCTCCTTATCTTCAGGAGTGGTTAAAGATGCAGTGTGGCAGCTGTTGACAGCTTTTGCAATGAAACCCCGGCCCTGGGCGTAGCGTTCATCCTGCAGATCAGCATGGACAGGTGTTATTGAGACAGAAAGGTAAGAACTTCAGCTCAAACACCATGCTAGCTAATCGTTGTTCCATAGCTTTTATTGCTGCTTTTATGCTGTAAAGGTCAAAAGTTTCTGGTGAGTCTCTAGAGTGGAACTGGCACCCAGCAAAAACAAATGTTCCACAGATGAAGAATGATGGGAAAATAGAAGTGATGGGGATCTTAGCAATAACATTCAGGGCTATATACCAATTTGGTCACCATTGGGACTCTCAGCAGACGGCAGTCATACTTGTTTACTTATTATATGTTAACATATGTTTGTGATTAAAAAGCATTAAATTACAATTTTATATTTTCTTGTCCTCAGGAAAAGGCTACTTACAAATTCATTGAACATTTCCGAAGAGAGGAAGTGAATGTAGTGTGAAAGCTTAACTGCTCGGTCAAAAAGCTCCTCAAGGGAAAGCTGGCAATTGACAGATCCTTTGGGGCAGATTGGCAAAGAGGTCACTCCTTCCTTTGTCAGAAGCATGTGGGACACCAGAAGGGCCACCAGCAACAAACCTGTTCAAGTTTAAAACACGGTGAAATGAGCTCACTGACTTGCAGGTGTATTTAGAAGCAGCTGTCAGAGCCAGATGCTGGGTGATTTGGGTTGTGCTGTCACTCTGTACTGTCAGAGTACCCCCTGTGCTGGCTGCTCCAGCAGTGGAGGATAGACACTGTAATTCTATAATTCTTTTATACTTTGTCCCCTCTGTCATCCTGATAGTATAGCAGAGCCAGTTACAGAGTGTGAGGAGACAACGTAACCTGTGTTGTAGTGTACAGTGTATTCTCAAGTCTCTTGCTACGTGTCCAGCTTAATAACAGAGTGATAAACAGAAGAAAAAACAAATCAAAATTCTTCACAGTGCAAATATAGAGACATAGTTATATTTGCACAGATAATATAAGTTTGGAAAATAGATTGGTCTTTCTTTCTTTCTTTCTTTCTTTCTTTCTTTCTTTCTTTCTTTCTTTCTTTCTTTCTTTCTTTCTTTCTTTCTTTCTTTCCTTTCTTTCTTTTCTTTCTTTATTTTTTTTTCCTTTCCCTCCTCCCAGAGGTCCTTTTTTCCTTTTCTTCTTTGAAAACATTTGGAATTAAAATTAATTTTTGGGATGTTTTTGTAATCAATCTTAAGGGTGTGATTGTTCTGGGAGTTCCTTCAAACGATTTCCAGCAGCTGTGCTTCTTTACTTTTAAGAGTTTAACCCTAAATTTCCTACTTCTAAGAAATCAGTGATAGGTTTTGTCTTTTCTCCAGAGCTTCTGAAACTGATATAGTGGACTTCTCATTATCTAAAGCACAAAACCTCATCTGCTTAAAACTTTTCATATTAACTTAGCAGAATTAAGTTTTTTATTCAGTGAAATAAAATATACAGAGAAAAACAATGACAAATAATTAAAATATTTGGTAAATGCTCTGAGACTTTTACTTCTGGAAATTGATCTGTTACCTATATTGGTTCACTAGACTTATTTAAAATGCTCAATTAAAGTGCGCTTCATAAATCAACAAAACTATCCCTAAGGATGTCATGTGGTAAGTTTCCTTCTAGGTCTACATTCAAAAAAGGTGAATTTACACAATATTGAAGTAAGCCTTCCTCCTCCCCCATAAGCAAGGTACATGCTGGATGCTGCAGTTAGGAAAGTACTCTGAGGAATAACTTTGTGAAAACCAGAGACTTGTTTGTTTGTAAAGTCGAAGAACATTTTGAAAACATTAATTTCAAAATTACCACATCATCTCTAGATTTGTGGGTAATGACGTCCAGTCATAGCCTTCTGGTGGTGCAGCAGACCAGTCCAGATCCAAACTTTCATGATGTGACATCCATCAAGCCAATTTTTTGTGACATCCCTCAATGCAAAGGGACTCTTAGAAGACGAAAGACATCAAGCTCCTGTCTTCAGATTTTGCCCTTTCTGGAAAATTATGTGGCTGGAAGACGGTAGTTTCTAGATCTGTTACATTTCAGATGCCTCCTAATTCAATCAAAATGAAGTATAAAAATTATCAGCAGGTGAATATCAAAATTCTTACCTTTCAGTGAAGCCCCCCTGGTGCTCATGGTCAGCATCCTGGATGATGACTTTCTTTACCAGAAAGATACCTCAATACTTGCTGCTGTTCTCTGAACATACCACTTTTATATACACCATCCAGGGTCCATTTTGCATACATTCAGCAGGTTGTGGAGTTTGCCTCGATAATTACAAACATCGAATTGCTTTTCTTCCACATTCATATTCAGGTTTTTTTTGGTTGTTTTTTTTTCTTTTTAATTTTAGCTGTGAGGGGGAATTTCATTAATAAGTTGAGCTGTGGGATCCCAAGTATGACTGAATGAAGAGAGTTCCAATATTTTGCCCTGAATAAGGTGAAAATATCATTGATCTTGGAAATGTCCAGTTCTGAGACAGATATTCTCAGTGTTTCTAGCCTGCTGTTCCCACTCCCCATGATAGTCTTCTTACCTGTCCTTGTTGCTTCAGCCATCTAAGCTTGCTTACATTAAAATTCTGACTATTTGTGGGAGGGAAAGAGTAGTTTACGGTATCACCATTGAGAGAAATTGAACAGAAATTTATCCACAGTACCTTTATCTTGAGCTGAGGGTCCTGGAAAGACAGGTCACTATCTATAAGTTTATAGATATGACATTCATGATCAGCTAAAAAATATATTACACAGCACAAATCTTGGTGTAACTGATCCTTTGTCTGAGAGATGTTTAGAGAAATAAGCTGAGTTTTTATATTAAAAAAAAGGAAAAATGTAGTAGAATTGAAGAGGCAGAAGTTATATGTTTACTTCTTAATCTGAAATGTCTCATGAATAAGTTAGCATTGCTTAAAAAAACAAACCCAACCTCTACAAAACCATGAAATTATTTAATATACTCAAAAACCTTCTGCGTAAAAGATGGGCATTTCCACCACATGCAAAACACGTGCTGTCGTCAGCAGTGAGGTTTGTTCTTGGTTCTGATGCATTTGTGGTAAGCTGCAAACCAGCCTGAGCAGGTTGGCCCTGTTTTCTTCTTGTGTGAGGCTCATCTGCATGAATATATTAGCAAATATATAACCTTTCATCTGCTTCTCGGGTCCATTTACCCATGGAGAAACTTTCCAAATTAGATGGTCATAATGAATAAGGTATACAGTGTTAATGAATTTTCTTGCCTTTAGACAACTTGTTCCATAGCAGTTGAATGGGTACACATGCAACACAGAATCCTTCTTTATTTCAGGATTCTTGAAGTAATGATGAACAAGGGAGAAGAAAGGCTAAGCATTTAGGGAAGACATTCCTTGGGAAACAAGATACTTCAACAAATAACCAGAATCGGTAACAGATGGTCTACCTTTTCTAAGTTCTAGGACTTTTGCTAGAACAGTTTCTTCTGCCTAGAGGCTGCACCTTTACTAGATGTTGAGGTTCTGCAGAGTATATGAAGCAGTTGTTGTCTGCAGCAGGAAAAGTGGCAATTTGATGAAGGCAGCAATATTAGAATGGGGCCACAGCAAAAACTCTAGCATGGATGGTAGAAAAAACTGCTGTCTTCTAAACTGTGGTTAATGGCTTATGAGCTTGATTTAATTCAGCTTCACTTGAAAACCTGTCCTAATAAGATTACTGGTGAGACTGAAAAATCCTGGTATCTTAGATTAGAAGAGTCCTGTGAATTAGATGAATGAACAGTTCTCAACCCACCTATTGCTCTTTCACTCACTAGTCTCCTTTTCTTGGCATTTTGAGGGTTTGGTGTGGGGCCAAAATAAGGCACTGAGTTAATTAATATTGGGGACTAAATAACGAAGGCAACAGGTAAACTTCCTAGTCTGTCTTTTCTGCTTTTGGACAGGAAGGCTTCTCTGAGGCCTGATGGCACCAGCTGAAGTCAATATCCTCATATGACTTAGCTTGGAGGATACCTGCCTCTTGCTGTGTAAATGTAGACAAGCACCTTAAACACAGATCACAAGAGAGTGGTTTATTTGAAATGTAGTAGCATGATGTTTTATTTAAAATATTCTACCACAAAATAATAAAATTTAATTTTCTCTTGCACCTTTCATCCTCAAATACTCTACAATCATGGATGGATTAAAATTGTCAGCAATCAAGAATCACAGGTAGGACAGAAGACGTTCTCTGTGAAGTAGATAAGTATAAAGGTGAAGTTTTTTTACCAGGTGTGAGAACTGACATAGAGGTTAAGTTTATTTGTGTCTACACAGGAAGTCTTGAGGGAAAAAATAAAATAAAATTCCTGATTCCCAGACCTGCACTTAAAGTAAAGAACATAATTTCCTACTAGTACCAAAGAAGAAAAAAGAGAGGAGAGAAAAAAAGAGAGGAAGAGTTACAATAACCAGAAATAAATAGTTTGAAGTGTTAATTTTCTTTTATAAATTAGGAATTTTGTCCTATTTAAAAGCTGAATAAAAACTTGAAAGTAGCTGAAAATGCTTTCTTCTGCCTTTTGAAAGTGACCTGGCTTTATATGCTCCAAAGACATAGAATATGGCATCCCATTGTCTCTAATTATTCTTTGAATCATGGAAAGGAAGTTCATTCTAGCCTCCAATAACCACCTAATTGCCTAATTTTAACAATAACTCAAGACAGCACTGTAACTAGCTGGACAGTTACCATTACTGAGGAAAACGTTTCTGGAACAACATGAGGAACTACAAAGCAGAGCTCTGAGTAGCAGCATGTTTCCATCTCCCTTGGTCTTTTACTTCTGCCTTAGAAATTATACATATATATATATATATATATATATATATAATTATTGTTTTAAAATTATCGCATTCCTTTTATCTTCTTTCCTGGAAATAAAATGAGCAGTTGTTACCACCCAGTGTAAATAATATACCGCAAGCAGGACTTATTATAGGCAGACTTTATTATATAGCTTTTAGCTCATTATTCATGCTTCATAGGCATTACATGTGATGTATCAATATTACAGATAACAATATTTAGTGCTCGTTTCTCAATAACCTTATCTTTCCATCTCATATCAGGTTTCAAACCATGAATTAGACTGTGGCATCTTGATTAAGAAGTATTGATCAGTACTGGAAGATCAAACATCCCAATTCCATTTTACTTTAAATAAAATTTTTGAGATCTGCAAAATCTTGTGTATGATTGATGGCTAATGCAGAAGAATGAAAAATCTTTTCTAATAGAATAGCTCTTTGCAGAATACTTAAGTAGTTTAATTGAAGACTGGTAATATCACTTTGTTTTGACTCTTACTTACTTAGAAGTATCTGTCTTTACTAATAGAACATTAGTTGATTCAGAAGTTTGAAATATCATATTTTTGTTATGTTTTTAAAAGATGATCCCCAAGTACAGATCATGCAAAGATGATTTGTACTTTTACAAGTACTTGTAAAAGTACTTTTGTACATCTACATCTACATGTAGATGTACTTTTGTACATCTACAAAGATGTAGAAAAACACTTCTGTATGTGATCTAAATAACTAACTCTTTGGATACACATAAAAAAAAAGGTTTATGTGCTCTTGCGTTCTTGTTTTGCACGTGCAATAAGAAATAGAAAGAAAGTCAAGGTGTCTCTGTAATTAAATCTGGCAAAGGATGCCAAGAAGAACAAGAAGGGCTTTTTCAAATACATGAATAACAAAGGAAAGCTAAGGATAATGTGGGCCTGTTACCAAATGGAAGGGACACCCTGGTAACAGAGGCTGCAGAGAAGACAAAACTGCTGAATGTTGCCTTTGCACTGGGACAAGACCAGCCTGCAGGAACCTCTGACCTGGGAGAGCAGGGTAGAAGAGTGTTGGAAGGAAGACTTTCCCTTGGTCAATGAGGATTGGGTTAGAGAACACCCTGGTAAACTTGACATCCTCAAGTCCATGGGCCCTGCTAGGGGCCATGATAGGATTTATCCACAAGTGCTGAGAGAATTGATAGACAACATAGCAAGGCCACTTACAATCACCTTTGAAAACTGGTGGCACTCAGTAGAGCTTCCTGAGGACTGAAAAAAAGGAAATGTCACTGTGGTTTCCAAAAAGGGCAAGTAAGGGGACCTAGGGAACCAGACAGTCAGCCTCACCTCAATCCCTAGAAAGGTGATGGAATGCCTCATTCTGGGGGCCATCTTCGTCAGTATGGAGGACAAGAATGTGATCAGGAGCAGTCAGCGTGGCTACACTAAAAGCAAATCATGCTTGGCCAACCTTATTGCCTTCTATGATGAACCGACTACCTGGATAGATCAGGTTAGAGTAGTGGATATTGTGGAAAGCAGCTCTGTGGAGAAGGACCTTGGGGTCTTGTCCTTCTTTTACAGAATATTTGCTAAATTATCCTGTCAACATTACTTAGTGGTTGGCTTTGAAAAGTTGCAAAACCGTTTTATTTGGATCAATCTCAAATGTGCTGCTCAGATCATAATAAAATCATAAAACTGTGGAATGGTTTGGGAGGGACCTTAAAGTTCATCTTGTTCCAAAGCCCCTGCCATGAAGAGAGGCACCTTTCACTAAACCAGGTTGCTCAAACACCCTCCAAACTTCTGGAAAATATATTTGGAAGAGGAAAATAAACAGAATATTTTTTTCAATGTAGATAATTTTAAATGAAAAATATTTTGTTTTTTATGATTACTTCCTATAAGGTCCATAAAAGTTTTATACAGAAATTAAGAACATGATTTTTCTAGGATGCTGTTAAACAAGGGCTCTTTCTTCTCCCATCTTCTTCATGTAGGGAACAGGAGAGTTCTAAAAGCATTCTTTCCAAATGTTTGTCTCAGCAAAACCAGCAAAATGGGGATGGAGTCCTTTCTTAGTGTGATCTCAGCATGCAGGCTGGTAAAAAATAGATAAGAACATAAGGGAAAATAATTCCATATGGAGAAAAAAAAGGTGGAAATATTTGGGAGATTTTTGGTTTACATTTAATTCACATACTATTTGATTTCCTAAAATTTCAGAAGAAGACATAAAAATAAAATGGCAAAACATGTTTTAAAAACAATTTATCAACATTGCCATTATGACGCCAACCATCTAAGTACACCATGAAATATTAAGTGTGAATCCCAAGTAGAATTCCAGCTAATGATAGCAAAAGCCCAGGGGACTTTGGAAAGAATGGAGTAAAAGCTGGCTAGTGTATATTGTTCCTGATACTTGTAGTTGTTTGAAGCCTGTAGCTCAGTGCTCACCAATACTGTATCTGTGTATTATCAAATAACTTGGCAGTATAAATTTGATCTGGATCACACATAACTGCATTTTGGCACTTCAGCTGAATTACGGGGAGACCACGTTACGGTACTTGTTCTGGCCTGATACTTGACACCAGATTTATCCGGCTCTTGGAGGTTGGATGATAAGGATCTGACATCTGCTAGATGCAGATGCACTACAAAACTGCAGACAGAGATGCACTACAAAACTTTTTGTATGAATATGAAGGCTGAGCCCGTGCTGGCTCAACATTTACTGTCTTGTGTGTGCAATATTATTTATCCAGTACCTTAAATCCAATTTTCCATTTTCAGAGGTGAAAACTAGTGATTTTGAAAGTGAAGGGGAGTCTCCACCCTCAAAAAAAATCCTTAGAATGGGTTCCTGGAACCATTGCTGTATCGCTGATATTTTGACTAGTTGTGATAGCTTCTTCTGTCTACCCAATTTCAGCTTTGTTCTGCTTCTGGAGTGGTGGAATAACCTGCTGTGCTATAGCTGGCCTAATTTCCAAAGCTGTGAGATACAGCTCAGTCCAAATGAGGATGTAAGTATTTGCACATTTTGACTTATAAGATATTGCTGTGAAAACATCAATGTTTTAGTTCTTCCTTAGCCTCAAGAAAAAGTGCTTGATTCTGAGGCACATTGAACATCAGAACTCCAAAGACTGAAGACCTAGAGATTTAAATAGTTCCTATGGTTTTTGCTTGTTTTCCCATATATTGGCTTTAGGTAGGATTTGTTTTGCTTGACAATATTCAGCTACAATATGCTGCAATCAGGTTATTTTCCATAAGGTTCAGATTTCAGCTAATCATTCTTCAGGATAAAGTAGAATGAGTTGCAGGATTTTACTTAGGGTAGACATGCCACAGTGGAGTTCACTGGTGGGCTGGGATATTATTCGGTTTTAGTATTATATTTGATTTTAGTATTATATTTGTGTAACACACTTCTAATAAAAAGCAATAAATAGTAAAATTACCATTAGAAGACTGGAATTTTCCCGCCAGTGAGTGGGGAATAGGAGAAATAGAGCTTGGTTTAAATATTTGCATATTTTTAATTCTATGGATAAATGCATCACTGGAAAAATATTTCCTTAAGTGCTTTGTGGAACTAGAGTCTGTAAAAGTAAGAGGATTTTTTTTTCAATTGCAAATACATTGAAAAGAGCACTGAAGTGTGTACAGAGATTTTGAGCACATTTGAATAGGAAGGCATTTCCAGAGATCATGGTAAGCATACTTCTGTTTTAGCATGCAGTGTTTGATTTTAGTAATGGATAGTAACACAAAATGGCAAATGGCAGTTTTGTCTTATCCTTAGAAGTGTATTTTGTAAAGATGCATTTTTCCTCCTGTGTATGAAATGCTCATTGGTCCAATAATTTCTGATATATATGTCAGGATCGAATGGAGAGTAAAAGGTCAGCAGAATTTTTCTTGGGGGGTGGGATATTAGCTGAAAGCAAAATAACAGGCAGAGATCTATGCTGATTTTGCTTCATTGGGAGGATCTTTCCTCCTAAAATGCACTTTTAGCTGTGCATTAATCAGAGGAAAGAATGCATATTACTGATCAAAATCTTCTGATTCATAATGGAATGGAAATAATACTGAAACAATGTGACCTTTACTTGCTTGTCTTTAAAGAAGCATTCAACATCAGAATTTTCTCTGAGTGACTTCAAAACCTATCACATTTTCTTTTCTTCATGTGTTTGTTTCTGTCTCTAAACATAATACATAAAACCCCACCCTGCCCCAATATACAAACCCCAGCAAACCCTGAAGGGAAGAGATATATTTGTATTGGGCATCTCCTATTCCACAGGAAATTTAGAGCCTCAAATCCTACTTAGCATCTCATTAGAATATTTTTTTTATTCCATCTCATTTTAAAAATATTTTAGTTAAGTTTGACATATTTATTGAACCCAGGCTAGAAATGAATATTGACACAGATATTTTTGAAAAGCATGTGAAATTATTTTAGTAAAATGCATTCACCTACTTCCTAAAACTGTTTTGTTTGAGGGAAAAGTGGGAAAGTAGTTACCTAGTGACTATATATTTTGTGCTATTAAAAGAAATTTTATTACAAGGTAAAAAAATGCATGGAAATTTATGTAGATATATATAGCAGGCACGGGCCCTGGTATGTTCTGTGCAGAGGTTCTCACCTATTCTAGGGTGTCTGGCAGGATTTGCTTATAACTTCAAAACTTATAGCCGGTGCCTATATTGGACATGAAGAAATAAAGCAAAGAAAAAATAAATAATTGTCAATAAAGGTGAAAACAGATGAAGTTTAAGGGAAACATTTTAAAACAGAAATACAAAAAATATAAACAAGAAAAGTTTTTGGTAGCAAACATTTCTAACCAGTTTTTAAAAGGTCAGATACATTAAATTGCACACCTGCAGCATATTTTTATAAATAAAATTAATTATTTAAAAATTCATTAAAAATATTGAAAGTACATTTCTGTTAAATCTCTTCTCTAATGAATATATTTGCATATAATCACAGCTTTTCTCCTTTAGTGCTTTCTTGCTCATTTCCTAAGTCCTCAGTCTGTAACCTGATCTTGTGGGATTTGTGGAGCTGAGGCCAAAGTCACCATGGAAATGTCATGACACTGCCATTTTCAGAAGTGCCTGGTCATTGTAAGTGGCTGACATGGTGCAGCTTCATGGCTGGGCAGGAGTAAGAATGTCAAATAAACCGTGCAACTTGTTTCCTTGGCCATGGATTTTTGTGTAAACAGGAAGAAGTAAAGGAATTGTTGCCTGTTTTGTCTATGTATTTTACTTAAGCTTTTGAAGTGTGATTATAAGATCACTATTTGAGCCACTCTTCAAACACAGGTCTTCCCAAGGTTCAAAGACTTTTTCATATTGTTACAGTCTTCCTTGGGAAAAAAATCAAAAAACATAACAGCAAGCCAATAGGAGGGAGTGGAGTGCAGCACAATCTTTGCATCACTTTCTCCTTACAGATTTTCCGATTTGGCTGTGGTTTCAAAGCTTGGGGCTAATATTCCCTGTGGAGAATATTTCAGGAGTGTTTGGGTTTATAGCTGTGAAACACATCATACCATTCCACCTTGTGGATACCAAAAAAGATAAAATTTTAGTGAATAAAATTATTGTTTATATTGTTTATAAAAATTAATATGCTAGAAAGAAGTTAATTAAAAACAATGTATATGCTAAAAGTAATTCTAATTAAAGGACTGAAGTTTTATTCAAATTATTATATTCTTTCCTTTAAAAAAACCAACATCTTGACACAAATTCTGTTCAAAAATTTCTGCTTTTCTGAGCACATATACTCTTAACCTCCTTAAACTTATGAGTTTTTAGCCAATCTTTAAAAAGTGGAGGAGTGACCTATATCAAAATAGTACATTTTTGCATTCACTTTTGCTGTGAGGGACACAATCATAGTATCAAAGATTTCTAATATACTCTAAATCTTAGAATAAAAAAAACTTCAGTAATATGTAGGAGAAAGAGAGCCAAGTTACAATTAATGATTATCGAAGAAAGAATACCTCAGTTTTTTTGAATATTTATTTCTCATCTTTATAACAGTGAAACAAAAGGGTATTTCATGTTGGTTTGCAAAATTAAAACAGTGTGGTATGAGTTTGCAGCACATTTTGCCATTATGGCTCTTGAGTTCATGTGTAGACATATCCTGTAGCTGGATCCATTATTTGCACACGGCGGTGAGCTGATGATTCCAAATAATTAAATGGGGATAAAAAGACAGCAGGAGAGGTTTTTTTCAGTTTACACCAGACTTGTTCTGAAGAAAAAAATAATCTTTAGGTAAATCAGTTAATGTAGCTCAAATATTCTGCCTGTTGTAGTCAGCTTATCTTCCACAAAACTTTCTTTCCTACATTGGTCATACATCTGTGTCTGTCAAAAAAATAAAGAAAACAAAACAAAAAAAACAAACAAAAACCCAAACCCTTTTCACTTTAAGCAGTTTCAGTAGAAACAAACCCTTTTATTTATTAGAAAGAGTGATTATCACAAGACTAGAAAGGCAAAGTGGCCAGTCATTTTTACAGTGCTCCAATTTTACTCTCTGCCTTGTATCAACAAGCATGAAGGGTTTGTAACTACACTGGCAGTAACAGAACCTGCAGGTATTTGATTTAATAAAGACTTCATTAATCCCATAAAATCTTAGTGTGAGGTAGAGCTGCTCTTAACCATTCTCACTCGGCTAGATATGAAGAACCTTCAAAGCCTGTAAACATGCCAGCAGTAACTGACTATTCTTATACATTCCCTCCAGCCACCTTTCATTGCAAAAAGGTTTTTAATTTAGATTCCTCCTATCTTTTAAAGGCTTAAAAAAATTCTCCTTATCTTCTTTTTTTTTTTTTTTTTTTTTTTCAGAACATGAATCTGTGAGGAGGAAAAAAAGACAACAAAAATCCTTGACATCTGGAGAGAATTTCAAATTGCTCTTTGCCTTCTGAAATGAAACCTGGAACGTTTTTAAAAAAGATGAGTGAAAGGACCAATCAGCAAGAGATAGACCTAATATATCTGAAAGGCTCATGTGAGTGCTCAGTGCTCTCCACAGGAGATTTTGTGGAGGAATCTGGTTAGTCTGAAGGCTTTTTCCTAAGAGCATCAGTTCAGAAAGGGCTGTTAGCCTCTGAATAAAAGCAGATACAATTGCTATCACATTGTCCAGGACTGCATTACACCCACATGCCTCAAAATGACTGTGGAAGAAAGAAATAATATAGCATAAAACTCTTCAGAAAAATATACTGCTGGTGTTTCTGTTTGTTATGTTTTCTGTGGGGATATGTTCCTAGTGTTTCTGTTTTGTGATAGATCTAAGGTCTAAGGGATGAGTTCTAGAGGTTTGAAATAAAATCACTAGGGCACAGGTTGATATTTCTGCAGGAAGGGTTTTAATACTGTATCTTCTAGTACTTTTGGAACTATGACTATTTCTGTAACCCTGATGGACTGTGACTTGTCTATATACAAAGGCATAGATCATGTGCATAAACTGCACATAGAATTATGCTCAGTTCTGCATCTCTGTTTTTGCTCCTTCAGGATCATCCACACGTCATATAGTCCTATTTAATCTGTACTAGCTTTGGTTTTCCACAAATAAAATTTGTGCCCTACTGTGACACCACAGGAAAAATGAAAGGTTGTTTGACCTCCCAAAATCCATTAGTCTACCACCTGTCTCCATGTATCTAGATGTAATGATGCCCATACTTGCATCATACAACTCACACACATATCTCATTTTGCTCTGCCCAAATGGTCTAGATCAGTCCAGAAATTTGTTTCACATCTAGTCACATTCACACTAGAAACCTCCCACACAAGCGTGTGTGCATGCAAACCCAATTCACAAGCTTACTGCATGTAATGGGTATCAGACCCAGTTAAAGATTCAGGAAAAGTTAGAAGGCCACAGTCCATGTTGATTTGTAATGCCTTTGACAGAGTAAGGTTTCATGCAAGCAATGGAATGGGTGATCTGGCTGGTTTCAGCCTCCTTTCATAGAGTACTTTGTGTTAATGGAAGACCAACTGATCTTAGCACATTGTCAAGTGAATTGGAGTATATTTCTCAATAGGTCATGCACTTGGCATACATGATCCTATGGCCAGAGTTAGAGAAATGCCATGGTCTTCCCTGGGATAATTTGACATGATGCTGAATTAGTGCAGTCTGTGAGATGAAGTTTGGTACAACCTCCTCTGCTAAAATGTACCCCTATAGATTTAGAGAAGAATTACACTTCAGATCCTTATTTTGAATAGCAAAGAAATTTACTGTTTTGAACACTGGTAGGGTTTGGCAAAGATACAATTATAAAGAGAAAAATAGTTCTTTTGCCTTATTTATAATCTTGTTGCTAATGAATATTGTTTGCATGAACATGGCAGGTAATAGGGAAGTAATTTAACTGTCACTTTGATCCACTGTTTGAGAACATAAAACTTACTTCTCTCTGGACAAAACTTCTAAACTCATTTTAATTTGTGATTTTTGTTCAGAGTTTTAGCTATTGGAAGTATACTGTTGCCTTATCCTTGTTATTTTAAGCTTGGCAAAATCCATGTAGGGATTTAGCAAAAATGAGAGTAGTTATCTATCTCATTGCTAGTAACTATCAAAAATGTTATCAGCCAAGTTGATTTTATTGTAAATAATGTATATTTTTTTTGGCAGGACAAGAATTACATGACACATTCCCTTGAAGTTGTTTGCTACCAGCTACTCTGATAGTTTTTTGAAAAGGCTTTTAATAAGGAGGAGTTACATATCATTCCCTCAGGGTATCAACCAGGTGACTGGATAATTCTGGAAAACAATGAGTCTCATATCTAAGCCTAGTTCCACCAAGATCCAGCCTGCATTCTGAGATTCTGCTCAGATCATTTATCACAGCAACTGATGGAATGAGAAGGAATGGATATGGGTCTATTTATATATAAATGACTAGAGTCTATTTATAGGTGAAAAGATAAGGATTAGATATTTTCATATATTTAAAAAGATTAGTTGATGCAAAATGCTGGTGTGCTGTTCTGCTCGGGGGACTCTGGAAACTGGATTGCTGCAGTTAGGAATATTTTTCCGATAGGCTTAAGGGCCATCTGGGCCAGAGGTATTTAAGTTACTAGCACAGCCATGGACCCCTACTGCCAAATCCAGATTTGGCATTCATTTTGGAATTTGACCATTCAGAGAAAAGAGCAACATAAAATTGTATCTATCAATTGTTTTTAACTGTGGGTGAGTAACACTGAATCCACAGGAACCTGATGTTCTGGCCTTGCTATGACAGCTGGAGGATGAGTAATTTCACTGAGGAGTCTGTCATTTCAACTCATTTGTGACAGTGTTGTTTTATGCTTATGAGCCCCAAATCACCTCTTTTGTTTAGTCTGAGAGCTATTTCTCTACACAATTCTCAGAGACAGAGGCTCAAGAGAACAATACAGGAATACTCCTTACTTAAGGGAAGACTGGACCCAGGTTTTGGAAGAGCTATGGCACAAAATAATAGCTTCTTTGTCATACTAGCCGCTCTTCTGGAAGATTTTAGATGCCATGTTTACCATTGCTATCTAGCTTGTCTACCAGTTGTCTGCTCTCCTGTTTCTTTCCTTACAGTTCAACACAGAACCAGATCTAGCTCTAAAGAGGGAGTGAGGAGAGATGGAATCACCTTAATTACTTTGATGGCTGTAGAAAGCAAATAGTTGCAATGTTTCCATTTTATACCTATCAACTGTCATCTAATTTAGTGGATACTCATTGATTTCCAGCAGAGAATTTTGCAATTATAATCAATATGAAGATGCCACAGAGGAATAATAATAAACTTCTTAGGAGTTGGAAATCCACTTAATGAATCAGGAGGTTGAGTAAATAATACCACATTTATGTGGTGAGGTCTGTCTTTATAACTGTGGTTACAGCTCCAAATAGATCCTAAATATCCTACAAAATAAAAGTAGATTTAGTCATTATTATTGGAAGGTCTGCTCATGGGACTATATCAAATGCAGTTACAACAGCATAAAACATGAGAAACATGAAAGCTCTTCTTGTTTCTCTTTTTTTAGAAAGAGAGGTAGTTTTCTTTGATTTTCTGGCAAAGCATGTGTATATTTGTATATGTGAGGAGGGTAAAGGCATGCGATGAAAGTGGATGAAAGAAAGCTGCAATGAAAAGTGAGGAACACTTATTCCAGAGGGAAGAGTACTGCCTCACTGAAGGATTGACAGAAAGGCTTGGGTGACTCTTACTGGTATCTTGCAGTGGTTTCACTGCTTCACCCATCTTCCTGTCTGTGGGCCAGTGCCATACCTCATGAGCTAACATGGACATGGGCTACAGGATTAAATAATCTGAACCCCAGAAGGGGTTGGATCATTTAGACTAAGTTTGTGCTGTGTAATCCCAGATCTGAAACTGATATTCCTGTGTGGCCTTGTTCACATTCTGCAACATTTTTGCCTCATTAGCTTCAGCAATAGAAGTTGGTGATATTTACCTGAGGGCTTCATAGGAAATTTGCTACTAACCAAGCCATCTCTAAGGAGCTGTAATGTGATTTTGTGTACTGAATCTGATCAGACAGCACTCTTACCCATCAATTGTCTGGAGACTTAACAACCTACCCTCACCCACATCTACGAGACAGTTAAGTGGTTACGTGTGATGTCGCTACTGAGCCATGTGTTGGGTGCTGTTTCTAAAGAAGAGAAGTGGTAATGGGCTAAAGATTCCCATCTGTCTGACTTAGGTACAGCAAGGGAGTTAATGGTTTCACAGCTGTTTCTGCAGCTCTCTCTCCATGCTGCCTTTCTGGGGGAGAATGTGTAAAGCAGAGGGAGCAGGCTGCTGTCAGGGGATTGACTAGGTGACCTCTGAGGCCCTTCCAACCTGAAAGATTTTGTGATTGCATAATTTGAGGCATGTGTTAAAGTGGGTTGATCTTAGAGTGTAATTAGGAAACAAAGAAGAAATCCAGAAATCTTCGGCCATTTCTTCCATCCTTGGTGTTTTATATTCTGTCAGTTTAAGATTAGAGGACTGATTACAGAGCAGTACCTAAAAGACCAGTATCTGGCCTTTTTGCTGATTTCTTTTAACACTGGAGAAGGACTGTTTATGGCAGCTTTGCTCTTCTCACATCATAGAAACTACACAAAATTTGGTGCCTCCTGGATGTGTACTGCTTATGTGCTTCACTGTATACATGTGTAGGTAAAACCCCTATATGCTCCCACAAGCATAACAGCCACCAGCTGGTTCTGGCCACAAGAAGACCTCATGCTATGTCTGACAGCTGTCTTTCTCAGTGGCATTTTTCATACAGCAGAAAAAAAGGTACAAGGCAAGAGATTTGCTCTGGTTGTAGCAGAAGTTTATTCCCATGTGCCATCATTCATGAAGACACCTTGGTCCACACTAAACACAAGCCACTGGTGATTCATCCAACCCTGATACCCCTTCCTGCACCTGGCAGTCTCCCAAATTACCCCACAGGACAGATGAATTGCTCCCATGGACTGTATGTAGCCCATGGGCTGTAGATTGAGGAGACTGATGACAACACTGCCTCGATTACCAGAACTATTACTCCTTTAAAGGCCCAAGAGGTGGCGAGAACAGATTCACTGAACGCTTGAACTCTTTGCACTCCTGAGCTACGCGACAGGCAGTGTTTAAAAATAGAAAGCACGGCTCCCCTGTGCAGCTCCTTTCCCAGCATTCCTCCGGGTGGATGAAGTCATGCCCACAGCTCGCTGCCCCATGAGTGGGCAGCCTGTCTCCAGCAGCGTCAGCAGGAGCCAGCACGGCGAGCTTAAAAGACTGTCAGGGGTTGGCAGGTCATCCGCCCAAAGGCAGGAAAGAAGGGGGAGGGAGGGAGAAAAATTGAAAAATAACCACAAAGAGAACAAGATCTTTTTTGAAATTGGAAACTTTAAAGAAAAGATTTATGAACCTTTGGGTTTATGAAACCACCTGGTGCTTTGGAGTTTGCTGCTGGTTAAGTTTGGAAGTTCAAAGTTTGGTGGTTGTTTTCCACCATTTAAAAAAAAAAAGACATTTAGAATAGTCTAATTCCACATGTGCACTGATCTTTAAAAACTCACGTCCACTTAACTTTGAGCTCTACTTGTAAAAATCAGAAAGATTTAGGGGGAGAAGCCTGTTACTTTTTAAGGGCAGCTTCGCCATTTGTGGTGCGGGTTGAGCAGCGCGGCCCCTGAACTCCGGCTCTGCCGTCTGCTCAGTTTCCTCGCGGGTGCGCAGTGTGACTTGTGCTCTGTTTTGACAGTTGGTGACCTGTGACCCCCAACCCATAAAATGTTTAGGCTGAGGATGCCTGAGAGGAGCTCTCAAACGTGATGGTCGGCGGCTCTTTTGAGACAGGCCCATAATCTTTCCCCCCAGCCCATATATAGCAGCAACGTGGAGCCTGTGGGTTTTGCTCACACAGCAGTTTGAGTCAGCAACTTCCCCCCACACCTCTGGTTCTGGATTTCCAAAGAAAAGAAGGGTAAAAAGGAGGGGAGGAGAAAATAAGCATCTCATTTTGCTTTTAGGGTCGGACTACATTTGAACTTGTGAGTCTCAACCATGATGCATGGCAGAAAAACACAGTTTAAATTCTGCTTTTGCAGGAGTGTCTGAAACTAGAAGGGATTGTTAGAGTTATGAAGCCTGTCCTTTGGTACTGAAACAGCAGCAATACAGCTTAATATTTTGTGGCTTGTTTCCTCCTGCTGTTTTTATACTGACTGATTATGCCTTATTACAATATTTGTAGAGACAGATAGTTATTAGATTTGGATGAATCTTTCAGAATGAACAATTTATTCAGCACGTTGCTTATTTTGCCTTCTTAAGTTTGCAATTAAAAACTGTGTTACTCTTAAATACATTCATTATTTCAAAATTAGCTGTCATTTACATGAGTGAATATTCTTGTTCTGAGTTAATTTGCAGTCATTTTAATGAAAAATATTGGTAATTTCCAGTGCTCTGGCTAGCTCTGTGACTCAGGTGAGGCTATATCTGTTGTTCTTTTGGAGATGCAAGTATTATAGCAGTAATAATTCTGGTACTTTTTTAAATTCTAAACAAATTTAATTTCAGGTTGTTAGGCCTTAATTGTAGACTTGAAAACATGGTATGGATGTGTTTATACATAACCAGGTATTTGAGATTAAAATTACTCTCTTGTCAAGCTTTCATTAAATGTTTATAGAAAGTGAAGAATGCTGGCCTTTAAGGACTAACATAAGAACGTGTATGAAAGACACAGTTTTATAACTGGTGAAAAATAACATCTGTTTCTTCTTTCTTCTGTTAATTCTCCTTTGACATGGCCAACCTTGTAGCTTAAATGAGGAGTTTCTTATCACATCTTAATATCTGTCTATGGCAGGAGTTGAAGCAGTCATTGCAGCTTAAGAAAAACTGAAGATTTTTGTTTCCAGTCAAAACCACACATAACAGGCAGAGTTCACTCCTGTAACCCAGTAAGAAGATTTAAAGAGCTGGTCTGTTTCTAGGTTTGCCCTGTGACTTCTGACCCTCCTGTCAAAGGTTACACATGGTAGTATAGCTTGTCCTCTGGCTTATTAACTCTTACGATCACCTCATATACCTGGCTCTGCAATTGGAATTTTACTAGTTTGGAGCTGATTAACTCAGCCCCTAATTGCCAAGATCCATCTGCAAGGGATAAAAAATTTGCCTGGGAAAAAAGTTTCAAATGGCATAAGATTATTTTTTCAGCACAGTGATAACATTTATTCACATGCTAATTCTGCATTTTTGCTCTTCACTTGGCAGCTTACAGCTCTTGAAAGAGAGTTTACGTGCTCTGTCCTTCTTTTTCAGAACAAATGTGAGTTTTTCTGCTAGTTCAGTCTGATGTCAAGAGCATGCAATAAAGATAAAGGTTATTTCTCCGTAGCAATATGCTCCATCATAAATAACTGATTTCCTAGAGATCTAGGTTAAATTTCTGACTCTTCCTTTATGTTCCTGTGCAGGTTACTTCACAAGTTTCTGCTCTGGTTCTCTATGTGCAGAGAAACTGACCAATTTCTCTTCTGTGTCACCCTTTATATTGCTAATTAAAACTGAAAAGTATTTAATCGGAGGATCACATGCACTGGGTGCTGGTGTAGAATTCAGCACAGAGAGATTATGACCTTGTTTGGAGTCATGCTCTTAATATTCCTAGGAGGTGGGCAGGATTATCCCCATTCTTCTGATAGGCCAGTTGAGGAAAAGTGAAGGAAAGAGATAATTAGAAGAAAGTAGAAGGAACTCTATATATGTTCTCTTCCAGATTTTTGCTTTACTTGCATCTCAAGCCATCATTAGGCACAGGCAAAAAGTGGGCATTCTTCTTGGAAATCTGAGTACAGGCAGATAGCTCTGTGAACCTTCCTCATATCATAAGGACAGCACAAGTTAATTGAGCTATGGTGCTAATCACTCAACCAAGTTCTGGCCACTTTTGCTCAGGAGGAAAGTTACCTGCAGGAAAGGTTGGTTATACCTTTTCACACTCAGTTTCAGAACAGAATAGCATTTGCCAGTGCTTGGAAATGGAAATATTATGTGGATGCTTTTGGTGTAATATTTTCATGTATAAATCTTGGTGCCACAGAAGGAAATACCTCTGCTTCTTCCAATTCTAAACAATTTAAGTGGAAGAAAACTGGGAAAAGTGAAAGGGGAAAACGGGTGGTGGAAAAACTGCTCACATCATCTGTGCTGTCTTGGAAGCCTAAACTAAAGTTTCTGGCTCTTTGGAGCAATGAGAATTTTGTTATTTAGTTCCATAGGCCCAAGATACCATCCTCTGCTTATTCAGTTTCAGTTTCCTTGTTGGACTACCAGAATCCAAAAGTAGAAGCAAATCTCTCAGCTGCTGGAGCTATTGAATAATCAAGGTATTACTCAAGAGGGTAAAGCTCTTTTGACTTTGAGCCTAGGGTCCATGAGAGTGATGTAAAGGATGCTTGCCTCACCTGTGGCTAATTAACTAAAATTAAGTGAAGCAGAACTCAAGAAATTTAATAATTTATTTCCATTGCAAAAGGATACAATGTTTCAAAAAAAAAAAGAAAGAAAAGAAAAAGCCAGGAAAGGCATAAGAAATAAGAACTACACTAGGCAATAGCCTTGTTGGGAAACACAGTAACACAGTCACATTGTGGCATACAGTATGAATTCCACAAACACTGCTGGAGGCTCAGGTCAGAAGTGCAAGCATATGTGAAGAGCAGTGGGTGGAGAGAGGTCTAGAATGAAAACAATGTGTGCATCCTGTCTCAATGTTAAGATTTGTGTGTTTCTCTTACCAATTCAGAGGCTACTCCTGGGTGGTTCCTGGGATAACCATGTGCCCCAGGCCCCTGACAGAACTCTTTTTTGAGATTTAGAAGTGGTTTAGATATACCTTACAGGCACAAAAGTATGTACCACATAGCTGTAACATATTACAGGAATAATGAAATCAGAATATAAAGGAAAATATATTATTTTTAATTAGCTCCTTAATTTTCTGTTAACTTGTTTTATAGAAACAAGTGCACCTTTAATGTATGCAAACTAAAATCAGGGTATTGCAAAGCATTGGGCAGTGGAATTCAAGTTTAATGCACTGTGTGTACATAACAAACAGATACAATAATATGGATTATAAAACTCTCTGTGGTTTTATTTAGTGCGCACATATACACACCTACAGATATCTGTGAAAACAAGTCAAAGACAAGTCACAGAGCTTTGCTCAGTATAATTCTGGTATATTGATCTAGAAATAACTCCTGCAAAATTAGAAATTAGTTAAAAGACAGATTTCATTGTTTCTTGGTATAAGAGAGAGGAGAATGACATGAAACTATATTAACAACACTGACCTATGGGCTAAAGAAATTATGATGCCTATCTACCAGAATTTCCCAGGTTAATTTTAACAGCTATGCTGATTAGCATCAGTTTGGCTAAATTATTTGCCTTTCAAAATTATTTCTGCTGGGCATGGTTAGTCTCTTTGCCTTCTGGTCCTTTTGCCTGAAGCTTACAAGGCACTGCAGGGTCAGTTTTGTGGAATCTTTGAACTTGAGGTCATAGGATATGACCTTGAGAAGTGCAACTTCTTTTGTATTTTCAGTATTGATATCGCCTAGAAATTATCCTTGCTGTGCACAGTGTCTGAGTTTTGGTTCTCTTGATCTTGGTTCATTGTGGTATCTATGGGGACCCATGGCTGATAAAAATTAATGTATGCATATACGGAATAGATGAAACATATCTCTAAATGTATACTGGTTAACAAAAAGGAATACTTATGAACATGTACTGTAGTGGGGAGACTAAACAGAAATTAAGCAATCACTTTAATATTTTCTTTTGAGAATAACTTGCAAACAGAGAGAAGAATAATTTATCTCTGACTTCACAGTCTCTACAGGACCTGGCTTGGCTCTTATAATAGTGCAGGATACCCTTGGGGCAAACCATTTTGTAGGATGAGCAGGTACAAATCATAGCCAAGACATGTGAGTTTTGTGCAGTATTTAGCGAGAATATGACACTTTTTGATGGCTTTGTTCTCAGATTTGCCAAATTAAAAAACTAGGTTATTTTCTCACAGCCGATATATTAGGGATGTCTTTGCAAAAGAATACAGAGAAAAACTACCTCTTTATAGGTGGTACTTCAGGGATCATGAAAATTTATACCTATACATCTTGACTTGACAAAGAATTGATCATATATGCCATTATGTTTTTGAAAAAAAGGCAGTGTCCATGTAACAAACGGCAACTATTCTTGCAGTTCAAAACATTCTCTTGCATGAGAATTGGTTTATTTTGATCAGTTTAGAATGCTTTTTACCCTACAGATACATAATAATAAAAAGAGCCAGTAAAATTTAACTGTGACTGTTATAAGCAAATAGTTATGTCCTATAAATCCTAATGCAGTCACAGTAAATATAGGATTTGCCATCTGCTCTTGTTTATATCAGGTAAGCAGAGCTGAAATTTTCAAACTGTGATTTGTAGCTGTAGGAGAAATATTTGCTCACCTCATGCTGCCTCTTGTTCTGTTTCTCACTGGGACAACCTGCGTGGAAAAGGAAGTTGAATTGTAGGGTAAAGTTAAGCCATCTCAATCCTTTAGGAAAAAAAAAAAAAGAGAAAGTATTTAACTAGAAATTAAAAAACCCAACCAACAGAACCTTAATCAAAACATCAGCAAACACATAAATGCTTTCCAATCAACAATTCTCTGGGAAAACAGTTGTATAAAGTGCAAGCATATTGTTGTTTTATTTGTTATTATAAAAGGGAGAAGTGTTTGTGACAATAGTTTCTAAGAGTGATAGTGAATTGTGTTTGCCATCCATTTCTCCAAAGAATCTATTCTACTAAAAGCTTTGAAAGATCCTGAGCTGATTGATTTGAGCAAGAGAGTCTCTGTTGGGAGTGTTTTTTCTTGTAAAGTTTCATTCTGACTACAGAACTGGTGGTAGATCACTGCAGTCAGCTGAGACTTAGCCAGTCACCTCCAGAGCTGACAACAGAGAGGAGTTTTATGCTGAATTGTCCATGGCTGGGCCAAAAAGAGATCTGTGCTTTCTCTGGGCCATGTTATGCCAGAGAATATAAACTTTATAAGATTTCATTGTACAAACTCAGACATTATGTGCTTTATTGGGAAATTATGACCACTGCCTATTCTATATATTCAAAGTCACGGTCTGGAATTGACTCTGCACAGAAATTATTTCCTCTCTGAAGTGATGTATCTCTTGCTGTACAAAGAACTGAGTCCCTTTCCTGGTTTTGTGTAGCAACTAAACTTTCTTATTTCATTACAGAATAAAGTGGAACAAACCTTTCCTACTTCCCACTGAAATAAAGGAAAGGTTTTTGTTTTCAACAGCCTGTGTGGTTACTTTTGTAGTAATCTTTGTCTCTGTTAATTCAGCAGTGTGGTCTGAAAATTGATTACACTTCCTTATGATTCTCTGGGGAATAAGTACTACTAAGTATGTGTGGTTAGTCTCAGAATAACTTGATCTGATTTCAGCAAAGTTCTGCATAATTTCAATTGAGGATATAATGAGAATGAGTAATAACAAAATTTAAATATTTCTCAAATTAGTTACTAGTGTTTGAAAATGTGAATAACTAGATTTGACTTAAGAGATCCTAATCTATTAGGTAATTTGTACAGGTGTACAATAGGACAACTGTTTACCTGCTTAATGTGGTATTTTCTTCTCTTTTTTTTACCTTTGGCTCTGCTTTATCTGGAGAAGTATGCTGAGCAGTCATTGTAGCTGATGATATTGTTTCCTCAAATTTATAAAGAGTTGGAAATGAACACTGCTCACTTACCTCTGAAGTACTCACACAAATCTGTTATTAGGAAACTTATGTTATTTTAATGCTACTAGCTCTTCTTTCTGCATACAAATTATTGACCCACAACTACTTAAAAGAAACAAAATCCTTCTAATCACTTACAAAAATACAGAAGTCTGCTCTCATATTAGAGGATTAACTGGCTAGGATTGACTTTGCATATGGAATGGCAGGACGACAGGGCAGCCTGAGTCATGTAACTGGCCTTGTTTATCTCAGTAAAAGAGAGAGGAAAATTTAACTTAATGCATGCAATTTAGCATGCAAAAGGTCGAACTGGTGCATGCCTGCAGGTAGTTAATCAGAAAACTGCTATAATTTCCAATCCAAACAATGTTAAGCAATAGAAATGTAAATACTGGCACTTGCACTATGAGGCTGATTTCAGCTGATATTTATAAATCCTGCTTCTGTCCTGAGCATTTTACATGATACATATGGTTTCAATTAAAAATAATGTGTCTCTTCATCCTCAGTCTTTTTATTGTCTCCAGTGTGGTTGCAACAGAGGGTACAACAGAGCAGAAGTGCAGCTGGGACAGGATGCCTGTTGGGTGAACTCAAGTTTGTTTTAATCGAATCTAAAAAAAAAAAAAAAAAGAATTTCTGATACATGGCATGTGCCATCTAACAATGGGCAAAAAGTTTCAGATCAATGACAACTGAGATGGAAGGGAGAGGGGGACTGTGGCTGTATCACCAGAACGTATGTATCACCTTAACTAGGTGAGGGAAATGTGTGTGTACAGGAACTACTGGGAATTCTTTTGAAACAGAATTTTTCTTTTATTTTTTTTCCTCTAGTTTTCCCTTCTCTCTTTAATTTTACATTCTTTATAATTTTGACCTTCCACTCAGCCCTTTCAACCCAGTGCAGATAATCATGGAGCTGTGTAGGGTCCGAGTTCATTTTTGTGCCCGCTTTTTTTTAATAGGCTAGTAACTTGGGAAACATATTTTTTGTTTTTTTCAAGATGCTGAACAGCTTGTAGTTCTTTTAAATTTCCCAGATGTATGCTGCAGTTAGCCAAAGGATACCATTCTCCTGTCCCATTTTTCCTTTTGTAAATACACAGAGTAACTTTTTTCCCCTGCAGATGAGGTCTCATAGGAAAATTACTTTCCTTCTCACCATAATATACATATACATTTCCATACATCTTGTAGTGCTGCTGTCTGACATTCAGTTGTGTTTTTTTGAAAATAATAATTTATTCAAATCCCAAATAAATTGGACTCAAATCAAGTATTGATGTTAGATCTGATTGGGACCCTATATGTGGCAATTGTAGAATTCGCATTTCCCTCCCATATGTCAGAAAATGGTGTCTGTATGCAAAACCCTAGAGACAGATGCACAGATGCAGCTGCTTTCTTATTTAGTGGAGCTACTCACAGTCAGCTTATTATTCTAATTTTCCAAAGTCTGTCCTGGCTCACAGAATTGCTTCAGGGCATAAAGTATTGATTATGTTCTGAAAATTTATGTGTGGTTTAGATGCTGACTATCTATGGGCACAATCTCTTCACATATTGAGTGCCTCGTAGGAAGGACAGAGTTCCCTCTGCTCCTGTAGTATTTAAGGTAAGCGTGAGGTAAATGACAGAGTCAGCAGAGACCTTGAGAAAGCCCCACTTTTCCAAGGAGTATCATCATGTACTTGAGCTTTGCTAGGCACTTGTAGTCTCCAAACCCTTGGCAATGTAACTAGTCAGACATAATCTAATGTAAGCCTCATTTATTTCTACTCCCAGAAGGGAACAGATGAGGAGGCTGGAATAGTTTTAACATTCTTGAGCTGTGTAGGGATGTTGAGGAGACAATACTGTTGTTTGCTGTGGCATCTTAATATTTTGAAATCATGAAGATGTACCCAGAGAGGACAGGCCTGGGTCTGTGCCATGACTGAGGTGTGCACTGGCTGGTAGAGGGCCAGTACCAGCCCTGCTCCTCCTGGAGCAGGGCTGAGCAGATGAAGCCTGATACCTCAGCTGAGCACTGGGGCTGAGACCCAGCACCCAAGGCAGCTCTGCAATGACTCAGGCTGAAGAGTGGGAGTCCTGGCTGTGACATGCAGCTGGCTGTTTCCTGCCTCACTGCTTGACTTTGCTTACTGCTGAATGGAGCAGAGAGGGCTGTACGCCCACCTCTTCCTCTGCCATTCTTGACATTTCCTAGTGCTAAAGTGACCAGTGAAAATAATGTGAAGGAGGGAGATGGATAAATGCAATTTTCTATTTCCTTTTCATAAATGTAGAGGGAATCAATTGGATTTGATCCAAAAAGGGCTAGCAAGTTCAATTTATTTTAATTGAAAATAGAAGTGAAATTTCTTGATGGCATTTCCACTATTGTTGTTGTCTAGTTATCTGTCATCCCATAAACAAATAAAGGCTCTGGTCCACCATCAGAGGAGATCTGTTCCAAATTCCACAGAGGACAAAAAGAGAGTCCTGGACTAAGGGGGAAGCTGGGAAGGTAAAGTAACAGTACCAGACTCATTTGGTCCTGTCAAATGCTGAAACTTAACATCACAAATATCTTCTTGATTTAACTTAGGTGGAGAAACATCAATGAGAATGTGGTTATGTGTAAAATTAACCACACTTCTAAGCTGAAGAACTAGGGATTAAGCAACTCTCATTTGTATGTCATGATTTTTTTCTTACTTTTTCAGTGCCACATTCTGTAAGCTTAAAGGCAAAGTATGAATGCTGAATAAGAAAATGGTAACTTTGTCTAATGTTTCTCAGCTTACTTTTTTTAATATATATATGCTGTAGGTTTCATAAACAGGAGAGACATTTTAAAAATTCTAACAAGTTGCACTGATGAAAGCAGATTTCAGTCCACACAGCCAAATTTCCACATGAAGGTGCTCATTGTATTCTTAAATCCATAGCTCTCATAACAGGCTTAAGTCACTCTGCTCAAGAAAGAAAAGATGAATGGTGTGTTACTTGCAAAGAGGTTATGAATTCTTGATCTGTGAAGCACAGAATTGTCACTTAAGGGTGTCACCTTCTCCTGTAAAGAGTCAGGTTTGCAGGTGCTCTGTGTTCCTTAGACAATATAGTAAAGTGATGACTGTTGGAGTACATTGTCATGGGAACACATGGATAACTCAAAAGATTGATCAAAAAGTTTAAAAATAAGCACTTTTTTCCTAGTATTTCTCATCTTGCCCAAGAATGATCAGTTCCACAGGGAGCAGCACTTAGGGTAGAGTGTAATATATGGTTACAGTTTTGTTTATAGAAAATTGCAGAAGAAGAGGGTACTGGGTTCATTCACAATGCATTTCTGTTCCCAGGAATACTAAGGAGATAGAAAAAAATAAACAAACAAAACCCCACACAATTTAAAAAAAATTAAAATCCCCCTACCTCTCCTGAAGCAAGGCACCAAAGATGTGATATTCGTGTTGCTACCTTGTCACTAAGGCCCAACAAAATGTGCATACACACATACAAAATCTACATGGGGACACTGACTCCAACTGTGATTTTGATGACTGAATTACAGGATAAAATATGTTGGCAGTGAAGGCTGGAAAACTTGGCTGAGTCCTGAGAAGCTGTGTGGTGGGAAGTAAGGAAGACACGCTCCCCTGCAGGCCTAGGGAATGACTCCAGGCACCTGGTGAGACTTTAGACTGTCAGCTAAGGTAGCAATACACACATCAAAATCAGCCTTCTCATGGATGTTTGAATGAGAGGTGTGGTGGGAGCACCCACACCGCTGTGCTTTATACCTTTGAAACTAATTATTACCGTGTCCGCCTCTGATATAGTCTGGTGCCAAAAGTAATCCCAAAGAGACTTCTAAGGACTTTACAAGTGTGAGAGAGGTGGATTTGCTCATCATGGGAAATTACACTTTCACTTCTTAAGATCTGGTCTCCTAGTATGTGCTTGCCCCAGTACATTCAGTGAAATAAATCCATATTTAGAAAAAAAAAGTAACAGAAAAATTGGTTAATATTGTGTGGCTATGATAGAGTGGACTTACCTAACATGCTTTTGCTAAATTTACAGTAAGAATCTTCCCAGACTGAAGCTCTCACTAATTATAAGAAATAGATAAGCCTTTTACCAGGCCCCAGGAAGATGGTGCCTAAGTGCTTCTCAGACCAGTTCTGTGGATGATGGGCATATAAATGCCACAAGCAATCCATCTGAGACTTTTGAAACAGAATGCATTATGCTGAAGTTTGACTGATTGCCCAAAGAGATGTTTGTAAAATAGATGGTCTGTTTAATATCATTCTGATTATATTTTCAGTCATTTGACCAAATTCCTAGAAATTCTAATGACTTGGAAAAAGGCTAAGCAAAAAACTCATTTGGTTAAATTATTAGGGCATTTATTTTCTCGTTTGTTTGGTTTTATTACTGCTGTATAGCACTAAGTGCTCTTTGTCTCTGTTGTAAGAAAGTAAGAATTTTGATTCATTTGACAATATGACTAATTTAGCTGTGACATATATATAGGATTAAGAACTGTTGAGAAGAAGGGCAGAGAATTTTTGCACTTTTACAGCGTTTTGGCATAGCTTCTTTGGAAAATAGTTTGTTTTTATCAGTAACACAAATCTAGTAAAATTGTCAAAAAGAGTTTAATATATTAGGACATCTCACACAACAGGCTGTTCACCAAAGGAGCTTCTTGAAAGGAAATATTGAGGATAGTGGAAATTAATCTGTTAATCATAGCAGGTTTCTGTGTTTCAAAATATAAGAGTGATGGTAAAATAGCAGGGGTCTGAAGTTTAAACTCCATTTTGGTGAGCCTTGAAGGAAAAATCCAAATTCTGTCCTAAGACTAATATAGAAGTAGACCTTGTTGTGAATTGAGTTTCCTTAGCTGAGTTAAGGTCAGTCAAAAACAAAGAGGAAAACACAAACATAAATTCTCCCTGAAAGACAGAAATAATGTAGTGGGTGTGCTCATGCAGCCATTCTGAGGTGAACATAATGGAAACCAGGATGTTCTCAGTTTTTGTTGTTAGACTTGTTGCTAATGTCAGTTGGAGATTTTTCTTTCTAATTCAGTAAGAACTTGTAGGATTTTATCTACAAACAAAGAGAAAGAATTAGCTATAGGGTACAGCTTCAGGCGAGGGGAAGATAGAACATTTCTCAAAAAAGCTGAGGCTGAAATGTGATTATAAGAAATGAAGCTAATCTGAGATAGAAGTAAGGTACACCTAACTGGAAAATAATACTAATAATACCATAGAAGAATAAATATTTGAATGAAAATCCAGACATCAATTGACTCTTATCCAGTGTTAAATGGAAACACATGCTTTGTAGCAGGAGCTTGTTCAGGGAGGGAGGAGGAGGTGACAAGAAGCCCCAAGCTTCTTTTCATTTCAGTGTTGTACTGAATCACAGCTGCTGCCAAATTAGCCCATAAAAGTTGAACTAACTCAAGACTATTCAGTTCAAGGCTGAAACATCTCTCTCTCTCTCTTTCTCCCTCCTTAACTTTGTTCATAAACATGCAGTCAGGTGTTAATTACAATCCCAAGTAAAGTCTCAGAGCCCTGCAGATTCTCCTGGGGAAAATGACTGGACTCAGGACTTTGCAAATCTGTTTATTTTACTTTACTGCACTTTAGTTACCCTGGCTGGCTTGTTACAGACAGAGGAGAGAGAGGGAAGCCCAGCCTACTGCAGAGTTCTGGGGAACCAAGGAGTATCCCTCTTTCCAACTGAGCAGCTTACATCAGAATTGCTTGCCCAAAGTGTGTTGAAGTGTTCTTTCTCTGGGGACCTGACCTTTCAATATTCTGAAAAATCTGCTTCTTGCCAAGTGGTTCCAAGTCATCTTCTCCCATGCCACGCTTCACAGGCAAAAAGCGTGTGTGAGAACATCTTGCCACATATTATTTATTTTTACTAATAGCAATAATTATTTGCTAATCTCTGATGACGTGATCAGCACTGAACAAGACAGAGAGAAGCAGAGAGCATACCCTGAGGAGTTCATAATTTTGAAGACAAACATAGATGAGACAACATGCATTTGGAAGACCCTGAAGTAGATATTGACCTACTAAGAATTTAAAATTAATTAACTGGGAGTGGGAGATGTTTTTTTCTTGATGGAATCTGCTTTAAAGAACAGACTTTTTTACTTGTACTCTAGCAAGAAAATGTTGTCATGAAAAGCATACATGTCTTGCCTTACTATTCCCTCTCTGGGAAATAAATTAGGCCATACTCATATGTATGAAAATTGTCAGGCTATTGTTGAAGCAGATGCAATGCTGTTAAGTTACATCAGGTGGGCCCCTGATAAAAGAGGTACTCAGGCACCCCCATGTTTTAAGATATACTAAACAAGTTAATTGCTCTGAGCTCACAGAAGGTTGAATAAGAATTTGAGATCCAGGGTATCAGCTTGCTATTTCTTGGAATAGACACTTTTCTTAGGCAATGAAATGTTTTTGTTCAAGTGACGAGAAATTCCAGATATTTTTATACCACCGAAGTATGCAAACCAGAAGAATTGATTCTTAAATAAAAGTTGTATGGAAGACAAATTAATGTCACTCCTAAAAGTGGCACATATATGTATACTCCTAGGTACACATATAACTGCAAAAATTATAATTTTTTGTTTGGAAGCTGTGGTAGTTGAGACAGAGACAATACAAAGTGACACACTCCATTTCCAGAAGGTGTCAAACCTGGTTTTATTATAGCATGCATTCTTTTTATACATTCTTACAAAATTCATAAGTTTACACTTTACCCATTGGTCACGAGAGACAAAAAAATGCTTATTGGAGTAGGCAGTTGCAAGTTTCTCTTATTTATCCTTCTTTCTTTCTTGGTTTCTATGTCAACAGCCTTGGTAGAAAATTATTTCAGGGATAAACATGGATCCTCTTATGAAACTTCTCTCTGGCTCACAGAAGTCACTGTAAAACCTCTTTTGCAGGAAGCAATAACTTCTTTTGTGCAGCTTTATTTCTGTTGTGGTTTCATGAGAATTGTTTTGACTGTTGACCAATCAATGCTTTCTTGGAAATCAGACAAATCCACAGTGCAAAGGTTTGCCTAAATTACCAGCTAAGATGTGAAATGACGTGTTTTGTGAAATGACTCTGCACTGAAACCTCCTGTGGATGCTGAGAGGGCACACTGAGGGCTCCTTTGTATCAAATGCCTTCCTCAACTGCATGTAAAAGTACACACGCAGGGAGCAGCCAGCACGGTGTGAACTCACACGGTAGCTTGTAAATTCACACCCTACCTTCTTTGTATAAGCAACCAATAGTCAAGGCTTTGCATTCATTCTGCTGGCATAAACCTGAATGAATAAATGAACCTTACACCTTGCCCTGAAGGAAAACAGGTTTGGGCCAATATGATACCTAATGGAGGGAATGCTGTCAGGAGCCAGGGCAGTAGATGATCTTGGGCGATTTAGTAATAGTGCTTCAGTAAATGAACTTCAAAAATTCTGTATGGCCATGAGGAAAGAGAATATTCTCTCTGTCAGAGGGACAAGATCACCTAACACTCTGGAAGAATGTGATCATGACTTGAAATATAGTTTTTTGCCCCATTGGTCATTCCTTTCTGAATGGTTTTGAAGGGAATCTTGTTGAATAGCAGATTTCTCTAACATTTTAGGCAGAATAAATACTAATTATTTATTATCTTTGTCAGGGAAAGTTATAGGAGTGCAGCTGAGCTAAGACATGCCAAGTCTCGTGTAGCTGAAAATGAGACTTTCTCACAGCAACTCCTGGACCTTTCCTTAAAAGTCTCCCTCTCTAATGAGTATTCCTCAAGGTTTTTAATGAGATATTTGAAATCCTTTTTCGGGTACTTTGAACTGTCCTTTCAAAATGTCACTCCTTGATAGCCCTCTAAGACACAGTCATCCAGTGCTGAGCTGATTTCCATCTGATGTAAAGCAGCAACAATGAAATCATCTGCTGGGTTTCACTGGAGGTCAAAAGCAGTCTAAAGGTCAGAGGGACCCTGCCTAAGAGGGATGAGCATCTCCCTTTTCTCCTGCCACTGTTACTTTTGTGGGAATATGTACAGAGCTGTCTTTCACATTTTTATTAGATTCTTATGTGAAAAGAGTATGTTTTTACAAACACACATGAGCCATCAGGCTGTTTTTTCAACCTCTGTTATTTGATGGCTTCAGGAATCCATTTGCAGAATGTGATTTTACCTAAATATAAATATCTACTGTGAAGCATTTATCTTTGTTTAACAGTCTAAGAAATTGCACGTGCTTAAAAAGCCACTCCGTTTTCAATGACTGGGGCTACAGCAGTTTTATTAAAATTATTTTCTTATGGTTTGATCAGAAGGATTAAGAGAGGTATGAAAAAAGCATAGTGACTAAAATCATCTCCCTGCAGCCCTGAAAATAAGCTTTCAAAAAGGAAATGTTGCTGACTGCAGACTGGGGATGTGACAAGCATGATCTAGCTACATTCATAGTGGATTCAGAGTGCTACTGTAGGTTTCAAAATGGGCAAAGTGGAAGAGCTGCTGAAGCCTGTGTGTATGATTACTTGCTCATACCAAAGGCCACATCTTCAATGTTATAGTTGAGCCAGAATAATTCTTGCACAAGTGTATGCTTATCTATTCTGCAATCTCAGCTTCATTTTGTGGTATTTGTTTTCTAACTCTTGAACTGAATATCTCATCTGAGGAAGCTTCAGTTAACTTCTGTGTTCATGAGGTAAACCCAGTGGAAAATATATCATACTTTTTTGAGATTTTTTTCATAATGTATTGAGTACTGTGGAGACTTCTCTTGCTTCCTCCTTCTGATAGACATGTATCTTTAATTGTTAATTCGAACTGGATGGCTAGCAGTCATTTTGAAGATATCAAACCAGGACCAGAGAATGAGCATAGACTGCACCATCATGTATTGCTGAACATGGTGTGCAAGAAAACACCATACTTATTCATTATTGCCATAGTTATTCATCACTGAGCTGAGTTCTGCTCATTTAATATACCTGAGAATTTATGGCTAACACTGGACTCTGGCCTGTGTGCTGTGCAGAGAAAAGCCACACTATATTAGTAGATGCTAAACAAAACAGTCACATGAATGATGGCTTCCCAGAACTGAAAGGTTTCCCTGATCCCCAGGTTAGCTTCTAAAGCCTCTAGTGCTACCTGCTCTAGAGATGTGTTTTATATGTTTCAAAGGACAGCCTAGGTATTGTGTCAGCATTTGTCAACATGTGTTGGCAATAAACTCAGAGTTACAAAAGTTTGGGGCAGTGTCCCCCTAAGGGCTGCATTTCCACTATGCCCCAAGCATGGGATGTTAGAATTTATGACTGTCTGTAGAGATGTTTCTCCAAAAATATCTAAAACCAAAGCTGCTGCATTATGTGAAGAGTGCAGAACAAAAGTTCTTTGCTCTTAGTAATTGCATTATATGTGACAATTTCTGTTCTAACCATTTGTCCTCTATCTCATTAAATTTGCCATCAAATCAATGCAACTATCCTGAAAAAAAAAAACAAAGAAAAGAAAAGACAGAATGCTGTAGCTACTTGTGAAAGCACCTCTCCCCCTGCTCCCAGATATGCGGGATAGCACAGTCCAAGCTTAGGTCCTGTCCTTGGGACATCCCTTCAGATCTGAATTGCTTATGCACTGCCTGTGTTTTGCAGCAACCTGCAGCCCAGTTCTTCACAAGCAAGCTCCGCATGCTGAGGTGGCTTTAAATCAGAACACAAGCAGTCGGAGGCTGCTTTTTCTGTTGTGTGGCAACAATGGCATCTGGCAAATATGAGCTCTGGTATGCTGTGGACAGCCCTGGATATGACAACAGAGTTCAAGGGAACTCCAGGGATCCTTGCAATCACTTCTCTGTTTTGACCTTTGTGAACAAGCAGGTTGTGCCTGACAGTTGCATTAGCAAAGCACTTAAGGGGTTTTTATTCCAGGTTAGTTTTAAGTAATCCTTACTACCTACTTAAAATTTCTTCTGTGCTACTAAATATTACTGTTTAATTGCTTAATATGTGAGTTAGTCAATAAAATAATTTACTACATCAAAACAGCCAGAGGCCAGCATAACATGGCTCAACACCTGGCCAAAGCCTTCACACAGCCTGGCCCGTGGGACACATTTCACTGAGAAAAGAAGCACTTGGCTGAAATGCCAGTATTATCCCTCAATCTTTCTCTGAATGCCACAGCATTTGTAGCTGGTAGCTGGGTGACCATGGGGTACCTGAGAGGGGATATCACTTTTAACATGTGAGTTGTTCATGCTCTCTAAACATTGTATTGTTGAACACCTCGGGTATAGCAACAGAGTGCAGACATATTGAACCCATTAGCTATGTGCAAATGGTTTGAGCAGAAAATAGGCCACTTCATTATTATTTTTAAAGAAAGATGAAGTAATGTAATGCAATTATAAAAGCCTGAAATATGACTGATTTATTGAGAGACACCATATTTGGCTTCAGTGACACAGCTGAAAAAATCTTGGAAGTAAGAAACACAACAGGCACACTTCTGGTTTAAAAAAATCACCTAATGTTTACTTCAGGTTTTGGAAATACTGGCACACTCCTGTTTTATTCAGATCTATCTGAGTAAGTTAATTATCTATAGGCAGATTCTGGTGTTCTTATGTTTTTTAGCCTAGTGCACAGTTCTCAAAAATACTGCTTGAAGTGGGGCTAAAATAAGAATTCCAATGTTTGTCTAAAGATTAAATTGGCCCATATAGAAAGAGTTGAAAAGAGTGGGTTTGTTCTTCATCTTTTGTTCTCTTGAACACTCTGGATTCTAAGTGGAAAATAAATGGAAAAGGTGTAATGCAACCAGAGAGCAACCTGACACCTCCTACTACAGAGGTTTAGACCATGTTTTTCAATTACTTATGCAAACTTAAACTACATTGTGTGCAGCATGCTCTCCCACAGAATTTTGAAGTCACCAAAAAATCATTGCAATGAACTAGATTGCCCTTGGGCTTATTAGCAACCTTTTGTTGTAGCTAACTGTTCCTGTCCATGCCTGCAAACTAAAATTTGTATAGACTTAGAAATGGCTGCTAAAATTTTAGTTTTGCATTTTTCTTCTAGGCATTTTTGCTAAGATTAAAAAGCTTCATCACTAAAAAGAGATGGTATTTTCATTTCTCTTCCTCTGAAGCCCAAGGGTTAAAACAGCAAGTTGTATTTTGGGGGTCTGGGTTAAGGACATTTGTGTCACTGGTTGAGAGTGTGAATTTGAAGGACTCCTCTACCATGATGGTAAGGCTGAAAGATATGGTCATATTTGCATATCAAAATAAATTTGAGGGGTAATATAATGTGTCTGCTCTGCTGGAAAAAAATATTTTTGCTGATTAGTATTTTAGTGGTAATTTTAAAGTCCTCATGGAATTCTCTGTGACAGTGTTTAAGGTGTGGAGGTCTGTGGAGGATTGTGGATTTAGGAGTGAGGAACTAAATTTAGATATTTTGTTTCTTTGGAGAAGAAATAAAGGAAAAACTGGTAAATACCATCATACCATTGTCCACAGCTTTTTTTCCTTCCATTAAAACCTTTAAGCAAGTCACCTAAAAAGCTTCAATCACATGATTTTTTTTCTCTTTGTTTACAATCCTGAAAATACAGTTAAATATTTGAGATTTGTCTTTTTATTCTATTTTAAATTTCAGCTCTGGGCAACTGAAATTGTGGGTAGAATAAAGGAGGGAGTTTGTGGGTTGATCTTGTGTAAATCCTGTGAGTTCCCTATGCAATCTGATGCCAGATGCCCAAGACAGTCATGAAGTTTTTTTGATATGTCTGCAGTGCAATTAGAGAGATGAGCAGGTTTTCTGGGTACTTTCTGAAATGTCTGCTGTGAACTGAAATCTGTGCCACTAGTAGTCTATCCTGTCTAAGGCAACTGATCCAGAAATCACCCTGTCTTCTATGACAGAGCCATGCCTTCCTAGGCTGAAAAGCATCAATCAATTGGCAGATTTTTAAAGTATTTCATAGTTGTCTTTCAAGCCTACTACTTCTTCTTAAGGAGACTTGTGTTGACTAAATACATTTGTAAAATTATCTAGTTGGATCACACCTATTACTTTCTGTCCCTCCAGGTCAGCTAAGACAGGGTGGTAAAGGCTCTTGCTATATTCAGTGGAGAATGATAATCTCAAAAGCCCTTTTATTGGGGTTGTAAGTGTGGCTTCTGGCCTAGGTGCCACTGTTTGTTGTCTGAACTAAGTAGCATGACCCTAAGGCTCCTTGTTTTGCTGTAAATAACACAGAAGTGATGCACAGTCTCTCATTAAAGTCAGTTTAGATGCTTCTCACATCAAAAAAGTGTTGTCCAAATGCCAACAGCTACAACCTGCCCTTCAGCTGAATGGTGTAAGTGAGGCAGAATGTAGAGACACTGGGTTTTAAAATATTTTCAGGCTTCTTTTGGAAAAAAAATCTACAGCTGCCTGTAGAACCCATAGTCCTCTTTCATTCTGCGCACTAATTATTTTTCTTCTCTCTAACCATCTATTTCCCTTTTTACCACTTCTTTAAAAATTTTTTTAAAAAATCTAAGTAGCTCCATTTTTCAAGCGATAAAATCTGTGGGAAGAATTTCTCGCTGCATTGTTCCCTTCCTAATGGCTGTTTTTCCACAACACCATACCCTGTTACTTGGGAAAGGTAGAAGAAAAGGGAAAAAGAAAACATGTGTGCAGAGGATATACCCAGAAATCAAAACCATGCCATGTAAAATTGTTACAGCTGTTTCTGTTTTTATTGACTGTTTCTTTTGGATCCATTTCTCTAACAACTGCTGCTCATGTGAGCAGGAAGGCATGCAGCATGACATTGCTGTGGACTGCAGGGTCCTAGGGCCAGGAGTGAGTGGAGAGGGGAGGGAAAGGAAGAGGGTGTGGTGGTGAGGACATTTATGTGGGACACATCAAAGCACATCCTTGTAATGTGTTACAGTAACCCAGGAAATTCAGTGCAGATGCACTGAATAACCTCATGGCAATCTGGGGTTTGCAAGAGTGTTACAGCAGCAGCAGCTGTCACGGCACTTGATTTTTCAAATTTCAGTGAGCCACTTCTCCCCCTGCTCCCTCATACAAATTCAGTGTCTTAAATTATATGAGTTTCCTCCTCTGAGCAGCCTCACTACACAGTTTGTCATGCAAACCAAAGTTAAGTGTGTTACAAATGAGTTATCCTGGGCCTCTTACAAGCCGGGAAGGAGCAAAGAGTGATTCTTACAGCCTCTCTTGATTTGCTTGGATATGACATTAGAGGGGCTGTTAAAACATGGAAATGGTGAATTAGGTAATTCTATATATGCAGGGAAATAGGAAGAGAGAGAGATATTTCCGTGTAAGTATATATTATCCTTTTTTATGGACAATATGAAGAATCTGACTCCTTTGATAGACTCATTGGGTGGGAGCTAGAAGATTGGCAATATAATTTCTAATGCTCAACTCAGTTCATTGTCCAAAGAGGGAAAACACCTAAAAGGAAGTCTGAAAAACAAAGATGCCTTCTGGGTTTTTTTTTTTTGGTTTGGTTTGGTTTGGTTTGGTTTGGTTTGGTTTGGTTTGGGTTTTGTTTGTTTGTTTGTGGTTTTTTTTCTGCTTTCTCTTTATCCTTTGAAATATCTCTGTTATAATCAGCTTCCTTCAGTAAGTGGCCATTGTGAAAGACCTAGATTTTTATATTTTTTTGTACCATATGCAAAATGCACATATGTTCATTATGTTCATAAATGGTTTGGAATGTACACAGAACCTTAATATGTCTTATGCAGCATTTATGAGGTTAGATCTCATGGATGCATGTGTCAGAGACCTGGGTCAACTTTAAGGCTGTCTTTAAAAACAAAACAAAACAACAATGTTGAGCTGTTTTTTACTAACTAATGTAAAAACCCAAAACTGTAAATGAAGAGAAAATTATAACTGCATCTTGTGATGTACATAAATTTGAGATGAAAAAAACCCCCTGGTATTGTAAATAAATGGTTTTTATTTTATTAAGCATTAGTTTTTACTCACTAATTTGTACTGAAACTCCTTCTCCCATCTGCCCGTGGTTTTCGTCCATATGTGGAGCCCTCGGTGTGTCCCTGATATTTGTCAATTTGTCAAAGCTTTGGCACAAGGTGGAAGAAAATAGACCAAAAAACTAGAATCTTCAGTCAGAACACACTAAAATCATGTGGATTGGATTCAGCTCCCAGAGTCAGCCATAACGTCTTCAGCTTTTGATTAGAAATTAAACTCAGAACTGAAGGGCATGTAGCTCCAAGGATCACTGCAGCTTTAGCTAAAATGAAGACCAGAACCACAGGCCTGTTTTGGAAGAAGTCATACTTGATACAAATGGGAAGAATTGACAAAAGCCACTGCTAGCAAAAGCAGCATCTAAATGCAAAAATCAATTCAGTCACACTGTGATGACACCAGTTCAGAGTGGTATGAAATTTATGGTTTTCATGTGCAGATCATACCAATTTTGCTTTAAATAGGCACTGATTTTGAAAAAGGTGTCTATGTGTATAATGTTAGTTTTTCTGAACATACATTTGTTTGTGTGTACAAATTAAGTTTATGCCTAGCAAAACACTCCATATTATGCAGCTGTGTGCTCTTATCTGTGTTTCTTCCCTGTGACTTTTATTTGTAGAGGGTTTGGTACTAATGAGTCACTCTGAAAAACTGGTGCTTTATGAGCAAGACAGCTGCAAAGTGAGAGGCCTGCAAGTACCTGTACTCAATGTAAATGCCCAGAGCAAAACACTAAGACAACACATGCCTTCTTTTAAAAACTGGGAGCAGAACTAAGTTGTAAAAGCAACTAGTGGTGCATCTTTTGAGGCTATGCATTTCCAGGCCATTGCCTTATTTGCTGAATGTTCTCCATACAGTTGATTAAAAAAGTAGGTGGAGCATAATAGGAAAAAATATTTTTAAATGAGATTTCTAGTAATTTTTGGCAATGGATGATTCAGAAATACTAGTATAATTGGGATGGATTTTATCTGAATTTGGGGGATGTTAGTTTTGGGTTATGGAGAAATGTTTGAATAAACAAGTGAAAAGTTTGAATAAACAAATCAAATCCCCATCAGACATGAAATAACTATGTCTTCTGAAGTTATTCTTGACAAAAAACTGCTTGACAGTCATTGAGCTAACTTTCAAGTTACCTTTATATAAACTGAATTTGATTGTTCATTCCTGGCAAAAAATGCCTGCAGCTCTGGAGATACTCACAATTATAAGATAAAAATATTTGAACTATGAGGATAAAATATAAATGAGTATATATGAGAATCTGCTGTTTTTCCTTCATTCTTTCATGGACTTGTTGGGACAGAATGTCTTCCCATACACTCTACACATCCAAAGCCCACTGCCACTGACCTGCAAGCACTTATACTGTTTTCTGTTGATCAGGAAAAAATCTGTCTCTGGATTCTCTTCTTGCCTGGTTTGTGACTAATGTCCAAAAGGGATAAAAAAACCCCTTAAAAGATGTTGTTTTGGTTTTTGGTGGAAAAAGAATTTTAAATAAGGAATTGATTACTCAGTGATTCTAGGATTCTCCTGCTTGTTTGTTTTTGTTTTTTTTTATTCTGAGTTTTCATTTCTTCTTTCCAGAATATTCCAGGAAAATAATTTCTGCTGTTCTTAAAAATTCTGGAATTTTAATAATTCAGCCAAAGATTTTTCTTTTGTGACTGATTTTTCAGTATTTCTTCTCAGATTCCTATGGCTTATATTTTGATCTTCAGGATACTATTATTTCCTTGCTTGCTATTTTCTTCTTACATTCTTTATGTTTCTGGCTTGCACTGAGTTACATACAACCTCCGCCTACCCTTGGCTGAGTCACTTGGAATGCTCCTATTTGACTCTTTGCTGCTGTTCAGTATGTTATAGTTTTATGCCATTGATGTGACTTACAAAACTAACTAAGACAACCATTCAATAAATTAGGAATGAGGCTATCATGATGTGAGTGAGCATCTCAGACAGTCTCATCTTAATAAAAAGGAAATTCTCATGCCCAAATACATCAGAGAATCTGAGGTCTAATACATAGCTTGCACACTTCAGTTATTCTCTTGCCAAATCCTTTGTTGCAGGTCAATAAAAGGCCTTCTGAGAAAGAGCAAAATCTTACCTTTGCTGCTTTCTGGGTCAGATGGCATTTTAAGGGAACTAAGGCCGCTTAATGGGTACATAACAACAGGCATTGTGGGCAGGCAACAATGGCAGGAGCCTGGTAGGATTCTAATAGAGTTGGTGGGAAGATCCAAGTGGAAGATGTCAAATAAGCAGTCTATGTCTGATCTGGAAAACACCAATGCAGGATTTTTGAGAGATTAAAGCCAGTCTTTATACCAGCTTTCACTGAAATGATGTGGATCCCTGTTAGTGAAAGAAGTTGGCAATTCCTGTCACAGAGGCAGAAAATCAGGGATCAGTGAGGGCAGGAACTGACTCTGTATGTGGCAGGCTGGTTTCTTTGATCAGCTAAGCTGGTGTCTCTGTACACAAACTTCATAATCATATCTATTTGATGATTTCTTTACTAAATCAAAACTGACTATGGAGCAAAATATTTCTCAGTGCCTAATGGTTAAACATTCCCGATTTGCCATGGCACAGGGATGTCTACATTCAAATGTTGCTGTTTGTTCAAAGTCCATTCCCAACTGTACATTCTTTTCCTTGGAAAAGAATTCCACAAATTGTCATACATTTTCACAAACTCTGGAACCTGTTACATTCTTACTGTGGTTTTTTTTGTTTGGTTAAGTTTTTTTGGGGTTTTTTTTTGGTTCTTTTTTTGGTGTTTTTTTTTGTTTGTTTGTTTGTTTTTGTGTTTTTTTCGTTGTTTGTTTTTTGTTTTGTTTTGTTTGGTTTGGTTTGGGTTGGGTTTTTTTCCCCTCCCCTTACAGGAATTGCCTGTTGCTTATGTAAAGTTAGGAAGTCTGTATTTTGGGATTGTCTCAACAGAAACCATGGGTACCTCCTACTTCACAAGCTTTGCAAAGTCATGGCAATTGTGACAAGATTGAACAAGGTTAACAATAAATCTGACCTTCAGCAAATTTGTGTTTTACTTTCTTAAATTTTCATTGTCAAGAAAATTGTCTTAGCAACTCTTTGGTGAAAATTGCAAACAGAATATCTTAGATCTGGTTATTTGTCTGTGTCAGAAAAATAAGAGAAAAAAATCAGTTTGCCTGGGTTTTTATTTTGTGGTTCAAACAACATAGCTAATATGCCCATGGATTAGTCTTGTGGGCTAAACATTTAAAAGTTGGCTTCAGATTAGCTGAGGAGTAAACATGATTATTTTGACGGAAAAAGCACTTTGTTCAAGCTGGCAGATCAGTGCACAGAAGGTATAAAACACAAAGAGAAGCAGAGAGAACTATGACTGATGTTATTCAATCAACAAAGTCTACATTTGGGATTAAATAAGCCAAATAGAGTTATAAATATTAAGGTATGGGTGTAATTTAATTAGAATAGCATACTTGCATTCTAGAATCGAGGAGGTCAGTTCTCCTTTAAGGTCTCTGTAAGTTTGTGATTCCACTCTATAGTGGTTTGTTTATTTATTTTCCACCCCCTTCTTAGTGCCACTCTCCTTTTGGACAGAGTAACAGTTTTTACTGCTGCCTTTTATAGTGTGTCCCACAAGTTAACCCTTTCAAAGCACATGTTTTATCAGCCAGCCTCAGGTTACAACAGAATCTCAAAACTACAGTGGAATTATTCGAATCAGAAAGACTTACAACCTCTCTAACAAATTAGGTAAAATATGTATGACACTTCATTTATTAAAATAAGGAATGGAGAATGGTAATAATGATTTATGTTACTTTTTTTTCTTCAGGTTTGTTAATATAAATCAAGTTCTAAAATTGAATTAATTTTTGGCACTCCCCACACTCATGTATTCAACCATATCACAGCCAGACAATGACAAGAGGATAAAATAATCCAGATGCCCTCACTTCATAAAGAAAAGGGTGAATGTCCTCTTTTACATTTGCAACTAACTGTATATTTTCTCTAAAAACAATGTCTGGAAGCTTTTTAGTTAAGGCTGGTTTTAAAATCTGAAGGTAATTACATGCAGCTTGACAATACCTGTAAGGATGCCATTAAGTGGATAGCAGGGACATAATTTTTTGTTGGTATGCATTTTTGTGCAACTTTCAGGTGTGAAGACTGTTAAAGAAACATAAATAACATAAAAGTCATAATTTTTCTTCACTTCAATCAGTATGCACACACTTTTCCAAACTTCTGGGTAACAAAAATTATTTACTTGTGTTTATTGGTATGCAATTTACGTAGGCCAGCTAATTTCTTTCTTCTAGCATTTCTCTTTAATGTTAGTGTACCAGAGGAGGAAAATGAGAATGGAGCTGAGTTGCAACTTTGCTTTTTATCTTTTCAAAATTATTTATTTCAGTTTTGTTTGGTTTTGGTTTGTTTTTCTTCTTGTTTGGAGGTCTCAGAACAAGTGTTTGGTCTTCTCTGGCTGAGAAAGTAAAGATGCTGGAGGACCCTCTGTCATCTTGCTGTGGCCTCCTGTGCAGTGGGATGTTAAGGAATGCATTGCAGAGGTTCCTCCTTTGGCTGCACAGGGTAAAGTCATTTTTTGAATACATGCTGGACCTGGGACTGCTTTTGCTGCTGTGCTCTCTTGTGCTGTCAGAAGCCTTCTTAGTCCAGACCTGCTGATGTCTTCCCCATAGTGAGGTGATTATGAGCTCTGCTCTGCTAGAGGTCAAAAGCAATTCTATGAATCTACCTTATTTAGCGTGTGAGCAACATGTTATTTTGAGTATTTTGACCTATTCAAGATCTATGACACAGAACATAACGGGCCAATATCAAAATTTGCTCTGCATTGTGGTTTGTAATACCCAGAACACTTTCCATGACACTCCTGGATCAGCAGTGCTGGAAGGACTGGTGGGTTTTGCTGATTTATTACAGCTGTTTGGAGCAGATCTCAACAGCACTTTTTCTGTGTTTGTGTGCACATGTAAGAAGTGGGCATAGAAGGCAGAGGTGTATAGTAATCTTTTACCCATTTGTGCAGGAATGGAATATTTCCTGACAACTCCAGTTACCATCTGCATCAGGTTTATTCTTGCTGTTAGACTTTCGATATTCTGTTTTATGCAGAAAACATATTGCTCTGCATTTTTAAATCAGGTTGGAGGTGTGATATAAAATTCTCTTGGGGGCATTTTAAGGTAAAAGTGTTTCCTTTTGTTGCAAGACTCAACTCACAGTGAAAAAAATGGGCAATCTTACCACAGGAATAGCTGTGTGCAGAATTCCTTCATGCCATTAGATTCTGCTGAACTCCAAGCCATAACTTATATCACACCTAAAGTCATTAAATGTAGAGACAAATTGCTTCATAGAGGCAAACCCTTTCTTACTGAATTTTTTGTCTTTCATCTTATTGTTCTCTTTGCCATATGTGGTCTGTGGAATAATCTCTAGGATTGCTGTTTGAAAATGTTTCAGTTGGCTTGGTTTGAGAAACCTCCACTCTCATCTATTGTAACCAAATTTCTAAAATAAATTATAGCCCTGTGGAGCCACAAGTGGAGAAAACAGCAGGCTTCAGATGACATTTTGATAGTTAAAGGGTCTATTGCTGTTGTATTATTTGGACCACTGATTATTTCTGTTTCTTTATTTATAACTGTAAAATTGTTAGCTTTGCAAAGGAGAACCTGCCTCAGGTGAAAAAATAACGATCCTTAGTTAAGGCTGGACCCAGAGCAAGTGAGAAATTCTCAGAGGGAACATAACTGCATTTTGTGCAGTACTTCAGTACCCCAAAGATCCAATCTAGCATGCAGACAAACAGAGATAAATACAGTGCTTAAATGTGCATATTAAACCCTTGCCAGGAGCTACAGTTATTAAATAATACCAGAAGCTCCCCCAGACTTCTACTAAAACAGTTGGAGCTGACTGCCAGGCTCATGCTTTCTGGGCAGATTATTTCAATCCTTTGGGAAAAGGAGAGCCACTCTAAGAAGTTAATACCTCTGGGGCAGTATATTGGAAAGCTTCATTTGATCTTCTGTGACATGTATGACAGTATCTCATTTTCAAGCTGCAAAAGTCCCGTCCATGGGTTATGCCACAACCAACATGCATAAATAAGGCTCCAAGTGAGAAAGGGAGAGTGGTGGGTTATTGGAATGAGTGGCAAATGTTATCTGAAGCTCTTACTTGAATCCCACTCTTAAAAACATGCTAACAAAACTCTCTGCTGTAACTGTGGTACATTAGTGGCTTATTTGCTGTGTTTGGCTGAGTGGATGATAATTGTCAGCACAGGGAAGGTGTCAGCAACCACAGTGTTTTAAACCTCTCTGGCCAGACCAGTTAAAGGACAGCTCACTGAAATCAAAGTCCTCACACTGATGAACCATGTCCCACAATCTGTCAGCATGAACAGCTCTGATTTTGATGTGGTGCTTGTATGGAAAATAAATTGCTACCATCAAGGGCCCCTGTATAATCCCAGTGATCGACAAAAAAAGATAGAAATGTAGAAAGAAGCTTCTTCCACAATCCATATAAGCCATTAGGAGTTTTTATTAACAATTGCTGCAGGTCTCCAGGTGCTAGGGCTGTGCTGGAGAAGGGCTGCTGCACAATAGGTTGGGCAAATTGAGATACAAAACCAGACTGGGGCAATGTCTTGCTAATCCTTGACTGCCTTGGACATCTGGTCCTTCTGGAGAAGGATATTACCACACATGTTTTGTATCAGTGAGACAGAATTGCTGGACTATGCTGTTGATTCCAATTACAACACTGTGTTTGAAAAAACATTTAAAAGCAGCACCTACTTCTCTCTGTTCCCTCAGCTCTCTAAATCTTTCTGATACCATTGGCTCTGAAATGCGCTGAATGGGACTATAAGAAATAGCATTTCAAAATGCTTCATTGTGCAAGGTTTTCTGTGTTGACTTTTTTGGGGGGTTGGTTTTTGTCCCCCTACTGTAACTAATAGAGCTGTGATTCTGTTTTCTTGGCAGTACAGCAGATGATTTGAACTGAAATGAGAAAATTGGGACTGCTAGGGCAAAAGTCAACAGCCATCTGCAATCCTTGATGAAGATTTCTTATCAGTAATGAGGACTGGATACTCCTGGCCTATTCTTCACTGAAACAAATACAACTCCAAGATGGACATTGCTTCTAATATCTTTCTTAATCCTTAATCCAAAGAAAGATTTCCATTTTTAGGAAGATCTTTTCCACACTGCTTTCCTGCCTTTCCTTGTGCAGTGTAAAAGATAATTCCTGTATTTAAAGACTGGAAATTGTGGGATAATTGCCACCTCTGTTATGGCCTCTCAGACCTTAGGAAAACCATTTTTCCTCAGTTATTCTTTTGTGAAGTAGATGCAATGGTACATCTGCTTTCTGTGTTCCTTGGGAGATTTGATTGATGATTATAATAGGCTTTCTCAGCTAGAATGCAAGGAAGAACAGTGTTTATTACAGTAATACCAGTGCCAGGGTCGTTGTAACCTTCTCTTCTTCCAGAGTGAAAAAAATATATACTGCTATATCTTAGCCTTTCTCTGACCAGTATGCTCATTGTGTGCTGATTTAAAATGTGCATGCCTATCTTTATTGGAAAGGTGGAGAATTTTCATGAGAAAAAACCCTCTGTAGAATGAAATTTAGAATGAACTAAACATCACTGGCTTTGTTTCTCACTGGGAAGAGGAGGGTTGACAGAGGTAGTGGTAAGAAGTGGCAAAACTCCACTACAATTAAGGGTGTAAGGAAAAATTTGTTGCAACTTGGTCCAAAGCTCTCAAGGGTTGTATTGCCAGAATCAAACCAGGAACAGAGAGTAGGAAAAATATAGAATTAAAATATTAAAATTAAAACATATAATTAAAATATATAATTAAAAAATTAAAATATCTCCAGAAAGAGATATTAATTTATTGAATAATATTTTCACACCATAACATTGCTGACATAATAGCAAATCAATGAAAGGAACATTAAATGTTTTTTTAAAAATAAATAATATAGTAACATATCATGTAGCTTTAAAGTGTACTGACCTGGATATATCAAGCCAAAGCAATCATTTCTTGGCTCTTGTGAGATCATTGCTTGACTCTGAAATTAGAATAATTTCATGAGTGTGTGGAAACAAGAATGAGGTCACCTCCATCTTAATTAGAAAAGTACAGATCAAACATCCAAGGCATACTTTCTTGTTTGCTGTTGACTCACTTAGATTGGTATGATATAGTCCTGGGGCAGTATTTTATGATAGCCTATTTTGCTGCCTTATGTATTATACTTCTTCTGCCTTTCTTTCTGACAATATTATAGGGTTAATCATGCTTACAAAACTGATGCAATCATTCCGTTTCTATCTGAAAAATGGAATGAGGTGAGCAAAACATTCAGATAAATAAATTTAATGCAGGCTTTATAAAAGCCAGAGGTCTCAATAAAATTTTAAATCCTTTTAGTCAGCTATTCTTCTAATTACTTTTTATTTCTGCTTTGCTGGAAGAGCTTTCAGGCAGTGTACAATGAACATGTGGGTCCTTATTTCACATTAATGTGTTCAATAAAATAAAATGATACAGTTGAGTAATATGGATCACAAACTAATTTATATGGACATTGATTGTTTTAGAGCACTGGGAAACTTCTTTGTCTTGGTCTGTATGACTGCATTTCAGTAGATGTGATATATACTCAGTTTTTATGGTAAGGTTTTTAATTTTAAAAAACACAGATATGGAAGACATTGATTGACAATTGGTTCTGTTGTGTTCCTCCTTCCTGGAGTACTGAAATAATTGCCTCAAATGAGATACATGATTCCTACCTTTCCCATTTTGTTTACCACGTTCCTGAGTCAGTAGTCTGAAATCCAGTAATGATCCTTCAATCACAACAGCAATTATATATATATTTATATAAAAATACTCTTAAATTCACAAAAAAAAAAAAGAAAAAAAAGTGTATTATTTATATTAAGTACAAGGCTGAGTCTTTGCACTTTGATGCCTTCTATGAACCTGTAAGGCATGCTGAACTTTCATGTCTCTATATCAACCTAAAATGCAAATAAAGTGAGGCCTAAAGATACAGTTACAATTTTGACATTGATGTATTGATGTCAGTGTGGTCAAGGTTTCTTGACAATTACTTATCAGTGTAATCTGAATTGTGCTTAGATTAGCAGTTGTGTCATTTTTCTTCAAAGATATGCACACATCCATTATTTCATCTTTATTTAAAGACAGAAATTAGAAACCTTAATCCTAGGCCTCAAAACATGGAAATCAATCAGAATGTTGGACCTTCTGAATTTCCAGGTAGGGTGTACTATTTTAACAAGAGGTCAATATTCAAGTTGCAGAGCTACGTGGAGAGCGAAACAACTATTTGGGCTCAAAAGAAGAGACAGACTCATCTCCTTAATAAGATCTCCTTAATATATTTGTTGTCTCTGCTAAGCTAGAGCCCAGTTAAACATTCAGTTAAAAAGTTTTTCTGCTGAAGGAAAAATACACAGTATGATAGCCAACACCCTTATCATCCACAAGCAGAAATGCTTCCAGGTGTATTGCTGTGAGAGGAAATCTTTTAGGTGCTAGGGTAAGCTTTTCTTGAGTTCTTGTCAAGCTGGGTATCTGCACTTTGCAGATGGAAACTTGGAAAGGAGAGAAAGGAGGCAGGAACTAAATGCTGTGAGTGGCCACAGACTGGATAGCAGAGAGATGAGGAAGATAAGGGAGAAAAAAAAATCTAAATCCACTCTGTAGAAGCATGGATTTAGCTTTGGGTCTCTCACTAATTAGTTCCTGTGTGTGGTATAGAAATTGACTGGCAGGAAGATACCCCTAAAAACAAGGTAACAGATTTGATATTTTGTTTGTTTGTTTCTTTTTAATATGGTTTTTTTTTTTATTACTTTTTTTGTTGTTTTGTATTGTTTTGGAGAAGGACTTCTGCCATGAGTGTGGGTGGGCAGATCTCAAGTGATTTGAGTAGATTCATTTTGTGTTTCTCTCATTTAAAGGGCATAAAATGGCAAAAGTCATAGGGTATAAGTATAAAGAAAGAATGAAGGCTTTTATATATCATTCTAGAAGCATAAATTGCCCTAAAACAGAATTTAATATTTGATTCAGACCAGCACTCACTTGGAATAGTAAGCTGGATTGCAGCAATGTACTTAACAATCTTAGAGGCTGGACTGATGTATTTGGGGAAGTGTTGAAACATAAATCAGACAGAGAATGATTTTGAGGAAAAGGAGATCTGGACTGAGCAAACCTAAACTTCCACAAACCTGTCAAAAATGTGTCTTATTGTCCAATGCATTATCCCTCTATGATTAATGTGAATTGGAAATACATTATCGTGTGTGATATTCATGCATGCTGCAAATACATTAAGAACAAGTCTTATATGATTTATTTGTATTAATGTCATATTAAATGCTAAAAATTGAGTTGATGTTAAAGCAAAGGTGCAATCCAATAAAAACAAAGACAATTTGAGTTAAAACAGCCTTATATCAATTTTATTCACTCCCAGGATATCAACAAATGTAACCCCTACGCTGTGAATAACCCTACACATGGTAGTAGGTTTTTTTTCAACTGTGCAGTCAAAACAGGTTGGTATGGCAAAGTTCTCAGGAAAATTAGCTTTCTGCAAATGCACAATCAAAAATTAAATCATATTTCCCCATCTTTTATTTGTTCAACCAGGTATTTTTGCAGATGACCAGACAAATTCAAAGCACTGGGTTTTTAAAGTTGTCTTAAAACCCTTTAAAAATGTATCTTAATGACTGAGCATGTAAGACCACTTGTTTATGCAAAATGCACTGCATTCTCAAGGGATCAAGCTTTCACTTTCATACTGAGCCTTCTTCTTAGATTACCAGCCAAACAAGGCAAAAGAGAAAGGCTGATCTGAAAACCTTGTGCAAATATTAATGAATTTGTTCTCACAAATCCCCTGAGAAGTATTACTGTCATTTCAGGCTTTATATTAAATACATATATGGGACACACTGTATTTTTAAAGCTCCTTTTTTGTGGGATCTGACAAAATCTGTGAAAAGACTATTTTTTATGCAATGATCCTTGCTCATTTCAAAAGTCACTTTTTTGTTCCCATTACAGAGGAAAATGACCTTTTTTGCTGTGAATTATGGAAGAAGAATCAAAACTGTTGAAGGACTATATGAAAGTCTCAACTAAAAGGGAATCTAGAAAAGCAGGATATTAAATCAGTTGATAGCTCTACAGGGCTGTAATATAACAAAGTAAAAAGGCTTGTGTTTAAGCCAAAATGTAAAATCATTACTAAGCACTTTTGTTAAGCATTTTAATTTACGAGGGAGCGTAACTTTACAAAGCCATACTCTGTAAGACTCAAAATATGACAGCAGTTTTAGAATGAACAAAAGAAGTACTAAACCAGTAAATCCCCAGCCCAAAATATTCTGAATCCCACAGCAACATGGCTTCAGTGTGGCATCTCTGTGATTTATAGTGTATGATTATAATCCTTTGGAATAAATTGGCACTGACTGCTGTAACATCTTAAAGCTATTCAGGCAGCACATACAAATTGAGAAGTTAAATCACAGCCCTTGCCCAATATTTCATCCAATATATATTTTTAAGTGGGGTATCTCTTTGGAGATAGGTAATTTAATTGAGAAAAAGTTCTTTTAGGATATGATTTAGGGGCTCATTGAAAAGATTGAAGCTTTTCTTTGGTTTTAATTCTAATTATCTGCAGAATCTCTCTGTGTCATCACAGTCTTCGTAAACACCTTTAAAGCATATATGGATAACTTTTTTCCTGAAGTAAGAGTCCCTCACTGAAGCTTTATGGACAGGAGCTGAGCCTAAATAATAGCCCATGAGGTGTGTTAGAGAGCAATGAAGGTGCATAGAAGTAGGGCTGAATGACATTTTATATGCCCTCAGAGGTCTTGTCCTGCCTATGGCTGCCTGCTCATCAGGGTAGGGACTCCTGAGCTTTATCCAACAGATTTACACAAGCATCTCAGATATCCCATGACGCACAAGTGGCATTAGATGCCCGCATCTCAGCTGCTGAATACCAGCCTTGGGTGAACTGCTTATTAACATGACTGAGGGCAGTCTGCAAAGAAGACCTTCAAGACATAGAACTCTGGGCGAAAATATCAGTAGAGGCAGAGCTTCAGGTGTCTGGCAGTAGGTGTGCTCACTGCAAATATTGTTAGGCCATTGTCATTTTGCTGTTCAATATTTCTGTGCATCCTATTAGTTGTAGTGAGCTCCTAGGTACCAATAGGCACTTTGTAGGGGATATGAGCTCTTGATTCCTCCATGGGGCATCTAACAGCACTATTTATATAACACAAACAGTCTGTTTGCCAGGCTACTTCAAATCCAGAAGCAATTTAAGCAATTTTCTTATGGTCTGGAGCACAGTCTAGTAGTACACACACCAAATGAAAGCAGGGCAGACCTTGCATTGCACTCCAGGAGTTGAGGTGCTGAGAAGTGCAGTGCAGGGCTATGACACTCCCCAGAAAAAGAGGTCTTGGTACAGTGAATTCCTCATTTACTAAAGCCACGACCTTCCAATGGCTCAAAACCACTTAGGATTTGGAATATGTCAAAGGGGAGGGCTAATAAACTATTGTAGTTTAATGAAAGCAGAGAAAAAAATTGGAAGAAAAAACCCCAACCTTGTAAAATAACACACCAAACAAAAATAATCTTGTATCAAAGGAGAAACAAACAGCTCAGGAATGAGTTTATATTAGCTGCAGTCATGCAGTAATCCTTCACAGTGTCCTGAGGCCACTTGAATGCTCCTTGCCCTAAAACTGATGACTAAGGCTTTCAAAATCTCTCAAGCAGCAATATATTTGTAACTTCAATTTAGGGAAAACTTCTGCTGTGTATCTTTGTAGAGAAGCAATCAGAAGTTTGCCATTTCTGACAGATGGCTCTTTCCCTACTACCTCTGAGGAATAGCCAGGGCCTTTTGTCACTAAATGTCACATACTCCTGGTGTGCAAGATAATACATGTGTGTACCACTGTGCCTTGCTCACGGGATAGGGCCCTCATTGCTTTTAAGTGCTGGAAAATTCCTGAGTGGCTGTTTTTGCCAGGCAGTCTTGCCACTACTCTAGTGCAAAAAGAGCTTGTCCTGGATGTAATTAACTGGCTGTTATGGCCTCAGACAGAAGGGAACTCCTTCCCTGATTATAAACACAGCGAAAACAACTCCTTTGCAGTAGAGAGAATGCAAAACAGAGTTATGCTCTGCCAAACCACCACTGCTGTAAAGTCCAGATTGTTGCATAAATGGCAGTAAATCCTGGGCTGCTCCAGCTGTCTTTGAGGCTATGCTAGTTCATGATCTAGCTACAGACAATCCCTCCTTTTCCCACCCCTTTGGTCATTGGGCAGAGACAGGCTGAGGATTGCTCTCTCTTCATTTGGGTACTAATGCAGTTGAAATTGCTGTTTGCTAGGAAATAAGCAGATTTTAATTTGAGTATACTGTTTAAAATACAGCTTTCTGTATAGAGTAAAGCCACTGGGAAATGGGGTCTAGTTTTTCAGTTTGGAAAGGAACAAGTGGGCTTGTCCCCTGCTCCGATCACATATCTCAACAGAAAGTGTGGGAGTGTGCTCCTACTCCTCTCTTTTCCTCATCTTTTTTTCTCCCTCTCCCTCTTTTGTATTGGATTTTTAAATTTATTTTTATTATTTTATTCTATTTCTGACAAGGTGTTAACTGATCTGATTCACCCACTCTGCTGGACTCTGCTTCAAGTCACAAGTGGGCCAGAAGATTTTTAGGAGCACTTCTCATACAGTTGGGGCCGTTCCAAAATCATCCTGTGGCAAGTGGAAAATGAAGCTGTCATCAGTCCAGGGTCAGCTCAGCATAAGGAGCTCCTTCCTCTTGCTCTATTTCCTTTTAGGTCGATTTTTATTTCTGAAGAAAGTTTTCAAGGGTAGTGAAACCTCATGCAGCACTCTGTGGCTCTGGATCCCAAATCTATAAAGGAAACTTATATTTGTATGTTTGGCTTGAATTTATTCCTTCAAAGAAAGACAGTTATTAGCTTCTTGGTGGTGATTTCACCTACACAAGTTCTCTGGTGGTCACAGAATTTTATGGCAAAATTTTAGTGACATAAGCATCCAGCTGATGTGGAAGTATGTTGAGAGATCCAGCCTTTAACTAAAGAGCTGTTCACAGCTGCTTCAGTCTTTCCTGCTTGTATTTTATTCAAAGACCATATTGGAGTGGGATGTGGTAGGCACTAGTCAGACATCAATTGTGTTGCCTTTATTTCCTAATTAGTAGTCCAGCTGTGCAAATAATTGACTTTTTTTTTTTCGTTTATGTTTTGCTAGTTTAATTAAGGGTGTGGAGGACTGTTCCAGGTTAAAAATTTGGTTTCATTTTAAATTGCTGTTGAATAAATAAAAATAAATTTTCAAAACCTTCTGAGACTGGAAACCTAATATTCTGTTTTGAAACTCTCAAAATTAATTCTTTTGGCTTTTAGAGAAAGTTTTTGACTGTGAAAATCTGATGAGCTTGATATGTGTTTGTGAAAAAATTTGGTAATACGAATTTATATTTTTTGGTAGACAAAAAACAGCTGAACTGTTTTCTTTAGCTCTAATTGCTCTTTTACATTGTATAATACATTCAAATAAATCTATTGCCCAATGACTTCTCTGAGAAATTGTATCAAATCTATAACTGCATACCTGCAATGGAATTTTTTTAAACTTTTTCTCTCCTCCACTGTGTTTTTTTTTTTTTCTTTTTTTTTTTTTCTGAATTATTTGAAAATGCAACTGCTAATATTTTCCAGGTTGGTACTAAAGCTGAAACAGCTGGTTAGAAACACTCTGCTTGTTTTTGTGTTCATCCCTGCACTCTGTTACACAAGGCAGCTTGAGCAGCCAGTAGCTGAAAGCCTGACCACTTGCTGAGATCCATCTTTCATTTATTTTATCTCCTTGCCCGCGTTTACGTCTGGTGACGTGGTAGGCTGAAGAAAGAAAGTTGAGAAGGTCAGTCTATTGTGTTGCCTCTGGAGCCTGTGTGTTTGCCCTTCCTGAGTCTGTTTATTCTCTGAATCATTTGACATGCTGCACGTTCTGCTCTGACCTTCAGCCTATTGCTAACTTCAGTGCCTTGCCTCAAGGCCACAGTTCTGCAATGCAAGGAACAGACTCTGGGGTGTCTCATCCCAGATGAAAATCCCCATGACTCAAAGCTTCCATCCAGTTTAACCTCACATTACTGAATCAAAATTGCTCAAAAACTTTTCCCAGCTGAACTACATTCTGGCAAACTTCATGGTTGTCTTGCCTTGTGCCCCTACCAGCATCTGATTAAATCTGAACTGGCCACATCAGTGGAAAATGTGACAAGGCACTCAGCCCTGGTGTGGTTGGTTCCACTCAGAGCTGACCTGGCAAAGACAGGCACGACCCACTTCCCCCACTGGACTGCATGTGGAGCCCCAGCTGAACTGTTACCTCCATTCCCTTTTCAAATAGTCCCAAACAGCACAGCCTCCTTAGAAAAATTCCAGTCACCATCCTGGAAGTGTTTAAAAGACATGTGGATGTGGCACTTAGGGACATCAGCAAATTTGCAGATGACTCCACACTGAGCAGTGAGGTTGATGTACCTGATGGCTGTGATGCCATACTCAGGGACCTGGACAAATTCAAAGTGCATGCAGCACCCCTTGTCTAAGAAAAAGCTGAGAGAATTGGGATTTTTCAGCCCACAAAAGGTTCAGGGTGGCCTAATTGTAGCTGTCTAGAACCTGAAGGGAGCCTACAACAAAGATGAAAAGAAATTTTAAGGGGCATGTAGTGATAGGACAAGGAGAATGGCTTCAAACTGAGAGTAGATTTAGATGAGGCATTAAGAAGAAATTCTTTACTGTGAGAGTAGTGAGGCACTGGAAGAGAATTGGTGAATGCCCCATCACTGAAAGTGTTCAAGGTCAGGTTGGATGGGCTCTGAGCAATCTGATCTAATAAAAGGTGTCCCTGTCCCTACAGCTGTGGGGTTGGAACTGGATGTTCTGTAAGGTTCCAACCCGAACCATTCTGTGATTCTGTGGTGAAAGTTTAGTGGTGAAAATGGTAGTTCTGGGTCAGCAGTTGGACTCAGTCTTAGAGGTCTTTCACAACCACAGAGATTCTATGGCTCTGTGATTTACTGACTGTACAGTATGGCTGTGAGGGCTGAGTGCTGTAACCAAGCTCAGGTATACTGGCATAGCTTTTTTAAGGTGTTATTTTTGTTGGTTTCTTTCAAATATTTTATGCTGTATCCGTGATTTGGAGTAGAGAAATTAATGTTGCTGGCAGATAGGTAGAAGAAGTCAGCTGTCTACAGTCTATATCTCGATTTACTAATTTTTAGAAATTAAATGGCATTGTTTCAAAATAACATAAAATGCTATGCTAACACTATTATAGAGAAATGTTGATTGGAGCTTTTATTGTAGAATGATCTTTTAATTTATTTTTTATTTTTATGAGGGAACTCTGTGAAGCAAGCATTTACACATAAGAGATGGGACAAAGGAAAACTCTCCTTGTCTGTTATCTGCCCCCATTTAACTGTAGCAAAGGTGTTTGTTACAGTTACACACTGTGGTAGGGCATTTTTTCATCTACCCATCCATGGAAATGCAAGCCAACATTTAAAAGAAATACTTACAAGAACACTGGCAAGGAGAATTAAAAAATCATATAATCTTTTGATTTAAACCAGGCTTTAATTTGGCACATCTATATCATGATTTGCTATATTTTCCTTTTATACTTACAACTGGAAATTAACGTAAATGCCACACATTTCTAGTAACTACATGGGATTTCAGATTTGCTAGAATCTAGTCATTCATGACCCTTTCCCTTGCAGGTTTGCTTCTTCCTGTGCCATGCTCCATCCTGTGCTCCTGAGGTGCCTCTCCTCTGATGCAGAGAGAGCTGTGGGAATGGACCTGAACTCATGCCATTTTTATTAGAGTGTAGAGCGAGCTCCTTGCCAGGCAGCTGGCAGCAGGAGTGCTGTGGCAGTGCCATCTGTTTCAGCGCTGCCTGCTTGAATCCTCCCACTGCTTGATGTGCCATTGCCATCTAATCAAGACAAGGAAGTGGTTAATGTCAAAGGGGCTGTCATGGAAAACACTCTCTCCAGCCTGAAGAGCTGTCAGAAGCTGTAGCCATGACTATTCTTCAGCTGCTGGTCTTCTTGGTGTTTTTTTCCACACCTCATTTTTGAAAGATTTTACTGTCTGGCTGATCTATGAACCACTGTGTCTAACTACAGATCCATATGCTCAGAGAAACTGTTGTGCAACACTTTAGATAGACACTGAAAGCATAAGATAATCTCCTTTTAATTTTTTTTAAGCCTTGTAACAGCTTCCTGAGGTATACACAGGAACTGATTACCTCATGCAAAGGAAAATGTGAACTCCCTCCCCCATCTCCCATAAATAATCTTCCACACAACTGTAGACACTGACATATTTATCTCTTGGCCCCAAAGGCTGGGGTCTTTGGCAGCAGCTAGGAGTGAAAAAATTGAAAGATGCAGAGTTCCTTTCTACCTCTTCCCCAGTTTACAAGGACTCCTTTGGCTGCAGGCCACTGAGTGATGCTGAGCACGCCCTGCAGGCAATTAGTTCTTTCATATGAGTGAACTACAATTATATGGGCACACAGTAAATTCATTATTTTACTGTCTTCTCCAGGCTACAGGGGCCCCAGTTTGTGCTTAGTGTAAGTGATAGGATTAGTATTAAAGTTTAGTGTATAATTATTGTTAGTTAGTTAGTATAGAAATGCACTACAGAAAAGTCAGCTTGTCTGAGGCAGTAGAAATATCTCAAACAGGAGAGTCCCTTGCTCTCTGCAGCAGGAAAAAGATTACATGGCAGAGTAGGGATGGTTGTCTACACATCCTTATCATTACCTGACTGTGAGGCTGAAAGTCAGCCTTTCCAACGGATAATTCTTTTGATGTGTGGAGGTGGTGCCACCTGCAAAATCATCAACACTGATCAATGCTTTTTTTGCAGCCCTTCATGCTAAAGAAATCAGAATATAACCACTAATAGGAGAGCAGTATTTGAGAATTCTTAATATGTTAATTACTTAAAGTTAATATGTCTTCAGTTTTACTTATTCCCAAACAACTTAAGGAGGATCTGTGTGATGATGCAATATAACCTGACACCATGACAGCAAAGTGGCTGCCATTGGCTACTTACTGCTTTATAATCACCAGGAAAAATCAGGTGAAAAATGTAAATTTTAAATGAAGCTTCCTTTCTAAGAATTAAAGCAAAGAATCTGTTGCTGATTTGACTTGCTCTATTGAAGTTTTGAACTATTTTGAAGGGTAAGGTACTAGGACCTATCACACACGTCTCACAACATTAAGCCTTTTCCCAAGATACCAAATGTGAGAGCATCTGAGGCAAAATTCACTAGTTTGCTGTAGTGCATCTGATTTTCTAGAAAAGCCCCAACAATAAACAAAACATACCCAACTCCTTTTTTGCTGTCTCGGTGACCTGCCTGCAACTCTTGTTTTCAGCTTTTTACTGCTGGAACCATAAATGGAGGCTTCCTGCATCCTTTCATGATCTGGGCAGCAGGTGGACAGGAAGTCATCAGTGAGGAGCAGGAAACAGAAGGATTAGGAAACAGCCAAGGTCTATTCAGGGTCGACGTGAGGCGCAACTAGAAGTGCTCCCCAAAGTGAGAAAAACTTGCCTCAGTGGGACAACATGGACAATACCATGGCAGTTAATGGGCTCTGCAAATGCTCTGCAATTAGGCTGAGTCTGTAGGAAATTATACCCTAAAACTAGTGAAATTTTCTATAATCATCACATATCAGTGGTTATCTGACAGTGAGCCACATACATGTGTGACAGATACATGGCATATAAAGTAGATTAGATTGGGATGAATGGTACTTCTATGGTGGTGGAGAAACCCAAGGATGAAGGATAAGGATTTTGAGAGCTGTTGTTATAGATTGCAGGATGTTACAGGGTCTTTCTTATGAAATACAGCAAACCAATGAAAATAATATTTTTATCTTGTGCTTAACATCAATCCACTTGCAGTAGAAACCCTCTACAGAAAAAGGTCTTGGTCCTTCTCTGCTTCTGTTTTTGTAAACAGAGTCACTTCTCTGCTGCTCTTAAGGTTTTGTATCAAACAGTATGAGTACAGTTCAAAGTTGCTTTCCTGTTACATACTATTAAATGTCAGAGAGTTAAAAGCATTGTAGCATCATCTAGAGGCCAGACATAAACTACAGTGCATTGTTAGTCCTGAAGTTGAGTAAAGCACATAGATGGATATCAAAAGGTAAGATTCCAAGCAGGATTTTCCAAAGAACATAAATACCAGAAAATAGCTTTCCCAATGAATTCCTTACAAGCAGTGTTAGAGTGCATAAATATATATACTATATATTAGTAATTTTGTGCAGACAAATTTGCAATTTTCTCCTGCATGTGTAAATAAATAATCAAAGGTCGTAGAATAATTTATAATCTAAGTTTCATTAATTTATAAATTTGACTGAGAGCTGACAAATTAAATGCAGAGACAAGAATATATGCCCTGTTGTGCAGCTGCAATATATGACAGATTCAATTTGTGTATCAGCTACATGACCCAAGATTCTCATTTTATTTAATATATGAAGAATAAACTTGGTTGTTTCCATTTGACAGTTGTAAACTTTGTCTCTTTCTGAATGTATTTAATAGCCAAAGTACAAATGGCCTGTTTGAGAGTTTTATGAGGAATGTCTTGCCAGCAAAGTGCAGAGGTTTGAGAAATGTATGAGAAGTGTGTCCATATGTGTGGGCAAGGAAGAGTGACTTCAATAAAGACAGGTAAAGGATTCAACTTCCGCTGCTGTGCAGTGGGATTTAGAAGATTTTCCCAAGACTGATTAGAAATTTGTTTAAAAACATGTTTCTAAAGCTAGAGTGCCTTGCAAATGTGAAGAAGTTGTGTCATTTTCACTTTGTAGAATTGGAAACCAAGCACTTTGCTGATTTATTCAAACTGATTTAGTCTAACTGAATACAGTGAACAGGCAGCATTGAAAATGAAGCTGGTTCCCCTGTGCCTTATTCCTGTGTACAGAGTGAGGCCTGCTGGCCTCTCTAAGAGGAAGGTTCATGTGGCTGGCCAAATTAATTGTCCACAGATGTATATGAGACTAGAAATACAGATGCAGCAGTACTGGACTGTTGTACAGATTTACTGCCCTTTAAATCCAGTGTTTCTTTCTGAGACATATCTTTCTCAAATCAGAAAATCTCCTGGGAACTCAGCACTGCAGATTGTTTCATTGCACTGGCAAACTCCTGAGAAGATGGGCTTTTCCTTTTACAGTCTGAACAAACAAAACAGGCCAGCTGAGATAGTAACCAATGAGCAGCCCCCAGATACGAGGAACTAGGGAGAGCAGAGCCAGACCAGCTGAAATGCTCTCCCAAGCACTTTTTGCTCTTTGTTCTTTTCAGTTTCGGTGAATGTCTCTGAAAGGGTCAGTGGCAGGGGACTTCTGCCTAAACCTCAGCAGTCACTAGGCATGTCAGTGCAGGAATAGGATTTTGGTTCTTTGGGAAGCAACAGACCATTCTCTGAAATATCCCACTCTCTACATGCACAGCTTTCATTGAAACAAATCTCCTTAGCTAACACTCTTTCTGCATCTCTCCAAAATGCAAGATTTTGGTTTCAGATTTCATGTGCAAAAAAAATTTGGTTTAGACTTCTTTCCCACCAGGGATCTGTGGTTGTGGCTGTATGCATGCTTGTTGAGCAGCAGAGAGTTTGTTTATACCTTTTGTGATTTTAGTTTGCCTTAAACTATCCAGTCTCAAGTATTCATATAAAGTCTCTGAAAACACTTGAACCCAGGAAACTGAGATTATTAAACAAATAGCTACAGTTAAACTGTGGAGTTCAGGAGCCTGAGTTTGGAAAAGACAAAGAGCTTTTTACATATAATTACATCTATTTATACTTTAAATGACACAGGGAATTCTTCAGATATTCATGTTTAATCAGATGTGTAAATACATTGAATTAAATGAAAACTCACTTAAGGTTCTTCTTTAATGCATGGTCTATTTTTTTGTATGTGGAATAGTAATCAGAACATTAAAAGCGTAGTTTATTTTAGAGATATTTCTCCATATATAGGGTTAATCTGAGCACCTTATGAAGTAAAATTAGAAGTAGAAATTAGATTCTAAAATTAGCATTTCACTGATTTTATCCCATACTTTTTTCTTTCCTAGGGACATTCCCTTGGAAAATTCCATAATTAACCCTTTGCCATTTCAAATTAGATTTTCAACTAAAAATAACAACATTAAATTAAAACAATTAAAATTATAAAGCTCATCCAATAATACTTCCTAGACTAAAAACAGTAAAAGATAATACAGAGAAGCCAGGCAATTAAAAATGTGTGTGCATTGGAGGTAAAATGATAGGAAGTACAAAAAGAACTGAAATGGCTCTTGTTGTTTCATATATACATGCATTTAAATTATTGCTTTCAAACTTATTTGAGGCCTGTTGGTTTAAATTCTTTAACCCACTGTTACGAAGCCACTATGTGGAAAAAATAAGATAATTCCATTTAATTTCTTATCTTGTATTTCCTCTATAACTTTTCCATTGGAGATGAACTGTGATTAGATCCTGGAGTGAAATTCTGGTATTTTCCTGTGAGGGCAGTTTGAGCCTGTTTTAATGATGGCCTTAATCCCATTGTGGTGCAATCATCTTGACCTTTGTGGAAATAATTGATTTATATCTTGAATTTATACTCAGACGGTTTTGAGAAGATGGATGAAGAGTTTTGGTCTCAGTGTTGCAATTTCTGTGAAGAAGGATGCTGGAACCCCATTGGCAATTGGTTTTAGCCACAAATTTAAAATTGCATCTGTATATTATTTAGATGGGTTGTAGTTTCAGAAGTGCCTGAAGCGCTGCTCAGGTTCAAGGGTTTCTTCTTGCTCGTTCCCTCTTGTGGGTTTCCTCATTAGCAGCTCCAAGAATGAGTTATTAGTGGTGTCTAAAAATTTGGTTTTAATACTGGGCCATGATGTGACATTTCCTCAGTCGGTACAGTCCTTTCTGATGGTGTCTCTTATAATTTTTCCTGACAGCCTAATGTATTTTGTATCTAGCAAAGTCAGTAAATTATTCTAGTTGGTGGTAGAAAGATTTCTGACTATTTGGACTAAAAGTTCAGACTAATAATATGTTTATGTGAAAATATTTTCATTGTTTTAAAAATAAATGAGAAAATAAGCATGAACATACACACATGAACATGTGCACATTCACACCCCCACTACACAAAGGATATCATGAGGTTCTACATTCTGTACCTCAGAGTGCAGCTTTTTGGAGAGTGCAGTGCCGGGGTGCATTCTTAGAAAAGAGCTGACTTCAAGTTCAGTGAATGGCAGTGGCACTGGACCTAAATTTTCTTTAAGGTGTCTTCTAGCCTAAACTATCCTATGAATCTATGATTGAGAAATCACTGAAAAAGTGCTTTTCTCCTTCAGTAATGAAACTCTAGTCAGCTGATCATTTTCCTTAGACTTTTGTGATTTTATTTTAAATATAAATTCCAGACATTATCACTGGGTGTGAGTTAGTACATTGCTGATGAGGTAAAAGCAAGTGCTATCAGAGACAAGGACAGCAGCCTTCCAGAATAGTCTCAGTGTAAACTCTCATTCTCAGTTCCTGCTGGCTTAAGTGACTATTACATTTTTATTTACCTACTCTAATATTTCTGGATATCTCATTTTTTAATACTCCGAAATCTTTCTTCTCTACCATCCCCTAGGGTGTTTTTCTTTGCAGAAATCACATTCCTTAGCTTTACCACTTCAAATCCTACATGAGTTTAGCTAGAATGTGACTTCCTGGAGATGTTAATAACACTGGTCTGAGGTCCTTGAATAGGTATGTATTTTGTTTGGTTTTTTTTCTTAATATTCGTGTAAAAGGTTAAACATTAAACTTTCTTTAGGACCTCATTCCCAACAGGCTAGAACTGTAGAACATGTAAATATATGTGTTAGTTCAGAACAAACTTTCCAATGTTGTTAAAACAATTAGATTAATATAGAACAACTGTAAAATTGATGTGTAGAATGGCATTGATTCAAAAATGCTGTGCCAGACCTTAGATGGTTATAAATAATATTCCCTTTTATATACATACACAGAAAAAAAAAGTTCAAATTATTGGAGTATTTGGTTAAACAGCACAGACATATGCTACTGTACTCAGGGTGTTCTGAACTCAAAGGACACATAAAACATTTTGAATCTTGGGAACGTTTTCAGAAAAAAAAAAGAGAATTACTTCAAATTGAGAGCCTAGAATTTCTATGATTTCATCTTATTTTCTAGACATTTTATTTTTAGAAGTCCCTGATTCCCTCTTAGTGTAATTCTGCTGTCTCCATCTAAAAGTACTTGTGCAAAAAATTACTGTCCTGCTATCAAAAGTCCCTATGCAACAAATTCAGTATAAATATTTCTCTTGCTGTGCTTTAAGAGCAATAAAACTTGGCTGATGAGGCTATAAGCCAATCTTTAACTAGAATACATTTTCCCTTTGGGCATGGTCACTTACTGGTAGCTGCTAACAAATGGCCAAAAAGATACATGCAGCTGAGTCTAAGGGAATCTGAAATTGAAACTATTTTAAAATCTTCCTGGTTTTTCCTGTCTTTTTTTTTTTTCCTCCTGGACTGTAAGTCCTTTGAACAATATGTAGGATGTGTATACCATACTTGAGCATTGGTAACACTCCACACTTTGCACCCTTGATGGTGGCTCTAGCAAATAGGGAGAATACAAAAGCGTGGCAGTATAGAAAGTAGAAAAAGCCTTGGTTTCTTATTACAAAAATTACTCTATTATCATCAGTGTGTTCAGCACAAATCCAAAACATATCCCCATACGAGCCACTGTGAAGAAAGTTAACTCTGTCCCAGCCAAAACCAGTACAGTAGATTATTTGAATGAATACGCTTTTGAATGGAGCCTTGCATCTGATGGAAGTGTTACTTGTGTTAAAATGTGCTTGTTGGTTGTGATCAGTATTTGTAGGTATTTTCGTAAATAATGTTTCTTTTGTGCTTAAGCAGAGCCTGTGCTTGGGACTCTGAAGAAAATAAAAGGTATTTCAAGGAAAGTTTTAGATATGGGCATTGTATATGATGTGTCTTCCATTCCTTGCTACCTGTTCTTGTGACAGAAGTCAACAGCACTATTATCCATGAGAGCAAAAGTGGAAAGTTTTATCATAGCAGCACAGTACCATACAGTAAGACTGATGCTGTGAAGGATCTATCATATTACTCCTAAACAGTATCTGTGAACAGGTGGTCTAACTATTTAAATGGCACTTATAATTGAGATAAATGGATGAACTCATACTGTCTCTTCAATAGCAATAGTGTTTAACAAATTAAAAAGAATCAAAATCTCAGTACATTTGTTCCCTCATTACAAATTCTGTGTTAATAGAAACAGCACAAGAAAACTAGATTTTGTCTTATGGTAGAATAATAGAACCTGAAGAATTATACCTAAACTGTGATTTTTAGAAGTTGCTAAACCTGACCAATACTATATCTTGTAATATCTAGAGGCTGAAATAGAGGGTTGTTAATGTTTAAGATAAAATACATCTATTAGAATAATTCCTTAGCTGAAGAGTCTAGGAAAAAATAAAAGTGAAAGAGAATGGAACCAAAACTGTTAAATACATGAGCTGGCTCATGCAGTGGAAAACTACATAAAAACAGGGTCCTATTCTTATTGCTACATATCATTCCAAACATATGCTTTTTCCATTTCTGACTTTTGTGTAATAAAATATTAATGGGGCAATGAAGTGACTCCTTGGAAAGGGAGGACGTTCCATATGAGAACTAACTTTAAAATGCTGTGAGACCTTGGGGGCAGTTTTGCCCTTGACTTCACATGAGTAGTAGGTCATGGACAAAGCCTTTCTAATAGCAGCTGAGTTCAGCAATCTATTTGGTGTGAAACAATCTATAAGATCATGAATTTCCACTAGAAAAATGAGGAACAAGGTCTGCTAAAGCTTATATGTATCAAGAGAGGTATAGGCTCTTATGATTCTGGATATTGTGAAAATGTATATTATTGCAATTTTTGTCTTAGTACTACAACCTCTTGACCTGACTTATTCCAGCCATGGATTTGGAAGTAGCTTCCAAGTATTTGTGCTCTCCATGCAGTTGCTAGAGTTTAATGAATGTTCACCCTGCAGAACACCAGCAAACTTCAAGCTATATCAGCATGCTTTGACCAAAGCCTCCAGCTCCACCTGAACATACTTCCTGATAAAATAAAAAAATAGTCTATACCTCTGGAATTTCATGCTTCTACCTGGGGATTAAAGATATCTCTTTTTATTTTAGAATAATTTACGTATCTTTATTGAGATCTGCTAAAAGAAAAGATGGTACTAGATGCTTATGTTTTACTATTTGCATGCTGCTCTGCCTTGTCTCTACTGCAGAAGAAAAAAAAGTCAAATAGTTCCCCCATGGGAAATAAGATGTAAATTAACAGGAGTGAACCATTAGAACAGATTATATAAATTTACAATCTTTTGGAATTTCTAATATGTTCCTAAAAGATAAAAAGTCTATGGAGATGGCTGTAGTTCTAGTCAGTTGATCATAATTGCCTCGTTATCATAATACTCCCTACAGGGCCCTGCAGTAGTCATAACCTGCACTTTCTCTAACACAAAACCTGCATCCCTCCAAGAGTGCCTTCTATGCAGAGCTGCCACTGTATCTAATCCTCCATCTCAGTGCATCATGGTATTGAAGAATGCTCCCAGACCTACCATATAATGTAAAAAACTTTGAAGTCTGAAAATGCCATTATCAAACTTTTAAATAGGAAAAGACATTCGGTATTCTTAAATACTTGAATTATGTGTTCTCATTACAGAAAGTAGGTATATGAATTGTACTTAACTGAGTGATTATTGTTTTAAAGAGATTATTCCTTCAGTAATGGCACCTTAAAAGTAATTTCTTAGGCTGGTTTTAACAACACTAGGTATAAATAGTAATCTAATTATACTTAGGAGAGATTTATAGCTCTGATTACTCTCGCTTTAAAATTTCAAAGGGACTGACATGAGTAATCAACATATCCCATACCGTGAATTCATCTTGCTATTGTAAAAAACACCTGCCAATTGCTTGTCTGCAGAATGATATGCGATGCTGCACATATTATTTCAGGAATTAGTGATACATGTGCATAATGTATGCATTTTTTTTAATGCCAAGGCATAAAATTGAATGCTCCCTGATGGAAGAGCTTAGATTTCCAGTCCTATGGTTGATTCTTTAATATTATTTCTTCAGGTTTTTTTTGTTTTTTGTTTCTTTCTGGATTTTCCAGCCAACTTATTATGCAGGGCATGGTGTCTCTATATGAATTGTTCAATACACAGACAAATGACACTAAAAGCACATTGTTGAAGTTTCAGAGATGAGTACATTTATTTGAAAACACCAGATCTAAAGATGCTGGCCTATGTACATGATGATGGTCTTCATTTACATGGTCTTCATTTAGTTTTTGCTTAGAATTTTAGTGTTATTGGCTACACTTCTTCTACTAAATGAAACAGGGCAAATATATGGGTTTATGTGTGGGATTGCCGATCTCCATAAGTGATCCTCTTGGTATGTTTTTTTACTCAAGCCTGAGAACATCTGCACAGTCAATGCATGAACACAAGCTGGGAACCCAGGTCACTTCCTGATAGATTGTTTCGATGCAGCCAGCCTGTATGTTGGGTGAGAAGCAGATTTATCTGTGTAGATCCGGACTGTGCTGTCACCTGCTTTCAGCCGAAGAACACTCTTACTCGTTCAGTAGCATAGGCACAGGTGCACACATTATTTTAAGGTATTAGAGAAGACTGCTAGAGGAAAATGCATTTGTTCACGGAAGTCTTCTCCTCCTCCTCTGCATTTGCTGCAGGAGTAGAAAGTAAATGTATAAAAATAAAATTTAAAAAAGGGCCAGAACAGTCAACTGCAGGAAATCAGAAATCCAGGAAAAAAACCCCAACAAAATATTAAAGAGTAGAGTATTAGTTCAGAACTGATGTATCCTGATTCTTGATTAAGTCAGTCTGCAAAATTGATATGTTTATGCCTTAATGCATTGGCATTTAAGTCTTATATTAGACAACTATTGCCTTGATTCTAGCCTTTCTTTTTTGCTAGGAGTTTGAGTTTGCAAATTTAGCAAAAGTGTGTTCATCATGTACATGCATCATGTCTCATTGTTTTGAACATTGGACCAATTGTCTTCTAGAATGGTTAATCACAATGGTTTAGACATACTGCTCAGATTTCTGCAGCTTGAGTTTCAGATTAATTGATTGAAAGTTGTTGTCCTATGCGAATGATCATCACAAGGTGACCATAATGTATGTCAATAATATCATTTCTAATACTCAAACAAAGTGGTATGTTGTGCCTGACTTCAGGCTCTGCATATACACATTCTTTGCAGGGCACAGACCTTTCTACTACTCCCTTTGTAGCCTGATGCCTTTTTCTCTGATAAACTGTTTCTGTCATGTCTCCTTTTCCTTGCCAGGCATCTTCTCCAATCTCAATATCTATTGCCTCGTAAGAGTAATTTCCTCCCTGTTTTGCTTCCCAGCATTCTCCCAGTTTGTAATATATTTTCCTAGGCATATCTTTATACCTCTTTTTCTTGTGCCCCACTCCCCTGGTTTTGCTATTCAGTTTTTCCTCTTATCTTTCCCTCATTGAAATGAGATGACTTCTTGCCACATGCTGCTAGGGGGATTACTGGGAAGGGTGGAGAGACAGGTTCTTGGTCACAGTTTCAGCCATTACAGCAAAATTCTAGCTCTGCCAACCACAGCAGCCTTTGGCTGGAGTATATCCGTTCTGGTTGCACACGTGCAGCCTGGCGAGCCTGGGGATCTCTGAGCGAATGGAATAGTCTCACTCATCCTCAGGGGAAGCTACATGTGCAGCCTAGGAAGCCACTCAGAACAGTGAGACCTCCAAGTACATTTAATGCAGAGGAGATTTTCAGAGACTTTTAGCTGAGAGATTCTAAATTTTTTAATGACCCTGTGTAAGCTACGTTCTTTTTCCTCCGTCCATCCCCAGGCATGTATCTTTGTTGAGGCAACAAGAGTGAATGCAGACCTTTTAAAAAAGAAATTCAAAAAACCCCCAACACAAACTTAAGCTAGTTTTTTTTGTTTTGGTTGTTTGTTTTTTTTTGTTTGTTTGTTTTTTTTTTTGTTTGTATTTTTTTTTTTTTTTTTTTTTTATATTGCAAATACGTTTTCTTCATTGCTGGAAGCAGCTAAATATTTTTAGTGTAAGTTCCCATTCCCTCCTTCCTGCGAGTAATGCGGGCTAATATTTGCTGTATTCCATTTGGGGAAAGCTTTCTTTCCTGGCCTCCTCAGACCATCTCATAAACTTTTAAAGGGATTTAATTAAGTAACTTTGTTCTCGTAATAAAATTACCTAACTTCCTTCATGTCTTCCCATCTAACTTCAGCATGATCTCAGGTTTCTTGTGTGCTGCCACTCTCTGGGCTGTGTGGTCATGAGTAGAGGTGATATATTGGTATGATTAAGTGAAATGTGCATAGTTGATTAGCTTTTCATTGGGCAGCCACCCAGAGCACTGAAACTGTAGAGTGGGAATGCAATACTGAGGAAAACTTTGTCTAGATATTCCAAAATGGAGAAAAGGAGCTGCCAAGTGTAAATTAAAACCATTTGGTCTGAATACTGAGGATAATTGTCTCCTTCATTCACCAGGTTTAGATATAGTCTGCACTACTTGGATGTTTATTTTGTATCATATTCTGGTTTCACCATCTAGCTACTATGTGCAAGTCTCATCAGACACGGTTGTTGAATAGTCTTACCCTTGTGGAACAAATCTTCAGATCAATAGCTCTTCATAAATAACTATAATCATATAAGGGTCTGTTTTTCTCTTCAAGTCAGTTTTATTCTGCTGTCACTTTGCTGCATTCAGTGCTACACGAGGATGTAAATGAGACACAGACTTTGCCAACTGCCCTTTCAGATAGAAAACCCTCTTCACATCTACCTTCTCACCTCTCCAAACCTGCTCTGCTTTGGGAGAAAAGGGTGGGCAAGAATACCAGCATCCCTAGATAGCAGCCATCCTACATACTTCAACCCTTTATACTGCTGAGGTTCAGGGGAGGGCAGTCTTTGTTAAATATTTTCAAAACTAAATTTCAGATGTCAAGGACACTACATTCACACAAGAATGTCCATGAGCACAGGCTTGTACATGGATAGGCACACTCATGTAGGAGGATACATATATGCTCCCACAGAACGTTGTGTGAGTGCACACACACACACAAGGTCAAAGACTCAGAGAAACTGCCTGTCTGACAGTTTTTATCTTAGTGTCTTCTGAGATTAGCAGAGAACCTCTTTTACAACTCCATTCTTCTAGACTTAGAGACACAACATCAACAACAGACCATAAGATCTTTTTTATCCCAAATTTTAAGGAAGGATCTTATAATGTTCTCACCCTTATATCTCTAGCCTTTTCTTTTTTATTATTTTTGGCACATTATTGTTGGAAGCATTTTCCTAATATTTATTCCATATCTTCACAACTGGGATTTAAACCTATCATTTTTGTCCTAGCCATGGTGGATAAAGAGAATAGATAGTTCTTCATAGCAATCTTTTCCATATTTTAAGACAATCATGTTATTCATGAGGCCCTCTTCTCTAGACTAAAGAATCCTATCTTTTCTTTACAGTCCCTTTTCACCTGTGGACATCCAGAGCCTGCTGCCCTCCTAGAAGACCATTCCTACAACCGACACAATGCCCAGGAAAAGGAAAAGTTAGAGGATTCCTTATATAAAAGCATGTGTTTCTTATAAAGCTCCTATTTTTACCTCTTCAATTATGTATGGTTTTTTTTCAAACAGCCTGACTTAATTGACTCATATGCAGTTTGAAATCCCTCAGATTCTTTTCCGCAAAGCTTCTGATCAGCTGGATTTTCCCCCTATTAAATTTATAGATTACTAATTCTGACTTAAGTGCAGGAATCTGCATTACTCCTTTCTGACTTTGTCTGTTTATCAGAGTATTGCTCCAATGGACGAAGATCTTTTCCATTCTAGTCTTACACTGTCAGAAGTGCCTACTAACCACCCTGTTTGACGCTGTTTTCAAAGGCCACAAAGGTTTTCTTTACTCTGTTTGCTAATGAAACTATAAAATACCATGGAATTTGGGAGATCATGCTAAAAAAATGCATGCTGTTTAATTATGAATGCTTATACCAATATTTAAAAAGCAATTTTCAGCCAACTGTGCACCCATCTCAGACTAATATAATTGGGCTGTATTTCCTAGCACTTTCAAGAGCCTCACTGAGTGGAGCTGTTCAAGAACTGCCTGGATGCAATCCTGTGCTGTGTGCTCTAGGACAACCCTGCTTGAGCAGAGAGGCTGAAACAAATGACTCACTGTGGTCTCTTCCATCCTTGCACATTCTGTGATTTTGTGATTCTGTTTGTGCTACAAACAGTCAAAAATTCACATCAGTAGAGGGGGAGAGAATGAATATTCTGCCCAGGCTTAATATTTCTTTTATTCTCTTTGAATTGACAACTGAAAAACTTAAGATAATTACAGAGGTCTATGGAAGTACAAAATGTAAGAAGAGTGATGCAGAAGATTGTTATTTATTTTACCTGAGTTCTTGGGTTTTACTAGTTTTTTCACAAAGAAATTAATTGCTAAATTATCATTTTTGTAATAAATATTCTTCTATTCTAATATTAATGGTTGCAGATCAAGTGACAATGAAACTTCTTTGGGCTCAATGTCTTGTGCAGGTATACATGAAAAAAAGAATACATCAGATTGGTTTTGTTTTTAAAAGCACTCATATTTGCTTCTGGGCTTATGAAATGCAGACCTGTTGCACTTACATGTACAAGTATCACCTGAAACTTCATACTACAGATAATAGCAACCTCTTGTTTGTACTTCAGCCTCATTTGCTGCGAATTGGAAAGCCTGCTTCAGCAAACTGAGACTTTGATTTGGTGAAGTGCCTTAATTTGTGCATCATTTGATGTCTGTGAATAGGCAAATCTTCTCCAGTGTGGTTACTTGTATTTTAAAGGATGTACATGTTCCTTCATGTGCTTTGCTGGGGTCAACTTTTGTTCAAGTGAGGAAAGATAGGCTATTAATTGAAATAAGCCACCTTGTTTATAAAGTGGGAACTTGATTGTAGAAGCATTCTCATATTTTTTATGACTTTTAAGTTTATTTGTGTCTCCATGGACAAAAGGCCAGTTCCTTTTGATGAAATTTGAGCTCTGGAGGCTAATGATGGGATAGTTTTAATTCTTCTGCTTTCTGATCCTCAAATTCTTTGAGTTGGTTCATAGTTCTTTCTTGGTTAGTTCTGTGAAGGCGTAATCTCTAGTGGGGAGGGTTAGTTTTCACATAATTTACTGTATGTCCTCACTTTGTAACTTACTGTACTCTGAGCCCATCACATGGCTGGGGGAATGGTATGTTTACATTTGTTGGTTCCTGGGACTGAATTTCAGTGTGACTCAGAAATGCTTTGTCTGCGGACATTGAGTCATGGATAGGGTTTTTTATGTCTGGCATGATGTTAAATTCCATTCTTGACTGGTGGCTCAGTGTTTTTGGAGAGATAGAGATTCAGCACCAAACAGAAATTTTAAATGAGCTAAAGGTTTGGGATGCAAGGCTTAGGCATTTGCTTCCTGCTATTTGCAAGGTTAATGTGTGTATAGAGATGATGTCATTATTTTAAATCTCATTGGCTGTATTCTCTCATTCCACAGAAGCACCACTAAACTGGTGGGTTTTCAGGATGCTGAGCTTTCCTTCTCCTCAGAACTCTGAATTCATAGAACAGTTTGGGTTAAAAGGGACATTTAAAAGCCATCTAGTCCAAATCCCTTGCAATGAACAGGGATGTCTTCAATCAGATCAGGTTACTCAGAGGTCCATCCAGCCTGGCCTTGAATGTTCCCAGGAATGGACACCTACTACCTCTCTGAGCAAACTTTCCAGTGTTTCACCACCCCCATCAAAAAAAAAATTTCTTCCTTTTATCCAGTCTAAATCTATCCTCTTTTGATTTAAAACCATTTCTCTGTGTCCTGTCCCAACAAGACCTGAGGAAAAACAGAAAGGTTTGTTCCAGGTGCATATCAGATGCAGTACAACCCCAAGTGGAATCCAGCCAGGGAATGGTCCTTTTGGAAGTGTTAAACAATGAACATGGAAGAATTATTTGTTTCATGAGATCAGTTCAAGTCTGAAATAAAACCTGTGAACTGCATATGGTGTAGAGGTGTCAGCAGTGACTGCCTCAATTATCTACTTTGTCACACCACCACTTGCTAGCATAGATATAACTGATGATTAAAGCCTTCTTGTTCTTAGAAGCTTTTCTTTTCTTGGTTAAATCATGATCTTGTCCTGGTACTTCTAAAAAACAATAAGCTTCTAGTAGCTGCCATATTTTCTTAACTAATAGCCAAGGGCAACATACTTTAGAAAGTTCAGGTGATTTGAGACTGCTCACATGTATCTGAAATGCTTCCAGCTAGGATCACGCAAGCCATAATATGTGAGTTAGCTTTAGCCACTGTCTGTTAAATCTATTAAACTTTTAGGTGCTCAAATCAACTTTGTCAAGATTATTCACACACTCTTCTTTAATCTTGTGTTCTTGTCATTCTCTTTGGTCTCACTTGATTGATCTCTTTGAGGATTCTTCTTGAAGTTCTTAAATAGTTCATTATTCATAGGGTCAGACAGGCTTCTTCAAACATAGGAGATCCCACTTCCAGAACTGGGAATGCATGCAAGCATTTTTAAGTCCTGCCATGGTGGTCTTTTTTGTGCTAGAAATTAAACACCATTTTATAAGAAACTGCAATAGATGCTTTACTCTGTTTTAATTGTGAAAGATGACAGTGGTATGATTTCTACATTTGAGTTATAATTAAGAAGATACATGTCTGGACTAGGTAGTATAAAGGACAGAACTGGAGCTTATAAATTTGTGATAAGGCTCACACTGTGCTGGGGCTTAGGCAGGAGGATGTGTATCTAAAGTAGAACACTCATATGGCTTTCAAAGAAGAGGGAACTGGCTGCCCTACTTATGACCCTTCCCTGTTGGCTGGGTGAGAAGGAAAAGTAACTTATAAAGTCTACCTTTCTTACTTCAAAGGAGAAAGGAACTGGGAAAAGGACAGAAGAAGGAAAAAGAAAAACAGGGATTAAAGGAAGCACCCAAATATATTCAAAGTGTTGATCCTTGCCTTCAGGATCTTGTTTTACTGCCTTGGTTAGCTGAATCATGAGGTTGTTTTTATATATTCCCCCAAGATATTCAAGCTCTTAAAAATTCTTGGAAAAAATCCAGTTATTCTCCAGAAATATTTTCCACTCTGCCTCTGGGATTTCAGCATAGGATTTGCTGTAATAATTTTAGGATCTGATTAATTCCAAATTTTCACGTCTCTTTTGTGGGTCATTTTGAGAATTTGCACAGAGAGAGAGAGAGAGAGAGAGAGAGAGAGAGAGAGAGAGAGGCAGAAAGAGAGAGTAATGTAGGGTAGCAGCAGGAGACAGAATTTTCTCCACTTTGATTGGAGAAGAGATGGAGAGGGCAATTTTCATAAGAAATCATTTCTCTAATGACTTCCTGTATTGACTTCTCTACTGCTCAGTACCTCCACAAGTCTTCACTGCAGAATGAGTGTGCAGTGCTTTAATTGCCTTGTTAAAGAAGAGAGGAATCTCTCCATAGCAGAGAATCATAAAGTCTTGCAGGCATACTGTATTGAAGGTATTGGATACCTTGGTACTGTAATTATTGGCCTTTCCTGCTTGAAGATTTATTAATGCTTTCTTCTTGGACAACTAAATCACTCTGCACTTTACACTTCATATAAAGTTCTGACATGAATGGTCTGAACCTGCAGTCAGATATCTGCCCTGGACAGCCACCAGTTTCATTCTCAAGAGCCTTAGCTGTATCTCTACCTGTCCTATCACTGCTCAAAGGAAGACCACATGGGTTTTTGCCCCTCTTGCTCTTGCTTCACTTAAAACTCATTCCTTATAATTGTATTCAAATTCTTGACTGTCTGACAGAGGTACCTGATACTTTCAGAACTGTCTTTCTCTCTACTGTATTTCCCAAAATAGCTGAGAAAAGGAAACACAGAATTATTAATTAAAATAAAAATAAAGCCAAAGTAGCTGTCTGTTTGACTCTAATCTATTGAATTTTATAAATGGTGACAGAAACATATAATAAATCTTAACTGAATATTTGCACCTGTGATACTGTGTTGAATGCTGCTTTAGTGGGGTTTTTTTGTGTTTTGTTTTGGGGTTTTTTATGTTTTGTTTTGTTTTTCTATTTCTGTGTAACTGTTTTGGATTCTTTCTGTCCCAGTTACTGGTTTTTGGAGGAACAATACCCTGTATATGAAGCACACAAACAAACATGGTGAACTGGGATTGAAAGGGGTGTGATAGCTCAAGGAATCCATGTGCCCAAGCAAAATTAATTGTTCTTTGTTATGTGAAAATGTGTCTCTGCATGTGAAACCTAAGTAAAAATGAGAAAGTGAAGAAAGGGTGTCTGAGATTTTACATTATGATGTAGGCTCATTCTCTGAGGACATTAAAAAATGTCTCAACTTGAGGTAAAACATTCATATATCGTCATTGTTTCTTCTGTTTCTAGCTACCTGGTGAAATACCCTAGAGTTTACTTTGATGTGCGCAGAAAAAAATTTAAGAAGCTATACCATACATTTAATCATCGCTGTCCTTAATAGACAGGGATGGTGTGTTTATTTTGCAGGCAGAGAAGTTATACAGATCTCTCTCCACACACTGTTCCCATGTCCACACCTACACGAAATCTGCTGTCTTGCTTTGACTGGGAAATGTCAATTATCCAGTGGTTTAGGGCTGGCAGCTCATTTGAGTTGTCGGTAAATTATGGTCCTCTAGGACGATACCAGAAGAAAGCCTTGCCAAACCCCATCACAAACCACACACCCCATCACACTGAGAATGCAGAAATTAGGGGATAGGTGAGGGGTCACTGTGGAAGTTAACCAACATCCATCCCATTTCTACAGTAAAATAACCCAAGAAATTTCTCAGTCTATCTGGTATGGTTGAGTTACCTGATTTTTTCCCACTTGGCACAGTGTCAGGTTGTTATAGATACCTTCCAGGTCCTGTGTAATATTTGATATTGCTATCTGGATGTCCTGGACACCTTAGGATGTCTTAAATATCCTAGGCAGCATATGCCATGTGTGGAAAACTGAGGTCCTCAGAGTTCAGATTACTGAAAAGATAAGAAATAATTTGTTTAATATATTATACAATTATCCTTATAATAAAAAATACCCTTATAATAAAAAAAAATACATTATACAATATATATCCTACATTATAAGATGTATGATATATATTAGTAAATAAGTAATTTACTATATATATAAGTAAATAAGTAAATAAGCTCTATAGACAGTTGAAGTCTTCTGGGAGTCAGTATGTTTTGTAGACAGCTGCAGATGGAAGCATGCAGACACATCAGGTGCCACCTGAGGTGTCCTAGAATCTGAAATTTTCCCATGGGGTTGAATGTTCAGACCTACAGAAAACACTCCCTCTCCACCCACCACAGACACATGCTTTGTGGGATTACCTTGGGCATCTAAAATGGCACCCTGTTTATGTGGCTGGATCTCAGCTTAACTTCAGGAGAGCTCTCAGGTGCCTGAACCGGGAATTGCCCAGAGGATCTCAACTGTGGTGTGTAGTTCAAAACATGACACAGTGGGAGTGTTACATCATGCCCCTGAGATGCCCTCCACCTCTGCACCCTCAAGGAAGTGCTCTGTCTTCCTGGATTTCTGAGCAACTGTTCTGATAAGGACACAGGGAGCAGCTTGTCTCTGAGATCGGTGTCATGGAATCTGTTTCCAAAACTGTGCAGTCCTTCTCATGGACCAGGGGAGCATTCATCTGTCTTTCTCCCCACTGCCCTGTTCAACTGCAGACCACTCTTTATCTTCCCACTCCATTCAGCTTCCTGGACTCCTGCCCCAAAACATTTCCCCCTGGACTCTTTACCAGTTGAAGTCAGAAGAAGGTCAGCTCACAGTGTAAATGTTTACACAATAAACTTTACTCTTTCTATACTTGAAGATAACTCTCCATGTTTTTAACCTCCCAGTGAACCTCATGACAGTGGTAGGAAGTCTGTTTTCTCAGTGAGCCCTAGGAAAAAAAAAAGAGGAATATGTAGGTCAGGCTGTTTTAGAGAGCCTGTGAGCTGAGGCAAACCACTACCTCAGGCATCAGTGTCAGACAGACTATTTTCCAATTCTCCTGTCCTAGGAAACCTGATTATGTTGAAGGTTGATGCCTTCAACAAAGGCATCAACCACCACTTGAGGTTTGTGGTGTTTGATGCCTTTGTTGAAATTCTTCCTCTTGGAGTCCTGTGATGTTGTTTTTAGTTGAAAAATAAATTAACTTCTTAGCCTTTACCATCGTATAGGAAAACTGGAAGACATGAAGCTCAGATGTTCAAGGTTTCAAAAGGAGATTGAAGATACAAGTTAGTTGTTAAGGTTTTGTGAAGGGCAGAGAAAAGATGGAGAAGACTGAGTCAAAGGTTTTGAAATTGGCAAGGTATATATTTTCCCCATGCTTTTTTTTTTTCACTAAGCCCATACAGCTTGTCTCTTTTATAGTTTATTTTTTTTAAAACAAAAATACTCATTAAATATTGTAAATATTTTTATGTTCCATTTTCTGTACTTATTTTTTTCCTGTCTCTGAAACCATTATGCTTTTGTTTTGTTTTTTGTTTTCTTTTTTACTTCTATTTTGTTTTTGCCTTTAACATCATAGCAAAGAATATATTCAAGGTGAGATTTGAAAACAGATAATGTGTAAGTGATGTTAGTGTTGACAGGAAGTCTCTTATATGTGAAGGGCAGCATAAGATAAAACTTATTTTTTCAGTTACCAAACAAGTGGCTGATAGAGCTGCTATCTCATACTTAAGGGAAGTAGAAGTTGACACAATTTCAAAACAAAGATGAGGGATTTGGGGCTCAGGATGGAAGGCTACATTTAAGCACAATGAGATTCAGTATAGCTGTTTACTGACTTGGTAATGTGAGAAGGAAAGCTCAAGAAACAAAAAAGAGGAGTCAGGTTCTCTCCAGAACACTGATCTAAGTTAACAGCAATAAAAAAATTACTGCAAGAACAAAAGAGCATCTGGAGGCACACTTGTGTACAGCTACCCTGGCAAGGAACTCTGGGTGGTTGGGAGAGGGCTCAGGGAAAACAGAGAACGTGCAAGAGGGACTCCATGCTTGTGCACCGAGCTCATTCTCCAAAGGTACACTAATGGAAATCTCAGTTCTGTGGACTGTGTAGATGAAATCAGGATTTGTGCTTCCAAGTCTTCCCTTCCAGCACTTCCCTTGAATGCTATTTTCATGCAGACGCAGGTGAAACAAAGAAGCCCATGCATGTGTGCATTTGCTTATGGGTAAATCTATTTTGAGTTACCATGGGTAAGCAGGATGTCCAAGTTAGTTTTCTCTGATTTATAGTGGGATTTTTGCATAAAAAGAAACACTATTTCTGTAAAGTATTATACATTTCCTTTAGGGAAGGCTAAATCAGCCATATTAATTCTGCTAAATTCAGATTTTTGTGATAAATGATGGAAATATGTTTTAGATAGTCATAGAAAATCTATCCTACAGTCTTGTGATAGTCAAATGGACAAATAAAAAAAATTTGGTTGAAGCTGAATAAAAGTCAGTCCATCATAACAAGATAATATAGTGGCAAACAAGGAAAACAAATGTGCCTATTTTGAGATGTAACTATAAATCACCAGTAGAGCTAGAAATATTTCTCTGAGGAGGGTACTGAAAGAAGTTAGGTTGAATGGAAACATATGCCTAACAGGTTGAAGAAAATCAAAGGCTTTAAACAAAAAAGAAGGAACTGTAGTAAGCCACAGGGGATTTCTGCCCTACTCTACTCTCAATGGTTTCTTAGACCCTATGGTTTTATACTAAATCTTCTCTATGTGGCAGTGTAAAACCTAAAGGAAAATATGAAGCTTCTAATTGTGAGAACATGAGAGCTCAGCGGTATGAATATGAAAGCTCAGGACAGTAGGAAGCATCAGTGTAAAACTACAACATACTTGTTAACTACTAATTTAAAAAATGCCCATTTCAGTTGTTGTCCAATCTCACTTTGTCTCATTACATGTAAAAACTTGTCAAGTTGTCAGAAAGTTGACTCACTGGCATGTATGAAATTTTTCTGAAGGTAGCTTTCCTCCCCTATGCCCCCTTTTGTCCAGCTAAACACCTCAATGAGGTGAAAACAGAGCTTGTTTACTGGAGCTTTTGCTGTTTGCACTGATCTCCAAAATACAGTTTTGCCAGTTATATTTTTAGTATCCTCTGTGTTGCAACAGCAGTCAGCAGTGACATGCTCATGTTATGACTCTGCAGTGGTTTGTCATTTCTTCAGCTACAGACTTTGGCAAAAAACAATTTGTGGTGTTTACAAGAACTGCAGCAGCACCAGGGATTTGGGCACACAAACCAGAGGCATATAGAGTTTCTTAGGCCAGATGGAATTTAATTTCAAATAATGAACAAAAATGTTTGGTGTTTTTAATGGGTTGAATGAAGCAAAGTGTGTTTGGAAGCTTGCATCAGTTTAAAAGAATCACTTCTGCAGTCTTTTTGATACAGTTTAGCTATGGCATACCAAAATTCCAGCAGCCTATACTGGTTGTACATGGAAAGCAGAGCTAGAATACTAAAAGTAAAGATGGTGCCAAAATGCAATGCTGGTTCCTGGCAGCAAGTTCCTCATGCTCTGTTCTCTTTGGAATTTCTCTTTGCTCCCAGGTGGCTCTGTGCTGGAATCCTGTGGTGGATATTATGAGCTCACTAGCAGAGACACCAGGGGAATACAGTTGTATAATACAAGGGCAGTGGGTTATAGTAATCCTAGGCTGCAGAAGTGCCCTAATATTGCTTTATTCTAATTCTTTGTATTTGTAACTGAAATTGCAAGGCCCTAGTTCCAGAGTGTGCCAAAACCTATCAGAAAAGGAAGCTTGACTGATCTTTCATCTGTGGGCATTTCTTTCCTAGAAGCACTCTAGAATAAGTTCTCTAGAAGAAATTTAAAATAAACTGTCCTTGGAATTACAAGTAAGATCCATTTCTCCTGCTTCTATCCCTTAGTCTCTCTAAGAAAAAGGTATAAAGGAATGTTGACAGATATATTTGGATTTCCTGGAAGTATTCAGATGCAATATATCAAGATTTATCATTTGGCTGTCCCATTATTGGACACATGAAATGTATCGGTTGATGCAGTGGGAGAGTTCATACATGTGGAGTTGTGCAGAGGGGCTCCTTGAATCTACTATCAAAACAAGCCATGGGAGATGAGTGAGACTAATGCCTGTCCCAAGGTGTGGCACGTCTATTTACTCCTGCTACCCATCTGTCCCCAGCCTTGACATAAAACAGCAAATGCCTGCCTTTTTATCAGTGTGACAGACTGTGGGCACAGTGGCAGGGAGGACACAGGGCTATTGAGACATGGAGTGCCAGGCTGTATGTCAAATACTAGTTGCATAACTTTGTTATGCAGGATTTGGCCTTTAGGTTAAGTATTCCCACTGTAAAATGTGGTGGGGAACTACAAGATTTAGAAACAGGAGGTTTCTATGTGAAGCCTGAAACTGGAAGTTAAATGGAGCAAGTTCTAGAACTCAGGAGCTAGAACAACATTAGAGGAACAATTTCTTAATGTTGTTTCTGGAGTAAATAATTATTCCAAATTGCGACTCAGTCTCTTGGTACTGAATTGTTGTCAAGTAGGCATGGCTGATAGTTGTATAAATCCTAAAACTGGTAAATATTTTAAATTGGCAATCTGCAAGTTAATTGTTTATGAGAGTTGAAAAGGAAAATTTTCAGCTAAGCTTTTCAAACCTCAGAAGTTTCCTTGATGCACTTTGAAACTGTAAATTACTCTTTAGGATAGGAAAAAAAAAAAGAAGGGTCTAGGATGCTGCCTCAGCTATAAATTCTCACTCTGGATGAAGCAGAGATGCCATTTTCAGTGGGATGCTCCAGATAGCTTCTCTGAGCAGGGTGTGAATGTCTGCTCTCACTGTGTGAAATGATCTCCTTTGAGAAGATGCTTATACATAGCTGAAAAGGTGTGGTCCATTCCCACAGAAAGTTTTGGTTATGATGAAGAGAAATTAACCTCACAAAAAGTAATAAAGGAAAAAAAAACCCAACCCCACTAAAAAGTTTCCTAAGTTTTTTTTCAAGCTGCCTCTGTGGAGCAGTTTTTATTTCAACATTTCACAAAACTATTTTTTATTTCTACCACCCAAGAAGGAGCACAGGAAAAAGAAAATAGAAATGGCTCCGTGTGATGCATGTTAATGGTTAGAACATCCTAGATTAAGTGTGGAGTCTGAACAATCTGAGTACAGAGCAGCTAAACAAGAAGTTGGTTGTTATGTGATCTCTATTGATGTAATTAATATTAGCCATAAGAAAAAGTGCTGGGAACCTATAGGCGTTAGGGAAGGTTTATGGCTGTGACATGAGAAGGTGGTTACTTCCCACACAAACTGAACATGATGCAATAATCTGCAAATTACCTCTATATATTTAGACTTTGACCTATTTAGTTTCCAGAGGTAGAGATTGTGTTTTCTTTTTGAATGCCAAATATTTTGAGAAGAATGAAGCTTAATTGCAGAAAAATGTTTTTGGAAAGAGATATTGTGGCTGAAATTCCACTCCCTTTGCCTAGCAGAGTTTCTTTGCATTGTTAGCACTCAGCGGGTGGTACGTGAGGTGTCCTGTGAGAGCCAGCATCTGTTCCAGCCATGATTGTACTTGTTTGGTGGCAGACTACTCTGGTCACTAGGCTCTCATGTGTCCTTTGGTCCTCCATAGACCTGTTGCTGCTGCTGAGGGTCTCCATGTACAGTATCAAAGACAACCTCTGATGAAGGGGAGAGAACGATGTATTTGACTTTGTCTTATCAGAAGGCTCATTAATTACTTTATTATACTACATTATTCTATATTATAATACATCTAAACTAAATCTGTCAAACACTCTGCACACACTGCACTCCACTTATCTCATGACCCTCTTGTAACTGTCGGCCAACAGTCCTGACACACACACACATTTCTGGCCCTGATAGACCAAGGAAACAAAACAACATCACTTTGGGTAAACAATCTCCATATTGCATTCTACTTTGGCACAAACACAGGTACAGCAAATGGGATTTTGTGTTTTCTTTCTCTGATGCTCAGAGAATGTGAAACTTAGAAATACTCTTGGGAAGAATTGTGCTTTGCTTTTGTTTTTGTGAAGAGAAATGTGGCAACATGCATGCACTTACCATGTGCTGGGACCTTTGCTGCAACTGTATCCTGGTAATCACTGAATTGGCCTTCAGTGCCACTGAAGAGAAGGAAGTGAAAGTCCTCGAGGTTGATGTAGTTATGCATGATGTTTGAGAAGTGTCAGTGCTACCAAGGCTTATGGTTTCTTAGCTCAAATCAACTAGGCAAAAAAAAAAAAAAAAATTGATCTGCAGCCTTGGTGTTTGTGAAGGGAGATTGCAAAAGCATGACCTGAGTTCACCCTGTATTAAAAGAGAAATAAACCTGACAAATGTATTAATTTATTTTTCAGTAACTCATGTTACAGCTAATCTCATGATGTTTTGTGGCTTGACTCACGGTTTTCAAAAGCTTGAGGTTGGCAATAGTGAGTAATACATAGATTGCCACATACAAAGCAAAAGCAGCTTTTATTTATTTTTTTTTTTTTTTAATTCAAGGGTTATATAATAGGAGTTGTGCAGAGGGGCTCCTGCACAACTCCCATTCTGCCCAAATTCTGCTGTGGGCTCTCATCTGCTGTCATAGGAAGTGTGTTTGACAGTCCAAGTCTCTGTATTTAGAAAGACAGAGAATCAAAACAACTACATCCCATACTTAAGTTAATGCTCTGTAAGCCATGAAACTAGTGAGTTCTGTTTCCTTATACATTTTTTTTGATTGCCTCTCAGGACATTATCTTAGTTGTCTTTTAGGCTTCTCTCCTCTTCAGATCTCACTAAAACTGACTAAGATTTGAAAACACTTGTTGCTAGTCTCTTGAGGTATATTTTAATTATAGTTTGAATCTGCTTTCCCTTCAGCATTTGCTGCTTTGGCATTGGGATTTTATAAGGAAAAATTGGTGAAAGTATTTATTTATATTTATAATTATAATATTAATATTTAAAATACTTATAACATTTATAATATTTATAATATTTATAATATTTATAATATTTATAATATTTATAATATTTATAATATTTATATTTATATTTATGTTTATATTTATATTTATATTTATATTTATGTTTATAGTGAAGTATTCAAAAACTACTAATTTTCCAGATCACTTATTATGATTTCATTAAATCCATGGTTCCTTTTCTATAGCACAAATAAAAGTTTCCAGTGTACAACAATGATGAAAGAGCACAGTAATTGACTTATTTGAAGATATTGAAGATATTATAGTTTACTTAGTGCTACTCGCTTTGATTTTCTGCAGAAGGATCTTTAACACTGTGCTGTGATCACTGCTAGAGAATTCTCAATCTGGACACACAGAGGTGTAGAACATTACTGCATTGCCAGTGGTTATTGCAGTGTGTTGCCACTCATAATTTCAAAATTATTTACTCTGTGGGAGCACAGAACTACTGTGAGTCCCCATCTGTGCAGCCAGAGAAGGGCTGGTTATCTTGTGCTGCATGGAGGGACCATAATTGCCTTTTCATCTATTTGCAGGGATTAATCCCAAGCCTGTATCCATAACTGGTGAGATAATTAACTCTTTAATTATTGATTCACACTTTATGCCATGCATGTATATAATAATTACCTTAATGTTTTCTTCTTTCCCATTGTCTTCTAGCTTCTTTTAGTAGGCCATCGTCTTTCCCAACACTTAAGGAGAAAGGACTGAGTACTGAGATGGCTGTCTCCCCTGTACCCTAGAGATGTAAAAATCATTTCCTCTTTTGCCTCCACCAGTAAGAAAGGAACATTGCCGTGGTGGAAAGGGCTGGTTACGCAAAACTTCAGTACAGTTGCAAAGCAAAGCAAAAATAAAATAAAATAAATCAGTGTACCATTGGGAAAGCCCTTCCTTCAACCAAAGTGTGACATTTAAAAAATATGCTCATGCTTATTAAATATTTAGAAATCTCTTCATTTTTGCTACTAAGAATAAAATTGCAGTGCATTTTTTAGTTTTAAAAAATCTAAGCTCCACTCCTAATTAGTGTTATCAAAAGACATAGATTATTCGGATGTCTTTTTATCTCTGCATGATGAATGCCTTCAAATATCCTCCCTTCTCCCATTATCAGTAGGATGTCATTTGAAAACTGAGTAATACTAGTAACTATTCTCAGCAGAAGTGTTGAAGTCCTCCCTCTGGAGGTGACTGTGCAATAAAATATGTATGCCACATTTCAACCATAGAGGCATAGATGGCTAGAATTTATTTTTTTTTCCAACAGTAATTGAAAAGCTAGGGATTTGCAGGCAAAGATATCTTCAGGATATCTTCTTATGTTGAAAATGTGGTAGAGGTTGTTGGTCAGATGTCAAGCTCTTGTGGACCTTCCCATACTGGAAATGTTTTTATTGTATCAATAAGAGATTTACCTGGAATAATTTTTGCCCATTTAACAAAGCACTAATTCTTGAATTTCTTGTTTTAGCATCTATAATTAAACTCCCTTCCTTTCTCCCCCTAATATAATGTTTGTTTTGTTTTTTGGGTTTTTTTTTTCCTGACAGTGATAATGATATACTAAGTGTATTTCATTTTTACTGAGTAAACATAAGGTAAGAAATCCACTTGTGTTTGCAACAAGCTGTGTCTCCTGTTTATTAGGTTGCTCCTCCAGTATTGTTTATATAGTCTGCATGTCAGTGGTTCACTTGACTGCAGATTTGCTCACACTCATAGGAGACATATGCTGCACATCCTTTTTGTGTGATGTGCAGCATTTAACCATACGTCTCCATACTTCTAATGGAAGAAGTTAATAACAGTTTCATGTGTTACTTTGACTTTATAGTAGATTTTAGCGGATAATCTGGTACCATCTGTGGGAATTAAGACTTTGCTCTTAATTTTACTAGCATTTTGAATAGAATATTTTATAAGGAGCTCATGCACTATAGTACACTAATTTTCCTGTAAGGCTTGGCTTGAGATTTCTATTTCATCATCCCTGTGGTCACTCATGTTAAGTAGCTGACTCCCTTCCAGTGAATTGGCATAAGATGTCTTGTCCATTTCAAAACAAGAAGTATCATTATCTTTCTATTTTTATTGTTGTAGGAGATTTAAAAAAATCCATCTTGACAATAATCATGGTAGTTTATAAAATTAGTGGAAAACCAATTTCCAACAGTCAATTTGCCTGTTGTCTGAGCAAAAATTTTAGTTATTGCTGAATGCATAGTCTTTGTACTTGTTAGATAATTTACAGTAAACACACGTCCTCTTAATTACATCATAGGAGCTTAAACAGATTTGTAGAGCCATTAAAAAATCAATATTTAGCTTTTAGGTGATGAATTAATTAACAGAGTGTGAATGCTGAAAGTTTGCTTTGTCCAGCCTGTACTATGTCTTCATAGCCTCATCATCAATAGGGAGAAGTGCAAAATTGCATGAAGTTGATAGGATGAAAATGCTTATGAAATGAACTACTTTCTTTTTGGCCTAATGACCATTCCTGTAAACCTCTGTGATAGTCCAAAAAAGTGGCACAAAATGTTTTATGTATAAATATATGTATAATGTACATTACACCAAATCTATTGCCTCCTCCTTTCAGGCCCATGTTTTTAATTTTCTCTTTGTGCTAAACCCCAACTGAATTCAAGGTGAATTTTACATAAGGGCTATTTTTGTAAGGGTAGCTTAATCAGCTTTGCAGAAAGAGAATGAAAGCTAAAAGCAAGCTTAAAAGTTATATCCAGTAAGAGTTCACATATGTAAGAACATATACGGTGTAGTGGTTTTGGTTCCAAACAAAACCAAGCTATGTTAAACCACGACAACAGTGATAATTTTTTTTTTTTGTTTGGTTTGGTTTGTTTTTTCCCCAATCTTCCTGATCTTCCTGTTTTAGAGCTACATCTAGAAGCAGAATAGTCAAATATTAGGAAGCATAAATATCTTCTCATATTGTTTGTATGGTAATACTTAATTGATTTCAAACAACTCTCTAAAAACTTCTCACAGGATCATTTATAAGTTTGCAATTGATTAGTTGTTCTGAATTAGGATGAAATACACAATGCTGAGACTGGTAATGCTATTGGGTTTTTTCTAAAACCATTCAGCATTGGCTAAAGTGAACAGGTTACCAGATCATACTAAATAAAAGGAATAAGTTGTCATTTCACTGACTAGCTTGTAACTCTGAAAAGAGTAAGTCTGCATTTTTAGTCCTGCATATTAGGTAAGATCATGGCCTGTCAATATGTCTATTCCCAACTTCTGTTTCTGTCCTCTATTTATGCAGTGAAGTTCATTTAGAAGTATTTTCTTGGTAAATATAACATTAATTTCATGTTCTTGATTTCGGGTGACACAGGAGAAGAAAGAGAAATGAAATTGTTCATTGTAAGGGGAGTGTTCAATTGATCCAGCTGATGTGGCTATAGTTTGAACAAAAAGCTGGAAATACAGAAGCATTAAGTGTTTCTAAATTATGTCACTGAATTAATTCAAAACATAGTTTTGATTCTGTTACCAGAAAATTCCACACTATCCAAACACATAAAATTGTTGAGAATGAAGCAACAACTGGCAGTAGTATACACTCCAGCATAGTCACTAAGTTGCTTTCATTTGATGTTTATTATCTAGGATTTATGAACTGTCTAGTTATTTAACTTCATTGACCTTGATGCACAACATATCTGCCCTTCAAAATAGTTTCGTTGTTGAATTATTAACTGCAGTCTTCATTCTGTGTATGTCATTAACATAAATATAGTTAATTTAAAATATTTTAAAAGAGTGTTCTGTTCTAATACTTGTTTATATTTTGCTAATACATTTAGCATATTCATACCCATGTCAGAATTTCAGCTTGGAACTTAAAAGAATGCCAACCAATATGTCTTTCATGATTGGCTTCTTATCACTTAAAGCTTCTTGAGCAGAAGTGGGTCAGCTGTGATGTAAAAGTGGACTTTTCAATTAACTTTCAGGTGTGAGAAAAATACATGCCAACATTAAAGTGTCCAGGTTTTAATTTGTGTCTTGGAAGGCAGGCAGTGCTTTCCTCATTTGTTTGGAATCCATATTTCTACTGTATGTCCAAATAAAATAGAAAATATCGGAACCTTTTTTTATGAGAAGTATTGGCAGAATGGGAGATTTGGCAGCTTAACCTGATTTTAAAGCTGTGATAGTGATTGGCACTACATTGCATTTGAGATCTCTTCTCTCTACTACTGGTTGTGCATGTATCCTTCCTGTTGTTTTTATCTTCTGTTTTGTGTTTAGAGACATTCTTCAGAAATAGGCAAGCCTATTCTGAAGATGAACTGCCACATCCTGAGAATGGCATTCTCTGAGATTCAAACTTAGCATTCAATAAATTCATTTGGGTTTATTTCATATTTTGGACCAAGGAGGAAGAAAGAACAGAAGCAAAACATACTTTGAGATATTTGGTTCTGCATATAAATGAGGAAAGCATTAAAGTATGCTTCTTTTTTTCTTTCTGGATGTTCCATGCAAATTTTCACACTTACAGATTCAGTAGGAATACTGATACAGTTAAGAATTTGAAAAAACTAGGCTTTAGAATAAATATCCAATATGGGAGCAGTTTTTCATTTTCTAAAGAACTGCAACTTATTTTATCGTTTCTTGCTCCTCATTGATCAAAGACAGTAGAATAAACTATCTGCTTCCATCAATTTCTTCTCTCTTTGCCTTCTCTTTACACCAGTTTTGAATGTTTTGTCATATTTAAGGTCTTGTACAAATTTTCCATAGCCTTCATCTCCAGCATAATTTTTATAAAAGCATCATAAAAGTGAAGCAAACATGATTAAGGTTTCATATAGGTATCCATAATTAGTTGTCACCTGACAGCTAATATTTTGTAAAGAAAACCTAATATTTTAAATTAGTCATGTTTGCCTGCCATCTATATGTTAATCCTCTTTTCATTGCATTGGTGTTAGTCACAGAATATGCTGAGATGTAATGGATGCATCTGGGTCATCAAGTTTAACTTCTGGCCCTGTGCAGGACACTCTAGTCACAGCATGTGCCTGAGAGTGTTGTCCAAATGGTTCTCCAACTCAGGCAGGCTTGGTGCTGTGAGCACTTCCCTGGGTGAAAAACCTTTTCCTAATATCCAACCTAAAGCTCCCCTGACACCCTTTAGTGCCATTCCCTCATGTCCTGTCACTGCTCACTGCAGGGAACAGATTGGTGCCTTGACCTTCCCTCTCTCCCCATGAGGATGTTGCAGAGTGCAATGAGGTCTCCCCTCAGTCTCCTCCAGGCTGAACAGACCAAGTGACCTTAGCTGCTCCTCACATGGCTTCCCCTCAAGGCCCTTCACCATCCTCATGGCCTCCTTGGGACATTTTCTAGCAGTTCCATGTCTTTCTTATATTGCATCACCCAGAACTGTCCCCAGAACTCGAGGTGAGGCTGCCCCAGCCCAGAAAAAAGTGGGACAATCCCCTCCCTTGACTGGCTGGCCATGCTGTGTCTGATGCCTCCTAGGACATGGGTGGCCCTCCTGGCTGCCGGGGTACTGCTGGCTCAGATTCACCTTGCCATCAACCAGGTCCCCAGGTCCCTCTCCACAGTGCTGCTCTCCAGCCTCTCGTTCCCCAGTCTATACACACAAGCTTGTTTCTTTCCATCTGCAAATTTTTTTCACCTGCAATTCTACCTCTTCTACCTGCCTTCTTTTGTAGTGTCCTCTCTTTTCAGTGTCCCATCAGCCCTCCTGCAGTACAGCTTTCCAGTAACTTCTCTGCTTTGATATCTATCCTGTAGGCTCAATCCTTTACAAATCCCTGTTCAAACTCCCAATCCAGTGTTTTATAGTGGGAAGATAAGAGAATTTATCAGTTTTCAGTTTTTCTCACTAATAGCTCTGAAACAGTAAGCAATATATAGCGTCTTTTACATAAACTTTCACATCACTCCTGAATACAAAAGTATTGTTCTCAGCAGAAATAACAGTAGCAGTGACCTGTCTAACCTCTGGTTTTGGAGAGTATCTTTCCACATTCTGTGAAGTGTTTTTCTTCTTAATAATGTAGTAACATTTCTAGTATGTAGAATTTTTTCAACTCCCTTGATAGTGAGAATCCTATTGCCATGTAGGGAGTTCCAGGTGCATGAGACCCTACTCTCCAAAGCAGCAAAGGGCTATGCACACACCACCTCATTAAAAGATCAATTCCTTCAGCTGAGACTCTATTGTTGTTGATCCACATTTTTCCAAGACAGGATTTTGCTTTTTGATAAGTGGTCCATCCTTTCTCAGAAATCTGTAACATATATGGGTTTTTAAAGGCATCAGTAGAATGGATGATGATAATAACCAAATTCCCATATTTCTGCGGTAAAATATGTAAGGTCATTTAATGAAGTTAAAGAGAATAAAACAATTAAACAGCGATACTTTTATGCCACTTCTATGTTATTTTAAAGCAGTTACATTGGTTTATCACTGAAATATTAATCCCTTTTGCAGGCAGCTTTCAAGATACATTGTCCACTTTTGATAGGAAAGTTGGAAGATGTTTTGACACATTTCTGTTTTGATTGTACTGAAAGGATGAAAAAAAAAGATGAAGCTGTATCCAGCTCTCCAAATATAGTTTGGAATTCACTGTTTGACATGTGAGAAAATAATTTGGTAATACTTTTCATTACTCTTGTTGAATATACTTATACATTCTTTTAATGTGAAGGAATCATTTCATGCTCAATATGGGAATTAAGGATAAATGTTATTGCATATTTCACATTCAGGACAGGAGCCTCAAGACTTTTGGTTGCTTGGTTTCTGGGTTTTTTTGCCTTTTTTCTTCTTTTCTTTCCTGGTCATGATGCAGAAAGAAGAACTTTGGTGTAAACTTCTTTTAAAAAGCCATATAATTTTCATTTTGCACCTCTTTTTCACTGCAAGAACATAAATTTCTATTTATTTTTCTACTTCAGACTTACTAGCAAATGCTTCCTCAAATCCACTGTAAAACTAGAGTCTTAAAAATACTGGTGAGGCTGGGATCAATGTCCCTTAATTCACTGAAGCCAACGTCAACAGAGGCCAGGTTCTTAGCAGATTGACTATGTGCTTTAATGGAATTTTTTTTTCCACTGAATGTCTGGCAAATTTATCCGCTGAAGAGAAACACATCTCGTGATTGAAACTGTAGCCTCACAGCAGGCTGAGCAGGACTTGAGAATAATTTGAGATTCTGAACACACATTTATTTTTATGCTCTGTCTGATTAAGTTGTTCCTTAATAAAGCACATGGCAATTAATCTGACAGAAAGGAAACAATTTACAGTACCTTTTTCTAATAGCCACATGTGTACACAGCTACCTACTACAGATTTTCCCCTAGGAAGGCCAGGTCACAGGGAATAACCTTGACCTTGGCATTCACTGCTTTTTTGGGGGTTTTTTTATCTTTTTCCTGACATGGCACTACAGACTTCAGCAGAGAGCCATTTCCCATCCATCTTCTTTGCTCTTCTGCTGCCACCTCTTTGCTGTTTCAGCTGCAGAGAAGGCAGGGCAGGCAGCTGATGCTGTTTCTGATGTGTTGGGAGACGCGAGCAACACTGTGGCTTTTACGTTAGTAAAGAGTCGCTAGAAGTTTCTTCACATTTCTTGTAAAGCATGAGGTGAGGCAAAAGAAGGCTGGATAATTTATTGTTTGAAGAAAATAAGAGGGAGGAGTAGAATGTTATTCTTATATTTTTTCTTTGAGCGCCACACCTCCAATTTATCTATGAAAGCTTCAGCTATTTTAGTGTCATGAGAAATGCCTCTTCTCTCTTTGATGATTTTTTTTCATTGGCATGTTACCATGTGCACTTGGTCTAGAAAAAAAATAAATTTAGAAAATAAAAATTGTGATTGTTCTAACTGGACTTTGTTTAGGAAATAGGAGAAACCCTTAAGACTTCCCTTCCAGAGAGACATGGAAGTGTCATATCCACAGTGTTTTGTCTAGGCCTGGCTATGGTGGTCTGGAGAGAGCCCTTTGGCTTACCTGACTCACTGATGCAGGGATTAGGGTTGAGGAATATTCAAGAGAAGTTTTTTGATATTACACCCTCTCTATAGGGTTGTGTGGGCTGGGGTGAGTATGACTGGCATAGAAATAATAATTCAGTCACTGTATCTGGACCACTAGAATGACATCCGGGAAAAACAAGACTGGTCAAGGATGCCTGTTTCTATATTTAATAACTGTTTCTAATATTTAATAACTGTTTCTAATAACTGTTTTTAATATTTTCGGGCATTTAATATCATAACTGATGGAAAGAAAAATGATATTCCAGTTCTACTTCTTCTCCCTGTATATACTGGCAGGACTGCTTTTATTGTATCAAAACCTGTTTCCTTGTGATGAATAATTTTTTTAAGCAAGTGAAAACACAAAAATCTCCCCTATCTCCCCTAGTAGATGTTTGTAACTTTAATTGTGCAATATGCTCTCAATGTTACATCTTTATTATGTCTCTTTCTTTCATACCACACCTTCATGATTCTGTTTCTTCTGTAGTTCTGAGATAAACAATGTCTTTGATACTGCTGGGTTCTACTGTTTCACAGCTTTGGTCAATACCAATCTCATGTCCCTGTGCTAGTTAGCTTGTAGCTCTTTTCACATCTTTTTCTGCTTCAGTGGCTGTTGCTTTGTGATGCCCTCTGTACTCCGCTTTGATCTAACTTAGTTGCTGTCAGATATGTGCATAACAGTTTTAAGAACAATGGCAAGCTCAGTTTTTCTACTTGCCTTTAATCACAGGTGGCCCATCTGCTGGTCTTTGTGTCTTGATTAAGAGCAGTTAAAAAAATACCACTAAAACTCTTGACTATTGCTAAACTACTGCACCTCATTATCTATTTCATGCTGCAATCTCGTCTGGCCACAAAATGTTCTGGTGATTGTATGGCATAGTAATAAAATAAAACACATATATTTTTCAGGTGGGTCATAAAAACATGCTTCCTGGGAAAACATTCAGTATTTTTATTTGAAATGGAAATTGAAAACTTCTGTTGTTTCTTTGTTGTTGGGTTTGTTTTGTTGTTTCTTTTTCTTTCTTTTCCTTAGTATCTCCCTCTTCTTCCTCTGCTCTTCCTGTTTTCTGACATTGTTGATTCTTTTGCATGCCACCTGAGCCAGAGTGAGCATTGCTGGGCTGGAGCTCCAGATGATATGCAAAAACCTGTGCCAGGACACAGAGCAGGAAAATCTCTTTTTGTAGGCTTTAATAGTTTGTAATTGCCAAGTTGGGTGTAGTAACAGAAAAAACAACAAAAATTGGTCTGCTCATCTTGCTAATTCCCCAGCTCTCTGTGCTTTCTTTCTGCACAGAACATCTGTAAAACTAGATCTGAACTGTGCTGTCATTCCCACCCTGATCTATACCTGCCCATCTACCCTACTTCTCTCCTTTGAGATTATCTTGCATTTTAAATCAATGCCAATTGATTAAATGGGGCTCTGATGCTCAAGATAAACAAGCAGTTAAGGGTAGACTGTCTGTGTTTGAGCTTTCTATATGGATTTCACTGCCACAATCACTTGAAACAAGGACCATTGGATTCTTACCTGAAAAATAACACTCAGGAATATGACTTGAAAAGAACAGTAGTCAGAAATAGATGGTCTGCTGAATTAAAAATCCAGCAGTTTGATGAATTAAACCCTCACTGCACCAGGTAATGAATGGAATGTAGAGAGTTCTGACTTTCAGCTGGTCACCTGTGATAGAAAGCAAAGGATTAAACCATAACCCTCATCAGCAGTTTAATGTCACAGCATGGATTTCTGTGCCTAGCTGTTCTGTAACAGCTTATGCACACCTTTTCCTATAGTGATATCCTTTCTATGATATAACTCACAGGCCATGAAACTTGAAAATTTTAAATTGAAACTTCTTATTCAGTCTTAAATTTGATGTGATGTGGGTTGTCATGCCAGCAGTACCTCAAACTCTACTTAAATGAAAATTTTACCTTATATATTTATCACCCCTTCCTTCAAATTTTGTGGCGGTGTTTGGTGATGTTCCCAGAATTTGGAGCCATCCTGATTTCCATCTCAGGGAAAAAAATGACAAGTCTGAAACCTTATTACTTCATTCATCTCTTATAAACAGCTAGAGTCACCTACTGTTGCACTGAATTTAATAGCACATTTATTCCATAAAATACAAGTTATATTTTGTAATACTTTTTCATCATGGATCACCACTTCTTCGGCTTATGTTGTCTGTTATTCTGGCACAAATACAACTTCAGTTTGTAAGGGTAGCTTTTATGTATTTTTGCATATTTGCCCAGCAAAACTATGGGGAAGTGGTATAAAATCTCTTTTTGCTGTCTTCCGTGTGAATAGGGGCCCATGTCTTTTCCCCCTCTTTTATTCTACATCCTGACCTTCTACAGATACAGTTGATGAGGTGTCTTTCATCTCTGCTGCACCTTGGAGTTTATATTTAGCATCTCTGTACATAAACATATCCTGTTCCTTGCCATCCCTGAACACCCACCACAAACTTCCTCTGCCTTTCTCACTGTCATGTTCCTTCAAACAACTGCTATCTATTTTAGACATTTTCTTTTTTTTTTTGTTGTACACCCTGAAAATTCTGCTGCTTGCTGTTTTTCTCATGAAAATGTTCCCACACAGTTGATTTTCTTTCTTTCTTTTTTTTTTTTTTCAATTATGATACTCAGTGAAGCAAGTCCTGCTTGTTATTTTTGCTCTTCTTGACCTGCTCCATTGACATGGTGCTCTAATGTGGTACTGCCTTGGTGGTAGACCCACCTTGGTGGTGTCCCAGTTTTTCAGAGGGACACCATAGTTATGGACATAGAGTGGAATGGTAATGTAGGAAGGAAAAGCTGCACTTCAATAAGTTTTCTCTGGGAGTGAGGGAGTTTCTATAAAGCAGAATTTTTTCTCTTTAAATTTGTTTTTGCTTTTTAAAAGATGTGTTGCCTTAACGAGATGCCAAGTCCTTGCAACCCTAGCATCATTAGAAGTTCTCTGAGTGGCAGAAGTACTTCACCTTTTTTCTCAGAAGCTATCTTATGTTTCAGTGCTCTTCTGAGTTTCCCAAATGTCATGTTATTTGGCTTTTTTCACACCCCTGACCATCTCAGCAGCACGGTCACTATCCAACCTCTAGAGCTGATCTACTTAACACCTCATTAAAAAAAAAATATGCTCAGCTCATCTCCTCTCACTGCTCTTCACTTGTCAACAAGTTCTGCTTTTTCCCCCTTTATATACAGTCCTTTTGGTGCTCAGTATTTGTCAATCATTATTTTTCACCCTGTGGTGCAGATTTCTCATGCTGCTCTTATTAACCATCTCAAGGTTGTTATGTACCACAGTTTTTTTAGCTTACGGTATCTATCCATATATGGAAATTTTGTTCTTGTTAATCCTTGATGTAGAATGCTAAAGCCAAGGCATAATAACATATTCAAATATATTTTCCCCCATTGTTTGGTTGGGGTTTTTTTGTTTCTGAATATAATAAACATACTGCTATCATTTTGTAATAGTTCTCAGAAACTTTTTTGTTGCACTTTTTCTGAAGAAATTATTTCTTGTTTGCCTAGATGATTCAATATTTCTTTAGAGAATCTATAATAATATCTAAATGAAAAAATGTTAACATTAAGCTTTCAAATAAAGAACAATGTTTTTGGTGTTTTATTAGTTGGTTTGTTTTTATGCTGTGAAGCAGTTAAAACAAAAAAAAAAATAGACAATTTTCCTAATATTTTCCTCAACAAAAAAAGATGTAGATTCATTATGGGGCATGCCATCCTTGTAATTTATTTTAAATATACAAGTAGCATTTTTAGCTGTATTTGTGTCCTTTAATACATTTCATTATGCTTTTATTATACTAGGCAAAGAGATGTGTGATCAGAATGTTTCTTGAAACTGATGATAAGTTGGCCTGATGATAGGGGTAGGTGCTTAATGATGTTTTGGACCACTGGGGAATAATGGGCAAGTGAATAAAAAGTGATTTAAAAAATATTTAACAGTTCATTATTTCTTATGTAGCACAATTGTTTGGCTTTTTTCCCCTATGCATAAAACATGTGGTTGTAGTTTTGGGGAACACCAGAGCCAACTATTAAGTGCTGACTATGAGAAGTTGACTATTGTGTGTTTGAGTAGCCAAAAAATTAGTGGTGATGTTTGTGGCTGTCACCTGAACATAAGACCAATAAAGTTTCTGAGAAACTGAAGTTTCTTGGTACCTGACAAGGTTCAATAATTTGTCTTACTACTAGCAGCTGGAAATCTACTTTTCATCCCCAAATATGAATGATAGATTTTGAAGACTGCAAGGGCATTGAGAACAAAGCTGAGTGTCCCAGGACTAGATAAGAAAAATTGCATAGCATTTTCTAGGAGATCCAAAGCTTCTGTGATCTTGGTGTTCTGGGGCTTTCATTCCTCCAATATAGTGAGATACTTTGGCACAGGAATATTTTTTTTTCAAGGAAGTACCTCAAACAGTTCTGCATTTAGCACACTGAAAGCCATGAGATCCTAGACACAGGCTACAGTACTCAATCAAAATGTTGAATTATTAGGAAAATTTTCCTGTGGAATCAGTTTAGCTGAGCTCAGTAACTAGAATGCAGTTATTCTCATACTGATGTGTGTGTGAACCCCAGTTTTAAGTTCAGGGTTGTATTTTCCCCTTTAGCCTAAGCAAGACAGAGCTGCTTTTGACTATACAGAGGAATGAGAAATGAGGGTGAAGAAATATTATTATATGCTCTATGGCCCTGATACAGCCTTCTCATTTTCTGTTTGAATATTGGCTGAAACGGAAAATCTGGTCTTCATTTTTAACATTCTGGATAAAAAGGACACCAGAGACACCCTCTCCTGAAGTAATACATTCTTTCATTATTTTCTACCTCACAGACTGTTGTCTGTACAGGTGCTGTGCTGGAAAATGTGCTCAGAGGACAGTGCTTGAAATAAAAAACACACTTATCTCATCCTAGTCAAACTAACATTCTTGGAACCCCCTATAAAATCTCCACAGCAGAATATGATAATTTGATTATATCAGAAGTCTGCATTTAAATAATTCCTGTCATAGTTAAAAAGTGAAGAATAATGCAAAAAGGGAGTGGAAATGATGGAGGACAATATTCTGACTACATCCATCACCTCTTAACTATACCTGTGTATTTAGGAATGCAATCAATGTCATAACAGCAATGGTCTTTATAGAAGCTGTGCATAATGAATCATTTAGGTTGACAATTTATTGAAGGCAACTGTTTGTTTCACTTCCTCATTTTTTTTCCTAATTCTCTAAATACTGTTGATGACTTCAGTTTTATTTTTAAGAGACTGCTAGCTACACCAGAATAAATAGTTCATTGCTATAACTATGCTGGGTCTGTGAAAAAGAAGAGAAAAAAATATTAGCCCAGCAAATGTCTTGGGAGATGAATTATTTTCTTCCTTCCCTGCCTTGCTCAAGAGTGGGAGCTACAAAGTGCTATATTGCTAGGTTTGCTATCACCTCACTGCAGCAGATGCCATTATTCATAGGAGAGCAGCTGAGGTCAATTCCATGTGCTTTGTGGAAAGAACCCTACTGTTCATCCCTTACAGTCTTCTAGACTGTGAGCTGTAGCAAATGGATTAGGGAAACAGTCTATTCCATCTCCATGAGGTATAGTTTGGACATTGAGTTGACCTTCTGTTTCTTGGTGCAATCTCATGTATACCATGAGTAAGATTTTTGAGAAGTCTTAAAAGTATAAGGTGAAACAGCTTTTTCTTTTTTTTTAAATCAGATTAAATTTAATCAAAATAGGAGGGTAAAATGTCAGGTAGATTCTGGAAAACTTCAAATACCTTTGTGGTTGATAGAAGCCTAAGGACATTCACTGAAATTGCAACATAGTTTATTCTTAGCAATTAGAGGGAAATTAGCCATACTTCAGAGACAACATAAAAATTAAATGTCCTGCACATCAAACTGACATCTTAGTCTTGGAATACCAAGTGTGTTGCATGCAGTGTTGTAGTTTTTTCAGTCTCAATACTCTGATCAATAAATGCACATCTAGGCAGCTGTGGTGACGAAGGACAGCCAACATCTTTCCTTCAGATATTTGATGTTGAATAGAGAGTATGAAACATCGGCTACATTTATGCATCTTCCATTCCAAATACCCAGTGCTGGCTATTTGTGAGCTTGGCCTCACTTTAACATCAACTTAATAAAAGATTTTCAGGGCAGATGCAAAGAACGCTTTGCAAACCAGAGAAAATGTCCCTGAACTGCAATTAATTTGATTAGTTATGAAAAAGTTGTGAAGTATCTTTAGCCCCTTAATTGAAAATCTGTAATAATTTCATGCTACATAGAACTGAGTGTTCTTCATGCTCTTTTTTGATGGGATGATCTGGAATCCTTAATGAATGCAGTAAAACTATAGACAAGGAATGTTAGGTTTTCTTTTCTATTTTATTCAAGACTGCAAAATATCTCATTCAGTCAACAAAGTGAAACGGCTGATGGAGAACATGAAAAACATATTTTAACAGTAACAGCTCAGGAGAGAATTTCATAGTACTTGTAAAGCTTGCTGAACTGTTAATTTTCCTGGAGCTGTTTAAGTTCCACAGGGGCACTGTTTCTTCCCTTTGGCCACATCTACTTGGCTTTTTATCAGTAATGTGCTATCCTATATCCATTACACCTACCTACTTTAAGCTCTGCTCTTGCATTGCATTAAAACCCATATGAAATATTCATTAGAAGAATGTGGAAAACTGACAGACAGCCCCTTCTTAAAGAAAATGGAATTTTACTACCTCAACTGGAATTATATGGTCATATTAATCCTTCAGGTATGTCTCTGCATCTCACAGAACCTAAAGGTTTACCTAGAGGATTACTCTTTATTTTTTAAATGTTATAAATAATTTGCCATTGAAAAAATAATTGTTAAATTTATTCTTATTATGCAGTTTTTGTAGGGAAAAAGAAGAAAAAGTCTCAGGCTGAAAATCCAGACCTTTTGGAGAGTGAATGTAAAAAATATGGATTAGCACTCTGACACTGTAAATGTTTTAGAAAGGTAGAAAGGCAGCTAATACTCCAGGTATGGCTGATCCTGTATGATTTTATTCATATGAGAAGTGGAAATGTATTACCTTTGGAATGTACACCCTGTTTCCACTCTCTGCCTTGCTAGTTGAAATGGGTTCTTTTAAACTAAATATTGTCTACTCTTGGGTTAAACACCCCCCACCTTAGTCCTTCACAGTGTAGGCAGTTTAATTTGCCTTGTGGTGGCTACATCACATTTCACTGAGCACAAGGTTAAGATCTTTCATGTACTGCAGATCTGGACCACCATATATTTTAGTACTGCAGAGCAGCTGCACGGGCTGACCAGCATGAGTATGGGAGCACCGTGCCGTGTTCTCAAATGTGTCTATTTTCTTCCTCTGTCATGTCTAATCAGCACCAGTGTCCCTGCAGCGACTCCTCAAAGAGTTCAGACTCTGGATTTAATACGGCTGGAAGTGACTTGGTGTTGACTGGTTCCATGGCATGCATATATTTTCTATTGTCCTTGATTTATATAGAACAATTATCAAATTCTTCACCAGACCAGGTGTGTGGTGTTGTATTAAGTGGTAGAGGAGGTGACATTTCACTTAGCAGAAATTACCGTACACCTTTGCTTTTCAGAATTTGGTGATTCAAGTCTAAGACTTTCCAGTGCAATGCTGGATGTGTTTCAAGTCCATCAGTAGCTGACTTGGTGTGTGTATGGCAAATTTGCTTTTGGCAGCACAGTGGAAAGCCGCATTTGTATTTTTCTCATAACACCATGGACAAGTCCATGTAGCGTATTTCTTCTTGTCAGTTATTTACAATATGTAATTGAAATGACACCTTCTGCATTTAAGAAAGACATGTATGCTGTTCATACCAAGAGTACTTGGTCTTGTCAGAAACTTTCCAATGGGGGAAGTAAGAGAACATATACATTTGCTATGAAGATGTATTACTATGTTAAAAGAGGTAAGTGTGGGTATCCACTGAATTATCCTTTAATGATAATGAGAATGATAATGATCCAACAGTGGATTCATTTTGTCATATTTTTTTTATTGGTTCACAAAACCAAAGTTTAATGACACATGATTTTTTATTTGGGTGCAACCATAGATCTTATTCTTATAAGCATTCAACATCATGCTGTGTCTCATTAACCTGTGATCACTGATACAAGAACATGGCCATATATGGGTGTATTGGCTTTGAGTGACAAGGTTTGGGTAGCTGGAAGGCTACAGGCGTGGCTTCTGTGAGAATCTTCCAGAAGCTTTCCCCTTGTCTGACAGAGCCAATGACAGCTTTCTCCAAGACAGACCCACTGCTGGCCAAGCCCAAATCTACCAGTGATGGTAGCAGCACTTCTGTGATAACATATTTTAGAAGGGGAAAGAATTACTGTGCAGAAGTAATTTCAACCAGAGAAGAGTGAGAACGCGTGAGAGGAACAGCTCTGCAGACTCGCAGGTCCGTGCAGAAGGAGGGGAAGGAGGGTCTGCTAGCACCAGAGCAGAGATTCCCCTGCAGCCCCTGGTGCAGACCATGGTGGGGCCCCTGTGTCCTTGTGGCCCACTGAGGCCCATGGGGCAGCAGAGAACTGCCTGCAGCCCATGGAGAGAGGATCCCATGCTAGAGCGGGTTTCCTGGTAGGACTTGTGACCCTGTGGGGGACCCACACTGGAGCAGTCTGTTCCTCAGTTACTGTCCTCAGTGGAAACATTAGAGCAGTTCATGTGGGAAAGACTCACTTTGGAGCAGTTCATGGAGCACCCTCTCCTATGGGAGACCAGTAGGACTTCCCTCTCTGAGGAGGAAATAGAGGCAGAAACACCTGGGATGAATCGACCCTAAACCCTATTCCCCATCTCCGTGCACCATTTGGAGGCAGGATATAGAGAATCAGGAATTAAGTTAAGCTCAAAAAGGAGGAAGAGATGGTGAAAGGTTGTAATCATTTGATTTGCTTCTCATTGTTTTACTCTGATTTGGGTAATAAACTAAATTAATTTCCCCAAATTGAGTCTGTTTTGCCCATGATAGTAATTGGTAAGTGATGTCTCCCCATTCTTATCTCAACTCATGATCCATTCATTGTACTCTCTCCTGTCTCTCCAGTTGAGGAGGGGAGTGACAGAACAGTTTCTGTGGGCACCGGGCATCCAGCCAGGGTCAAACTACTACAGTGGGAATCTACAAAATAGTTGCTGTCAAATAAATGCTGCAAAATAGTATTTTTTTTCCCCCAGGGTTGAGAGTGTCAGTTGTAATAACCCTCTGTGACAATATTCTTACTCCAGAAGGAGTGTCCACACAGGGACTTGTTCTAGAAGAGGAAACTAGCAACTAGGTACTCTAAGAGGAGTCATGAGTTAGGCTGTGGCTTGCTTCTGAAAAAGACTTCACTCATTGCTCTTAAAGTCTTCCCTCCTATGCATGGCAACATAACTACTTGCTTTGTTAAAGAGCCTGGAAATCTATGTCATCTGTTAATGCCAATCTTGATTCAGAAAACAGGGAATATGAGGGTACTGTAAATGTTTTCTCTAGTGCCTCTCAACAACTATGTTACATATTGTCACATTAATTAATAGCTTTTGTACTATGCAAATAATAAAGTACATACACACACAGACCTGCACAAATTGTGCAACATTCACTTGGACCTGGCAATAAGTTACAAAGTATCCTGTCCAAGTGGTGAAGTTGCAGGATGGTTTTGGATGTTAAAATAAAATTCTGGTAATTCCTATTGGCTTATAGATAATTCCATCATTTATGTCACTCTTTTTGCTTTATGACCTGGTCCCTATTAATGTCTAACTAAATACTATTAAATAACTAACTTGTCTCATAATGTTGGACAGTTTTTGTCTCCCTCTGTATCATAGCTTCTTGGGCTTACCACTGAAAATTGTACTGGATGTTTGGTGTTCAACACTTAACTGAAATTTATAAAACGTTACTAGCTTCAGCATGCAGTGTCCTCATGTTTGCCACTTGCTCTTCTGCCTCTGACTCTTAACTCAGAGCCAACTCTTGCTCCTTTTTTCCTTCCTAGATATATATCAACCATGGTAGTTGATCCCCAGTGCAAATTTGTTTCAACTGTTTGAAACTTACCTGAGTGGGGTTATCAGATTCATCTTTTAAAGGGTAAGTGGGGTAAGTGGTACTTTTGTACATAACCCTCTACTAACACAGTCTCTAACTAAAGCTAGAAGAGAATCCAATATTTCATTCCTTATTGACTGAGAAGTACTATGCTCAGTGTTGAATTTTGGAAGGGACAATGCCAGTAGTAGTGTGCAATGCTTGTTCCTCACTGACAAAAGCATTGTACATTTTAATGATTTGCTTGTTTCAGAACATTTTTTTCTCCCAATACAAGCTGGATAAAGCAATTTAGGAAGCAAAGTGCCAGACCAGGGTGGTCTTGTTGGTCAGAGAAGTTTGACTCCTTCAGATCCTTCTGAAGCCTGTAGAAATAGCTTCTGTGACATCTCAGTTTTCTTTCATGTGACACAGAGACCATGACACACTTCCTGCTGGAACATGAAAGCATCTGAAACTGAAATCTACAGTAGTGTAATTACAAAACATTTTTATCAGATATTTTATTTTTTTTTTTCTTGGGCTTCTGAGCAGCAAGACCTTGTTATTTTCCTTTTTTTAAAAGGACATTTCATTTTTACTGGTTAAAATAATACATTCAGCTTTGATACTTCCTTATCTACACTAATGGTTTTACTGCTTAGGCAGATGATTTTCTTGGGGTAGGTGTCCTAAAAAATCTTTAAATGCTGTTCTGTTTAATACAATAAATATTTCTGCATACGACATAGTCATACCTTCATGCTGAAGTTTAAAGGATGATAAATTATTAAGTGGCCTGTAAAGCTGAATACCTTACTGAGTTTAATCCTACAGCTAGCATTTGTCCATCCCTCAAAAAACCAAAACAAACAAAAAAAATCCCAAAAAAACCCCACCAAAATACAAAACAAACAAAAAGCGAAACAAAAAAAATCTACCAAAAACCCCAAAAGCAACAACCAAAAAACTCAAACCTCTTGAGAGAAAGTCTGATGAATACAGCAGATGCCATGCATATTTTGATAATATTTATATTTCTTTCTGAGCTTGGTGAGAGCCTGTCCAAGAAGGTAGAAGCCTAGAGGTTTGGGAAATCCAATACCTGGAAGAAGTAGCAATCTGTTATTGTAGAGAGTGAATCTGTCCTGCGTAAGTTCTTACTTCAGCTAACTTCTTGTACCCTGGTTTTGATGGGTTAGAGCTGTGAGTGACAAAAGGCAGAGAATGATAACAATAATTCTTATTTTTATTACTATCCTGAGCCTGGCATTCTAATTTCAAATAGCTAGAAGTTCTTGCTCCAAATAGCACACATAGCAAAGTAAAAAACTGATCCTAGAAGAGGCAGGCTTTCTCTTAACTATAGACCCTCCTAATTTTAAAAGTACAGCCCTGGATATTGTAGGTTATGCAGAAGGACAGCAAATAATTTGTGAGCCAGTGTATACTGCTTGTGCTATCTGTAGGATGTCTGAAAGCATTAAAAATTCATGATCTTTTAACAAGGAGCTACAGCAGTAACAACATCAAGCTCCAGCAATAGTTTTCAGGTTAGTGCTTTGAAATATTTATTTTGTCTGATTTTAAAATGTTTAGTCTGGAACATTTTAAATTATACTTTCCCACTGTATATATTTGGCTTGTGGAGCCTGTCTCTTGAGCTCTGGACAAGTATGGACTGCAAGTTACTCTATTTTATTGTTTAGAAAACCAGTCTGTGGTAGAAGCCTAATGTAAAAAACAAAGTGTCCTTTTGAGAATGCCAGGGTCAAAGTGCAAGGCCAAAAAAAAGGGAAAATAAGATAATAGGAATCTTGTGAGAATTCTTTGGTGGGAATAGAGACCTCTGAAATCCAAGTACAGTGCAAATTTATAAGAGTGTCTGAATTCATGTGCTAACAGAAGAAAATATTCTGCGAAGAATCATGATTAAATTCTTAAATTAATGAAATAAGAAGATAGCAATCTTTTAACTACTTAACTGGCTTCTCCTTTGTTATGATCAATGGTAGTATAAAAGTTAATTTTTTATTATTTTATTGAGTATTTGCTTTTTCAAAAAATTGTTCAAATATTCAAGTAAACTGAGGCAACAGAATTGTCCAGAACCAAGTTAAAAGGAACATTAAAATGCCATTGTAAAATATATGGAAATTGAGCAATTAGAGCTGCCTACTTTGGTTAGGACTAGATATTTAAATGGTGTATAGATATGTGCATTGATATATACACCTGACAACTGGCTAGTACATTATATGGGAGTGGAATTAAGTATATATATATCAATATATGGGGATGGGTTCTTAATTCAACCACAGTTAAGTCAGTAGGAATGGGAAAAACTTCCTCATTAGGTATCATCCACTAGAGAACAAGTGAGACAAGTTTTTCTGTGGCCCATTTTCCTTTTTATGCTGTCCTTATCTGCTTGCTTTTCTCAGATATTTTTGCCTTGCCTTTTTTCCTATTAAGGGCCAACTTCATTTTCACTTACAAAAGAAAGTTACAGCTGTTGGAGTGAGAGCAGAGATTGGTTCTTGTTCTCAGGAGATATGTTTATGACCCTAGAGATATTTTCACTTGTGACAATAACAAGTGATGTGGCTAGTCTTACACATAGAGAGGTGGTTTTAGACAAAGAAACATTAAAAATCTTTTAGTAAAAGAATTGAAAATATTTTTGTCTTTTTTTTTTTTCCTGTAGAACCTAATGCAAACTCTCCTGGGTACATCACAATAAAACTTACCCTAGTGACAGACCTTCTCTAATCCAAAATTATGTCCAGCTACAACCAGTTCTCATGAATATTTGTTTATAAAAATTAAGATGACTTTCACCAGTATTTTTGGTATTCTTGAGATATGATGACATTTAATCATTAAAAAAGCTTTAGACATAGCATGGGAAAGTGCTCTATTTTCTATTACCATTTCCCTTCAATTATTATATAAGTGAAACCAGATAGACTGCAAAATAAAATCCACTCCACTGACATATTTGCAGCCTTCATATACACATATTCTCCCACATTCTGGTAAATGTCTCAGTCCCTTCATATTCTTTCCCAACTTTAACATGACCTTTAGAGCTAACCATATCTCTGTAAGCCTTTTTTTTGTTTGTTTGGGTTTTTTTTTTTATTTTTGGGGTTTTTTTTCTTTTTGGGTGGGTTTTTGTGTTTGTTTGTTTCTTTGTTTTTGTGTTTGTTTCTTTGTTTGTTTTGTTGTTGTTGTTGTTGTTTTGCAGGCGAATAGATAAGTAACTGCATTATTGAAAACAATTTAAAATGTTCAATAGATAGTAACTACTACAAAAAAGAAGGAAAGAGTGGCTCCTGCATTGGAACTGGAAGGAGAGTCCATGTTAAAAGCATTTAGAGTTTAACAGCATATCTGTGGTTTGGTGATCAGCTCCTAACAATTTGTTTAATGAGGAGACAGAGAAAAAGTTTGGGCTGTACCCCTACATCAATGGTATTGCAGTTCTCCAGTGAAGTGAACCTTCCACATTCTCTCTTGTGTCCATGCAGTCTGTCCCAGGTGACACCAGCTCGTCTGGAAGACCTGGATGTCCCCCCCATTTATAGCTGTAAGAAAAGAAGAAACCAAGTGGATCCATGGGAATGGTTAAGTATCCCTCCCTAAAGAAAACAAGGCACTGACTAAAGAAACCATTCAGGAATGTGTATTTACACAACCCATTACCCATGGAAGTAGAGCTTATTCATGAGCTTAAAGATGGATTATTCTTTCTGAAGATTAATATCCCAAATCAGGGTCTCCTGAGTCATAGCTGGGATACTTGCTAAATGCAGTCACAAAAATTCATCAGTGCAGATGTGATCAAGACTCACCAAGTTGTTCAAGTGTACAAAAAAATATTTAGTTCTAAGCAAGTTAGGGTATTGTAACAGATGTGGCTATAAGCTGTATTGCAAAAAATAAAAGTTTCTGATACATGTGTTCTATTTCTTCATGTCTGAAATACCTTAGGAAATCTTAAAATAGATTGGGAAACCTGGGCCCCCATTTTATGGCCTACAAAGTATATGGATAAGAGAAGTTTGGGGTTTTTATTGCTCAGCAATGCCATTGTGTATTTATATATTTTATTAGTGAAAGAACAAGCTGAAAGGAAGTATATTTGTGACAAGAGGACTGTATTTTTTAATAGGTATATGTTTGATTTCCTTCATAAAATATTGTTCAGCCTTTTTGATATATATACTTACGCACTACACTTCTTTTGTGTTACTTCACTGCTTTGTCTGATGTATGACTTGATTTTTTCCCAGTACAAAACATTTTTAGTTGCACTAGATTTGTGATAGTGTTTAATGGAAGCACAGAAAACAGAATGGGTATATGTGTGGGGATAAAGTTAGCATGACCACAGGACTCTTGGTAGCCATAAAAAGAAGTTGAAGAAAGAAGATTGACCCATAAAGTATATAAGCAATGTAAGGACCTGTGCAATGGGGCTTTAAGCAACCTGGTCTAGTGGAAGGTGTCCCTGCTACAGGTGGGGAGGATTGGAATTAGGTTATCTTTAAGGTCTCTTCCAACCCAAACTGTTCTGTGATTCCACAATTCTATGAGTCTCTGGAGAGGAAAACTGAGTTTTGGGGAAGATATCTGGAAAGCACCAAGATGTTAAAGAATTGTAAATGGTTTTGGGTACATTTGGTGAGTTGAGGCCCACCTAGCTCATTGCACCCAGAAGGATGATGCAGAATACAGCTTTTTTACAGACTGTCTGAGGGAGAGAGCTGATGAGCTCACTGGAAAAAGCAGGAGTTGCAGCAGAAGAAACAGAACTGCCAGATAGCCTTTAGCCCCCCAGCATTTTGGTGAGTCATGCTGGAGAGAAGGTAATTGGTGGTAGCTGTGCTTTATTTAGTTTCTTTAGTTACTATGTGGAAACCACCACTTGTTTCTATTAAGAACATGTTGTTTAAGTGGGATTAAGAATTGAAAAGAAAGCCACAAGGGCTCCCAGCCAAACAGAATATATCCATCTACAGTTCAGCAATGATAAGCCAACACTAGAATTACTAGGCCAAGTTCCTCCACGGTGTAAATTAATATAAGTAAGCCCGAGACACTGGTGTTTGAAATGAGGCTGTATTTCCTCAAAATTTAATTGATACAAAAAAAGCTCCTTGTTGTGTGCTTGTAGAGGTTCAGTATTAGCATAAGAAATTAGGGAATTCTGTCTGGATGGACATAGCCTGCTGAAAATAAGGTTCATACAAAGAAGGAAAGCTACCAAAGAGGCTGTTTTTTTGTTGCCTAGAAGATGAGAACTTTTAGCAACTTTCATGTTTCTGAAAACATGCAGCTCTGCAGTGGGAGAAAAGGCAAGGAAGTATCCCCTACTCTCTTGTGCTACTGAGCTCATCAGGGGAGGGACTTGATTTTGAAGAAGCGTTACTTCTTTTTAAAATGAGGAAACAGCTGGAAGTCACTAGATGAAACTGCAATACAATAAATACCTACAGCACAAAAAGGTTTAACACAGAAAAATGTAGATATCTTTTTCTCTCTATTCTTCTTACAGTTGATGCCCAGGCCTAAATATTTAAATAGTTGCACTAGTTATTCAGTAACTTATTTTATATAGGCATTTGCTTTGCCTCATGTTGCCTCATCCAAAATTAGCTTTAGTTTCTTGCCCACTGATTTCCTAGTATCCTGGGAAATCATAACACACTCAAAAAATAGAGTGTTTTCTTTCTCAGCTGTAAACTGACGATTTTATCCTGAATTAATTAATTCTCTGAAAGCTTGAGAGCTGTGCAGTGGCTTGCCTAAAATTACATAAATGGTCCCAGACGTTGTCTGCAACTGTCTGATGTCCCTACCAATCAGAAGATGATTTATGTCTATAAAGTTCTGGATTGCTCTCAGTTTAAAGGAACTTCAAAGACCTCTGCAGTCTCTGGGGACAGAGTTGCATCCTTGTGACTTGATACACAAGCTAAAGAAAAATTGATATAGCATGGAAATATATTGTCAAAGACCTATCCATTATTTACTGTTGATCGATGCTGAAAGTTGAAGTTTAAAAGTTGAGGTCAACAGTTCTTTGTCTCAGATATTTAATGGAAAACAATCAGAAGACTTGGAGCTGGGAGGACAAGAGGTCCATTTGATGAAGCACCAATTGATCACTCTGTGACTTCTCCCTTTGGGAGTGGTTGTGTGACAGAAGTTTGATTCATTATCTGTCCTGTGCAGACGGGGTGTAGTGAACGCTTTGTTGTGTTCACCTTTATTTGATTGAGCACTGAGGACTACTAGGTCATATGGAAGGAAGGAACAGACAGGAGTGTAAACAATTGAGAAGATGCATGGGGTTGTGGCTACTCTCTCAGAGTAGCCTGAATAATATATATTATTATAAATAAATAAATATTCAGATGAGCCTGAATATTTAGCCCTAATTCTGATTACATGGGGTTTAATGCAATGTCATGAACAGAATAATCTCTGTGTGTCAAAGAGATGGCACCCTCTGTATTATGGGGAAGGCACTGGCAGGAAAAGCAACAGGTCACTTACCATCCTTTAAATGAGTACCAGCCTCCATAATAGCCTCATACACTAGGAATGCTAGTTTTGATGACCTACTTTCTATAATATACTTCCTCAAAAATAAAATGACTCTGCAAGGACAAGTGAAAGAAGAACTGGGCACAGAATGTCTAATGCTGTGACAAAAAAACCCCAAACAACCAGGGTCTGTGATTACACTGTGCTTGTAATGGAAGTCTTTGGAAAAAGTGTACAGAACTTAAGCTAGATCATGGAGAACCTCTACTAGCTGACAACAAGAATATCAGCACAGGGGTGCTGAGGCTATTTGGTAGTATCTGGAATGAGAGACGGGTATTGCAGAGCTAAGTGCAGCAGGGTAGCTGATGGATGCCTGAGAGCAACGCTGTTTTGCTCGAGGGCTTTCCTGCTGGGCACCACACACACTTGGTCTGCCAGCTGCTGCAGTAGTAGCAAGAGAGATTCAATGAAGCAGCAAAGCAAAAACCCGCCAAAAGGGCTGGAATAGTGTAATTTTCTGTTTCCCAGGCTCTTGATGGTATTTTAAATATAAAGGCTAATTAAATGGCTGAATTCTTAGGAAGGAAAGGAAACATCTAATGGCATTTTTAAAAATTGCTCTCTGCACAAAAAGGGCTATGTTCTTCATACACCTTTTTAGAAGAAATTTCAGCATCATCAGTAGGACTTTTGCAGTATTTGAAGGCACACTGTTGTATTTAAGGAGGGTCCATTTGAGGTGACACAATTCTCTTTCAGATAACTTACCTTAGAATATATGAATTGTGGCTGAAAATGTGGTATTTTAAACCATTTCCCACTCAATTTCTGTCTTCAATCCCACAAGGACATTGGTATAAAATGCATGGGATTCCAGGAGCTTTTTAGGCTTGTCTAGACCTGCACGAGAAATCATAAACAAAATGACACTTGTAATACTATAATACTGATACGCTTGTGCTTGCTAATTTTTGCAAAATTATACCTTTGAGGACAAGTGAAGTTAATCATATTTGGTTTAAGAGACAACAGAAATTCATGTCTGATATTGGAGATATTAATAATGTCTAATTAATATACCCATTAAAAGTTTGTAAGATTAATCTAGCAAGCAAATTGTAACCGAGTTTAAATTGAAATTTTTTTCTAAAATTGGTTTTACAGATTTTAGGAAAGGATTTTAAATAGAATGCATTTAATAAGAAATCCCTGGAAGTATTATTTGTATGAAGTAGCAGGCTGAGGGATTGGTAAGAGGATCCTAAATCTTTTTCTTTACCTTACCAGTCTGACTGCAATCCTTCAAGGATTTAATGAATAATCCTTACAATATATTGACTAAACGCTAAGATACATTAAATGTCTAGGTCCTGGATTGGTTCAGCTGAGCAGTTGCCCATGCTGTAGAAAGAGCTGCTGTTCTCTGACAGGAATTGCTCCTAGAAGGAATGCCAGATCCCCTAGAAGATCATGGGGGAGAGAGCAAGGATTGAAGGGGAGGAGAACAGGAAAGATCACCGAGATTGTGGCCAAGCTCGTCAATAAAAACCAGAGCCCAGTGGCATGGACTGGGTTGTGTGCACACTGTTTAGGGAGAGCTCCCTGCAATTACACAGCATTTTCTTCTCTCTCTTGGGCATCACAGGGACTCATGACATCATTGTTATTTTGGTGTGTAATTTTTTTCTACTCAAAGATTCTGGAAAAACTGGGAGGGCTTTGTTGTTTCCAGTTACTGAAATGTTTTGTAGCATGAAATTGAAGGTATTTGTTATACGTATGGATGTATTTTGTGGGCATGCTGGAGTGTTTCAGGGAGCAACATCCAAAGTGGTTAAAGACTTAAGATAACCTGTTCACAAAAATATATGGCAATTCAGACACTGAGATTTTTTGTATAGTGAAGAGTGAGTACATTTTACATCTAGAGATGGAAAAAAGGAGAAGCTGCTTAAGCCAGAAAGAAAGTCTGAGGATAGATGTTTGGTTTTTTTTCACATTTAGACATTTTCTTGTGGGTGAGGCAAAGACCTATGTATTGATAAAGCTGGGATTTTATGATTGTATCAATTTTTTTTACTGAATTACTCAAATTGTTTCTGTGAACATGAACTCCTGACTTATTTTTTAGCTCTAGCAATGGCAGAGCAGTTAGTTTTATCTCCTTGACAAAAGCAAGAAGTACAAATTAAAAGGCTTGTTTGCACATAAACACATGGCATGTACATAAAGACATGGCATGGGACTAATTTGCAAAATCTCAGGCATGGAGAAGAGATGGATTGCAAGATTTGCAGCTTGGCTAGATTGGCCTGTGGGCATACACAAAATTATGTGATTTACTTTGGTGGCTACAGCGCAAAAGCCTGCAGCCTCTAAAGTGTTCAGCTGCTTTTCCAAGGGAAAACTTATTTGTGCTTAAGTACCAGATTTGGTTTCTGTTGGGGATTTTTTGACAAATGTAAATTTTGTGTATGTAGTAATGTAGTAAAATTTAAGTTTTATTTCTGTGATGTGGTTATGGTTGCAGAGTGAGTCTGTCAGGAAACCTGAATCCCTTGCTGGGGTGTAATTAATGAGCTGTAACTTACTCCTCTCCAAGCCCACTGAAATCACAGGGATCTCTTTTTGTGTTAGACAATTGAGTGGCTTTTTGTGTTAGACAATTGAGCGGCTGAGGTGAATGACTCCAGTACCAATGTGATCCATATTGGGCCGCTCTAGGTGCACAGGGTGGATACACAAACTAGGGAAACAGAAGGATCTGGACAGACTGGGCCAATGAATAAAGGCCAGTAGGATGACATTCAACAAGGCCAAGTTCTCTGTGCTGCACCTGGGTCACAAGAGGCCCACAAATTGCCACAGGCTGGAAAGAGTGGCTGGAATGCTGACCAGCAGAAAAGGATCTGGGGATGCTGATTGGAAGTTACTGCACCTGAGCCAGCAGCGCCCAGGTGGATAAGAAGGCCAATGGCCCTGGCCTGTATCAGTGATAGTGTGGCCAACAGGACCAGGGAAGCGATCCTTTCCCTGTACTTGGCACTGGTGAGGCCACATCTCAAATCCTGTTTTGGGTCTTTGACTTGAAGAAGGACATTGAGGTGCTGGATGTTTCCAGAGAAGGGCAGTGGAGATGGGTAAGGGTCTGGAGCATAGGTCCTATGAGGAGCAGCTGAGGGAGCTGGAGATGTTTAGTCTGGAAAAAAGGAGGCTCAGGGGGACCTTATCATTCTCTACAATTGCCTGAAAGGAAGGTGTAGCCAGGTGGGGGTCAGACTCTTCTGCCTAGTGGCAGGTGGCAGGACAAGAGGGAATGGCCACAAGTTGTACCAGGAAAGGTTTAGATTTTAGAAAAAAATCTCTTCACCAGCAGGGTTGTCAAGCATTGGAACAGGCTGCCCAGGGAAGTAGTTGAGTGACCATCCCTGGAGCTATTTTAAAGATGTGTGGATGTGGCATTGAGGTATGTGTTTAATGTTGGACAGTGCTGGGTTAATGGCTGGGCTTGATGATTTTAAAGGTCTTTTCCAAGATAAACTTGCTATGCTTCTATGAATTTTGTGTTATACAATTGCAAGTAACTAAAACTTGTAGTTTTAGCAATTATTTCACCTTCTGCTGCACGTTAATAATTGAATGAAAAAGCTCATACAATAGGCACACTGAGTCTAACTAAAGGAGCTGAACATTTTTCATTGCAGTAATTTTATTTATCATTGCTTTGGAGACTGTCAGTGCAAGCCCACATTACAGAAGAAATAATGGTAACATGGCAGCTTTCAGGAGAAACAATTTCTTACCATGTAGCCTGGCTGCTTGAAATGGCCTTTATCATATGTTAAGGCAAGGTTAGAAACTTTTAATGGCATCTTGCCAAAATTACGACATTACAAAATTTCAGAAAATTATCAGTTTTTAGATGTACCAGAGGGTGAAATAAAATATGAGGAAATCCTATGAAGATACTCATATATTTAATAAGACAATTATATTAGCTAGGGGCTGCCAGGGTGTAACAGGCCTTTTTTAAAATGCAGCATGGCCCAGGTATTTGGGGAAGATTAGGAAGATTACCATGATTTCTAGCAACCTATTTTTTCTCTTCCTCAGGTCCCTACTATGTATTTTGTTTCAATCAGTGCACCATCCATGTTACATCTTCATAAAATTATATCAATTATGTAGGAATGAATTTATGAAATTCCAGATTTTCAGCTATTATGTTATACTGTACCAGTACTTGGGCCACAAAGGGATTCATGCTTATGGAAACAGTCCTTTTTATTTCCCATCCCCCCAGCTACACATTTCCAAACTTCCCTGAAAAACATGGAGTTTGTTTTGACCACATATAATTCTCCTCTAAAACTCTGTATATTTACATCACTATATTTATATCTGTTGTATTTTCTGTATTCATGAAGATACTACAAAACAGTTTTTTTAGAAATAGTTAAAACTCAAGAGGAATTAGAAAGGAAAATCCTTGCACGGAGCCATTCTTTGTGTAGTATAATTCTGTCATTTAAAAATATCAGCCAAATTTAACTTTAAAGTGACTGAAAACTGGAGTATATCCATGTATTTTGGAAATAATTTATTCACTAAATTTTAATTATCATTCATATCAATCTAAAGACTTCAGTATGAATTATCTGTAGAAAGTCCAAAAGCTGATGTGTTGGATCTGCTTTTCATTCCATTGTTTTAGTATAACTTATTTAATACCAATTTGAAGGTGAGCGATGTAAGGTAGAAAGTAGAGGGTGTTAGAGATTTTCAGAAGTTGTTTCATTTTTTTTAGCATCTCCCTCAGTGAATATAAAGCTCCCTGTGATCTATATTGTACCTGAACTTTGATTACATCAGGTTAAACTGGGTTTGCTTAATTAAAGAAGATGACAAAAATAAGTAACTATGTTCATCTTATGTAAAATCAAACCAAAGATTTTCTTATCATTTCAATGTATCTGACACTGGTCTAAGTGGAAGGAAAGACAATAATTTGCATATTTTAATCTGGGGGTTAGGGACCCCTGTCAGAGTAACAGCCTGGTGTGGGTCAGCCAGAAGAAATAGAGAGGAGAAAAATAATTAAAGAAGCAGTCCACTACAAAATGAAAATTGTCTCATTGTCACTAAAGGTTGTCTTCACACCCATCTGTAGGCAAGAGGTCAGCCAGGAAGTGAAGGAGGGTAGGGAGCAAATATATCTCACTAAGGACCAAAAGACAATTTTCTTCCCTTAGTAACAGGAGCAATTGTAATATATATTTATGAAGATCTCACATGGCATATCCCCGTTACAAAATACCAGGTGTCCTTTTACTAGCAGCACTGCAGGCAGCAAGTATATCTAAAGGTTGTCCTCAAAGACGAGCTGTGTACAGAGCATGAGGAGCACTGAATGAAATAACTAACTACAATTTATTGATTTTGAAGGCCAGGGGGCAGGAAAGGATTTTCAGCAAAATTAAGACTTCTCAGTAGAAACAGCTGCAGTGGTGGGGCTCATGTAAGCTCTTTGTCAGGAACAAGGGCAAGGCTGTAAGTTTTTCCTTTTTTGAGCTTACTAAGATGTCAAATGTAAAACAGTAATATGAACTTTTGTGCTTGGACCAGCTATAAATTCCATTGTCCCACAATATTGCTGAGGGGACGATAACCTTGTGAAAGACCTCCACATGAACTGTGGTTACTGTGCTTACATGCATATGTTTAAATCCTACTTAATATCACGTTTTCAGTTGAGTTTCGCATTAACCAGACCATGGCAACAGTAGGAGATGACATCAGGGCAGTGTTAATTTAAACTGGGTGGGTTTTAGGGAAAATTCTCATCCTGGCCCGACATCTTTCACAAGAAATGGGAAAGCTCCTGTTTTCTGCATTAATAGGCCATGGACACAGCCTCTGAATGTTGCAGGATCCTGCCTCTGTAAAATGAGTGATATGCCTCTCTTCAGGAGGGATTTGCCTCCCTTTTCGATTCCTCTGCTAGTCATGGGAGCTGAGTGTGTGTATTCACTAACAATGAGGTAGATCAAAAATTAGCAAATGTTTCATTGTGTGGTGGCCTCTTAATAATGAAGGCTTCTGAATTATTATAAAATGCACTATGTTTTCACTTTTTAGAGCCTCTGTTCATTTTGGTCCTCAGAAAAGAAAGACATTCTGATAATATTTTACAACAGATTAGTTTGAAAAGATGAAGTGAATCCTCAAAGTTTGTGTGATTAGGCAGTACTATCAGCAGGACAAGCAGTTTTAGCCTGCCTTTCCACATGAGCTAATGACACCACTCTACATCAGCATGGAAGACAGAAAGAGTAACTCCTGAATGAATTTGCAGAACTAGGAAAATCTTGGGGGAAAAAGGCATGATGGCTTCTAAGTCTATAGAAGAGGCAAATGAAAGTGTTGTTATTTTGGAAAATTCTTTTGGACATGTATTTGCAGAAAAACGTCTGGTGAAAAGAGAGCATTTCAGCTAAGCATCCAGTTTTCCTGTGAGATTTATTTCCTTTTGTGTATGAGATGTTTCTGAGAAGCAGAACTCTATTTGCCTCAGAAAAAGTGTATTGTTGTGGTAAAAGCAATGATAATGCATTCTGTGGCAGAATGAGACAAGTGAGATCAGAGTGACATTGTGTCAACCATGGCAGAAGTGCAGAGTATTGGGTCTGGCCCCAAATGTCAATGACTGAAATATGATTGATTACACATGAAGTTGGCAGCGTGTCTTTAACAGTTTGACCTATCTGTATGTATGAGCAGCTGACAACTTTTACTCTTCCTTTCCTTGCTTTGGAAAAGGGGAAAAATTTTATTCCCCCTGTGTTCACCCATACCCAGGTAATGAGTGAGATCAGAATTCAATGGCAAAGCAAGAACTGTAGTCCTGGTTTCTGAGAAACAGTGCCTTTAAATTTTGGGCCAGTCTTCCTCAGTGTGTGCATATGTGCCCTTTGGCAGCTTAGGAATAAAGCACTTTTGGTAGGATTCCTCTCTGGACAATGTGAACTGATCAAATTAGCTGGAAAGCAGGATCCTAGTCAGATGGAACAACAGTGTCATGAGAGTACACATAATGTGCTCTGCTTGCCACTTGCACTACCATAATTAGGATCAAAAAGATAATTGCATTGCTGATGCAGTTATCTTCCCTTACCTCCCTCCTCCAAAACCCCTGTTCCATTTTGTCACGCTACGAATAAATGCTGGGCTGGTCACAGGGCTGGCACTGGGACACTCAGCTCAGCCTAGGCAGGCTGCTCTGCTTCAGTTTTACTTGGTAGTGTGGCAACTGTTGCTCTCTTCTCTCTTGTTCATCAGCCTGTTGCAAAATGAGTTTGCATCATTTTCCATGTTGCACAGATTGTCCCTGGTAAGTGCTGTGGCAGATTATGTGCACCCATGAATCACCAAATGTCTCCTGTATGTGTCTAATATCTTCCTGTCTTGCTAAGCAGCACTGGTGTTTAGTTCCATTTCAGGACAAACTTGTACTAAGCCTGAACAGCTTACCAGTATGATGGCAAATGCCTTCATGATTGCAGTGCTTTTACATAGGCAAAGTTGCAGTACTGCCAAGACTTATTCAGACTTCCTCAGCACTCCCCTGAGTATAAATAGCTGTTAGCCAAAGCGTGCTTTTAATAGCATATCTTCTTATGAACATTTTTTTGGTACAGTTTTGTTTTGTTGATATGAAGTCAAGAAACCTTTGACCAACTGATCTTTGCCAGCAAAATATGTACTGTAATTCTGTCTTCATCTGCAGGAATCATAAAAGAAACAAAGCTTTTTACTGTATACTGTAAATGGCTTGTGTAGCTTTTAAAAACAGTGACAAGATACTGTATTCATAGAAGTGTTACTGTGGTGCACAAGCATACCTCTGTCTTTCTATACAGTTTCAAAATATATATTATAGACCTTTAATTTTTTTCATTGCTTTACCTCTGTTCTCCAAGAAAACACATACCAAACCTCACACTTCCAAAGAAGCAAACACAAATCCAGAGGATAACCTTCAAGTACCTTTACAGATCTTTGTCTTAGGCAAAGACTACAGGTTTTCAGTGATGGCAACCTTCACTGTAGAAGACGAGCTAAGCAAATGAGTGAAATCTACTTTAATCATAATGCTACAAATCTACTGGAAACACAGAGTGCTTACATTTACCCTAAGCTGCTAGGAGCAGCAGGCAACATTCTAAGACATTTATGCTTTATTTATTTACCAGCCAAATGTTTATATTGCACAACTTTCTTCAGCTAGCAATGTGGCTAGTGACGCTCAGCTTCAGAATATTTATGTCCAGTGAATGTGGCAATAGAGCATCTTCTGGCATTTCACCACTTCAGATGACGTATTTATAAATGGGACCGATGCGGTTCAAAGGGAATGTGTTACAATAGAGCAAGATCTAACATATGTTCTAAAATGGAAATTAAAAAAATGCCTGCATGCAGAGAGTAGCAAGGGATTTGCTGTTTATAGCAGAACATTGCTTCAGGGTTAAAATTTCCACATTATATGATGGCTACACTTTTTCTGGTAGGAATTCCTAGCACAGCTGCAAATTCCTGCCCACCTCCCCAGCTGTCACTGCCAGTACTGTTTGTGTCATTTAGCTAAAATGGCTACCTGACTCTTTTGTTTTCATACTATACTGTCACAATACCCCATCTATAAGGCCCCTCCCATGACAGGCTTTACAACAGGTATGCATACATCTGAGGTTTGCAGGATTTGATGTGAGTCTTGGAGTGGAAGACCAGAAGTCAGTACTGTGCATGGCTGAGAGGAGCTCATGCTACCCTGTGTGCACTGATAATCCAGGAGGTAAGGGAGGAAACCAATTTATGCAAAAGCCATGAACTGAAGGCTGGAGAGACTGGTTGGGTGATAACTGATGAAGTTCAAGCTCTTTCATTATCCTGGTTTTTATGTATTTCAATAACCAGAGCACTTCAGAAATTATCAGTGCATTGAGTAAACATACTATTCCAGATCAGCACATTCAGATGATACCTGAATACATTCAATATCACCTGAACTCAGGCTACAGAAAGCTAAACTACTGGGAAAAATCAAAAATTCTTTGTGACAGAATGGCTTTCATTAGAAAAGACCAGCTAGTCACAAACAAAACTGTACCTCTCTCTTTTCCCCAGTAACCCCTGAGTTTTAATGTAAGCCTTCACTGGAGGAATGCTTGGCTACAGAATAAAATTTTGGCCCAAACTAATGAGTCAGGGATGAAAAACCTTATGGTTGGTAGATTTTCTGCTTTCATGCCTCATGGACTGATCTCAAAACTGCTTATTAGCTGGTTCTGCTCTGACTCCACAATAAATGAGTGGGAGTTGTTTCTATAAGAGAGGGAATAAACAGGCTCTTGCATTGACATCCTAAATGGTACACAAACTCATGGCAGCATATGGCATTCCAATGCGAAGGAAAACGTGGGTTGAAAAAGGCGAGAACTCTCCTGGCAATGTACTTTATGGAAGCAAGTCTCTAGGAAAGCCATGAAACACCACTTAAATTTGTGGTAAAAACTGGATCTAAGAAGATGAAGTGGACAGAACTTTTATAGGGGCAAATGAAGGCAATAATCTCTCCATATGATTTTTTAAATTTCATTTCCTCTGTAGCACTCCGTAATGCTTCCCCTTGCATCTTCGTAGAAAATGAAGGAAGTGAATGGATTATGAGGTGAGGAAAATGAAGGATGTGGACTCTGAGGTAGAGTAAATATTGGTTAAATTGATGGGCTCAGTGTTTTGTGATCAGTGGCACAATCAGTTCAGCTAGAGCCCAGTCACTATACTGTATTGCAGAAATCAGTCCAGCAGCTAGTATTTCATATCTTCATTAATCACTTGCATGATGAGACACAGCATGCTCTCAGCAAGATTGCAGATGACAAAAGATGGAAGGAGTGGCTGATATGCCTGATGCCGTTGATAGGGACATAAGCAGGCTAGAGAAATGAGTGACTGGAACCTCCTGGAGTTCAAGAAAGGGAAATGTGCAGTCCTGCCCATGCACCACATCAGGCTGGGGCCAAACTATTATAAAATAACCTGGCAAAAAAGGTCCTGGAGGTTTTGGAAGGCACCAAGTTGGCATCACTTGGCAATGGGCTCCTGAAGCAAAGAAAGCCAACAGTGTCTTGGAGTGCATTGGGAAGAGCACTGTCGGCACATCAAGTGAGGTGACCCCCTCCCTCTAGTGTGTCCTGATGAGATGTGACTGGAGTGCTGGGTCCAGATCTGGTGTCTCTTGTGCAAGGGTCCAGCAAAATCCCACAAAGATGCTTAAAGGTTTGGAGCATCTGACATAGGAGGAGAGGCTGAGACAACTGGGACTGTTCAGCCCAGAGGTGGGAAGGCTCTGGGAGATCTTTGTGTGTAAACACCTGACAGGGATGAATTTTCATAGTGATGCACAGTGACAGGGAAAGGGGCAATTGGCATAAACTGATGCTAGGACTAGACAGTCTCCAGAGGTCCCTTCTCACCTCAGCCACTCTGTCATTCTGTGCCGAAACTCTTCACTTGACATTGCCAGATATTAATTTCCCAACTGTAGTTAGGAGATAAGTGAGGGACTGTGGCAGAGACAGTTTTTGAGAAGACAAGAAATCTTGTCATTCATAGAAATCATTTGCACATACTCTTCTTTTATTAGGTACCCGTTCCCTTCCTATCCTGCATTCATGTGTGCATGTGTGCACAACCCTTCCCTCTTCCCCTTACACAGAGAAATGCACAGTTGAAGAGACGTGAGTGTGTGTGAGAGTGTGAGTGCGTGCGCATATGTGTGTGAGTGAGTGTGTGTGTGTGTGTGTGTGTGTGTATGTGAGAAAGTGTGGTCTAAGTATACGTCCAGATTTTGGCTTTTAGCTTTTCTTTACTGAAAATAAAATAAATGGAGAGGCTGGTGTTTTTTTTTTCCCCTCTCATCTCCAATTCAATGGCACTCTACACTGTTGGCAGTTTAATCTGACAGTGGAGCAGACAATAGTTGTAAGGAGAAATAGAATTACATTTTGCTCCTTTTTAGTTTAGGCAAATTTTCAAAATTAGGCGTTAAAATGCAAAAACACTGTAAGAATGAATTAAAATGCAGAAATTGCCACTCACAGGAAGCCTGCACAATTCTAATTCTAAACATCATTAAAAAAAAAAATAACATTCTGTGTCTAACGATCTTTTTTTCTGAGAGGGGGGTGGAATGCTTAATTTGAATTACAAAAAAGCCTTGATAACCCCCCACACATCAATTTACCTGTGAACAAAAAGATTCACACAGAGAAAATGGGACTTGGGACTATTTGATAAATTACTGCAGACTGCTTGAATATTCCATTAGCAAAATAATAGCTCGTTATGGAACCCAGAAGAATGTGGTATAATTATGATAGTACCATCCCCCCCACACACTATGGGGTAAGAGGAATGCAAATGTTAGAAATGATAGCTACTTAACCACAGTTTGGAGATAGGCCTGAAAACAAATCGAAGGGTTATATGATCTCAGGCATTCATAAGGATTTCTCCAATGTCAATGCCCTAAATTGTTGAATACATTCCAGCTAGCTGAAGGTCATATTATTAATAGTCATCTTTATTGTGGTGGAGTACAAGAGCCAGTGAAGAAGGAGGAGGCCCTTTTGCAGACGAGATGTAAACAAAGAGCAATTGAGAGCCTCTGCCCCAAAGTTCTTACAAACTAGAGCTAAACAAACGAGGCAAAACAAAGGGCTGCTGCAGTGACACAAAATAGCATTTTAGTCTCACATCTGGTTTTGTTTGTTTGGGCTTGGGGGGTCACTTTGGATGTAAATGGAATGGGAAAGCAAGCAGAGTGAGAGACCACACCAGGGGAGTGGGGTGAGGGGGTAATATGGGGCGAACAAAAATCATTGCAGGTTTAGAAATTTTTCCAAGTCCTAATTGCTTCTGCACTTGTGGCAATGGCCACAGCTCCTGGCACATGTATATAAACATGGTGTGCTGCTATTGCCCTGTGCCCAGCGTGCAGGATGCTTGGCATATGGTGCAAAGAATGAAAGGGGGTCTCTGTCTCATTTACTCAGTGTGACCTGGCTGCTTTCAGCTTAGTAGTTTGAGCTCCTCCAGCCGGCAAGCTCCATGCAGTGCCCTCACCCCTGTGCTCTGTTGTGATGCAGATATAGCCCCACCTCCGTGGGCACTTATATGTGGATGTGAATGCAAGTTAGAAGAAATAAAAGGTCTGCTTTTTAAGATCAGGTGCCTTAGAATTCAAAGAAATTATTATAAAAATTGGCCAAAGTGAGCTGGTATTGGCTTCATTTGCACAGGAACTTCTTTCAGTGGTTATGCAGGACCTGTGTCCAGCCATAGGCTGAAATCTCTGTTAAGCCTTTACTTCTTACTGTATTCTGCTATTAACAGTCAGAGTCTACAAAGTCTATTCTCTCTTCAGAGTAAGTAGCTGATCGATCAGCATTTCATAGAAAACACATGAAAATAAATGTTATAACATTTTCTAAAAAGTCCTTGAAATGTTAGAATCTGAAAAGGTGTTGAAGAACATGTGTTCAATTGATCAAAATGATGTTTTTTGGAAAGCACTTTCAGCTATCTAAGTAGCTAACGATGTTAATCCTGGACTTTAAGGGTGGGAGGGAGAAGAGAGAAAGCTGTTTGCAAGCACTTTAACTCCCAGCCTGTGAAATAAAAAGGCAGCTTTTTATTTCACAGCAATCCCACACCAGCCTTCTGGCTTTAGATACTAGTCCAATGCAAACATTGGGATGGCCATCATCTGATGGCTGGCTCAAGTTTCAGTTGAGTAGAGAGTTTTAGGATTTGGGTCTTAGGCAACTTGAAAGAACAAATCTTGGCACTATCATAACCAGCCACTAATGGAGCAGCATCAAAGGTGTCTCATGGTGAATTATTGATTCTTTCTCAGGAGCACAGGTACAGCCATATAAGCTACACCAGGATGAAGACTTGAATGTTCATTATCTGCCAAAGAATTGTTTAATTTCATTCTTTTCTATAGGCTTTCAAGCAGGTAGAAGAGTTAGAAAAATCGTGTGAGGATATTTTGTTGACTGCAAGGTTTCTACAAATCTCTGTAGGCCTCCCAGTTGCTAATTTATGAAAATTTTTCCTGAACGCTTTTCCAAAAGTATTAAGTGTCAGCATTTATATATGATATACAGCCTAGGAATATGCTGTGTGTTTGTGAGAACATGTTGAAGAATAAATAGAAATGTCCAATGTGATGTGTTTATAAATATGTAACAAATGCTCTTCTCTTGATCTCTGGTAAAAAAAAACCCAAGTCATATTTCTTCAAGGTTGCAAGAATTTAGTTTCATCTGTGACGTGCCAGAATGTTAAATGTGACATTCAATAAACCACCTAGGAAAAGCTAAACAGTGCTAATCAAGCCATTTAATCTTTTGGAGTTAAGAGCTGCAGTAGGAGAATAAAAGGTATAATTAATAACTCCAGCTGGGAAAGTAAGGCAGAGTAAAAACAGGAGCTAAGACAAACATCTGGTCTTTGTTTTATGAAACATTTACCATGAAATCAAAACTTTTTTCCACCCTTGTGAAATGTGTAAAATTTCCTGAGTTGCAAGCCTCAACACTGGAAAAGTTTTCACCTGCATATAAAAATGAGCTTTTCACGTGTACCTGAAGCTGCAAATAAATGCATGTATGTGTGTGAATGTAAGTGTGTGCCTGCCTTTCAGCCCCTATGAGTTTGGTCTAAGGTAAACTCACAAATGCTGTAAGATTTTTAAATTCTTACCAGGTTGTCCCCTTTTTTTTTCCTCCTTTTTTTTTTTTTTTTTTTTAATTCTTAGTACATCTGCCTTCATGAAAAATTAAAGTTTAATATGCAACAAGAGGTTTATCTACCTTGTTTAGTTGCCTTGTGTTTAGCTGCTTTTCCTGCCTAATTTGTCCAGATGGTAGCATGGTGACTTCTGAGTACTTTGCTCTGTCTTGGGTATGCCCTTCACAGAACTTAAAAAATAAGATTATATTCACCATTTTTGTAGATGAGGATATGTTGTAGGGCCAAAATGAAATATCTTGTCAAAGGTCACAGTGGAAATCTTAGTTGAGAGAAGGATGAAACAGGCTTTAGGATTCTGGCACAAGATTTATGAGTCATTAAAGCCCTAATGAAGGACTATAAGGTGAGTTACACAGTCTTACAGCTGGAACAGGCTGAGCTGACACTGATGCAGTTGCCACTGGTTACTGGCATAGTTTGAGCAGTCAGGATTTGGCCAGTGGTGTGAGCTCCCATCCGAACAACCTATGCACTGGGTTATCCGTCCCTTTCCTCACTGTTACCATTTGAAATTTACTCATTAAATAGCTCAGTGGTATAAAGTTCTACCCATCATTAGTATTTCTAATATTTGTAGCTCTCACCACTGAAATCTTTTCTGGTAGTGTAATAGAGAGACATAATTCTGTGTCCACCCCAGTTTACCAGTGTTGTGGTTCGACCAGGAAGTGAGCTTCTAGGAAAGTTGTGGTCAAACCAATCAGTGGCCAGATTTGAAATTGGCATCTGGTGTGGCCACTGGGGACCTGGATACGCCTCTGAGAACACACAGGGGTTAAAAGCAGAGGATTCCCAGAGGGACTTTCTCTTTTGAGTCCAGTTGGTGAATCCATGTAACCTCCTCCCCTGGCCAGCTGCGTCTGGGTGGGGCAAGGGGAGGCCATGCGGCCTGTGGGGAGGGAGGCCGGAGCCCTGCAAGGAGCAGGGGTGGAGGAGACCTGGGATGTTTGGGCAGCCCCCGGGAGAGAGTGATAGAGACTGTGCTGGCTTGAACTTTGATATCTTGTGCTGACACCATGGCCAGGAGAAGAAGGGGGGGTGGGGGGGGGGCAAGGTGCCCAGCCGCCGGCAGACCTCGGCTGAGGTTTTTAACCCCGTTGGTGCTGAAACAATGGAAGCTGTAAAAACCACTAATCCTCTTCAGCTGAGAATTGAGAGGGGGCGGAGGATGGGCAGATGAGAAGAAGGCTTGAGTGAGTGAAGAAATGCCAGCAGTTGAGAAGCGCCCTAGATAGAAGGGATGGAAGGGATGGTTTGGAGTGGCCTTTTGGCTGGACTTTTCTCTTACATGGCTACGGGACGGAACCAAATCTTCCTGTAATGTAGAGACTGCACCTTGGGGAGGCGGTTGGCCAGGAGCCAGGAGTGGCAAAGCCATTGTGAGAAGAAGTAGAGGGAACAGAGACTGATGGGGAGGGTGTGGTGGAGCCCTCTGCCTTCAGCGGAGAAGGATCTCTGTTCATGAGGCCCCTGGGCCCCAGGGAGTGAAATATGGGGGGGACAGGTGTCCCAAATGGTGAGAGGCTGCCACTTCTTGGAACTGGGCAAGGCATTCTTAAAAGGACCTAAGAAGTAGTTGGGATCCATGGACAGTGGTGAGAGCACTGGAAGGAAGATGGTCACCACGGCAAATTCTCTCCGGGCGGCTGCCGCGTGTGACATGGAAGCACAAGAGGTTCCAACTGTGTTTCCTGGGGAGGCCCATGGTGCAAGAGGGAGACTCCTCTCTCCTAATGCATGGTGCAAGAGGGAGACTCCTCTCTCTCCTAATGAACTGGGGGGAAGTTGTGTGAAAGATGATATTAGACTGAGAATTGAGTGTTAGAGGGATGGGGAGAAGAGGAGTGTTTTGAAGGTGTTCCATTGTGGATTGTTGTGTGTGGTTTTTTTTGGACTGAATGATCTCAAAGGCCTTTTCCAACCTAAATGGTTCTATGATTCTATGAAAAGCACAATGAATTGATCGGAGAAATCAGAAAAACTCAGTGGCAGCTAGGTTTTTCAATTTTTTGTGCTTCTCAAGTTTATTTAATATTATAAGAGGGTAAAACAAAAAGCATCAACAACTTTTTTTAAATTTCAAGTTCTTAAAACAATTAATTGGGGCTTTCATGGCTCATTAAATGATATTTTTTAAAACCCTTACAAATAAAAATATCACTTTTCTAGGTTTCTTGTTTATTTGGTTTTGTTTGTTTTAATGAAGAAATTGCCAAAAGAAGTTAATTTCAAGAGAAAAGAAAGAAAATTGTCATTCTGTATCAGTTGGGTTGGAACATTTTGGCTTTATCTGAAGCTTTGAAAATACCATTTTCCTTTTGACAGGATCTTTCCCAAATACAGAATATGCCTTTTTAAATGACCCTACTCTGGAAAGGATGAGAGTTGGGGGTTGGTGGAATATGGCCATTATCATGCACTGGTCAGATAACTCTGATCCCATGTCACTGTCATGTCCATTTACCATAGACAAACAGACTGAGTGAAGTCCTGCAGGCTGATAGGAAAGGTTATTATGAAATTCCCCCCCAAAACATAATACAGGCTTCCACATCTCTTCAGAACTCTTTTGAAGAATTCATCCCCTTCTTTCCTTGCTCCCTTGGAATTCAAATCCAGCTTCACAGTCACACTTTCCCACGAAGTCTCCCAAGGTCTTCCCTTTTCCACTCAAGTAAAAGATTTGATGGTGTCCCAGAAGTGAGTTTTTCCCTCCTTTGGGGCTACATAGTTGCATTTTCCTTACACTAATGAGAAGCCTAACGTTTTCTGTGTACCTTTTTTTGCAGTCGTCCTTGGGTTGCTTGACTATATTGTTATTATACCAGTCTCAGGCTTTATGAAACAGTCCAAATATAATTTCTGCAGATATCCATGATCTGGGGAAAAAAAAGTATCTTCCCCAATTTGGCAGATATCACAAAACTGGTGTTACCAGGCAATTAATGAATGACAGTATTCCACAAAGAGTTTTGCTTACAATAAAAATCATTCAGGAGACCAAGTCAGACAGAAGGTGAGCCATTACCAAGTCGTAAGTCCTTCACTCATCAATAATTGTACATCTTCCAATGTCACAGAAGAAGAAAGGCAGAATGTGCCTGGATGCTGAAAGTCTCAACTTAGTTTTTTGCAAGTTTTTGATTGGGCCCAAATATTTAGCTTCAGCTGGATTTGTCTGTGTGATTCTTTTAAGTTCACAAAGTTATTCCTACTCTTAATGAAATAGGATGATTTGCTTTGTTTGTCGCAGCTCCTAGCAAACACCCAGAAAACATGTACAGCCTCTGTTGATGGGAAGACCGATACAAATGGTTATATAGAAAAATAAACAGTTATTTTAGCTTTTGAGAATGATTTGTGATGAACTAAGAGCAGATTCACTTGGGAAGATTGGTGAAACCTGTTCTTCTCTTGACTCAGACGTGGAGTTTGTTGATCTGAGCAGAACTGTGTACCTCCAGGTTTCACTTGGATTGGCATAGACTGAAATACTGCAGGGAAGGTGAACCTCTCTATCCTTACTGCCAGGATATACTACTTCTTTTTCCCCCTCTCCTCATCTATTCAAAGTGATCCATCTTCTTCTTTGAGGGGTGTGAACAAGAGCATTTTTTTTTGGCTGAGGTGCACCCTCTAGAAACCAATCTGCAAATGCACCCTTGTACATCATATGTTGGACTTTACACTGAACAGAGGTCTCAGGCTCTGAAACTGGATCCTGCTCAAATCAAACTAAACCTAAAGACATATTCCATGACCACACACAGCCTCCTTCCATCACTAATGGGAGTTCAGTCAACAAGAAGAGAAAGTTATCGAGACAAAACTCCCTGAAATGTGTATATTGATGGTTCTCATCACTGGCTGTTCTGCGATCTCTAATTAGCCTCCATTACATCCCAATACAGATATTGTAGACATGGCTGAGAAAGAAGCACCCTACAAGCACTGACAATATCAAGATTACCAGTTTCATTAGCAGGTTTGGGAAACTTCTAATTTCCCCTGTGATTGCTGGGAATTCTCATAATTTTCAGTTATAAAATTCATGGGATACCAGCTTCCTTCAAGAGCTGCAAGTTTCAGGGTGTTTTCATTTATGGAAAATTGTTTTACTTTTGATGCCTTTCAAATAAAAACTAGATCATGAAAGAAGAGGTGCCTTTATTTCCCCTGTGTTCTAGCCATACTGTTTTTTGGACAAGCTATCTGATTATTAGTTTGGGACCTGCAGCCTGAGGTAGAGCCATTTTTCTCCTCTCTCATAGGTAAAGAGAGCCCATATATTGTGAACAGCATAGTAGGGAAATGCTGCTTTTTTACCTTGGGGTACATGAGCTTTTTTAATTTTGCAATTTGCCTTAAATTGAGAATCTTCAAAGGGAAAGGACAACGTGTTTTACTTTGAGTCTTGATAGAACATGTAGCACTGATGGAGCTGAAAAATTTTGTCACCAGTAGAAAAGCTTTTTCATACTTAATGTTTGAAGAACAGATAAGAAAACTCCTCTGTTTTTCCACAATAATTCTTGAGTGTGACATGTTGAGCAAGTCTTACAAGGACAAGACTTTCCTCAGCCTAGGATATATCAGTTAAGTTCAACTGAGGTACAGCCTCTTAAGCTGGAAGGTTGTCTCTTTTCTGTGTCTATTAAATCCTCAGCTTTTATGTTGCCAACACAGATGCTGATTAGTTTTAATCATGATGAGACAGGCCCCCATTTCTTTATAGACACTTCACTGAGTGGGTCACTGATCCTTTTCTAAGACTGCAAAAGATCCAGAGCGGCTGAATGCTTTAGCTCTTACCAATCCCAGGTCATCAACGGAACGTTTTTATTGGCAGAGGGAGTCCTCATTTCTTCCATGCATGTTTTCCTATTTTATTCATTGAATCTTCTCTCAATAGGGGAGTGGTAGTTAAATATTGGGATGTAAAAAAAAAAAAATAATTACAAAAATAACCTTCCTGATACTTAGAGACCTCTGTCTGAAAGTAATTGAAGGAAATACTCAGGATGCCCCTGTTATCCCTGTCTTGTCTCTATGGACTTGTGAGGATGGTGCATCAACTTTTTAGTGACCCTTGATTTCTCTGGGATGTCAGTGCCCCATGTAATTTCAAGGGAAGAGAAATGCATTATGCTAATTTTCCTTCTAGGCAAAAAGTCCTCTATTCTACCTAACTGCTAATTCTTTAAAACTGTGCTTACTTTGTGCTTTCTTCTAGGGCGTGTGCCAGTAGTCATGACTCACAATAACTCCACTAGAAGTGATATTGGATATTCAGGTTATAACTATCAGTCCCTCTTGAGTTATGGGTCAAAGGAAACACAGAAAAAAAAAATTTGCACTTTTTTGGGGAACAGTGAGGGGAGAGACTTTTTGAAGTGCTTGGATCCTGTCAGAGCTTTGCAAGGACTGGAATGGATTGAACTCCTGCCAGGCTGCAAGAGATCTCTCAAGAGCTGCCTCCCTTCCCATCTATCTTGGACTCATGATGAGTGAGGTGAACCACCTGCTCTGCACACTTGCCTCGTTATGCCACAGTCTGAGGTGCAAAGTCCCGCTGCAGAGTTTCGAAGAAACCTAGATTCCTTTAATCTCCTTGTCAGAGCAAAGTAGCTCCTGTAAAACAACATGCCATGTAGTCCCCTAGCCTGACTCCAAGGCATTTGACTCCCAGACCTCTCAGAGAGAACTGTGTTCTGCATCAGACACAGTTTTGAGAATACTCTGTTTCTCTTACAATGGCAGCATTTTTATGGCAGGAGTTTTTCATATCTCCCAGCAAGGAGAATGATAAAACATTCATTCAGTGGTGGGCTGTTCTTTTTGTACGTACTGTTCATTTGTGCAAAGTACAAAGTGACTTTCTCTTCCAGCTTTATGGAATCACACCCCTTTCATGTATGGCATATGAGTTTTCCTGAATATTTGCACCATATCTGGGCTTTTATGTTGATGCCTTGAGAGGCTACCTAGAACAGAGGCTCAACAGTGTTAAAGGAATAAAGCGGGTATTTATTAAAAGGCCTTCAAAGGGTACAACTTGGGCAGTACCAGAGCCAGGACAAGGCTACACCCAAGATGGACAACAGACCACAAGTTTTCACACTTTTATAAGTTTTGGTCTATTTACATATTGGAGTCAATTGTCCAGTTACAACTTCAGGTTATGAAGTCCCATCCTCCCATGTTCTCCTCAATTCGCTGTTTACAGATTTTGGCCCTGAAGCTGCAATACTGTTTTTCGTTTTCAGGCTAGAAAAGGATTGTTTTGCCTAAATAAACTTTGAAGAGAACTTGCTAACACTTTATGTGAAGTTCAGAGTTATAGACTAATGCAGCACAGAATCTGGAAAATGTGAAAGCAAAAACTTATGTCATCTATGTCATCAATGTCATCCAGAAAATAGTATAAATTCCAATTACATTTGGGAGGAAAAGCCATAGAAAATATTGGTCATTTCCAGCATCACTTATTGAAGACAGAGGTAAAAATGGAATTAGGCTGGGATCTCTCCCTTAAGCTGAAAGAGAGATGATAACTGTGTGGTAAATCCTTTGTCATTGGAGACAAGTCCCGGTCCAAAGCTCGCTATAGCTGGAGAAATAGTCTTTAGCTGCCATTTTGTGTTTCATGCCCTTTTGGGCAGTACCTGCTCCTTGCTGTCATCTCCCTGTGAGTAAATAATGATGTAACAAAAAAGGTATTTCTTAGCAGAATTTTCTCTCTCCAGATGAATATGCAGTTATGTAGCTGGCATCAGGAAAGGGCATCACCAGCAGGAGAGAGTAGGACAGAGACTGCTTCAGCTGGAAGTAGATCTGGATAGCCATGGCTCCACCAGCTTCAGCAGTCTTTGAACTTCCCTCTTAGTGGTTTCTCTCAAGTCAGGTATTATGTCTAGATACTAAATAACTGATAGTGTAATTTGCTTTAATTATGTGTAATTGGTGTCTCTCCCAATAAGGATTTAAAGAAATTTTTATTTAAAGAAATTTAAAGAAATTTTTATTTCCTAAGACTATTGATTAGGGAGCACAGTGAGTGTAGATTGTAATTTGCTGTGGCTGTTATCTGAGAGTGGTGGTTTAGGCTGTTTTGTTTTGCTTGGACAGTCTGTTTTCTAAGTGTGTTTTTTTAATTGTTTAGGTACACAAAGCTGTGATTTTCAGTGTGGCTCATTCTCTGGATATTCTCTAGGATTCATAGGTAGCTTCAGAAGGCTTTTTTTCTGTATATACTGGATATAAGACAAGGAACAACAACATCTGTTATATGTTCACAAGGAGTAGATTCTATATTTGAAACTTCTGACCAGAGAGAGACTATTGAGCAGCAGAAGTTTCAGAATATTTTAATCCCTCACCTTAAAAGTTCACAGAGGTTCTTTGGTTTAAATCTTCAGTGTTTCATTGAATTATTGTTGTCTATTTTTATTTGATGACAGTTCATTAAGGAGCAGAACCAAAACTATAGATTTTCAAAAAACTAAGATAATTACTTTCCCAGTTATTGTTATGTTTAAAAATGACCCCAATACTTAAAAAAAAAAAAAAGAAAAAAAGAAGAAAAAAGACTATGTCAACAATGACAACCTTGAGATGCCAGCTCTGTTATAAAATAATCTTTTTGAAAGCTTTGATTTTGTTATGGATCATGTTGCACTGTCTGACTAAGGTGTGCACTGAGGCAGAAGTTTGACAATTTCTCTGGTGGATGAATGAAAGGGAATTAGAACGTTATTTTTAACCTCACCTCAGTTTTTCATAACAGCAGTTCCTTTGACTGAAATGTACCTGTATTATGTTGCTGTGCATAGATGCAGCCTGCCTGCCCAAAGCAACATGAAATGAAGCAGAGCTGGTCCTAAGACAAAATGTCAGTGTCCCTGAAAATGTATGAAGTTTAAATCCCAAACCTGGCCTATTTTTATGCAATTACTTCAGTCCAGCCCCCTGATCCAAACTGTGCTGAACTTTGGGAGTATTTGGATGTGGTTCCAGAGTCTGTAGTCTGAATCCAGCTGTATCTAGGAGGACAGATTTGTAAAACAGATGTTTTCCCACTGGAAGTATGTGCATGAGCCATATTAGTAAAACAAAAGGGTTTGTCCTGCAAAACATGTCTGAAACATTCCCTAATGTGCTCAGCAAACAGAAGAGGAAAGTTTATTCTCTGGGCAGCAAGTTAATGTCTCACTCAGAGTCAGTCTGAAATGCTTCCAGTATGGCTGGCATCTGTCACTGTGTTGAAAAAAAAACAGGGGCTTTGAGGAGTGTTGTAGAAATATGTTATGTCCTGATTGACTTGAGGGAATGTTTAGGACAAATGAAGTATCAAGTGGTTATTCTCTCATCCAAAAGGTGAAATCTAAGCCATACTGAAATTTGTGCAATAAATCTCATTCATTTCAGTAGGGTTAGGATTTCATGCCAAGCCTTCAACATTGTAATGGGACTTGCCTATTTCATTTTTCAGAAGATCTGGAAAATCTGCATGCATACACATTGGACAGTGTTTCTTGAAGAAAATAACTTTATGCACCTGTTATAGCCAAAAGTTGTATGGTACAAAAGGTATTTGCTGAAACTAAGTTATCATCACTATTGTGGTCTTTGCTGATGGAAAGGCACTGCTACTTTGAGTTTCTGGCAGTTGTTTGAATGTCAAAGAACAATTTAATATTACCAGTGTAGATATTCAAATTTGTGTTTAGCTTCCTTTTTTTTTTTTTTTTTGGTGGCCCAAACCCAAGTAATTACGTATCTAAATGTGATTCTTCATTTACTTTGGCAATGAATCTTCATCTGTCATCATTTTAATCCATCTACTGAGGGAAATGATACAGACTGCCATACCTGAGAAAGAAAGAATGCTATCTCGGATTTCTCTGTGCTAGAAGTATTTCAACAGATGCCTTTTTTTTGTCATGCTTTAGAACAGCCTCTTTATCTGAACTCTGAATACTGCTGCTTGTCACAAATATTTTCTAACTTTTAACCACTGCGTATTTGACTTTTTGAATGACAGATTGTAATTCTGATAGGCTGTAGTAGCCTATCAAGTTGACATCTATTTCAATTTTACACTGTGTTTCCTTTATCATTCTTTTAATTATTTGTGTGTTTACAGTCTGAAGTATTCAATGCATTAAAGAAAACAATTATTTTGCAGTTAGATGAAATAACTTAAAAATTCTTCAATTTATAGCAACAGATGCTCTAAATCATGTTACCACTAAAGGGCTCTGCACTGGACATGAGAAAAGAAACAAAAGCAACATCACAATAAGGAACAGTCCCCCCAATAAACCCTCTAGCAGCCAACACAAAATGGATGAGGGAAAGAAGAGACGAAAATGTTAAAAGGAATTGCTTATTGTTACCCCATGGCTTTACCATAAAATGAGGGCTGTAATCCAGACCATTATTTTGAGTGCCTTTACTCTATTTGTTGAACAAGGATTTCCTTGTGACAGGTGGATATATTAAACTCCTTTCCAGTTCTAACCAAGTAGACAAGCTCTCTTCTTATTCATGCTAGAAGTGGGAAATCTGAGCTTCTGGGAGGTGAAGATATGTGGATGAGATTAATATTGAGAAAGGTAAGAGTCTTTTTAATAAGAAATTGAAATCCCATCCATATGCTGTGTCATGCTGAGTGTATTCCCTTTCCAACTACGCTGTAAAGCATAAAGAAGCTGTCAGTCATGGAGCAACCCTGAACATCCCAGTATTCCATTTTGAATGCACAGTACATACACACCATGCAAAAAAAGTTTAACATAGTCTCTGATGTTTCCATCTGAATGAGCAAGGAAAGAAAAATAGCCATCTTGGCAGTCTTAACTTTTACATTAACATGTAATATTGGGTATATGCACAGGCAGCTGCCTGAATACTATTTAGGCTGGGTGCTGAACTCGGTGCATGCACTGACAGGCAGTAGTTAAGCTGTTCTTATCTTTTTTCCTTCATGTCATTGATAATGATATTCTAATTCTTTTCAAACTGTGTTCCTTTGGCTATGTTTTGATAGTGTGGTTGTTATTCCAGTGGTCTATGCCATCCTGTGACAGTGTCATTTCTGCCAGAGGATTTTCCCTTAAATTTTGGTTTTGAGTACCTTTAGATATATTTTTTAAGAAGCATTACTACTCTAAACCACATGGTTGTACTTAAGCACAGTGGTGTAAACTGATGTAATTGTTTTGGGAGTTCACAAGAAGGTTTGCAGTTTATAGCACCTGGAAATTGGCTTTGCCACCACTGGACATATGAGATTTGTTGTTGTCGTTTTTGAAAGTACAATTGTTATTTTAGCAGAAATGGAAGAACATTTTAGAATGTTCTACAAGATAATAACTGATCTGTATTTGAAAGGGGTTTTTTTAATCTACAGTAGCATATAGCAAATTCAGAAATTTTTGCCTTGTTCAAAAAATTTACAGTATTCTTGTCAAATTTATGTAGCAGGCAAATGTATTGTAAATTGTGGATGACTAAAGGGGCCTAGTGTATGCTGCTATGCCTTGAAGACTGGACTACAGGAATCGAGGATTAGATTTTGATAATGTTTCTTATATACTATGTTCCTTTTCAACTTTCAGTGGGAGGACACCTGAGGTAAGACAATATGAAATGTAAGAAAATTAAAATATATTTCAAAAGCAGTAACTAGTTTTTTTTTTTTTAATCAAAAAAACCACCAAACCCTAAAAAACCACCCCCAAAAACAAACAAAAGCCCCCAAATTTGTTCTTTGAACTTTATACTTTGCTAAAGTTAATGCCATTGTTAAAACCACACAGACAATTTACCAAGAAAATTATTGCTTTTCCAATGTCTAATTTGCAGACAACTTCTGGTCATACCAAATCATATGAAAAAATTTTAAAAATCCATAAATTATAGTGACAAAAGTAGACTGGCTCCATCCAAAAAGCCTGATGTGAAGGAAATGAGACACTTCTATTCTTTGGAGAAGTCATGTAATATGTGAAAATGAAAATTTGTCTTAATTTTTTGAGGTGTTCCATCTAAAAAAATTGCAATTTCTACAAGTTTGGCTGAAAATCAATAGTCCTTAGGTTCTTTATTAACTGCAATTATCCTTTCATCTTTGAGACTAGAGGAGCAGGAATTGAGAAGGATGGGACAGAGATCAGATTCAGGTCTATAAGGGTATTTTGGGTAATTTATATGTTTGGGAGACAGAAATGTGGAGAGCCATGGGAGGGAGCAGCCTGAAGCTTTTGAACTGCATTTCCACTCAGATTTGGAAAACCACATGAGATTTATGAACTGCAACATTACTTCCATCTATGTAGCAAGGAATTGTGAAATACAGTGTCAAACTTTGTCCTTCATCCACTGCTAAGGGCAGATTACTGAAGATAACAGACTCCTGCTTCCCGTTGCTACTGGTTACTCTATTTAATCAGTAGAAGACAATGTGGTAGAGGCAAAGACTGAGGTCCCATTGTGCTTATCCTTGATGAAGTTTTATATATTAGTTTTTAACATAATTATCTTTATTTATTTTTTTAAATTTATGTTACATGATCATGTGTTTAGAAGCCTGGGATACCAGCCCTCAATTTGTCAGTTTGAATTTGGGTCCCTTTACAGGTTCATGTTGCTTATGCACAGACCATGAGTTTTCTTACATTGGTTCATTATCATTCAGTAGGACTGAGTAAACCTACTCAAGGAACAATTGACACTGACTAGTAAATAAAGATATTACTTGAACATTTGTACCTCTCTGATAGCAGGACTTGGACAGTGTGCAATGGGTAAGGTAAGATGACAGGAGGGGATTGCAAGATTTTGTTGCAAAGGCAGCATAATCCTTGCCATCAAAATGCAATTCTACTCTTTGTAGCAGCATTTAATTTATGCATATTTCTGGGAAATACATGGACATAAACACACATTTGGGCACCTGTTCTTCTGTGTCCCACCGTGGTGTGTTTTAGTCACCCAGTGGCAGCTCTGTGGTATGTTTAGTACTTACAATTCAATTTTAACTTTGCTGAAGTTGTCAGTGCACAGAATGCAGAGAATGTTGTATCACAGAATGATACAACAAGCAAAGGAACCTGAAAAATTGGATTTTAGGTTTTTCAACTGAGAAATGAAGAACTCCTCTAAACTTATGTATATGCCTTAGCTGTTCATTTATTACATAAGGAAAATCCTATGTTGTCCTTCAATACAAAAGTCTGATAGACCATTAATAGTTTGGAATAAAAAACCCCACAAACATTAAAATGCTGGACATCAATGAGGAAATTGATATCTATGCAGAACAAGACCTGTATTCTGTCTCTGCTCTGAGGTTAGTCTATGAGGCACTATGGAAAGAATATTGATTCCCATTCTGGAAGTGTTTTCTTTCCTGTAGCCCGGTAAGGCAGGGAGTATGAAGAAAATACGGTGTGACTGAGTGGCTAAATACCCACAACTCAGATAAATATCCACAGACTTGACTTTGTGGTCAAAATTTTCTACAGCACCTGATATTTTGGAACAGTAAAGGTCTAGACAATTTCTTCTGCATTGCTTGTAACCCTGCATAAGATGTTTTGCCTGTAAGATGGTTTTAACAACTATTAGTCAAGAGATTAACATTTAATAAGCCCTCTGTAAGTAGGTCTTTAAGGTTACAAGCTGTGTGAGAATATCTCCTGAATTTTGTTCAACCAAACATGCCATTGCAAGAGGTTTCTCTGGCCCAATAGCGGTATTTAACAGCTTTTGGTCTCAAAACACAGGCAGTGCTGCATACATTATAGAATTACAATGTGCTGAAGGCAGCTTTGGCATCATTTATCCAAATGGTCAAAAGTCACTTCCAAGTCTCTTTGCTCATTTCCAGGTTCAGAAAAGTTCATCCCTTGGGAATGAATTTCCTGACTTTTTTTTTTGCTTTGAATAGCTAGCACACCCACTCAAAGCCACATCCAGCCAATCGATGATGATGTAGAACCTCCTGAAATGATCCATACAATCTTAAAATAGTAGTCTTTATTTATACAGAAAACAGAAATGACATATAGTTTTTCCTTTCCTTTCTTTTCTCAAGATAAGCTGAATATCTTCTGTGAGTTTTGCACTTTAGCTACTTTTAGAATCCCAGGCTGAATCTCTTGACCCGTGCATCTGAAACCCACTCTAGCTGGGTTTTCCAAGCCAGCACTTCATTAATTACTATTTTAGGGAGATGAGGTTTCTGAAAACTGAAAGAAAAACTATCCAAATAAAAGCAGTGATTAATTTCAATGTTAAATTTTATTGTACAAGTATGTAAAACTTGTTACTGCTGTAGTCTGCCTGGATAAAAGTCTTCCTTTAAGACAGTGCTTTGTAATTTGTCTCAGCTTCCATAATGTTAGTGAGATATTAATATATGCATGAAGAGCAGCAGTCAATGTAATTAAAGTGGCAAAGTGATAAATGCATAGCCATTTTGCCTGGTAATATTGTGTGTTTAACAGGTTTATTTGTTCAACAGTTCTTACTTTAATTATATTTTGCCATTTGGGAATTTCAGGCATATAACAATCATAGCTCTTCCACGTATATTATTCTTAAAATAAGTGTTCATGCATTATTAAAAATGCACGTGTATTTGCTCATTTATTCGTTTACAGTGATTTTTCCCCTCTTTTTTATAAAACTGAATTTTTAATTTTTCCAACAAACTTGGAAATAAAAACCAACTCATCTGTTGCAAGAAAAGATACAAGGCAGATTTCTTCCTGTGGGTGAGCTCTAATTACAATTTATGCCATATTTTATGACAGAGAATCTAGAGGCTGATGTTTTGAAGGGATGGTCCCAGAACTTCCCATTGATCCTGTGAATGTACAAAAACAGTGAAAGAAAATAAACAAGGAATTTTTATAACAAACAGCCAGACACAAAGGAGTGGTGTCAGAAGTTAAAGTTGGTGTTATTTGGTTGGGTCTCAACTGTGGCAAAACAGTCTCTTGGAATATTTGCATATTTAGACAAGGTAAATTTTGGGTTAAACCTACCTGGGATACAATTCAGCTAGCACGAAGAGACCTATAAGGCAGACTGCACAAACTGGAATACATTTTTATCTCTTTACACTGAGTAGCCGAGTATAGTCTGATTGTTGAGGAACACAGTGAAAGACCCATTTACAGGTGATTTGTACAGTGGGAGCATGTGCACTGCTGAAATTAGAGACCAAACTAGATTCTCAGTTGATGTAAGTTGATATAGCTGAACAAAGCATTTAAACTTGCATTAAAAAGATCTCATTTGGACTGTGACCTTTTTAGAGTGATCTTTTGTGATTTTTGTCATAAGTCTCACAGTCTGCTTTCTAACTCTCAATCTCCTTGAATGAAGAGATTTCAAAGGTGCTGTAGTCTTTTCTCAGGGTACTGGAAATCCATGTTCTGTCTGTGATAGTAAAGAAGCTTCAAAATACATATCCTGATGATTTAAAGTAGTGAGAACAAAAATAGCAACTTTTTTGCACCCCAAAAAAGTGTTACTATTTTTAAGTAAATGTTCCTATTTCTTCATTCTTATTATGCTTGTTGGTTTTGAATGGTGATGGCTGGAAATAGAGTCACCCTGAGTTTTCCAGAGAGATGGTAGCTTCAGTGCTTGGGATTGCTTTTTCAAGTTCAACAGATGAGTTTCAGAATGTTTCCTCCCTGAAATCTAATGGATGGGAAGGTAACAAGCTTCAGACTGATGGTGATGAGGTCTTGTTTGCTGGAGCACAAAAGCTTAGTGAACAGTCCACTCCAGCTCTAATTGAAAAAACATTAGAGCTCTAACAGTTGCTGGCCATGAATTATTCTGAAAATGTTTAACCTACAGATAAGAAACCACTATCAACCTGTCACATTTCTCCCACTAACGAGTTCAGCATCAGTTTAAAAGGAAGTGCAATTCACGAAGCAATGGTTCTGTGTCATAAATTATAGGGGTCCGGCACACATTACAAGGACAGAAACAGTAAAATAGCAAGGGATTCTCTCTTTGCTATACACTGACAGTGACAGAAAAACAGCACTCCATGGGGTTTAATCTACCATGGCTTGTTTATTCCCTTTCACATCCATGCCAGTTCTGAAACACATGATGCCGTATTCCGCTGCTACCTGCAATTAACACAAGTAATTATTTAATGCTTTATGGGAGAGAAAGAGGTTGTCTGATATAAACCACTGGACACTCTAATCACTCAGGCAGTGGAAAATGGTGTTGTCACTAGATCTTTCCTCTCATTTGTTTCCTTGTTGTGCATATGTGTGCATGCGCACAGGTTACTTTGGATGTTTTGGTTTTTTTTCTTTAATAAAGCACACAATTCACCTCTGAATCAAAATCTTATAAAAATGTCTGGTGATTAAAAAAATTATGGTGTACACATTCAGTAAAAAAGAAGTTCAATAAAACACCTTCATGAAATACCTAATGAAATAAAGAAGAACTTTAAGCTAAAAATTGTCCAGAGGGATGTTTTCCCAAATAGTAACGGCTACATGATATGGATTAATCATGTTTGCTCACATGAATGAATGTGGTATGGTAGCAGGAACGTAGGAAAATATTCCCAAAATCCTTCCCCAGTTCTGTCATTATTCTTGGGCTTGTCTTTCATGTCTCTCTCTTCCCTCTTTTGAAAACTAGGTAAGCAGAAAACATGTTTAGCTTTATCACAATGGTAATTAACACCTTATAAAGACATTGTGATATATCCCTTGTAAATTTGCACAAAAGGATGAGGGGAAGAAGCCTGTCCTGTGAAAGAAATGGCTGCAAGCAAAGTGAGAACCTATGAGTGCACAGAGAAGAGATAACAGAAGAAAGGGGAAAACTTGTCAGTGGCTACAAAGAAATGCTGAAGTATGAGAAGGTGGTCTTATTATCATGTTTCAGGAAGGAAAGGAAGGAACTGTAACTGGTATTTCTTTCCTGTGTGATACAAGTCTTCCTCACTGAGCAGTGGGGTAAAATAAGTTTTTTTTTTATTCTAACTCTTACTTAACTCCTTCAACTAAACTATTCATTTTTGCATGCAAATTAAAAAGCAAACAAACAAACAAACAAAACCCTCAAAACAATCGACAAGACAAAAAAAAAAGTACAAACCCTAAAAATTGCTCCTTTTGTGTTTTAGTGAATAAAGCCACAGCAACACATCTTCGTTTATTCAGATTGGACTCTTGTTCCCTTGGACTTTGCTTCTGACTGGAATCTGAACAGAAAAACCACCTATTTACATCCTTGTGCTTTGAAACATTATGAGGCCTTACTCTGGTTGCAGGCATTTGCCACAGGGTCATTAGAGCTTGGTCTTTGTACAAAGACTCAAGGTATGAGGAATCACAGAATGAAGGATTTGGGGTGCTTATCTGTTCATCATGTGTTTCCAGAGTTTTGGCAGGTAACCCAGATTCTCCAGCTCTCATAACCAGTGACACAGTCCAAAATTCCTTAAAACCAAAAACTGGAGGGATTGCTATGGAGATTGGGTCTTGGAAACAGTTCCTTGTGGCTTGGAGAAACAGGAGGTATGCATTAGGTGCAGAGATTTAAACTTTGTCAGCAAAATCAAAAGCCTGAATACTGCTGCAGTAATCCTGCTTAAATTTGCTATGATTTCAGGATATGTTTGGATGGATTCATGATGTTCAAAATGTTTATTTCAGGCAGACATTGAAATATTTTAGGGAAAAACCATTTATATTATCAACAAATTATTAAACATACACAATATTTTTTACTTGCTTTTTTAGATTACCTGTAAAGAGGGAAAAAATTATTTTGTTTCCTAGTGTTTTTATTTTTCTGTCTTTGAGAAAATTATAATGCACAGAACTAAGACTAGAAGTGGATACAGAGTTATGTACTGGTAGAGCATCTGTTTGACATTGGTCTTCTTTGGTACACTAAGGAATATCAATACTATGAATACTTTAATCCTTTCAGTTCCATAGCACTTGAATTGCAGCTAACTTGTGCTTTTGCTATCCAGGCCTTTAAACTGCTTTCTAAGCTTTATTCCAGTTGATCTTACTGTTCTCGTTTTTGATTTTACTCTTTGATTCTTCTCTGGCACTTTACTGGATAAATTCAAATCTGGACTGGAGAGTCCATTTGTCTCCACAGAAAGGAGTTAATTAATATCCCCAAAACACTGTGAAGGCTATCACACAAACAGGAGTACAGTGCCTAACAGTGCCATCAGAAGAGGGTCAGCAAAGGGCTGTTGCCTTACCCCTTTTAAAAGCAAAAAATCTGCAGGTATCTCTGAGCAAAAATCATCCTGCTTTGCTTCTTACTGGCCTTGTCAGTTAACACAAGGAAATGAACAGTTTCTCTTAAGGAATTTATCTGCAGCAACATCCAGTTCTTTCCTACTTTCTTGAGTTTCATTGACAATTTACCTGCCTCAGGTAAGCTGGCCAACACATCCTGCTTCCAGGGCTGATAAAGACTCTCTGTCTTCCACCTCCCCTCCAGCAGTGTCTGGACTGTCCATGCTTGACAGTGACATGAGACTGCTGAAACACTTGTGCTGGGGATGCACCCATGTCAGCAAAGACATGCTTTACCCTTCACAGTGGAACTGCCTGCCCACTGGAGTCAAGCAATCTCCTCTGTTGAAAGGATAATCTGTGCCTCTAAATACTAATCTGACTTTAAGTCTGCTGAAACTTTATGGGCTTCCCAAGTCTTAGATGTGGGTTAAGCCACAGTTTGACTGCATCTGGGTGTTACAGTGGTGATATGTGGATGTGTGCCCTCTCCTTAAACTGTTAATGTTTCTACAAAGATTAAACATGTCTTCCTGTCTACCCACCTTCTTAGCCTGATAGGTGATATTTCTTCTGAGGTTTCCTTACTCTTTAGCAAGGGTACCTCTCCTGTGTCTTGACCTAGGAAAGAAAACTAAAGAGTGGGACATGGAGGCTGGACAAAGAGGTCTACCAATTGATAATCCCAAAGCACAAAGTAAGAAAACTTCTTAAATCAGGAGATACTGTGGCAGCACATCTCAAATAATTGTTTTGCATTTTGGCCAAAACATATTTTTTTAAAAACATCTGAGTCTTTCAGCCCCCAGTAGAAAAATAAAGCAAATAACAAAACACCAAATGAACAGACCAAATAACTGAAAACCACAGAGAGAACATCTACTTCTAGGTACAATTTCAACATGTTGAAGTCTGATATGTTTGTTGATGGGTTTATGAATGCTTTTGAGCATTTGAAGAACCAGTAGATGGTGCTTAAGAATATGCTGCACAGTTTCTTAACTTTTTAGCATCAATAGCTCTTATGGTAATTTAAGTTCCCTGGGAGTAGTTTATCTGGTACTGTTTTAAAAATATTTTTATACACTAAGGGAATGGGCCTCCTACACAGAAACTCTCCTGCACAGAAACTGTATAAAATACTTCAGTGCCTTATTTGCAGTAACTAAATCTCATAATATTACTACGATGTAGCTTAAAGGCATTATCCTTTCTATGATCCTGTATGGATCACCCAAGGAGGAGATTTACTATGACTTGCTCAATCTTACACTAAAAAAACACAAAATTGCCAGGAGTGGATACTTGAATTTGTTTGAATTTTGTTCTAATCCTCAAAATCCACAAATACTTTTGTGCTTCTGTAACACCTCAAGGAGAAATATAGTTAATTTTATACTATACAATTGTCAAGGCATGGAAGAAATACAGATGAAACAGGTATTTAGAAATAACAACATTCCTTCCTTCTTTATCAATTAGTGAATCAAGAATGTGCTATAAATATCAGACACAGAAATAATTACACGATTTTTTATATTTAAATCTGAAAGCACATATTCATTATGGCTGAAGACTATCCTCCTGTATCAAGGATGGAAACTACAGTATTCAAGAATTTCAAGATGAACAGCATTGCCTTAATGCATACCTCAAGCAAAATTTGCTGTCTGTGAGTAAGAGCTCATATCGTTTTTATTCAGTTTATGTAAGTAGCTTTCTCTATGTGACTTCTCAATATGACAGTCTGTGGAAGAGGAAAGATGTCATTGTATGTTCAGTTGTGACTTTATGCATATTCAGTATTTATGGTTGCACTGCTTGAGCAAACGTATGATTAATGATCAGTGCCATCCATCTTTCCATAAAAAAGGCTTCCTCAGTGGCAGAAATGCAATGTTGCAAATCTCAGATAACATAAAATTGAGGCCTAGTCTAGCTTTTTTTAAATTTTTTTTTTTTTAATTTTTTTTTTACTTTTATGTTACTTGTCTCATGCAACAGCTCCAGTCACTATCAAAAAGGTTTCGTTTTAGGTGTTGTGTAGGAAATATTCACTTAATGTTTTTCTAGATAATGCTTTACAGCTTATTTCAAGGTATTGCAGGTCTCTTTTGAAATCTTGCTAAATCTTGCTATTTTCTGAAATTTTGGCACAATACTTTTTCCCCATCCACCTTCCTGTTTATAGCTCCATAACTATTCTTTAAAATGTGGGATGAAGCTATTTAAAGAATGAGATCGGGTCTGGCAGATGATAAAATTTAAATAAATATAGTTACACTTGGAACACATAGAAAATGGGGTTCTCATAACAGTTACTGCAGTAAATAATGTTACAAATACTGTGTTCACAGACATTTAGGCTTTCTCTAATCTCCTTTGATTTAAAGTACATTGAGGCTTCCGTTACTCTGTAGCACTACCTAATCTTTCAAAAAAAGTTGAATCAAACATAATTTGATCATAGTAGACTTAGAAGCCTTAATTGATGATTTCAAATCGAGAGTACATCAGTGAATTAGGAAGTAGTAAATTTACCTTGGGCATAACTTTGAATATTGGAATTTTACTTGTTTTTACTGGAGTAGAATAGTTTCGTCAAATTTTGCCACAACTACTTCCCTATTCAGTCTGTAAGCTTTCAAAATTTTCCAACTTAAATACACCCAAAAGTGCATTAGTAACTTCAAAGGAAGCCCTGTCTCTGTATCTGTATAGCAACTAAAGCAATGCCCATCATCAAAATGCCAGTGTTTTTAAAAGAAAAAATAATGTATTTTTCTTCTTCCTTCATGTTCACTAGCTATGTATGGGTCCTGCTGACAAAGAATCAAGAGATTACCTTTGTCTTTACAGCTAAATATGAAGATGTATGTGGACAATTTTTTCCATGACATGCCAGAATCTAGGCCAGTTCCTCATCAAACAATTTCTCAGGAAGTTGGATCTGGTAATCTGGAGACTGTACTACCAGGACAGAAACATCACAGGTTACTGGGGTTATTTGTACCTGTGCAAAAGGGTGAAAAATAAACCTCACATCAACTCAAAATGATATCACACTCTTTCTCCGCTTCTCAGAATCTTTCACAAAAAATTGGTGTCATAAAATGAGATTTGAGGAGTCCAAAATGTATCATCTGAGGATTTTCTTTTAAATCAAAGCATGCCTTGATGAGTTCCACAGTGCATGCCTAACATGACCAGGATATTTGTCCACACTTTCCCACTTGCACATCAAACTTCCAGGGTCTGTGTTTGGGCTGAAATTCAGGGAACTTAAAAGCAATAACTCTAAACTGAATGCATCCATGCCACTTTACACCCAGATTAGAAACCTTGTTTAGTGGTGTGCTTACCAGCATCTGGGATTCAAGTCCCTCCTAAGGATACAGGCAGGTTTTGGAAATTAAATTTCAATTTGTGTAGAAATCTGTTAGTGTTTAAAAAATATATATTTTTTTAAATATGTGTTTTAATATTGGACAGATTTCTAACTTCTTTAATTCCAAACATCTCTCAACCTCAAATTGCAATGGCAGTTTTTACTAGCTCCATACATTAGTCTGTAAACAGCAAAGCTGTAGCTATTCTACCATCTAAACTAGGTGTTTATGGGATCCTGTGTCTCATTCCTGTAGAATCCAGGGCACCTGGATGCAAGTCCTCTATCTATCTGTCTAGTATTAGTATTGGCTGCATACTGCCAGTGTGAACCCAAACATAAAGAAACCTCCCTCTGGCTAAGCCATTAAATGCTGTGCCAAGTGTATCTCAGCTGGAAGTGGCTTTTTCTATATCTTCCCAATCTCATATGAGTTGTCTTCCCTTCCAAAGGTTGTGAAATATCTGGGTCAGCAGGTATAATAGAAAGGCAAGTGGAAAAAAATATTTTTGCAACTCCTGAGCCCCATTTCCAACAATTTATTGAAATAAGATGTCATGCATGCATATGTATAATTTATTTCAGATGTGTGATAAAGTTGCCAGATATATACTCAGCAGAAATAACTGTAATTTTTTCAGATGTGCTATTTTCCCATCAACTTGGCCTCCAGAACAAAAATTCAGCCTGGAAAGAAATGTATTCATACTGCCGGGCACCTGCTGCTGTGTCTCCTGTCCTCAGCTGGGAGAGGAGGGAAGATTGGATGCAATCATGGCATCTGCTAGAACTGGACTTGCTCACATTGCACCTTAACGTTTTTGCAATTCTGATTTCTTTTGTAATCATTGTTTTAGCCCTGTTCTCTCTCTGATATTGAACTCTTGTGACACTGCTTCAGGAGCAGCAAACAACATGCTGCAGTGAGAGGAAAGACTCTTTTTCAGTGCTTTTAGCAATGTGACCTTAAGTATTGATTTATAGCCTGCTGCAGTGCTCTAGTGCAAAAGGGAACTGTGGTAATTAAGTAGTATCTGCGCTTTCTAAAATAGTGCTGAGCTGCAACAAAAAGGGACCCTTTATTTTTCCTCTCTGCCTCTCAGTGAATGCAGATGCAGGCACTGCCCTTTGACCCTGCTCAGCTTTCCCCAGCTGCAGGTTATTTTTCTCTCTCTATGCCTTTAGGTGCTGATAGACAGAGTAGAACCCATTAATTCTTCTGTCTGACTTTCTTTTTTAGTACAGGCAATGGAGCAAGTCTCTACACTTGTACCTGACTTTTAAAATATTTTTTTGTCCTTATAGGGGTAAAAAAGAGCAGTGGCTAAGGAGATATAGGAAGAATTAGAAAATTCAGCAGAGTGGGTGGTCACGATGTGGATCAAACTTGAAAGCAAAACCTTTTACATGAAAATTCCCACTTCTCAGCATGACACATGATTCTGAAACTCATGTATAAGGTAACAGGGTAAACACAACGAGAAATCTCTTTTGTATTCCATTATAGTCATTAGAGAAATAGGCCACAAAAGGTAATGGCAATAAAACTGAGTACTTTGCAGTGAGCATGTAAATTACATGTTAATGTATGCAAATTAGAACACCATGTTCAATGTCCATAAAACTACAAAATACAGCTAATTAATGGTAGGTAAGATGCTTCATTTTATATTCACAGAGTTGCAGAGGAGGTAGTATATTTTTATAATTGTGGAACATTGGCCTTGGGGAACACATCAAACATTCCGTTTCCCTCCTCTGGCAAATTCGCCCAGCACACTGGAAGTAATTGCCTTTCTGCTTCCTTACCCAAGGTCTTACTCTGAGACCAGTCTCTGATATTAGAAATAAAATTAAAAAAAAAATAAAAAAATAAAAAAAAAATAAAAAAAAGAAAAAATGATTCCCAGTTTAACAATTACTTTCTTGTGGAACTAGGGAACCAGTTCTTATTGGTGTTAATATTACATCTGTTCAGCAAAATGCTTAAACACATTTGGTACCCTTGGCATAGCTGAATGGATTCTGTAACTGAATCCCCAAATTGATATAGGCTCCATAAAGCCCAGCTTTTTAGGTAATCTGTTGCCAGAAGAATTCACAGTTCAAGTTCCCAATACAATATGAAAACAGAGCAACTGAGAACAGATTTACAAAAAGTGACTCATCCAGGAAAAGAGGTGAAGGGAGCATGGGGGTCAAGCCCCATTTCTGGAAGACACAAACAGCACCAACAAGGCAAACTTGTCTGCCCACATTCTTGAATTCTGCCTGGGACACAGCTCTGGTTTTAAGGCCATATCTATCCTGGGCCTGAAATTAATACCCCCATCTTTTCGACTATCCATCTGACAAAGTGAAGGGGCCCAAGTCACAATGGAACAAAGCCCTGTTAAAGTCATGTGTAGGTATGTGGGTGCCTGTGTGCAAGTCTGTGTGCAGCCTAGGAGAGTGCTGCAATAGAAGTGGAGTGGAAAAAATGAATATTTGAGGATACACATAAACATTAATACACGCAATGCATATCAGTGAAAGGTCTTCTGGGTTCCCTATTTCTGTAAATGCGCTTGCACTCTAATTTGGGTCATAGAATCACAGGATCACAGAATGGTTTATATTGGAAGGTATCCTAAAGATCATCTTGCTCCAAACCCCCCTTCCATGGACAGGGACACCTTGCAGTATACCAGATTACTCAAAGCCCCATCCATCCTGTCCTTGGACACTTCCAGGGATGGGGCATCCACAGCTTCTTTGGGTGTCACTGTTCCAGTGCTTCACTGCTCCATCAGTATCACTGTTCCAGCTTCACAGCCAAAAATTTTTTCCTAATATCTAATATAAATCTGCTTATTCTTAGTTTGAAGCCATTATCACTCATCCTGTCACTAGAAGTTCTTGTGGAAAGTCCTCTGCAGCTGTCTTGTAGCCCCCTTAGGTACCTAAAGATTCTATAAGGTCTCCCCAGAACTGTCTGTTCTTCAGGCTGGACAACCTCATGACTCAGCCTATTTTCATGGGGAAGGTGCTCCATCCCTCTGATCGTATTTGTGTCCCTCCTTTGTACTTGCCCTAATGGGTCAACATCCTTCTTACGTAGGGGGCTCCAGAGCTGGGCACTGGGGCAGCACTTCAGGGGGTGTCCACAAGAGTGGAGCAGCTGGTCCTGCTGGTCACAAGGGAGCTCTCTGGATGTCTATCTGCATGCCATGGCTCTGTGGCCACGCCACACTCCTTTGCAGGTCCCAGGTGAGAAGCTCTGTTGAGCCCATGCAAAGGCAGATCAGCTTAGCTGCTTTGCAGAACTTCTTGCAGAGTCCAGACTGGTGGGCAGCTTCCCAGACACAGCACCTGTGGCCCTGCACCAGAGCAGCTCCAGGATGTGCCGCTTCTCCTGGCTGACACTCCACTACGGTGGCTGCTTCTCTCTGCAGATGTCCAGTGCTGCAGAGGAATGATCAGTTTGGAAAGAAATCCCAGTTATGTGCCAGAGATGAAGAGCGGATATGTTTTGTGCAGGGTCTTATTTAATAGGCACTGAGTTGAGTGATGGTGATGAATGTAATATGTCTTGGGTACCCGAGACAGAGGTTATAATTTGCCAAATACTTTTCATGAGCCAGCAGTTCTCCTTCTGGAAAGCTGTTCAGTTTCAAACAAAACATTTATCTTAGGTGCATGTATGTGTGGGTATACATACATAAATATATATAAAATCTGCACCTGTTTGGCAAAGCAGTTGGACTTTGATCAACTTCAGGTAAATGCTTACCTTGCAGTTCATGTAAAAATTAACCCCATTGCTAAACATGTGTCTAAGTGTTTTCTGATTTAAGATGGTTTTCAGGATCAAGGCCTTAAAGAGGACAAATGAGTGCAGCTGTTTCAGACAAGAAAATGGAGGTGGTCGTAAAAGAGACACAAAGACCCAAAAGTACATGAAATAATGTAAGGACTTTTAAGCAGAAGAAGGAAAAACATGTACAATAAAAGTAATATGCTTACAGAGAGAAACAACCTAGAAAATAAATGTCAGAATAGGAGAAAAAAGGGAAGGAGAAAGTGGAAATAGGGGATACTGGAACCTCAATTTAAGGCAGAAAATCTCTTCTTATGTTAATAACTTAAATAAACATGCTTGACTGACTTGACTGACACTCACAAATTCTGTCTGTATTCTGACTTGTACCCATACTGCCTCACATTTTGTCATGCTTCCCTCTGCTAAGGAATTTTGAGAAAATGTGCTTGGAAGCCTCATATTGCAGAGACTCTTTGTTACAGGATAGTGTAGAACTTTATTTCCTATGGATTAAAGAAATAATTGGAGGGGGTGGGGGGAATTCTGCTGAATGGGGTATCTGAGCAATAATTCTGCACAAGAGCAGACCTTTAATTGTATGTAAGACATCTTTCAGACTGTCAAGGAGCTAAAACTGCCTTGCCACCACTGTACAGCAGTGGCTGTCACAGACAGGGCTGTATGGAAAACTGCTGATTCGGCATGTGATATGCAGAGGGATTGAGCTAATGCAAACTTGTGATGGCTATGAAAGGTCTGTGAGGACAATGGCACTGTATTTTGATAGACGAAGAAAGACAGATAGCGAAGGATCTGACCAAAACCTCCTCCAAAAAAATATTCTGGTACTAAAGCTTTTCTAATATCTTCACAGAGCTTCAGGCTAATCAGATGCTCCAAGTTATTTGCATTAATTACTTACATTAGAGGCAATTGGGAAGTAATTTTTTTTCTTTATCTCTGTCAACTTTTCATTCTGAACTAAGACTATTGGAAAGGTCAAAGGTCTTTACCCAGGCTGCGACCATTAACACAGTTCTTTTCTCCCCTCTCTCTTGCTTTCCTTTGCTGCCATGTGCTATATATCTTGGACGGAGCACAGCAAATCTAAAACTAATGGCCTTGTTTCTTTTGCTTTTTTGGCCCAGCACAAGCTCAATACCTGCACAAGAGGGGAGCAGGATTAGCTTGGGAAAGAAAACAAAAAAGCCTCTGCCAAAATAATAATCATAATATTAGCACACAGCTGTAGGGAGTAATTTTTTGGCATCTAAAGCAAATGCTCCCTGCTCCCTCCCTCACCCTGTAACCCTACTTCTTCTGCTTTTTTAGTTTTTCACTGGCTACCAGATTGTCTATTTCCTTGTCTCACTCCAGAGTCCTGTGGTCGCTCCTTGGTGGTGGCAGCAGCAGAAGCAACTAAAGGGACTTGTGTGTGTGTGTGTGTGTGTGTGTTTGGTGGTGACTCACATGAATGTGGTATTCTTGCAAACTTGAAACCTGCTTCAATGACTTGATGCAATTTTTTTGATCTTGGTCTTGTTCATTTGGAGGGAGGAGGAGGGGAAAAGTGAGGGGAGGGGAACGCTGCTCTTGGCAGAAGATACAGGCAATTGGCTGCTTTATGGCTTTGCGTTGATGTGTGTTTAAAAAACAGCTCAAAATTTGGCACAGAGATATTTTTCCCACTTGTTTTACTTCTAAATATTCTTCAAAAGCTTCCATGGGATATAGAATATTGCTTTGATCAAATGAATGTACTTTATGCTGAAGTTTCTAGTCAATACTGACTTCAACTCATATTCTGCCAATTTTTTAATTTCAGATTTGATTTCAGATTTTCTGTAGCCTGTAGACAATAGAAAAATAGGACAATTTCCCCTGTGGATCATGTTATTTTACTGATGTACATTGAAGTTTCAGAAGATAAGGAAGAGTGAGTGAAAAAAATATTATCAAACTTGCTTCTTCAGAAAAATATTAATGTGACCAAAAGGCTGAATGTACACAGGGAGTGTATCACTGACAAAGATGTTTTGGAAAAGGTGCATAGCTTGAATTGTCTTCCTGTAATGCCCCCATATTTGCATTCTTACCTAATCCTTATCTGAGCTGTTTGAACCACTCATATTTGAGCGATTTTCCGTAAATATCGAGGTATGGGTCATGATGTGTGAGTCACCAGGCTTCTTGCTCCTGCTCAGTCATAAACCATCTCCTAACAGCAGCCTTTTTCACACTGCTTGGGACATTTATTATCTCATTTGGAACCTATAATGTAAAGACACTGATTTCTTCCCTCCATTAAGTTGTTTTTTGAGTATTTCCATGAGCCAATGTTGATTAAACATCACTGATAAAAATAAAAACCCCAACACTCAAAAAAAATTGTGTTATGATGCAGTCCTTGTCCTCCAGGCTGTGTTGTTGTTGTGTTTCTTATTTTAGCTGCTTTGGGAGATGAAAATTTGCCCTTGCAGTATGGTTCTGCTCACTCATTAGACAACACCAGCGCTGTAGTGTGCATGTCACCTGCTGCTTTCAATTCATCTCTAATTTCAAGTAGCAGTCACATACTTTTTGTGGGCTGCCACAGTCAAGATGTTCCTTCCTGGTGCAGTTGCAGGATCTGGTAAATAAAAGCAACAGACTTTTAGTGAAGGATTTTGGATTCTGGACCTCATGTCACTAACCCAGAGTTGACAATCCTCAGGTAAAGAAAGAACTTTATTCATTTATTTTGCCTGAGACAGATATATATGAGATGATTTATTTAGTTGTAAATAAAGAAAGGTGCTTAGTAAGTCATGTAAAGCCACAGCAGCCTCTCGTCACTTGTATCCTACACCACCACACTGATGCCCTTACCCTTTGCAGCCTGCACAGAAGGGAGGGCAACAAAGGGAGCAGTGTGGGTTGCCAGGTGCTCTCCTGGGGGAAAAATGAACCCACTGCCATGACAGTCAGGGATAAGGGGATTCCCATAGGCCATACTAATTCAGGGGCTGTGATTCAAGACTAATACCCTCAGTTAACATCCCGTGACAGAAAACAGATTTACCTTATGGTGTATGTTACAGTCTCCCACAGGGGGAAGCATGCTGTCCTCCAAACGCGCAAAAATAGAGAGCAAAAATCAAATTCCAGAGAGAAAAGGCCACTTTTGTGGCACTTTGCAGCAGCTTTTACAAAAGACAGGAGAGGGAAGTGCATCTACTTCTTAGCTGCCACGCTGACTGATGCCAGAGAAGTTCAGCAATGACAAGCATGCCATTATTTTCGTCCTGGAGGTCTGCAATGTCATGTGCTTGTGATCTGTCTTCAGCTGCTGGACTCAAACAAGTAGAATTGTCCAGGCAGCACTGCAGCAGCAGAGAAGCCCAGCTGTGCCAGGGCCATAAACAGAATAGTGTTTTCTGTTTAGTGCCCATCAGCAGGGAATTCATGTTATTTACTAATACTTCACCATATGCCAGGACTTCACTTGCCAGTTCATGAGCACCACCTTGTGCTTTCTGATTTAGATGGGTGGCCCACAGATGATGGGTGTGAAGGGCACCCCTCTTTATTAAAACCATCCTAAAAATTATATTTTTTAAATATATTTATACTTGGAAATGTGAGTAGTAGGGGCATTGCATGGTGGGGATACATGTGGCAAGTGGAGAATGCTCCAGGAGGTGCCTGACAAGGCGGCTCAACCAGCTGGTGTATGGACCACTTTGGTTGGTGCTGTGAGTACTCCTGATGTTTCACATGTGGTGTTGGCAGTCAGGAGAAGTCAGGCAAGCTGGGAATATAAATCACAGATCAAAACAGCATGGATGCTCAGTCCCCAAAACTGCTGCCTGAGGTGCAGTAGGTGTAGCACAGGAAAGGATGGTGTAGACACAGGCAGATGATGCCCCCAGAGGGCCTTGCTTTTAACTCTACTTGCACTTGGCCTTTCTGTTGTGGGAGCACAATACATATTCCAAAGCCAAAGATATGTCACAGAAAGGTCCTGGTTCCTCCCCCCTATCCCCAGTTTTAAGCTATGGTGACCTCAGAGAGCACGAGACTGTGTCTTTTATTTTTTTTTATCTTTGTGAAAGGAGTCTTGTTTGCTTGCTGGCCCTTGCACACCAAGGCACTGTTGTGTTACTTAAAATTGTAAATTATGTCTGTTTAAGAAAATGTCAGTGTTTTTTAAAACAGAATAACAGAACTGGAAAAGACTTGGCTGTGCTGTTTGTTACACGAGTTACAGGCAGGCAGAATGATGTATTCACCATTATGAGCAGATTCAAGGAGACTAATGACTGCTGCACAATATAGCTTCAGTTCTTCCAAGTAACATGATAGTTGTTTCTTTGCTTGCCAGCAAGATTATCTGAGCAATGTTAATGCTGGTGCTCTGACGTATAGGAGAACCACCAATATGGGGCTGTGCCCACCAACAATAACTGAAATGACCTTTCTATTAGGGGGAAAAAAAGAGACTTGTAAGATAAATTCAGATTTGATGGAGGAATTTGATTTCTCTGGCACCTGTCATTGTACATATGGATATTTCTTGTATGTTGCTCAGGAGTTCTGTAAAACAGTTACTCAGCTGTTGGATAGGACAAAGTTATAATGAGCATTTTTTGTTGACAGCTTCTAAAAGCATGCTAGGAGAATCTCTCCTACTATATAATACTGGTAAATGCTTGAAAACAATGTTGCTTTTAACATAGATACTCACTGCAAATCCCAGATCCTTTGAGAAAGAGAGTGAATTCAGAGAAGAAAAATATTCTGCTTCACCATTGACACCTGCTCTCAGAGAAATTCCTCTTTTCCCGTCCCAAATGGAGACTTACTGTTCCTCCAAATAACAATAGCACCAAAAAAAAAAAAACAAACCCAACAAAACAAAACAAAAAAAAAAAAGAAAGAAAAAAAAAGAAAAATGGAAGAAAAAAGCACCTGGATTTTTGCTGTCAGTGTTAATTTTATATGGAACAATATACAAACACAAAGGAACTTAGAGCAAGAAATGTTGTGCTTTGCAGTTTTTCATCAGGAAATGCCATGAGAAAATGGCCTGAACATGTGGACCATTTCCCTCTAGTTGCATAAGAGTCTGGCTTGGCTTTGATTCACCTTAGATATCCAGAAGAAATTAGAAGGGACTTTGACTGCACTGACTTTGTAGTGGCTGCTTGGTATATTTTTGTTTGTCCACTTGTTTTGAAATATTGCTCAATGCTTATACTCCCTTCCTCAGCAGAGGTGCTTCCTTTCCTGTGTTTTTTCACCAAACACTGAGGTTAAGCTCTGCTCTTCAGTGGTATCATTTTGGGAGCCCACAAGTGAGGCTTGAGCTACAAGAAAATGGAAAAGATTGTATTGACATATATGTTTTCTTACTAAATAAGGAGAAAAAACTAACAGCAGGCTTCAAACTGGATTTGTCTGTGTGGGCATACCATGCTTGACATGAAGCATGTTTACCAAATTTTTTTCCCATGAGAAACACAGTTTTCCTCATCTGACACCCAGGTTTCTCATCAGAGAAACTGGGATAATATGGTATTTCAGCCACTGCTATGGTGACTCAGAGCTCTGGCACCTCGAAGGTAACAAGTCTGAACTCTTATCGCCCTTTTGCCTTTTGCACCTGGGCCACCAAGGACTAAATTTTTTGGTTTTCTTTTTGTAGATCTAGTTTTTGAAAATTTAAGATTTTCAGAAGAGATTAAAGGTCCAATGCAAAGAATATTGAAGCCAAAGGGGTCTGATTTTCATTGAGTGACTAGTAGTTACTCTGGAAACTCAGACCAACTTTGAAGCCTGAGATTCAGACTAGGTGTCACTAAATATAGCTAAAAACTGACCACATATTTCTATTAAACTGACATTAATGGGTATAATGATATGATACATATTTCCTTAATATTCTTCCAAGCCAGGACAAATTCATCTCTGTGTCTGAGTTGTCAGCTTCTAGCTCACAAGTGAATGGGAGGATCTACGTCTGTTCTTCAGTGTATGACAGGTTTATAGAAATCCCTGAAAGTTCAGCTTTTGGATGCATTGCAAAAGAGGGGAAAATGTTTTCTTTCTCTGGCTAGCAGCCACCATCTAATTTTAGCTGCAGTCTTCAAAGGCTGTGGAATAGGCACTGCCTCTTCCCCAAAATATGATTTCCATGGCCTTGACACACATTGGACTAAGTTGTGATTCACTGCTAAATTTGCTTGCGTGCAGCTAAAGCCTGATTATCTTGGGTCTCAATTAAGCCAAAGCTCTTTAACTTGTTTTATTCTGCTAGGCCATATTAAAGAACAAAACAAAAATATTCAAATTAAATAAACAAACAAAACCCAACAAACCAAGCCAAACCAACAAACCATTTTACTACACCTTACTATTTAAAAAGAATTGAGTTAAGTTGGTAACAGTCCAGATGCTGAAGGAAAAGCTGTTAATGTTTCAAGAGAAGATGGTGTTCATGGATTCCTACAGTGCCAACACTTAAGCATGGAGTTCATGACGAAAAAGGGGAAAATAAGGTGCTATTTGTCTTTATTCATATTTTGGTGGATAGTTTCTGACATAATTGTATCTGTTTCTCTAAGTCCACTTCCCTGCACTATTTGGGTATATGCTACATGCCTGTGATGTGTAAGGTGCTCATATTAGTAATATCACACTGCTAAACAGCTGCTAGCTTCCCTCCCAGACAGGAGTGTATTGACAAGGGGAAAAAAGTCCTGATACTTCTCCATTGTTGTGTCTGAATATCCTCCCCTCTTCCACACCTGTATGTGCATGTGTGTATATACATATATATATATATATATACATTCTCTCATGTAGAGTGTATATATATATATATATACACACTCTCACACACACATATATATGTATGTATATTTACTCTCACACATAGTTTTCAGTAGGATTCGTGACAGATTAAAGGTTATTTTATAGGCATATTTATACTACTTCTTATGTACAAACAAGTTTTCTTAAACTCATGTTTGCAATCCTTGAAATAAAACTGAAGATTATAATGGAGACTGTGAACTTACATATTTAGAATTATTTTTAGACATAGCTGCATTTTTTCCCATCTCACATACTTTTTCATCTCGTAGCTCTTCAAAGTGTGCTGAACATACCAGCCTAGAAAAGCTAAAACATATTTCTCAGAGTAGGAGTGTCTTCTGCAATGTACAAAAATAAAAAAAGAAAAGAAAAGAAAAGAAAAGAAAAGAAAAGAAAAGAAAAGAAAAGAAAAGAAAAGAAAAGAAAAGAAAAGAAAAGAAAAGAAAAGAAAAGAAAAGAAAAGAAAAGAGCTGTGCCTCTTGTTTAGCATGGCCCTACTTCCCCCCATTTTGATTCTACTTCCATTTCTCACAGAGATCAAGTAGGGCATTCAGGTCTTTCATTTTAAATGTAGGAAGCAAATGGCTCATATCCCAGCAGCTGTCTTTTAGAGACTCATTTCTGCTCTGACCTTATTTTGTTGCCTCTGTTATTGGCATCAATCGTTGTTTAACAGAATGAGAAAGTTGCATAGTTAATTATTCTGCTTTCCAGTCCCCCTCTGTCTTCTAATAACAAAACATAGGATCAGACATCCATGCGAATGCTAACTTCATTCCTCAGCTAAAATACCATGCTTTATCTGGCTGAGGGTGGGATTTTCAAGGAAGCCTAAGAGGGTTAGGTGGCTGAATATCAGCCTTTTAACAGGCAGCTCATGTTAAAAAAAATCCAAAACCAAACAATTAAAAAATGACACTCTAAACCTCAAATCATGTGGAAATCTTCTGCTATCAGGAAAAAAAAGAAGAAGTCCTTTAAAGTCTGATATAAGTGCTTGACTAAACTCATGGACCCCCGGGGCCCTATTCAAATGGTTATACTGCATATAGACAGCCCAAGACTGCAAAAAGCCAATAAAAGGAATAGGACACAAGGGCTGGAGAAAAGGTTCATACTTGTTTTTCTAACCATTCCATTAAAAGCAATGAAAGTCTGTTTCTTTTCTCTTCACCTCCACTAATGACTCTTTTCCAAGTAGTTCATGGAGACTTTTAGAAAGGTTTCCTAGGAAAAAAAGAACCTGTATGGCAACTGTTGGAGCAAAAATTGATTTCCCCACTCCATCTGCCTGATTTCTGGTAGGTATATCTATAAAGAGATCAGAGAGAATGCTTGTGCCAGTCAAAACTTTTGAAAAACAGGTTTCAGATAAGTAAATATCAATTGATTCAAGTCAGGTGATCAGATGCTGACAGAGTTCACATGTGTTTGTAGTTTACTTTTATTTTTTGAGATGCATTGGCCTCAGCTCTAAGGGTGGAAAGTACATAAGGAATTTTAATTGCCACTCCTCAAAAATCACGTTCTTGAGCAAACCTGGCTTACTGGAGAGATTAATTTAATGTATAGACATAAAAACAAAACATAGATTTCCAAAGTTCTTCTTTGGAATATGCTTGTCAAGTAGATTTCAAAATTTTTATTCTTTCCATGCCAACATCCCACGGCTACCCCAGCAATCACACCACAGCTGAAAAAAACTAAGCATAAAAAGCCAGGCATAAGGCCAAAGAGTGATATATACCCACTAGACTGAATAGGAGGCAATGCAAAGTCATCCTGTCTGGTGGGAGTTTTGGAAAGGGCTAAGAGTTTAAGCAGGACGTGTGGTGTTCTTTAGTGACATAGGGGGAACTGCTGGGGATAAGGGGCAAAAAAGCTGGTTCCTTCTCGTTTTCCTTGACATACCTCTGGATCCCTGAGGAACTGGGGAACCAGGAACTGAAGTGACTCCTGGAGGCGGTGAGTCAGCAGCACAAAAGGCTGGAAATTGAGGAACTGCACTTGTGCTCCTGATCCTCTGAAAGACACCTTGCTGGACTCAGGAGCATTTAAAGCAGCTTTCTTCTCCTTTTATCCTGATATTCATATTTCCTCTGATCAATGGAAGACTTGTCTATATGCTTGTCTGGTCTATTTTCATGTCTGAACTAAGAATATTTTTTATATCATGAGCTGTTCTAAAAAGGAAACATATGGGCACTGCATAGCTCCTAATACTGTATGTTTTAAGATTAATGCCAGCCAACAGCAGCACAAGAAGACTGTGAGTCTTAAGAAGGTGGAAAGAAATCCTGCTCAGAAAGAAATTGCCTTGGTTTGGCTTGCTAGAAATCTCTCAAAAAGCTGATCTGGTAAAGAGGAATTTTACCAACCCTTGCATCCAAGTAAGCAGCAGCAGCAGCAGCTAATTTCTGCTTGCCTCTTTCTGGAGCAGTGACAGCTGCATGCAGGATAAGATCCGTGAAGCCCTTGCTGTGCTTTGGAGAAACACAATCACCCAGACTAAGAACATGTAAAAGCATTTCACTGGGCCTCAGCTCTACTGCCATTGTGTGAGGTAGAGAGACAGAAAAAAGACTGAGAAATTTGAGGAAGAACAGGGAAAGGCCATTCAGAGATGGAGGCAGGGGAATATCACAGAGTCATGTTCATCCATCTGCTCTTCCAGCTCGACCTGGAGTTGAACACCTCATATGGACCATGGAGGAGTCAGTGCCCCTGCATCTAATAGTGAGCAGGTGTTTCACTTTAAAGCTTCTCCCAGTTGGCAGCTGGGATTTTTATGAACAGATTACGAGCAGTTGTTTCACAGAAAGAAGGAAAACACTGAGCAGAGGCACAGGGACTGCCCTTGATGCTACCATTACCCTGCTGGCCCACCACATCCTCTGGTCTAAGTCACAGAGGCAGATGTGCACAACACTGACCTCTTTGTCCTGCCACCAGCACCTGACAGAGTGCTGGCAAACCTGAGCCTTAGCCCTTCCTCAGGGTTGGAAATGACTCCTAGGCCCCTCATAACGTCTTCTCCATCTGGCATTTCCCTCTCTTGCCTTGTTCCCCCATGGCTGTGTGTCACCCCCTCGGCCTACCTGTCTGTATGCACAGCTGAGAAACAGCTGTAGAGGTGGAAACACTGCAGCCAGATGCTGCTGACAGAGCAAGGAGAGGAAAATGAGAGCTGCTGAGCATCTGCCAAGACAGAAGCAACTCACACCAGCTTTATTAAAATGCCACAGTGAGAGCTATGTGAAAAAAATGTCATTTTAACCTTTTAGAAATGAGTCCTGTTAACATGGAAAACTCTGCTTCCTATAATTTATTCTTTCATCTAGAGTTATCTTTTCATTCATACCCATGTAATAATATTTTTTGGCAAATTTGCATTTTCTGGAGAACTCATCGGTCTTTAGCTGCAGTTGAATCTTGGGATGTTGGCCCCTGCTCCTGTTCCCTGGGATGGGAGTCTGGAAAACGTGAGGCCATCTTTCCAGACCCAGAGTTTTTGTCAGCTCTGTGGTCATGAAGTGATTCCACCGGTCTGCCTGGCTGCCCATTGTGAGCAGATGTGTGGCAATGTGAGCAAATAGGAGCTTGTGTGCATTGTGCCAACTTACACAACTGCATTTGCCTCAGGTGGGTATTGCAATCAGGGAAGCAAGCAGAGAGGACTGTCACCCTTCCTTTTAGCATGTTGCTAGGGTGGGATTTTTTCCATTCAGGTAGATTGATGAGTCAGAAGAAAGTAAGACAGGCTTAAGTCCACAGGAGCTGGAGCTAGCACATGTGAGGTTTACATTCAGCTTTGTCACTCACCTGCAAGGCCACTTCACGAGAAAAGAGTGTCATGTAAACAAAGGCAATTATTTGTTATGGAATATGTGATAGTATTACAAATGAGCTCAGCTGAGACACTTTAGGAATTAAATTAACAGAAATCAATGTTAACATGAGGACCAGGAGAGAAAATGAGAAACAGACAGCCCAGAGACCTGACTGGGTGTTTTGAGTGAATTCTTAGTGCATCTATTTGTTTTGGAAAAATTATTGCTAACTATTGTCTTTACTCATCTATAGTTGCTGCTATCACTGTTTCTATAGTCCATTTTCCTTCTAAGACTGTATGTATCATCAGTGTTCTCAATGATACATACATGGACACACATCTCTGTTTCCTGCATTTCACTAGGATATGCCATATATTGTTTTGCCATCTTCACTGGATCGTGATTTCTATAATTCCTGGGACAAAAAGTGTTGGTAGAACTTTTCTTCCAGCCTGGTAGACACCTGGTAGTGGTTTGTGGAGAGGCAAGCTCCAACATCAAGCTTGCTGTCGAGGTTGCAGAGACAGGCTCAGTGATGCATGGGAAGGCTGGGAAACTGCTGGCAGGTCCTTGGCTCCTGTTGGTTTTATATCTCAGTCTTCCAGGATGCAGTGCACTTCTTCTCTAGAGATTTATAGATTCAAAGTCTCACAGAATGGTTGGAATTGGAAGGGAACCTAAAGATCATCTAGTTCCAACACCCCCCTGCCATAAGCAGGGACATCTTCCCCTAGATCATGTTTCTCAGAGCCCCATTCAATCTGACTTTTAAAACTTAGAGCTTTGAGGTCCAGTATACCTTGTTTGTTTGGCTGGATGAACATGCAACAGCTTTTTAAAAAATTAAGAGAAAACACTTCTGATTCAGAGTTAAATTCCTGTTAAGTACAGAGATATTTATTATTATTTTTGCTAGTGTTATTTGCATTTTAGATTACACAACCCAATAACTCCATTTATCTGGCTAGACATTTAAAAATATCTTGTGCTAGCTATTTTACAATGCATAAAGATAGTTGCTGTTCCAAATAGCTTACATAAATTTCACACCCATAGCTCATTCAACAAACTTTCTGAAATCTTTCTGAAGAAAAACACTGTTGCTGTTGTAGGATCAATAATTTTCTAGGAATTGATGCTCAGTATGGAAGTTGTCTGTTTTTAAAGGTAGGGAACATAGTGCACATTTTCTTCCTTTTCCTATTTTTTTTTCTCATCTTTGCATTATTTTAAAAATTTGTTTCTGATGGTCTGTTTCTATTATGCTTATATCTTCCTCTCCATGACCACTATGTATTTAGTTCAATACAACACTATGTTTTCTTTTATACTCAGAGGAAAGACAGAGTATTTATGACAGGTGCAAAATGAGATGAAAACTGACAACATATGAAACACTTTAGTCATAGGAATGAAAAGTAAATCTTCTCACCCTTCAGGAAGTCACCCTCTTTCCCTTTCATTCAAAAGCTGCTGTGTGTCCTAGGAAGCAGGATTCATAGCTCTGTCTTCTCAGTTTTGTCAGGTGGTTTTGGAAAGGAGATTGTATTAATCAGCCAATGGGCTTGGAGGGGAGGCAGCAAGAAACATGGTTTTGCTCCCAGAATTTTCTCCTTCATTCACTTTGACCTCTAGTTTTCTGGATTTGGCTTCTCAGTTGATGGCTACCAGCTGTGTAGGACTTCCTGCGCCATCTTGCTTCTGTGTGTTGTTTCTACAGGGAAATCTGGTGAGGACAGAAAGTGATAAGCAATCTGTAGAGGTCCCTTCAGACAGTAGCCCCCCGAAAAGGCTTTCTAGACTCAAATTAAAAAATTGGCCCTGAGAAAGAGTAAAACAGTAGTACAATGTTTTTATAGCTTTGCTGAAGGGGCAATTCAGATTCCTATTAAGATTATTATCCAAGGAAAGAACACCAAAATCTGTTCAGACTAGATTAAACAGAAGAGAATATTTCACAGAAAAGTGATAATTTAAGCATGCAATATCTCTATATATAAGGAAAGCACTATCCTGGTAATTAAAGCTAGCTAATTTTTTGGGGGAAGTCCCCTTTTCGCATCCAGGTCCCCTTGCACTGTCCTCCCATCCAAAACCACAACAGAAGGTGAGATGTCTCGGAATAAAGGGCCCACATTTATATATGGTTTTATATTCTTTTGTGGTACTAATGAAACTTTAGATTATTGTAATGGTATGTATCCTTGTGTGTTGTTAGAGAAATACTTATAAAAGTTACATAAATGTATAGATAATTTATACAGATTACAGAAATAGTTGCTATCCAGGCTCAAACCTAGGGAAGACTTTGAAGATAACAAGAACAAGGCTATATCTGTGCAAGACATTTTGCTTTATGAATACCCAAAAGGAAAGCAAAGGTAAAGGAAAAAGGAGACATGCAAAAACTAGAATCAAGTCAGAATGAAACAGGTTTTAAAAGATTCCATAAATTTAGACATGAAGCACTCAAGGGAAGAGATTTTTCTCCTGAACAGCTCTGCAAAATACCACTTGACATCCCACCTCCCTTTCAACATTACATCAATAAATTAAATTAGCCTAAAGCAAGACATGTTAAATCAAATACTTCAATATTTAGGATTTTACAGAAAAAGAGTGACTCTTCCATACATTTGCCTACCAGCCTTCAGTTCAGCTCCTGGATTTCTGGGTGAGACCACTCAGGATTCAGGGATAGGAGGGGAATTTTTGAGACTAATGTTGTTTACTGTTGAGCTATATCTGTGGAAAAGTACTGATGGATTTTGAAACATGAATAAAGACAACAAAATGGGGAACTCAAAGACATGGTTTTTTATATCCTTCAACTGAAATGGTGTGTCTTCCTGCAACACTGGTGATCCACAGCTCCTATAGATGTCATTGTCACAGTTTCCCTTCCTTCCCTCACATGAGATTTTTCCTCCTCAGATTAACTAATTGTTATAGCTTAAAGGTAAATATACAGATGTATATTTACCTATATACACCTAATCAACCCACTTATAGTCATCACCATTAAGAGCTTGCAGTGTCTTTTTCTTGAGAATCTGATGACAGTACGTTAAGAGCTTATAGTAAATGCTGACTTTGTAGTACCAGGCAATTCATGTATCCATCACAGTGTAAAAGACTTGGCCTTCTGAATAACTCGGCCTACGTATGCCAGACCCATCTAACTGATACAAAAATTATGAGTAATAACAATGTATGATTTTTTGGTTATTCTCAATAAATGTGTTAACCACTACCTCTCGATATTCTCGTTTGACTTAGTTTTATTTTGAAGCCTGTAATAAAAGTTGGCAAAAGCTGAAGTGGGCAATCAGTTTTACTGTTTCAAGTACAATGCTAGGTGATGTCCCCAAAATAATATATGAAATCTTGCTCTTTAAAACCAGTTGAAACTAATTGCACTTGAACTATGCAGGAAATTTGTGAACATCTGCTGTTTAATGAAAGAGAACATCTAGTGATTTCTGAACCCTAGTGCTCAGTCTTCACTTGAAGAGCCCTGCTGAAACAGAGAAAATTGCACAGCACTTTTAAATGCAGAAGTAGGGAATTACAATATATTAGTATTCCAGGGCTTTATGTACCTATAAGCCTAGACATATGTTCAGCACATCCCAAGCAAAGTGTTCATTGGTTTTTTTTCTGTTTTGAGACAGGGCTGTTTCAAAGGACAATTTTATCCAATTGTTAATTTATCTATGCAAACTTTAATAGAACTAACTATGTCTCATATCTTCTTTTTTTTTTTCTCTTGCACAACACTGTATATGCACAATATGTGCTTTTTAGGTCATTCTGCAGCAAGAAATATTCAAATAGATACTGATGTGACATATATGACTTTTACTTCAAAAGATTTTTCCAGAAAAAGAGAAAAAAAAAATAAAGCAAACTCTAATAATCCTCACACAGCTCACATTTGTAGGCCAACAGTAATCGTCAGATCTAAACAATGCAGACTTAAACCTCTGGTTCTTATTTGCATTAGAGACACTGAACTGGAAAAAGTGTAGGGTGAAGAAAAAAAGAAGGAATGAAATGTGTCTGTCTCAGAATGATGAGATAAAATTCAAGAACCTCACTCTTGTTTAAAAATAATTTTATAGAGAAAATATTTCTCTGGCTTTTGTCACACTACCATGAAGAATGTGTTATTCATAAGAAGCCTGTTGCAAACTATTTTGCTATTGAATATGTGGCTTCAATGTCATAGGACTAGGACTTTAAGACCAGGACCACCTAGGAATCCAGAGGAGGATTTCTAATCCAACCAGCTCAAAACAGAAAATGGTAAGTTCAAGACTGTTTCATCTTCCTTTTTTTTTTTCCTTACCACCAACTTTTTCTTTCTCTGTCCTGAATCAAAAGTGCTATTCAGCCTGCAGCCATATGTGAGCAATCACAGCTTGACACAGGGTACTAATAACACCTACTCCAGCCATCTACTCTTAAATTGGAGCACTGCCATTGATGTGTGCTGGCGATGGCTCTGGCTTATGTAAACTGCACTTGGGAAGCAGTGGGCACCACAGGGGAAGGAGAAGGAGCAGGAGCCCTGCACTCAAGGCCAGCAGCAGCACCAGGCCCCAGCAAATGGAGCACGGCCATCTGAAAATGGAGCAGGGTCAGAGATCACTCCTCAGCCTCATTTCGTAAGTGGCCCTAATGTGCTCCCTAAGTATAGATCAGCAAAGAGAGTCTGAGTCAGGCTTCAGATTAACATTTGTTTTCATTTTTCGGTGCCTTCAGAACACATAGGGGTCATTGAACTGTTCATGCTGGCACTATTTTGCATTCATGGTCTGGAGGAAAATAAAGTCCTAACCTCTGACCTTTCATTAGAGTAGAGCACACAGGAGGTTAGAGGTTGGGAGTAAAAAAGTGTTATTCTCCCTCAAAAATAAGTGGCTCCTGTTCATGCTGCAGGTCTGGCTTGTCATTAGCACAGTAATTGTCATTGGCACACTATTTGCTAATAGGTAAAGTTATAATATACTGTGGTACGGTGAAGTACCACAGAAGATTAGTTTTTTTTCAAGCATAACTGCAGTAGCCCTTTCCTCTGAGTTTTTTATATTCTTTGAGAAGAACAGCAGCATGGACTTTCAGGATGAGGGTCCCTGCTGAGATGGGTCTCAAGTCCAAGGCATTAAAAGTTTTAGTTTTGCTAATGACTCCAGTATCGCTCAATATTTCATTCTCAAATTATTTTTGCTTTATTTATGTTAACCACTTCCTGGGATTTTTTTCTTTTTCTATCTTTTTTCTCTCCCCAAGAAAAATAGGTTGTTTTTGCAACTCAGATGCATGTGCTTCCTCTGAGGAAACATGTATTTTTCCTGGTTTTCACCCAGCATTATTAAAATAAATACCATCCATAAAGTCCAGTAGTTCACTGACGTACTGAAATGAGGGAGTGGGCTTGTGACAGACAGACAAACCAGCAGACAGACAGAAGCAGCTTCAGAACACTTTGTGTGCACTACCCGTACCACCTGAGTATTTCAACGAAAGGCCTGATTTTCCACTGCTTTTCCCAGTCTAGTAATTGGTACCGATGTAAACTGATGATAAACTGCAGCTCCTGGCTCAAGCCATGTGATATACTTGCTCTTTCCATGGCTCAAACGGATGCACGCCGTGCCAGACAGCATGAAGGACAGGAGCAGACCGACAGGCCAATGAAACAGCTGTGCGTCTCAGACCTCTCCTATGAACGAGCAGGAAAACTAAACCCACATCCCAAAAATATTTCAGCGCCTGAGGCTGGCAAGGCTAGCTCTGGAAAGGACTCTACTTCTGAAACTACCCCCCCCGGGGCTCACCAGCTCCCTGCTCCTCCCCTCCCCAGTGAGAGCCTTCTGGGCCAGAAAAAGCAAATTCATTCTCCTCTGTACCTGGTTGTAGTTAGACATTTAGGCACAGCTCCAAGGAGACCAGGGCAGATATCCAGGGAAATTTAAACCTGCAGCATGCTGCTAGAAATCTTTTGCCAAAATGAATCTTGACTAAAACCCATCAGGATGCCATTCCTGATGGCTCCTGTAATATTTCGGAGTTGTTTCATGAAGAGCAGGAGTGTGTTTGTGAGGTTGGTTTGGTTTTGTGGGAGTTCAAGACCCCTATGAATTAGGTAGAAACACATAAGTTGTGTTTGAAAAAAAGGATATTTGGATGGATCCAGAGCTGTAACCTCCTGCCAAGCTCTTTAGAGGTACAGAGATCCGTGCATGTTTACCTGGACTTAGTTGTACCTCCCTTCTTCTACTGATGCAGTTATATTGAGTAATCAATAGGTCTCACCCTTGGTACATATTTTCAAGAAGCCATTCAGCATAGTTTAAAGACCCATGGCATTTGTTGTATAAATTAGCTGTTGTTACATTTAGGATATTCCAATTTTAAAATTTATTTTTTTTTTCCATTTAAATATCTACATTGTGTTTTTTAATTATATAATATTGTTTCCTTCCCTCTTTTAGTGGCCAAAGTAATAAGCCAATAGAAAAGAAATTTTAAAATCCATATCTGGGTGTAACATGAAAATGTCACTCTGTTATGGTCACACTGCTATATTGTGCAATAAGGAATGAAATCAAACAAGTGTGATTTATGTAACTATTCCCACTGAGAACTGTGAATTTTAAACTCAGAGATTAAATTCTCTGATGTAATTGATAAAGTCTGCAGTTGAGTTACAGCACAGCTCAAATTTTTTGAGGGTGAATGAGGTAGGAAGTATTTTATTCTGTGGATTTTTTGGGGAACTTGAACCTGCATGGATTTGTGTGAAATAATCATGAAAGATTTGTAGAAACCTTCACTGAGAAATTAGCTTTGTATTATACAAATATTTGAAATTAAGTTTCCTCTCCCAGCTATTTCCTGAGCTGTAATGGAAAACAGAGGAGAACTGGAGCAGGCTGAGATGTGTTTGCATAGGTATTTTGAGCAGATAATCCACAGCACAATTCCAGTACCTAAGCAAATAATGGGGAAAATTGTGAGTATTGTAACTGAGTGCCAATTGTAAAATTGTTTGTGTGCACCAAGGAGTTATTCCTAGCCTTTACCCTGAGTTACCTGAGGATATAACTGAGATACTGCTCAGCTCAGTGCCAGTATGGGACTTCCCAGAGCAAATTTCTGAGGCTGCATGGATATTAACAGAGTTTAACTTACTGTTGTCATATCTTTCTAAATACTCTGGAGCCACAGACCTGTAGGTATGAAGAGGTATAAGAAGTTGATATTCATGAAAAATGCATGGTGCAAAGTGAAAAGCAAACTGTGCAGCTGTGTAAGGAGGAACATTACATAATTTTGCCTCTGGAGGAAGAAATGTGCAAGGAAGATACAGATAAATGCCTATCAATAAGCACTGCCACTGGCTAATTCCTACCCTTAGTACACCTATTCTGTGCCAGCTTTTCTTTCCTGCTTTTTACTTGTGGTAATCATCTAGATGAACTTAAGAAGCAACACAATTGTTACACTCTATAAAATTATGTAGTCTTGGTGTTAAATCGCATGAATACAATTTTTTCCAAGGTCTGACCTCACTATTAAAACACGAGACATGCTCCTAATTGAGTTTCCAAAAACACTTTCTTGAAGTCAGCTGGTTCCTTAGAGGGAGTTTATGTTAGGAAAGGCTTTTCTGAATCACACCTGGTAGAGAACCATAATTAGCCTTTTCATTATTTACAGAGGGCAAATATGCACCTAACAAATTTGGATCTGTGGCTGAAAGAAGCTGGATGTGGGATCATATCCTGGGCTAAAGAACCCACTGTTTCTTTGAGACATTATGTTTACTGTGAGAACACAGACAGCTATCACAGGTCAACCTGAGTTATGCAAATATGGCTGTAAGAAAGGCAGAACATCCACATCTCTTTTTAAGGAAAAGAGAAATGTCAGAGGGCTTTCTTTTTCCTTACAGGAAAGGAAAACCCTGAAATTTGAGGCAAATTTAAAATATTTGTCTTTATGAAAATGAAACTTCATTTCTTTAAGAACAAAAATGTGTGCTGATTTAGCTATTTAAAAATACCTAGTAATTTACAAAGTATTAATATATTAAAAAAATTATGTAGGCACCTTGCTTTTCAATAATAGTGGTTGTAAAAAAATGCTGAAGATGGTGTTTCCCTACACACTTGAGTGTATTTGCTGCCTGTTGATACATCTCTGTAATAGGAAATAACAATTAAATCTTGAAAAGAGAGAGCAAGACTGGTGGTGGCTTCTACATGAAAAAAGAACTCATTGCTTTCAAAGAGAAACCCAGTGAGCTTGCAGCTCTATAATACAGATAAGGAAAGCTCAATTCCAGAAGCAAAGATGAACATAGGTATCCTTTCTCAAGAGAGAATTTCTCTCTACTTGAGCCCAGACACTGCCTCCTCTAGTCCTTGTCTGGGTCCAGCAACCTTTTGACACACTCTGGCCTAATTTTAAAACTATATCCTATTTTATTCCTTTTCTCTGAATGATAAGGAACCATTGGACTGTTAGTTACAAAAAGATGCTTGTGTGCTTCAGAATTAGTCAGGTCATCCACACTTGCACAGGCTGTCAACCTCACAGAGTTTCCAGGAATAAACCATTCCTCAAGTCTAGTCAGGATCTCATGTCTGTAACAGCCAGAAACTTAGACTCAAGTTTCTATTTTAAAAACTGCATTTTACAACATGTCTGCCATATTTTATCCTACCTTACTGGCCCAGATCTTTGCCCCAGCCCTAATCTCACTATAGATGCAAAAAATTTTGGAAATGTAGCAAGTTTGAAAAACAAATATTTTCCTTGGAAATTATGGAGGGTGAGGGGATGGAAGGAGATATTCATACAAAATATCCATTTAGGGAAAAATTCCAGTACCATTGTAAACATTACTTTAAACATTCTTTGACTGTTCATTCTGAGACAGAGTATTGGGCATTAAAGACTCCTTTTTTTCTTCCTCCAATTTTTCCCTACCAGACCCAAGTTAAAAAAAAAACCCTCCCAACATTAATTTTTTCTGTATGCATTTCCAGGATTTTTTTTTCCCAGGCCCTGAAGTTTCTAAACATGTTTTAGACCCTGAATTTGAAAGCATGTAGGTTGTATGACATGTGAAAGTCTGAGTCACTTGAGGGAGTGGTTGTATTCACAGCGTACTAAATCTGCTTGAATAAAACCCTTTCTTCCTGTGGAAATGTGGGAAGAGCTCTCCCAGACAGTTTCAGGCCTGGAAAAAGTCTGGTATGGCCAAAAAAGTTTGGTGTGTTCCTGGTTTTCCCCACCCAATTCTTTCAGTTTTTCTCTTGGTAGGTGCTGTTTCATCCTCCCTACTTTCTTGCACTTAGGCTTAGACCATCTCAGCTCCAAGATCTGAGCAAGGCTCCAGATGTGATAGGGAGTTATTTATCATGGGGCTCTTGGCTTGCTGTTCAGTAACAAGGCTCTGCAGATGGGAGGTATTTGGGTAATGTGGAGGAGTATCGTGGTTGGGATTCATGCATGCATTCATACCTGCACCCAGCTGAATGTACCCAGGGAGCACAGCTCACGCAAGCTGTGAGGTTTTTCTGTCAGGTTTTTCTTTACCTGCTATTTAGGGCTCAGCTGTGTTTTCCTTAACATCTCCCCAAGTTGCCAGTCTAAGCCTTTACCTGATGAGTGATAGCCCTGATTTATGCAGCTGGGATGTGGATTCCTGCTGCTGTTCCTGCTGCCTGAATGTTTCTCAGTGTTCTCAGGGGTTCATTATAAGGAAGAGATACAGGATGGAACCTGTCAGCCTGTGGGCATGGTCTGTGCTGCAAGCCATAATGCATGTGGCACTCTGGAAGTTGCCACACTGGCAGTGTGAAGGCTCCTCTTCCCTACTCTGGTGTACTTGCACACAAATACACACACAGACATTTACAGGAACTGGTAGTCAGCCCTATAGATAAGGGAGAGGAAATGTGGGTAAGAATAAATATTCTGTATGTGGCAGAGTGCAGCTTGAGCTACAACATACTTAAATATTTCAAGCATTCTAACACTTCCTGCAAAACAAGGAAAATGTAGAATCTGAAAGTGGTTTCTATGTCTGTCTTTAATTCATATATTATTTTGTGTTTTTACTAAATCAGTGTTTCTACTCCTCCAAAGCCAAATTGCTTCATTGGTTCAAGATTTCTAAAAGCCCAGTATTATAACTGCATTAGAGAAGAGTGAAAAAATAATGACAAACTACCTTCAAAACCTTGTATGATGTTTTGAATGAGTACAGATCTATCTTTCTTGCCTACTCTCCTTTACTGCAGTGTTTACACATTTTGCCGGGAGACACGTGGGCTGATAAGGCAGCATGACCAGGGCTTTGGTGTGCAGCCTGGCCACCAGGACAGCTGGCTGGAGAAGTGCACCCACGGCTGGGCAGCAGCAGCATGTTCTGAGGGATGATGGGTCAGCTCAGAGCTTCGGGGTGGCTCTTGGGCTCTCGCCAGCACCTCGTAGGATGCTATAATTGGCTATAGTATTTCATCAGGGTGACAAACAAACCATTTGACCAGCAAGGAAGCTCTTTGTTGCCCTCTGGAGGGACAGGAATCGGGTTCATCAAATATTGAGAAGAAAAAGGGGAAAATGAGAGGATAAAAATAAAAAAGATGGTTCAAAGAGTTTAGAAAAAAAGACATATCCTTGGCAGCAAATGTTGATACCTTTCAGGTTTCTTAAGAGCCCTTCCTTTGTTCAGTGATTTATACACCTGGCTGTATTTTAAAGAGATGACATGTTTAATGCTTTAAGAAGTTAAGGGGTTTCTTCTCAAGAAAAAGTGAAGCACGTGTCCTTTTTATCATTACTTTTTGTTTTTTCTGGAGGAGATAGTGTAGTGTTTGCTGAAGATTGGTTACATGTATGTGTCCAAAATATATTGGTTACATGTATGTGTCCATTATTAAGTTGTTCACAATTGCTTAATTTCTGCTGCCCAAATAAAGATACTTGATCTTGTGAAAACAGAGCAGACAAGAAAAAACAACCACGACTTCTTAAAAAGGCAATAATGTCTGGAGGGAGGCTATAAGAAGGTTCTGATCCATTTTTCTCAAAGGATCATTAGAAACACAAAATATTTTATTCTGCTGCGTTATACTTATTTTTAAATTGCAAAGCAGCTGAATTAACTAAAAGGTAGAAGGAAAATCATTAAGTACAAAGCAAAAATAGAACCAGATCTCCATTAGCAAAGTGCCTTTCTCTGCTGTCTCAGCTTTTCAAGGGTGATGAGATGACAGCTTCTTGTTTAAGTTTTCACAGATTTCTTTATAGGCATGTAACCCATGAACTTGTGACTGAGATATATACATTATACATGCATTCATAAATGAACATCGATCAGGTTTTGGAATACTTAAGGATGAACTCATGCTTCTTAGGTTCCTTGAATATTAACACCATCTTCTATATATATTCAAAATTCTATATATTCCAATGTACCTTATGCTTTACAGGATATTTCTGGCTTTTGCCTTCTGAAGACCTCAGAATCATAGATTCTATGCTGAATAAGGAGATCACATGTCTATATTTGGGAGCTGGAGTAGAGATTTTACTTTGATTAATACATCAGATTAATAAATATTTTCTAAGTAATTTTATCCTGAAACATGAGGAAAAAATATGATAAACAGAGGGGAATAAACCTTTACCATCAGCCTTTCATTTTTTTGTCTGATCCTACACCCCGGCAGCTGACAACAGAGCTGCCATTGCCTTTGGTGGATTTCCCAGGAGAGTAGAAAAGAGATGCCAAGGCTTTTAGGTTTGTATTTTGGTTTTATGACATCTTTCAATGGATGATGAGGCTGAAAATGCTACAGTGTTCACTGTAGCTGTCTAGGCTGAAGGGACACCTGTCCCCTGTGCTCTCTCACACTATCAGTGCTCAAACTGGTCTGCCCAAAGTATCTCTCCTTTCCCACACACATTAAATGGTTCTCCCAGTCCTGCCTTGAGCAAACCCTTCGAGGTGGTTCCTTTTTCCCTGAAGGAGCTGGAGATGGGATGGAAGCCTGGCAGGCTGCTGCTTTGAGGGAGTTGGGGGAGCTGTGTGTCTGTTTGGCAGAGACTGCACTGCCAGCAGCCACCACCCTTTATCTCTGCACTGGGTTGCGAGTGAGAGGAGCTGAGCCATCTGGGTGGCACCTGCATCCTGAGCGGCTTTCGCTGGACTCTTCTGGGAGAAGAGAGCAGGCCACGTGGAAGTGCGTTACTGGCTGGATCTGGCACTTTGGCTGCTGGTCAGTACTGGTGTGTAAGAATGGCTGGCTGGCTCAGAACACAGTACCCCACAGGGCAGTGTCCTGTCTCTGGAGGTAGCTGAGGTCACACGTGTCAGGAAGGATACAAGAGCAGGCATGGGGTAGCCACGTATTTCTATTGCTCCTGCCTCGCATGGCTCAGGGATGTCCTGCAACTGCAACCATGCCTCTGTGCTCCAAAGTCTTTTGTTAGCTTTTCTCCTGTTGTCTTGTCTAATCACTTCTTGGAACTCTACAAGCTTTGGCAACAGCAACATCCTGTGGTAATCAATTTCCATAGTGTAATGGGTTAAAAAAAGGTACTTCCTCTTTTTTTTTTTTTGTTTTAAACCTAACACCTGCTAATTTCATTTGAGTCTCCTAGCTCTGGTGTTGTGACAGGCTCAATCCCCCTGCACTTTCTCTGTGGTGTTCTTGATTACACAGACCTCTGCATAGGTCTCTTTTCATTATTAACTCTTCCTTTTAGGAAAGCTGCTCTTTGCCAGGTTCTACAGGCCTTGAAAATGTTTTTAGCCTCACTGATACAGAGAATGATTGATGCTTTAAATATTCATCAGGTGTTGCAACGTCTCCTAAATACAGCCTTCTTTTTCTCTTTAGCAATTTAATCTCATTGTATTCCAGGTGGCATCAGTTGCAAGTCTGTTCCTGTCTTGAGCTTACTGCTGGCAGATTACAAATACATAACAATCACACAGGATGTTTTACAGATATGACTCAATATGAGCACCTATGTGATCTGTCACTATGGTAGTTAATTTCTCCTACATTTAGCTGATCCTTGGTCAAAATAACTGAATTAACATGAAAAAATAACCTTTTTGTATTTTTAATATGTGAAATAACTTCAGAAATGAATATGCAGAAAGTTGCCATTTCATTCAGTATCCAAGTTTAGTGTCATCTGTGTTTTAAATTAATAAAATATACAGGTCTGTAAGCAATAGGGAGAGGCAGACTTGATAAATTACTGGTTATGAAAGGTGAATAAAAATACAGCGACCTACAGAACTGTAGCAGAGGCTTACTTGGTGGGGGAAGGGAGCTGAGCTTTTGACTGGCTCCTTCTCTTCTGCTTGAAACTGCTGCTCAGTCCCTAAAGTTGCCAGCTTGTCTGTTTGATGGCTTGGCAGGGCTCTGCTGGGAAATGTGCAAATTGCAGCTTGTGGGAACAGGGGAAAAACACAGAAACAAGACTAATGTGGAAGAAGAGCATCTAACCTCACAAAATCAGTTTTTAACCTGGAACTGCCAGGCCTGGTTAAGGAGAAGGATTGGTTTCTTGTAACTTTAATCACATTTGAAGTAGTTAGCCTATTAAGCCTTGTTTATTCCATGATTCTATTAGCAGCTTTGATCCATGTCTGCAGCTCTTCCCCACATTAGAGGATGTATAATGTGTGGCTGCACAAAAAGAAATGGGAGGAAACCTTTTGCCTGGCCCTGCAATAAAATAGCTGCCTTGTGTGTGGTTCAGGGAGGCTGATGAAGCACTGCCCTATCCTGAGCATACATGCCCCTGGGAAATGACAGCAATCTCTGGGAAAGAGGGTCGACAGAGGAAGTAAACATTGCGTGGCTGGATATGGCAGTCACACCTCTTAAATAACCATCCTGGAAGAACTAATCTCAGTAAGCCAGTGGTTAGTAAAACAGTGTAATTCTGGGTTTGGTTGGGCCAGAAATACTGCAAGAACAGGAACATATAAGATATTTTGATACTTCTACTGTCCCTTTCAGTCAAAGCCTGGCAGAGCAGAGGCATGGGAATCTGCAAAAGAAACCAGACTGAACTTTTGATCTTAAAAAAAAAAAAAATTATGTCATTTTCTTAATCCAAACCCACAGGCTTCAACTTTATGAGGACACTCATGTTTTTCCTTTTTTCTGTGGTTAGACACCCATGATAGAATTTAAGAATTATGCTTGTGCTTAGACAAGTTACAATTTAATACCCATTAAATACTCTGTAGATGGTTATAAAAAGTACTCTGAATTCAAATTGCCTTGTTTCATGGTGAATATATTTATTTTCATTTTTCCTTCAATCACTCAACAGTCTGAAGTCTTTTACAGCTATGCAAATGACTGTTTTGCTGTTTCCTTCAAAGTTTTGCCAGAGACAGGCAATTCAACTGCCAGCCATTCCTCCTGTTTAATGCAAGTACTGAGACATAAGCACAGGTCTGGAGTAGTTGCAGCTCCTTTACCAGAGTCTGCTCTAACTTGCAGAGCAGATTTGGTTGTGGCAACTTGGACACCCCCTTGACACTGGAGATCAAGAACAGGTTTTATGGGGTGAGAGCTGTATCAGAACCAGGATTCTCTTCCACGTGTCCTTCTGACAAAGAGCTAACATACAATTTCATAGTTAATGAAGAAACATTTTGAAATTGGGCTTTAAAGTGGGTAGGAGCTGATTCTGATACTCAGGAGTCTGCAGTTCTGCTTCTCAGTTGTCTCACCTGTAATGGGGGTGAATAATACCTATCACCCAAAGGTACAAAGTCTTTACTGACTAAAGACCTTCCCATCCTGAGACTGCTACTCTCCCTCTTGGGTTCTGTCCCATCTACAACTCTTCCACAAAGTTGTGAGTCTGCTGACAAGAGAAATCAATTCTTATGTCTTGGGAAGCAGTCCACAGTACTCTCTATCTCTTCTGTCAACAAATTCAAGAATGACCTTAAAGCACTAGGCATTCATCTCTGTGTTGTCCTTCAGATCTTTGCCTTGCTTACTCCTTGCTCTCCTTTTTTCCCTTGCGCCATTTCCATGATTTTTATCTCCAGCAGCCAGTTCTTGTTTTTGTTGGTGGTGGGTTTTTTGTTTGTTAGTTTGTTTTTTGTTTTTTGGGTTTTTTTTATTATTTTTTTTTATTATTATTTTTGTTTTGGTGGGTTTTCTGCGGGGTGGCGGGGGGGGGTGGGGGGGGAGGGTGGTTTCTTTTGTTTTTTCTTTGTTTATTTAATTACTCCTGAGCTGTAGATTCACAGGTGACATTAAAAGCCTGGGAGCTAACACATCAAGTTGACAAAGAAAAGCTGGATCCATGAGACCAGAGTGGATACAATAGTATCAGAATATAGACAGAAAGCCTACTTCATCTAATTCTTTCCTTAAAGCAAGACTTAACCCAAGGTAGACCCTTCAACTCCAGCAGATGTTAATTTGTTCTTGAAAGGCTCTACTGAGCCTACTCTACTCACAGAATTCCTGTGTGGTTCAGCCCTTCCTGCCCTCATGACTAGAATTTTTTGGTAGTACTGTTCATACAAAGAAAATTGTGCTTCATTTTAGTTGACTTGAACAACTGATCACCATCTGCTTTACAACACTTCTTTTCTACATCTATGATGATTTTCCATCTGCTGTACTCCTACCTAGATCATGTCTGTATTCAAAAGATGTTGTAGAGAATATTGATGTAATTTTCCTTGTAAAAGCAGCATTATAAAAAATCTTTAGCAAGCAGCTGCCACTGTGTGCATTGGTGAGGATGTTGAGTGTGTAGGTGGTGGAAGTGGATATGAAAGTGTCTAATATTTGCAGAGTTTCTGTGTATGTATTTATCTTTGAGGACCCAAGAGAATTTTTTTTTAAATAATGCTTCCTTATAAAAAATCTAATTCAAAGAACTAGTTGTCTAGATCTGAATTTGGTCAATGTTTCATCTCTTGAAAAATTTTGTCCCTATATTGTGTAAGAATTGGTTAATTTTACTATGGCTGTATTGACATGTAACACCTCACCTTAAGAAAACAAGTCTACTGTCATAAAGGTGATGACATGCTCATACTAAATCTGATTGTAAAAAACATCACACTGTTTTGGGAATGCAACTGGATAAAGACCTGAGCAGCCTGGTCTAGCCCTACACCTGACTTCAATTTGGGTAGAAAGTTGGATTAGAGACACCCAAAGTCTCTTCCAGCCTGAACAAGTTTGACCTTATGGTGCTGTGACTCTCAGACATGAAACCAGGACAGAGACAAATAAGACATAAAAGCAAAGTTTTCTAAAAGCAAGTTTAGTAAACATCTCCTGAGTCATAGCTGTTCACTCATAGCACTCATTTTCTTCTGTGGAATTAGTCAGAAGAGCAATCCACTACAGATTTTCCCCCAAATACTAATCCATTTGATACTCATGATATTTTTCTTAAAATAACATTTAATTTGTCTTAAGTGCCTAAATAACTCCTTGTGTCTTCTTGGGTGTTCTTGACTTCTGGTGTACTTTGGCTTCCTCAGAGGTAGAACAGATCTTCTGCCTTCCTGCCTAAGTTTCTGGTTCTCTCAGAGTCTACATTTCCAGTTGTTTTGTGGGTGCAAAGGTATAGGAACTGAAGTGCAATCATTTGATGTATCCTAACAGACAAAACTCTGTTTACCAGCAGAGGGTTGGGAGTCTGGAGGAGCTGAGAGGACCATTCACTGCATTCTGTCTCCCATCACTATGATTTGCTGCGAATGTAATTGATTTTGGGGTGGGGGCATCAGCAAATGAAAACAATTTGCATGGAAAATATCTGAAATGGGCTAATGTGGAAATTCATCCGCTTGGTGCAGGTTTTCTTCATGCTTTCCATTCACTACCCGATCTCTCAAAAAGCTGGTGTCGGCTGAGCATCTCTCGCATTGGCTTGCAAGCTCCCTCTCCAGTGATTCACTTACCAGAAGGGCAGCTGGATGCTTTGTCATCCCCAAAAGAGTCAGACAGACATGGCTCCAGTTAGGATGCACTATTTTGTAGAGAGCACCAAGCAGAGTCATGTTACCAAGCTTTTGTTTCTGCTCAGTTGTAAAAGATTCTGGACTCTCTTTTGCTCTATTTGGTTCTACTTCAAAAAGCTGAATTGTGTCTGTGTGTGCCCATACAAGCATATAAAACCTATTCTGTAACCACTCTGTGCTGAATACAAACATTTGTCATTCTGTTTTTTGTCTACGTGGGCCAGTTGGCAAGTTTGTCACAGCAATTTAACAATCAAAAGTGGCAATGCCTAAACATTGGTCTGTTTTCAGAAGTATACTTAAAATGAATGTGTCTTCCAGGGCCAGGTGCTGACTTCCCTAAGAAGTACTTAAGCAGTTCTTTACTGCTCTTGAAAGTCTGTTTTAGGCACTAGTAAAGTTGACACATTTTGAGTAAAGACATAATCATCTGGACTCAAGTGAGCATTAAATAGATGTAAAAGATAATGTATCAGCTGCTATGTTCCCTACATGTATGCGCTTGTTTTTTTAAGAAGAAAATGATGAATGTTCTAGTTACAGATGTCATTTTTAATTATCTTTTTTTTTCCCCAATATTAGAAAGACACTTTGTCTATAATGCACAGGAAAAATGCCTAAGATTTGTTAGATTTAAAACTTGAAAGATTGATTTTTCAATCTTGTGATAGAAAACTTTCTGCAACAGAAAATCTGAGGCTTGGGGTATGATTTTCCTTAAATTCTAACCAAAATTTCCCTCTGCAACTTCAGCTTATTAATTCTGCAATTGTATCCCTTCTTCCTCCTCAGCAATTCTTTCCTCTCCATGTGCAAGCCATGAGCTGTTATGGATGATGACAAAGTGGAATATAGAGGTGGGTTTGCCAAATACTAGGTTGAATGTTTCCCTTTAATTCATAGTTTAAACTTTATGGAGAACAGGAGAACTCTGAAGTTTTGCAGACTGTAGTTTTCTGTTGTTAGCAACACTGAGTGAAATTTACTTTCTTATCTGTCTGCAGTCTGAAATGTAATCCTTTAAATGTATGAGGACTTTTTTCTTCTGTCTTGCTTTAGAAGTGTAGCTTTCCTTATAAATCTCATCCACCATACAATTAAGTGCTCTCTGTTTATAGTGTATGTGCAAGGCAAAAGATTAATTTTCTAATGGACCATGGAAAATCTTCACAGAAAGCATCTCCCTTGTTTACAAAAGAATGTAATGTGCAGGACCAAACTTGTCAGCTCTCACTTATTTCAGTTGAGACTTCACTTTCAAACAGCTTTTTGCAGCACACTGCTGCTCTCCAGAAAGGAGAAAATTTCTCAGTGTGATTCAGTGAGACTTCTCACTCATTCAACTGTCAGCACATGAGAATTCCTGTCTCGTGAACAGAGGCAACAGGAAGGTGCTGTTTGTGAGTCCTCTCAGCTTTGTGAGCTTTTCAACATGAGGGACTGTCAGAGAAAATTATTTTCCAAGAGAAAGAGTCTCTACTCTGAGCCAGCAGGACCTTCTCCATTTTCTGCTATGGTGATAAACATTGTGTTCCAGCTGTAAAATAAGTACATTTGCAAGAAAATATCCCCATAGTAGTGAAGGTCTGTAGCAGGCTGAGGTCAGAAAAAAAGATGGGTTATTTTGCCTTTGTTAATCCTGCATATTCTTTGCTGTCAATGAATGATGTCTTTCAAGAGAAAAGTACTCAACTCTTTATGTGTGCACTTAAGTATTTAACAGGAAAGAAAATATTTATCTATATAGTCCCTCTTGTGTCTAGAAGAATTGGGGTTGGGTCCAATTCACCACCCATAGAACCAAGCAATTAAATAAAAATTTGGTCTAGGATAATAATGTACATAACATGATATAAAGTACTACAAAAGTTTGCTCAATAATGATGATAGTAACAGAAAGCATAAAAGAGAAGACAAAGGCAAGCTAGTTTTACAGAACAATTGAACCAGAGGCCAGGAAGCCTTTTATGGCTCCTAGTATGTCAGTCAAATATACTCAACGTTACTGGCAACTCAGAAATGTGGCCTGTGTTACCCAAACATAATGCCCTACAGTGTGTGTGACCTGAGGCAGACAGTTTTACAACAGAGCTCTTACTCAACAAAGTCAGGCTCAGGAGTTTGTGCAGACAGCAGTTTTGTCAATAACCATCTGCACTGATTTTGGCTGGGGTAGAGTTAACTTTCTTCACAGTGGCTGCTATGGTGCTATTTTGGACTTGTGCTGAACAAAGTCTTGATAATATAGAAATGTTTTTGTTATTGCTGAGCAGGGCTTGCACAGAGACAAGGCCTTTTCTGCTTTCCATAAGGCCATAATATTGAGGAAGCTGGAGGTACTTGGGAGGTTGGGAGGAATCATAGCCAGAACACGTGATCCAAACTGACCAAAGGAATATTCCAGACCATGTGGCACCATGCTCAATAGATAAACTGGGAGGGAAAGAAAGAGGAAAGGAAGGATGTTTGATGTCATTTGTCAAATTGACATGTGATGGGGTCCTGCTCTCCTGGAGATGGCTGAACACCTGCCTGCCCATTGGAAGCAGTGAGATAATTCTTAATTTTTGTTTTTCCTCTGTGCATGGCTTTTGTCTTCCCTGTAAACTGCCTGTATCTCAACCCATGGATTTTCCAGCTATTACCCTTTAAATTCTCTCTCTCAGTCCCACTGGTGAGGGAGTGAGTGAGCAGCTGTGTGGGGCTTGGCTGCTGGCTGGGGTGCAATCACAATGCCATCTCAGGACTGCAAGCTGTGGAAGGGTGTACAAAATTCCAAACAGTTTGGGAGTGTCCTCACCTGCCATCCACTGCGTAAATGTTGGACCTCTCTTCCACACAGATGACACTTACAATTTTCAATAGCTCTTGGTTCTACTCTCTTGCCTTTTTTCTTAACCTTCTGTTATCTACAAAGAAATGCACATGTGTTCCTGAACTCTATGTTGATCTGACAGAGAAGTAAGTCTAAGTGCTTTCTTCTCTCATCCTACTGCTTCTATACTGAACTGGACAGAATTTAGTCTGTAGCAAGATCTGTCAAGTAGTGGCTGGCTCCAAGTATTTTTTTTTTCCTTTCACCAGTTAACTGGTTGTCTGTGCTTTCCATTCCAGTGAGAACTGTGATTTTGTTGGTTGTTTTTAACTGATAACCACAAGCTTTACTGAGGAGAATATAGTCTGAAAGCATTTAAAGAACTGTGTGTATGATCATAAATACAACAGACACACACCCATAAGCATGCCTACTTTGGAGAGCATGTGATCATCTTCCCAGTGAGGAGGATCTCATGTCCTGATGTAGAAGCTGAGAATTTGTTCCATCATATTGAGAAATTACTCAAACCAAAACTTCAGCCATCTGTACTACCAGAAACATAATCAATCCTAGCCAGTAAATCATAACACCTCAATGTTTTGAGGAACACAGACTCTTCAGTATGTTAAAACACTATTGAATATTTACAGTGGAACAGGATTGGTAAAGGTTCTCATGATTAACCTCTTTCTATTTAAATAGCTGATACATTGCAGTGTGAGGAGTTATGATGAGAATTAAGAATAGTTATGTTTTAAACAGATTCATACACTTTTTGCAGTTGGAGCTTTTATATCTGAGCTATAGCCCACACAGCAGCAGGACTATAAACGCTTGTTTCATAGTTTAGATATGATGGATACCTGTACTCATACCTGCTTTCTTTTATTTTTGATCATGTTGCAGACCACCTGTTTGGGTGATTTTTCTGAGCTACAGCTAAGTATTTTTCTTCACAGCAGATTTTTCTCACTTTAATCCAATTCTTAGTTTTCCACTTGTCAATTAACTTAGATAAATAAGCATGGCTTTGGGTTTTTTTTCCTAGCTTGCCTGCTAATCTCTATTAGGTAACAATAAAATGCAGCAGTTACAAAAAACAGACATTGATAGGCATGCAGCATCCCAGATCAGAAAGAGTGCATTCTTTTTGCTGGCTGGAAAACCAAGTACAAAGCCCTCCATGTTCTCTCCATTATTTTGATTTCTACATTCCAGATAAAGGTACAGGAATGGCTTGGCCCATCCCAGGATGGGCATCAGCTTTCTGTGATGCTGCAAATGCAGGGCATTCACTGTTCCTCCATACAAGACTGCCAGACATCAAAGAGCATATCCCATGAATTCCTCAGCTGTGTATCCTCACCTGTAGATATGTCATCATGATGATGTTCACTGCCAGGACAAGTTAGAGCAATTTTACCCTTCTTTAGAAGAAAAAAACACCCCTTACCTCTCAAGAAAAACATTTCAGGAAAGGCAGTGTAAAACTTCTATCGGAAGAATCAAACTGTGGTCCTCTGTAGAAGAGTTAGCCTGAACCTAGGCATGGCTTACCAATGATAATTTACTAGTTTGACTTTTGGTGGGCAAAAGGAAATATCATTGCAGGGCCATCTTCTGTTGAAAAATGCTCAGATGGTTTACAGGCCCTGCAATGAGAGCTTTGGGAAGTGCACATGCCAAACAGGAGCACAGCACTCCTGATAAGCTCAGCATCTGGTCAGCAGCAGCTTGCATTGGGTGTATTGGTGAACTTAGTTCAGCCTATTGTGTCAAATGTGCAATGCAGTGCAATAGGCTCTTTCCACAGGTGAAGGACTGAAAACACAGCAGATTTAACTCTCCTTCAGTCATACATATAGGGTTTCCTGCTGTGCAGTCACTGAAGTATGTGCTGACAAACAGATATGAAGACTTGCCTCCAAAGTAGGATTTTAAATTTCTTCTCCAGTACTGTGCATACTGTGCAGAATCAGTCTTACAGAAAGGTTAGAAAGCTTTATGAGACAAATTCCTAAATGAGTGAGAAAAGAAAGAGCAAAACTACACTTTGGGACTGGGGAATTGAGGAAAAACACAATTGTAGAAGGCTGTTTAAGAGGATGGATAAGTTCCAGATAGGAAAGACAAACATAACAATATTTTGGTGTCTTTTGGTATAGTAACTTAAATTTAAACTGCAATAGTACTAGACTGTAAGCCTAGACAACTAGGCTTTGTTGTGCTTCTTGGAAATCTCAAACTGCTAAAAGCAGATTTGAGCACAGAATGAGTGACGTGAGGCTGCTCTGCTCAGTCCTCTGCTCTTGCAGGAAGCCACACTCTGCGGTCCCCTTCAGAAACACATTTGGTTCTGTCTTCAAGATACTGAAAATCTTGCTACTGTTCCATTTACTGGGAGCTGCATCTCTGGACACTGGTGACTAGAAACCTTCTTCTGCTTCCCAGTGTGGTCACATCCCTGGCTCCCTCTGCCTGTTTTTTCTACTGCCAGGATTGTCTAATAACTTCAGTGGTTCTCCCTCAGCTTTGTGCTTTTATCCTCAGAGCATGTATTTCCTTGAAGCTTGTATTAAGGTAGGCTAGCAGGCCGTGGTCTTTTAATCTTTCTTGCATGATAATTCTTATGTTCTCATGGTTGGTTGCATGGGCTTTTGCATTTCCAATTTTATATCTCATAAACATGAACTGTAAGAATACAGTGTACAATGTTCCTGTGAGCAGGCTATCAACACTTTCACATAGGGCATAAATGCTGTCTTTGTTCTGCTGGATTTTAATGCTAGCTCCAACCATACTGTATGTGACTAATCTGGACACAAGTCTACCCCTTCTGATTTTTCAGTTGATTCCATCTTATAACAGATATTAATTAAATATTCATTATTAGTTCATAAAATGTATGATTTTACACTTGTTTTTCTATGTCTTCAATCTGAAAGGATATCAAGGTCTCACTTCCTGCTGTCTTCAATGTCAGCTGTTTTAGGTAATAGATAATTTTCATGCATTGATTCATGGTCCTCCTTAATTTATTGGTAAATAATAAGAGATCAGTCTCTGAGGAATTCCCCTTGACTAACTAGTTCTCCTGAAGGGAAGCTGTATTTTCCACCTGCAACCAATACAACTCAAAGTAGCCAAACTCAGTTTGCAAGGGGACTGGGGAGCTGGGGCCAGAGTAGGAACTAGCCTGATGTGGGTCTGCCCAGGGAGGCTTGTGTGTGATGAACTTTGGGGGAGGCCATCCAGAGCTTCTCTCAGAGCAGCCAGAGATTGCACAGATGCAGAACCAGCGTCTCCATAGCATACTCCTCCTGTCAAATAAAGCTCTTTCAACAGCTCTAAATCCCTTGATCACAGGGGCATTGACCACCTCACAGGAGAGATTGTTCCTTGTGCTGGGGACTGCAGGAACACCAGGAACACTGCTGGAGGACATGCACCTCACACCACAGGAATGTCTGGCATTTTTATAAGTTTCCACAGAGGCAGGTAAACAGAACATATGCTGCTTTCTGCTGTTTGAGACCAAACATTGCTGCACTGTTCTTTCACACAAGAACCAAAACACAACAGGGGGCAAATATGCATGTTTGACCTATTCTCATTTACTGAGAACAGAATAGTGCCAAAATAAACAAATGGCGAGCAGGTAGCAAGATTTAAAAATATTCTTTTTTAATCATCTGTGTGTTTTAAAGTATCAATGATAAAGTTTTCATGTGCATATAGGCTTCCCTTCCTATTTTCTTTTGTTTTTTTGTAACAATTGTCCTTGAAGGAAGCTACTACTGTTATATGTGCATGAATAATTTTTTTACTCTACCTAAAGAATTTTCATCCGTGTTAAAAATGAAAGAAGATGAGCATGTCGTATATCAAAATGAGGTCTCTCTGATTCATATATTATTTAATCCCACATTTAATCCCTCAGACCTGTTAGAGTTTGCTGTTAAACAAAGTTGTCCCATTTACACTCCAGGACAAATTTGTTTAAAATACAATCCTAAACTTCATCCCAGACTGCCGGAAAACATCTATCCACATCTGAAGAGGATTAAATGCAAGCTCTCCAAAGCCCTGTCTATCCATCAGCAACCCTAAAAAGCCTATCACTATAGTGTCTAGACACTGAGATAACCCTCCTGGTAGAAGCAGATGGTAAAGACATCCACATCATGGATTTCCATGAAAGATATAATGACACAAAGTTAAATTAACAGTCTCTTGGCACACATTTTCATAGGAGAAAGACACTACCATATTTAGATACACAGAATAGGAGGAAGTAAATAATGATTTTTTAAATTCACTTCAACTGAAAATTCATGAACCTGAGCCTGGATTTTAGCAATAAATGAAGACCAGAAAAAGGAAAAAAAGAGGAAGGAAAAAGCTTTGGCAGGGATTCCACAGTAAATTTACTTCTCAGGAAATGAAAGCAAGGAATCCAAACAATCAAAAATGGATTAATAATCCTTGAAAGAAACATTATGGAAAAGTTTTTATTCTGGTGAAATAAGTCCTTCTCAACAGTAGATGTAAGAAATTGAAGATGCTCATTTAAGACTTAGTAAGAATAAGCTCTTCACAAGCCAAGATGTGCTCATGGAATGATTAATAGACCTAAATCCTAAATATCCTGAAACTACCTATTCAGTCAAGGTCTTGTTGACTCAAACAGTCTGACAGAGCACAGCTCTTGGGACTTCCATGTCCCCAGGTGAGCACAGTCCTTCAATCAGGATCCTCTCTAAATAAAGATCCATGAAAAAATTATATTTTACTTTTCAATATTTTCAAACCACTTCTTTTTCCACTGATCCTGGGTACCTGGTTGGCTTCATCCTCAGCAATTTGAATGTACCATTTCTCAATGGGATGCCCAATGTACCTTTGAATACAAAAAGTACCTGTGCAGTTGTACTATGAGGGGGTCAGAACCTTCTAGAATAAGAAAAACTGCATCTAATGCCCTTCAGACCCTCTTAACACTTCAGTTTTAAGTAGGAGAGATCCAGGTCAAAATGGAGAAGAGTGGAGAAGAGCTTCTAGAGAATGGGCAGCACTAACAGCGAGAAAACCTGAACCAAAAAATGTGATCTTTTTCTAGCCTTGCAAAATAAAAGTATATAGAGTGATGTGACTGCTTACTTAAATGTCTTAGGAGATGAGACCGCTACTAATTTTAAAATTAGGGATTATATTGACAATGATAACAAGTAGAATGTAATTGTGGATTCATGTAGCCTCAAGAAGGCTACCATATTAAAAAAAAATCCTTGTAGCTATCAGAGAGCATGTGGGTGTTGGAACAGATTTCTACAATGAATAAAATGGCCTGAAAGACCCAGACCAGCTTTATTTATTGATGAGAGACTTGCTAGTATTGTGCCAACATTGTTAACTGACATATCACACTAAAATAATTATTATAATTTATTTTAAATTCATCTAAAAGTCAGTTGTGGAATGTAATATATAAATTAAAGAAAATGAATTTCCCTGAAGATCCACCCTTTGAATGACAGGGTATATAAAAACTGAGTGTTAGGCATTATAATTTGATGTAATATATTTTCAGGATACTTTGTTACATAACAGAAAAAGATGTTTTTGCTGCAGGTGGTACCTCTGAGGTTAAAATATTTAATAGCAGAGCATCAGCCTGTTGGCAGAGTGAATTCAGAGATACAGACCCACAAAACAATTGCTCTCACCCCTTTTTCCTGTCTAGACTGACCTCCCCTACCCCTTCCTCTCAGCCAGCACAATTCAGCTACATTTTGTTTTGTTTCTCACCAATGCAAACACATGCTTGGGTCATCCAAGATTGTAAAAACAGTCTCAAACCTTATACCAGCCAGCCATGAAATCTTTGTGGGACAAAATCTGATGGCTCAAATTCTTCCTTTGAGTGATATTTACATAGAAATTAGTCAGAGGTTTACCTGAACTCAGAGCCATGGTGCATTAAGCATTGTATGAACAACAGACAACCCCACTCCAGTGAGTGAATAAGCTGAAAAAAATCCCACATGGACAAAATGGGTAAAAAAAACAAAATGAAGAAATTATTTACTCAAGCCATGTGCTAGATGAAAAAGTACCTGTGAAAGGAAGCAGGGGAAATAACTCCCATATCTCAGCCTTATGTTTTATGAAATAAATAATACTACTTTGGATGTGCAATGACGTATGGACTGTAATTATACAATATATAGCTACTTGCATAGACTCCTCAACAGCCTATATATGCAGGGACTGAAATAGTTTGTTTCCCTTGCTAGCTGAACCAATACCAATAATTTATTAATTTATTTTAATTTTCACGTTAGATTTTTTAAAAGTTGAAGTTCAAAAAAATTAAGTCCATCAGTGTAAAAGATTAATTTAAAAACCTCTCTAACCTCTCTGAAATTATGCTGTGTCAGCACTCTTTTAGTTTGCAAACAGCATGAACAGCACCATTATCAAAAAAAAGAAAAAAGTAACAAATTACTTATTTTTATTTATTAAATAGACTGTAAAAGGTGAAAAGACAGTCAGTGGTTTTGGAGCTTTAAGATACATTTAGGGAATAAAATGAAGATACCAGAATCTCTGTAAAAGTGAATGCATTGGTACAAGAGTCCCTGTCTCTTAGTTTGTGGAATAATTAAGGTGTCTGTTACTAACATAGAAGTAGTATGGAAATAGAGCTAGCTTAGGCCAAATGAGATTGAGTCCCAATGGAAAAAAACCCCTCCATATTATATCTAGTGTCACATTCAGAAAAGTCCAAATCAAAACAAACCTAAAAAAGACCTCATGGGACACTAGTGGAATGACTGAAAGTGTTTTCTGGATTCCTATGGACCAGTTGTGTCTGTGTAAGACAGGACTTTTTCTGTTTTGAGAGTCTGGGTGGTTACATCTTCTGCATTCTTACTGTCACATAGATTTAGCCCTTTTGGTGCAATAGAAATAGCAAATTTTTGCCTTTCTGTGGTTCTTGAGAAAGATATTTCATGATCTTGAAGAACGAAATAATGTGGGTAGAGAGGAATCCAACAGCACTAATGTGTGACAGTTCTCTGAAAAGGAAGACAACAGCCTGGTACATTTTTTTTCTCTCAGAGGTAAAAAAGACAGTTACAAAGATCTGGGGATATCAGAAGAAAGGGCAAGATAATCAAGGGAACACCCCTTCAAAGCATGCCAAATAGAAATGTGCTATTTCAAAAGAGACATGTGGAAGGGAGGAGAGGAAGCAGCAGCGAGATGGGTCACAAATCAACAAAGGACAGTCTTTTGAAATTTATTGCTTTCCCTAATGGCAGACACTCGCCAGTCATGGATTGGAAATGGCAGTAACTCACATCAGGAAACCATCTCTCCATCTGTGCAGTTAACATGGGTGTGTAAGGATGCAGGTACGTGACAGGAGCTTAATGGGTGGCACCAGCACTAGCTGGAGCTTGGAACAAAGAAAGACATTATCATCTCTGGGGCTACTGAGACCATGCTTCTGTAATTGCTGCAGAAAGAGTCAAGTTCAGCATGTTCCTCACAGATGACTATGACAGACACCCAGGGAGAAAGGATGTGCAAACACATGGTTTTGTGTTAGAGGAGAGCTGAGACACCAAGGGTGAGGAATACCATATGCAAGAGGGCACACTGCAGTGATATTATATATCCTTTCCCTTTTCAAGGGAACTGACGACACTGCGTAAAACGGGCTACAGCTTTTCTTAGTTTGTTCCCCTCTGGTCAACCTCCAACCAAATCATTTTTTCACAATATTGTGGTTACATGATGCTTTCCTTAAGCAAGTTGCCCCTGGTAGATGCAGAAAAGCTTGCTTGCTCACACTTTCCTTCAGAGGTTGTGGCCTTGTAATGTTTGATAGCAACAACTGGCTCTGTTGGAAGCTGAACATTAGGGAGAATATTGGGTGAAAGTGGTGGGAAGAAAAGTGACCATGTCACCATTGACTTGATAAGAGGACAAAACAAACCCTGCCTATATCCACAGCAAAACAAATTTTACTTTAAGTGGGGAGGAGGAGGGGAGATGGTGGGACCTTGAGCAAGCTGTGCTGACTGCCTTAGCACATGGTGTTAGCTCTGCTATCATCTTTAGAAACATTTTTCATGGAAGATATAATGAGATTCGCATCTCTACTTCTCTGCTTATGGTGTACCAAGAAGATGGCAATATCAGAGAGGGCTGAAACGGAAATGTGCTTTCCTAGCATATTGTTGGAAATGAAGGTGAGTAAGAAGGGGGGTGAGTGGTGGTGGAGAAGTGGAAGAGAAATCTTGTAAATGCTCTCTCAAAACTGTAAAATTTGTATGTAATTTGATCCTTTCTGAAGATTTTTCTAATATCTAAAGAGAGGGATAATCTTCAGCTCAGCATAAAATGTTTGAGGGGATTAGCTATCCTTCGCAGTCAGACAGATAGCGATAATTCACACTTCACAAGTCTCCCAGTAGCTAGTCTTTAATAACTTCAGTAAGGTTAATAATTATCCTATAAAATTACCTGGCACTTGAACTGGCAACCAGTTTTACTGCCTGGAGGTGACTGTTAAACAATCTGTGTCTATTGGCAAGCAGCACTGCACGTACACCCTTGCAAACCCCTTCCCCCATGATGGGTCTGTGAAATTGCAAGGCACATTCGACATGCTGATTAGTTACTTTTTGTACCCTGCCTCTGTTCATCACCTCAGATACCAGAAGATATATGAAGTGTGTCCTTGCAGGCAACATCCACTCCAGCCTGGCACCATAAGCAGAAATAGGTTATTGGTACCTGTGATTTTGCCAAAGGCAGATGAGGTCAAATGCCATAAACCTGGGCTTTAAACCACAGCCATAAGGAAGATATCTATCACTGCTGCTTTAGGTATCTCTGTGCTATGCCCTGGTTCAAAATTTGCTTTTGACATGTTGCAGCTGTGAACATATGGTGTGTGTTGTTCAATCTTCATCACGTTGCCTCAGAAGACAATGGCAGGAGCATGGGATGTGCAAGAGGCAGATAAGGTATTAACTAGACAATTGTTTTATTTGAAAGGTTTAGATGTATTCTAAAAGAAGCAATAATTATTTGTGGTGGTGTGACTGACACTGGTTTGCTTTATTACCTGGGAAGACCATGATTTGATTTTAAATAAATTAGCCAATAACTGTTGCTCAAGCAGCTGTGAAATTCCCCACCCCTCCAGTGGCAAAACTATGAATGCTGATAGCTCACACATTCCATAGGCTGAAATCTGAGCATGGTGATTTCCGATCTTCACTCTGGGATGGTTATTTCAATTCACCACAGGCTCTTTCCACATTTGGCTTAACTCTGCAACATGAGATCTCTCAGCATCAGGGAATGCTTGGGACTGACCTTGCAAAAGAGGAATCAAGTTGATAAGCCATCTCAGTTTTGGTGTTTGTGGCTTCCTTGCCAAATTCAAGATTAAGGGTCATCATTTCAATGAATTCAAAAGACCAGAAAAGAAGAGAGAATAGTTCAAGTGAACCTCATAATTTCTGAGCACCCAGTGGGAAAAATATGCCTGCAGGGACTATTATCTAATAGCAGCACAGATCCTTGTAAATTGTGACAAGAGGAAAGAATGAACTAGTTCAGAATATTTATTGTATTTTATTGTTTTTCCTGTAGATTTACGAAGGGCCTATTTTATAACTTTGTTTTCAAACCTGCAGGCAAGTATATGTTGACATATGGCAAAAACGTGTGGCCCCATCCCTGTGCTCATGTAAACACAGGTCCAGAATTATAGACAAGGGATGAGCTATACCCTTAAGGTCTTGGCTGACTGGTGTTAGGATATTCCTCTGAGAAGACTGAAATATGAACAAGGCTCAAAACACATTTTAATCTGGAGCTGCATATCAAAAGGGACTTTGAATTCAAACTTTTTCTTTTGATTTAGTCTTAATTTTTAATATCAGATCATAAAAAGGACCCTGTCTACAAATTTGGCTAGCCAACAAACCCTCTACAGGATTTCAATGCTCAAGGATCCTAAAATTCAACTGATACAACTAAACATTTAAGTATTTCCACTGTAATTCTTTACATATGTGAAGACAAGCTCCTAATTCAAGATTGGCCAAACCTGAGTCAGAAAAATAGAATATACTTGCTATATACTTGTGTAGAGACATTTCTTGTTGAGAAAATTTGCATCCGAAATTATTTTCCATTCTTTTATTCATTTAAATTGGAGACTTTTTGTGTCAGCTAAAGACGCTTTTTAATGCTTCTCCTGACTACTACATTCTTGGTAGGAACATCTTTAACTAGCAAAAAAAGGGTTCTTCTTTTTGTGCAGAAGTGCTTGAGGGAGAGTTTCAATGGTAAATTTGTAGTATAAATGTATATGGACATCAGCAGCCTGCAAGGGATCTACTTCAGTAGTCTGCAGGATTATGGGAACATGCAGGTCGCCTACTCTTTGTAGCTTTCTAGGTAATTGTGTGACCAAAGGAAAGCCCAAACTCTGTTCCTCCATTGAATTTAACAAATGAAGAAGGATGTGCAAGCAAGCAACCAGGAAATTAATTATGAAACCGTCAGTTTGAAAAGACTCTTGCTTGAGTTTCTTCTGGGTCTTCATCAGAAACCTCAGAATTCACCAGTTTTGAGCCCTCCAAGACCCAAATATTATTCTGGCCTTATAGAAGAAAAGATAGTGTAAACCAAGACTAAATGAAGTTTTACAATTTGGCTTTGTACTATCATAAAATAGGTCAAGGCAGAAGTTGTAACCATGGTTATTTCTTTCCAAGGGAGCAAACCAGCAGGGAGTTTGGCCCCTAAGCTGAAAGCACACCCAATGCATTCAGCAATCTTTAAAAAATGTATTGCTTGTTGCCCCTCACTACTTAATTAAAAGGAATGTCAGGCATTTCTGAAAAGACAGTGGGTGAGTTGTCAAATGTAACAAAGAGAGAAAATTATTTCCAAAAGAAAGGAAGTCTATGTAAATTTTATTACCCATCCTCTTCTATACTAAACCACAGCTATGATAATTTTAAATGATTTTTCTATGGCATTTTAAAATGAAATGTGATTCTCTTGTTCATTCTCTGGCAATATGCCCTGAAATATTCCATTAAGTGTTTTCAATTACATGCCAGTCCCAATAGGATCTCAGTAAGAGGTTTTAAAATGATATCTTATCTAGTACATTATCTAATGTAGTTTGAATTCTATCAAGTTGCAATAAATAAAAATAAATTAAGTAATACAAAAAGAGTCTTGTAGCTTTGAATCAATAGACTGGGTAGAAGCTGAGGAGATACACATATGTTCTCTTCTCCTTAAATAAAGGTTTCAGAACTTGGCACCAGAGCAAGTTTTTTTATCTCATTTTATCTCATTTCTACCACCTTGTATCAAAGTCTATTTCAGGAATAAAAACAAAATGAAACCTAAACTACATTATTATTATTTCTGAAAGCATAGATGAGTGTATTTTTGAAACATATGGAGCTGTATTATCTTCATTATGACACAAATTACTGCTCAGAGGCTGAGCTGGAAGCGGCTGCTGAAGCATGCAACTAGGAGCATGCTTGAGCAATTGGCCTTTCCTTGCAGCACCAGAGTAGAAGGGCATGCACACACGTGTGTGCCTGTGTGTGCACATGCCATTGTGCTCTCCCCTGGTGTGCCATCGAGGCAAGCTGGTCATGTTGCTTGCTCCAGATAACTCATTGAACAAGTTTATTCTTGTAAACACTCAAGCAGGTACATCATCTTACTGACATGAAGTCTCATATTTCAGCAAAGGAAACCTCTGTATTGATGTAAACTGCTTTTTCTTCTTGTTCCAAACTTCTCATGATAACCACAGTGTTTAGCTTGACGAGGTGTTTGATTCCACTGATGTCTGAAATGGAGATGTGGGAGGGCTCTTACAATATCACATGGCATTACTTCTGTTCTCTCACTTGATGGCTTGAACATTAAGCATCAGTAGGTCTTCCCCTTAGGATTCTTAGTTTTAAAATCCTGTTGTACTCTTGGATAGGAATAGTGGGAGCAAACAAGCTTATTCATTTTGAAATGGGACTTAACTGCTTGTAAATATAATTGTGTGATGGGGTGATGTTAGGTATGTTGACTATACAGTCATTTCCCGGACCCATGACTTATGTCTGTATCAGAATCTTAGGATCAATTTTCTCTTCTCTGTCTTTCTCATGGACTGACTGTGATCCTTCAAAGCCCATCTCCATAACCCCCTGTCCTGGAAGGCCCCTAGCCTTCACACTGAGAAGCTGTGAAAAATCATCATTGTTTTCATATTTGATGACAGGCTGGCTGTTGGGAAATGAAGGTAAAGAAAGGAGAGCTCCATCACTGTCCAATTTGCTTTGTTGCAAGCTTCTTAGCTTTGCGTTGTATTTTAAGAAAGATTTATAACATGCTAACTGGCTAAGGCCCCAGGGTTGCTGGAAGGGTGGGAGGAGGGAACAAAAGCTGCTAATAAAAATGTAACATTACATTATGGTAATTAGCATGAAATGTGAAGATTTTTATAAATTGCTTATCTGTTTTAATTATTCTTCAGACATCTGTAATATTAATGCACAGATAAAGAAGAGTTAATTGGAAAATAAATGAGAGATCTAAATGTATTTTTCCACTCTGTGTATATAAAGGAGAGCCTGGATATTAAATCTTGAATTTTCAGATTCTTTTTGCTATATTGCAGAAATGTACAAATTAATCAAACATTTAGTGTGTAAAACAAGCCCTGACAAAACCCAATTCTGATGGATTAACCAGTGAAGGAGTCCTAATACTGAGGAATCAGGACAGTTTGTTTCAATTTTTTTAAACAATTCCTTTGTCACCACCATCACCACTCACAGTTTTCCCTACGTGACATTTCCTTTATTTTTTATACCTTCCAGAGACATGATTCTGCCATTCAGACAACAGCACGCGTCAAGCATGAACAAAATGACTATATGATGACAGTGATTTCCTATTAAGTTTTCCTGGGAGCTACTACAAAGCCAAACTATAGGTGCGTCCCTACTGTTTGCATATATTAATGTTATACACATACACACATACCTCATCTTTGAGGAATAAATGCAAAAACAATTAACCTTGTGGGCAACCAAAGAGATAAAATTGAAAAGATATGAGGAGAATAAAACCCGAGAAATGTAGAAGATAGAGAGACAAACATCTTTAAATCAAAAGTAGGACTTAGAGTTTCTGCTCTGCTGCAGTTTCATGTTTATTAAAAGGATTTATCCTGGAATCATCAAGACTGAGGCCACTAGCTGTTCATTTCTCCATCATTTATCTTTTTGATTTCCAAGTTATGGGGATTACAAAATCCAGTCATGCAAACCCCCCTCCAAAGTGTTTTGCAGACTGCATGAAAAATACATTCAGCAAACAACACAGAGTTCACTCTTCCTTCTTTCCTATTTCCAGCCCTCCCTCTCTCTAATTTTTTTTGCACTATAATGTGCCTACAGCTAATGTTAATCAGGAAATACTCCTCTCACATAAATGTGATTTGTGATTATTTATTTTTTTCTTTTTTTCTTTTTTTTTCTTTTTTTCTTTTTTCTTTTTTCTTTTTTTTCCTTTTTTTTCTTTTTTCTTTTTTTTCCTTTTTTTTCTTTTTTTTTTTTTTTTTTTTTTTTTGTAATTTATGTCATTTGGTTTGGTTTTGTTTTTGGGGGCGGGGGTTTGTTTTCTTTATCATGGTCAGGATTGGGAGGGTAATGTAGAGAAAATCCTCATAATAGCAGAGGGATTAATACCTAGATTAATGTATATACTGGCATATGTGGAGCACACTAACTGCAGGACAAATAATTGCTAATCACTCAACTGTAACTTCTGCTTCTGAACTGACATATTCCTAAATTTCATTTGAGAAAATCGTTATCTTTCATGGGTCATTTTCAAGAAGCAGTGCAGTCACTGGTCTTAAACAACCAGTTATACATACCTGTATATCTGTATAGATACTGTATTTTGAACCAGTAATTTGGCACTGCTTAATGTTAAAATGTATTTTTCTTGTGTTTCCCTACTTATGTGCCAGCTGTAACATGAACAGTTGCCTTCAGTGAGACTGAGGTAGACTGCCTTCAACATGCCTTGCATATATGAGGCCCAATACACCAATACAGATGTTTCCCTCTTGTCACCCTCAGCGTGAGGTTACAATGGTGTCACCCCATTTCACAGCTTGTTGGGTAGAGACACATGAGACTACCAGCCAGGGCAGAGTGAGCTGGATGAGTTCACAGCGGGATCATGCCTGGCTTTGGTAGAGATGGAGTACCTTGCTTGGCCTTGGAGGTGGAACAGGAGCACATGAAGGAGAATGAGTTTGGGAAAGACTCACTCCTTTACTGCAAAATCAGGGGCTGCCAAATGGCAAACATGATTTCAGGTGCTTGAGCTTAGAATTTATGGCATTGTGCCAATTTTATGTAGCAGATATTTTGGATTTTATTTGTCAAGCACCAAGTTCTGGTTATTTTTATTATAATTTTCTTTTTTTGCTTGATACAGTCACTTATATTGTAAATTAATCTGAGAGATGAGTTGAATGAGAGGTGCTGACCATGCCTTTAATTTCAAAATAATGAAAGATTTATGATGGATACTAATGTAGAATAATAAAACCAAATTTACAGGTTTTAAGTAGAGGGCTTTCTTATTTCTATTAGACCTATTAAATCCTAATGGATGTGTTTTATATATGTTATTTGTGCAGCAACTTTTTTCCTGTAACAAATGGCAAACTCCTTAGAGGGATGATTCCCCCAAAATGAAATCTGGTAAAAAGAGTTACTTACTAAAAGGATCTTCATTTACCTTCATTTTCCAGTGTTGTATGAAACAGGCCACTTTACATTCCAGGTAAGTATAATAAATCTCCACATCTTATAGGGGACTTGGAAATTTTATGAAGGAGTGAACATACCTCATTCCAGTTTTCTGCTGCCTGTCTGCTTGGATACTTCCTGAGGGTGAGATGCAAGTGTGACTGGAGCCCCATGACAGAAATGTAGTTTGATTCATGGCAAGGGGCTGCTTCAGACACTTGGGGACCTATTTGGTAAGGTCCCTGTCTGTAGATGAAAACACATGATATGAGACCTTCTGTTTGAACTTCTCCCCTGCGCTGAGTTTTGCATAGGAAGAAACCAGACCAATAATAGATGCCCACAAAAATCCCATGTGCATCTTGTTTCAGCCTGTGGATGGAGGCAACACATGGAGGCAATCTGGCTTCTCCCAGTCCACTTGACACTAGACTTGGAAAGTGGTCAGTGATGAAGGCAGCAGAGTACAAGGGGAATCCCTCATCCATGGTAGATTTGTATGCTGAACACATCCACAGGCACCATTTTTCTGACACATGAATGTGGTTTAATAGACAGTGCAAAATGGAAGATGCTGTATGTGCAGACCTATGCAGCAGGGGAGACACATTTTAAATATTGCTAATAATTTATATCCAAAGCATCTCAGCAAGAAAACAAAATTAAGATTGCAATTTAATTAAATAATATTACCTAGATAGATATTTGAATAAAAAATGAAAATAAGTGGGAGATTTGAGCAGTGGTTTATGAAAGTCTATTCTTCCTTTTTCCATATGGCTACTTTTGGTTTGCCTGTCTGCTTTTAGCAGGGTTAGCCTAATTATTTTTATCCCCTAGTACAAAATATTTTAAATGCACACAGAGGATGTAGCATAAGCCATGTGTGTATGTTTGCTTATGCATAGAAACGTACATGAATCCACTCATGTATACATATGTATGAACTCTTTATTTTTGTGTTTATGTGGATACATATACACATGCGCTAAGTATATCCAATATCTTAAGCCACTCAAGATTTAATTTAAGCACACATATTTTCCAAAATGATTCCTTCAGCTATCAGCCGCAGCAGTAAGCCTTCTTCTCCCTGCACTGTTCTGATAAAGCTGCCCTGCCATCACTGACATGAAATCTCAGCAAGCTGATGGGTAGATCTTGTTTCAGATATGCATTTTGATGAGCCTTCAGTACAAATCCAATCTGGGTTGCAAGCTAGCTGATGCATGGCTGGCCTTCTGTTCCTTATTTAACTGAACCATATTTTCCTCATTCCATATACTGAAGTCCGTTTAAGGATCTCTGTTCAGACTAAATTTGAAAACAAAATATACTTCAGCTGATATGAGGAATCTGTACACAAGAGCAAGTGAAAAGAGAGAGCAGCACACGTTTTCGGCCATAATTTAGTACACAGATGGCAATGATAGGAGGTGTTGGTTGCAAGAAATGAGTTGTTCAGGAAGATTCGCTCAGCTGAATTTTGATTTTCTTTCCAGCAGATCTCCTCACTTGGTATTGTTTATGCAAATATACCCTCTTTTCAAAAAGCGTCTGGCTTCAGAAAAGGCCTGGCAGTGGAGCACAAAAGCGAAGTTGTACAGCAGCTACCAGACCTGAAAAGACAGGCTGAATGGAGGAATGGATGCAATATGCAGTCGGCCAGACAAACAGAAGAACCATTCTTTTCTGGGTACCAGTGGTGTGTGGAGAAGGCAGCCTATCCCAGAGAGAGGAAGAAAAGGCCTTGAGATGGGGGTAACTGCCCTGATCCTATAGAAAAAAATAAAAGGCTAAAGGGACCGGAGCCAAGGATTATAGATGCAACTACAGTTAAGACATAAAACTGCTTTAACCCACTTTTAGGACTTCTTGCGGCATGGTGAACTTTGCCAAGACAAATTAATTGGAAATTTATGTTCCTTGTAGGTAGGAAACATGACAATGAAAAAGGTAGAACAAATTTTTTCAATACAGTAACTTTCCAACCCCTAGGAAAGAATGAAGACATTTTCTTTTTGCTGTTAGCTTTAGCAGATAAGTGCACTGGAAATTATTTTTCTAGTAGCAAAAATTTAGCTGAGATGAATTCTCTGTACAGCACTGCAAATACATGCTGTCACATATGGGCAGAGAGAGCAAGGGAGCACTAGTACAAGGATGTTGCATTGCACAATATGCACATAATAGGAAATACTGATTTCTTAATGCAATATAAACATATATATGCACTTCTCATCCATGTTTTATTTCTTCTTATAATGTAAAAGCTTGCTGTAACCCAACCATTATACAGTGAAAAACCATTTAGTTATGGATGACACTATACTGTAACTTCAGCATTAACTGCTTATTTAATAAAAACACTATTGTCATTTCCACTGTCTTTATAAATCTCCTTAAATACTTGAGATAATGTTTTAGAAGACATACCTTCCACCAAGATTTTAAGCAAAAAGATGTTAGTTTTCTAATAGATTCGCATTTTGTATATATTAAGTGCTGCACATAAGTCCAGCAGGTATGTTTAGCACACGAAACACATACGACCTCAGAAACTTCCAGTGTCATGTTGTATGCCAACTGCAAATTCATCTGCAGATGCACTTACCTATTTTGTTTGGTGTTTTCAAAGGGTTTAATATGTAATGAAGGAACCATCAGCTCTGTTAAGTGAAATTTTTTGTGTCAGGTCATTTCTATATCTAATATATGAATAATGTATTTTTAATTTCAGTATTTTTGGGTGCTTGGCTTTTAAATGAAAGAGCAAGTCAAGAACAGTTGTTTTAAAGGCCAGCAATAGAATGAACAGCACATAGAAAGCATCTTGAATTGCAGTTTTGCAAAATCTGGTCATTAATTCAACCTTATATCTTATTCTTTTCATGCCAGCAAATCCGAAAACAGAGTACGAGAGAGAATGGCATCATCTGCATTTCAGTGGCCTGCCTCCCATATAAAAGCTATCTTCTTATCTCTCCTTTTTGTCCCCCTACAAGAAGTACAGCAGAGACAAGGGTTTTTTTGGAGGGTTTTGGTGTTTGAGTGAGGGGTAGATGGCATATATGCCATCTGCCATCACCTTGTAGTTTGCATATCAATAAAAAAATTAATAAACTAATTTCAGGCATATATGATACAGTTAATGTGGTAGGTCCATTGTTAGAAGAGAAATAGCATATTCTTATCAGTGGCTTTAAACAGCTATTCATCATTTCTAAAGGGCAATTATTTGGAATCTATTAAGCTAGAATTCATAATACCCTGCATACTGAATTTTAAATAGAAATCTGTATTTAGATGAAGGAATACATTAGTATAAGTCATTAGAACACTGAAAATCCATGACTTGTTCATTTTTCACTTCTTTTTTTTCTTTTCTTTTTCAGAGAATATGAAGTATCAATGATCTGAACATTTAAAGAAAACTCCCCAGTGTGTCCTTTTATGGGAAAGTTTGGATAACAGCATGTTTAACCCTATATTAATTTTATCTCAGAGGTTGCAAATTACTGCCGAGAAAATGAACAATCCAAGGAAAAATATTTCAGTGAGAATACAGTAGATAAAAAGCTAGCTAGCTAGCCAGACAGAGAGATAGATGGGTGCATCTGGATCTAGCTGATGGGCAGCTAGGATAAAGGACTTGCTTTCGAAATGTTTCCTTGAGATAGGAAGAAAACCCATCAAAGGGCAGGGGAAGGGAACAGATATTTCTTGTTAATTTTTTTCTAATGGGTATCTCATTTTATCATATTGGTTATGCAAAACTGTTTTTACAAAGCTGATTATCAATGCATTTAAAAAATTGACTAAAAATAGAACAGAAATTGATAACAGGATTGGAGAATAGAAACTGTTTATCATCTCAGCAGATGGTAATGAATCTTCTACCAGAAGGCCCACAAACAAGTACAGGAAGGCAAAAATCCATGTCCCAGTAGAGATAAATAGATAAACTAAAAATTGCCATGTCATACTGCACATATTTTTACAGTACATCTGGTTTAAAGATAAGAAAACATAGCATATGGGTAACTTACATCTGCTTTGTAACTGTGTGAGAACCATTTACTCCAGCAAATACACTGTTAAACATCACAGGGAGATGTGCAACACACACGTGCACACCTTATGTTGGTGCACTAGCACATGTGAGTGTGCACATGCACATTTTTACACCAGGAAATCCCCTGTCAAGAGGCTCAGTCTACTGGATTGGATATATAGTAAACAACTAACCAATAGCATGAGAATAGGAACCTCATATGTGCTGCTTTTTAGTATCCTGAGACTGGTTAATGTGGAGCCTCAATAAAATGGAAGGGAATGTCATGCTTCATCCTGATGTTTTATTATATTTGCAAGGATGATGTTAATATTCTGTTTATGTAGAAAGAGAAAGAAATTACACACAAACAGGGAGATATTACATAGGATTTCTGGGTGCCTTGTTGCAACACTGTGGATGGGTGTAGAGGACAGAAGATGCATATTTCATGCCATGGGTGGGCACCATACTCTGCAGACCTCCCACAAGGAGAGCTCAGCTTCCCCACAGGTCCAAGCAACTGCGAGCCCTTGGGACCATTTTAGTGCAGAGGGTGGAATGGGCTGAAACCTAGGAGAACATTTTATTTTCCCTGAGAAAACCAAGCAGTTAATTTATTACAAACTTGCTTTTTTATTGCCTTGTTAATATAACTCTTCATTATGGCTTTAGAGAGGGAGACTTACTTGTCACTTGGCCTCTGTGGTTTTGGGTTGGGCAGAGGATGCTAGACACTCTTATGCAAGAATGCATTTTTGTTGCAAAGAACTTTACTAAACTGATTTTCTGTGCTGTGGTCTATGTTCCTTTTCACTGTAGGAGGCAGAAGGCCACAGTTGTATGACTTGTATGTGCAGAACTCTGTTAGCAGCCTTGCCAGAGCATTCATAAACTGGACTTCAGATAAACCAGATCTCATAGGTCAAGCTCCCACAGCTGAGTTTGAGCTAAGTTTTGCCACCTGGTCCCCTGTTAGTGATGTCATTACTGATGCTTACACTATCACATGATTAAATACACGACTTGTATACATGAGAAACTGGCATGAATGTGGCAGAAATGGGTCGTAGAAGTGAACTATGAGATGCGAACTAGCTGCCACAGTGTGGCAACATTGGAACTTTTTCAGTTTGATCGCTGTAATGGGCAGATGTTGATTAATAATCATGACAAACTCAAAATAAACTGACTACATCTAAATTACAACAAAGTAAATTTAGGTTTAAATTAATTATGTAATGTATGTCCCATATATAGAGAAAACACACAGAAACATTAGGCCTGTGATTCCTTTCTCCTTGTGAAATCCCATTTCAGGACAGACATGGTTGAGATGATGTGTGATAACAGAGAAACTCAAGAAGCTTGTTTGGATATACGTGTATAATTTAAACCTGATGCAAAATCCCTTCTTAGTTTTCAGCATGACTTCTTTGGGCGTCTCCTAACTTGCTGAAAGGAAGTCGATTTTAAATAATGTCAAGTTAATCCAAAACACATTTTTTGGCACAGCAGCAGTTGCAGCAGTTCAAAAAAATGGAGCTTTAGTTAAAAGACAGAAAGAGAAAGAAGCTTTAGAGGGGTCTTTGGTCTAACAGATTTCTCTAGGAGTCAAGTAACAAGATATTGAATAAGATTATTAAATTGTTGTGGGTGAAAAACTGAAAAACTTTTCACTCACTGAAAGAGCTGCATGCTCCTGAAAAAGCAGCAAAGTACATGTTCAAACTGAGAGCACAAGAAGGAGCTTTGTCTAAATGGAATTATTCACACGGCTTACAAGTTAGGTCTGTGCACAAGAAGCACTTGCAGAATGTGGTGCAGAGTGCTCATCCCTTTACAAAATCAAACCTGGCATGAGTGACTTGATATCAGGTCATTATCATTAGTAGCTCTCAGTCCCAATTAGGAAATTTATACAAAGAACAGATTGGATTGCAAAAGGATTTACGCTCATATTTTAAATATAAGCTTGAAACACATCCAAAAAGCCATTAATGTTCTCCATTAATTGTCATCTTGTTAAGTTTAATGCATTAATGACTTCTCTGTCTTGTGCAGTTTTCCACATAACAGAGAGAATATTACCACAGAACCATCTTACCCTGTCAGTGATAGAAGTTGAGTAATGAATTGTTACTGACTCTAAATTTAGGTATCAGGAGAAGATATGCTGAGCAAGTGAAAACACAGAAGTAAAATGACATGCCATGGCTTTTGTGGATATGCAGCAACAAGCAATCACAACTTAAAGGACACAAGTTAGCTATTGAATAGACAGAGGTCTTGCACTCGCTCATGATTTGCCTGAAGATCAAGGATCTAAATACATCTGATCTAACACAACAAATGATCAAATAGTCAACAGAATTTGACCACCAGAAAAAATTCAAGAAATCTCTCTGTAGCAAAAACATGATTCAGAGGGTAAAAGGCACATCCACTTGTACATAAGTGCTAAACAGTCAAAGGAATGGCTTCCCAGTAGCAGAAGATAATAAAATAGGAGTATATTTTCTCCCTTCCCATGCATTTTTATTTCAGTTCCAGCTAAATTTATGTATGCATATATGCCTTTTTTAACTCCAGAGAAATAAGTCATCTTAGTTATGACACACTTGAGAGGTATTGGTTTTCTCTGCACTTTACCTGATTTCATACAAAGGTCCCTGCTCATACAAGATCACACAATGCAGGGGGCTGGTGTGTGACAGATGCTGTTCCCTACCAACAGCCGAATCTGTAGCAGCTGTACCGTGCAGAAAAGGAACTCGCTTCCTCCCCTTCCTGGTCTTGGGACTGTATCTCTAGAGACTTCCTCAAAAGGACTATATGTGTGGCAGAGATGTGTAACTCCAGTTAAATTCAGGGAGATGCCAAGTTTTACTAAGCAATCCCCTGCTTCCCTCTTCCTCTGAAGCTGAGAAGCCTGACCAGCTGCATTCTTAACTGTGCTACCTCTCAAACCCTTGTAAAGAGAAGAAGCCATGCCGTAACTAATACATGAGCTACTTGAAAATATTATTGATTTTTTTAAATTAGAGTATAAACTAAACTGCTGTTAAAATATTTTTAGTTCCTGGGTCTTTATTGTTGTATAGTCATAATCAGCTGTTTTTCACTGAGTGTAGGAAAAACATTATAAATCTTCCTGAAATTTACAGTGAAGAGTATAATTCAGCATAGAGTTTTCCTCTGCTCATGGAATTTTACTGATCAATACCATATTATATTATTGCTAGAGTGCATACTGGCATTTACTGTTTGTCACAGGAAAGGTATTTGGCAGAATGGTGAAGGTTACTCAGGTAATTTTCTTTTAAACTTTTGATTTTCTTATGGATATCCTTTGGGGGCATTGTAGGAAAAATTATTCTGTACATTTTCTTTTTGTTAAAAAATGTAATATATTTGTCGGGGAAAAAAAAAAATAAAACAACCACCGACACAAAGAATAACAAACTTTTTTTAACAAGAATGACCCCTATACTCCAATGAATTTACTTATGTATGTTGGATATTGATATTATTACTTTGGAAGGAACACGCGTATCTTTTTTCATTACCACTACTGGCTTCATTAGAGAAAATGTGCTCATGTTCCTCTTGTGGAAGACAATACACAGGTAATTGTGTCTGTAATTAACACCAGTGTGATTTTTGCAAGTATCTCCACAAAGATATGAATCAGGATGATATTCTGTAGTAAAAAATACCTTCTTTCCTGTCTGACATTAGAAACTTCTTCACATCCTTTGAGTGAAAGTAGATGACTGTGCTAGGTTTTCCAGATAGCAAATATTTACATGGTTTTATTATGCTAAACCCTGAATTCAAATCATCTTGTCAAATGGTTCATATGCACAGTAGGTCCAGTGTATTTGACATGCACTGTTCTTAATGGGAATGAGCATATTGTTTCCATAGCATAAGCTGTGGTGGGTTGCATATGTTGTAGATAAACCAGATTTTTTTTTTCCCCCCAGGAGCTCAGGACCTCCTCGGATCCTTTTTCCCCCTAGGAAATCTCAGATGGAAATCTGGGAGCTCAATCCCATATTAAAAGAGGACAATTCACAGCAACTGTATTGCCACTTCTTTCAAGTTCATTTTCATAGTGCCAGTACAAAGGAACTTCTTCCCTTGTTACAGACCAGGCTGGATAATTTGTGTAGTTATTGAAATGAGGATAAAGAAAATCTATCCTTTGGGAAACTGAAGTAAAGGTCAATGGGTCAATGTCTTTCTAAATACAGGCAGAAAGATATAAAATCCAAATTTCTATTTAGCAGAATGGATCATGCTAGTGTCAACAGATAAACACCACACATCTTGGTCTGTTTCATTACCATGGACTTCTACATTTCTAAGGGATTTTGTACTTGCATGTGCTTTCTCAAGAGAAGGTGAATAGAGTTTTTAAGCAATTGTAGTCATTGAAAAGAAAGAAGGAAGAAAGACAAACCATTCCTTACACTACATATGGTAAGAAAACAAGCAGTTTTGACTTATTACTGGGTAAGACACACTTGAAATATTCCTGAAAAGCTGTTTGAAAAAACAACAAAGGAAGGCAGATAAAAATCCCACATTATTAACTAATATAATAATATAAATTTCAGCATGCAGCATGCACTATAGATAGTCATGGTTTATTGTTACAGTGAATTAATAACATTGTCACAATGGATAACATCACATACTCTGGCTATTCAAGTGATAAAAGTCCATTAGGCTTTCACAGTAACAGGGCAGCTTTAGAATTTAAAAAATACCAACACAAGCAAAAAAGCTTCCCAATCAAAAAAATCTCAAACCAACTAAGCAAACAAAACCAAACACAACCAAACCAGAAAAACCAAATCCACCACTGTCAAGTTAAATTCTTTCTTAGGTGGAGAGCAGTGTGACCTGGCAGCAGCAGCAGGAGTGCTCAGACTGTATTGCTTGTTTGTAGGAGATACATGCAGCGTGCATGGACATCAAAGTGCATTTTAATCTTTCTAATTGAATTTAGGTGCATGCTAACAACCAAACTCGTCACCTTCTCTGCACTAGATATTTTCAGAAGAAGGAAGTCCAGCTGGTGCAATATCCTAAATAAAATAAAAATCCACAGCACCACTCCTTAGGCTTTAGCTTCTCATCTGTACCTATAGAACATATCACGATTTGGTTTGACTTCCTTCCTCGCCTCCAAAACAAACTTTCCAAATCTTTGTCTACAATAATGGACACCATTTTTCAAAGATAAAGATATTTTTAAAATAATATCAAAAATATTGTTTTTCAAGGAATAACCTAGATTCCTCTTCACCACTTACAAATTGTTGAGACAAGCTTTTTTAATTTAAGTGAGTTTAAACAACTCACTCAATCAAATCTATGGATAATGAGGGACTCAAAATCTCCCAGATTTTTAGCGTTCATGGATTCTTCTGGGAGAAAATGGATTTTTCACTTTCTTTTAGGGAAAAAAAAGAAAAAGAATTAAAAAGTAGCATTTTCTGGTAAACTGCCTATTGAAATTAAACGTTAATTACTATTTTAGGAAGATGAGAAGGACTTAAACTAATATACTTATTCCATAAGAATAATACTTGGCATAATTATTATATTAATAATTATAAACATTTTCAAACAATAACAAATGTATTCAGCATAACAGCTATGAATTCAGCATTATATTGCTGTGCATAAAGGCTTCCTAGGGGGATTATATTTTTTGTCTGTTGATGTGTCTTTCACATAGACATCATTAAAATATAGAAAATACCTAGAATATGTTAGACATACTGACATAAGAACAAGAAATTCAGGACTTGTACAACTTTAGGTGGCATGTAAACAGGATTTAAAGTTGCACTACATCTACAAATTCCACATATTAAAAAAAACTAGTGTCTTGGAATACTACTATGATATCATAATGGCTTTACCATAGAGGCTGTGGAATCTCCACCCTTGGATAATTTCAAAGCTCAGCTGAGACAAGCCCTGAGCAAACTATTCTAACTTTAAAGACAGCCCTGCATGGAGCAGGGGACTGGACTGGCCGATACTGGGAGCTCCCTTCCATCTTCATTTATTCTATTATTCACTGACCACTTAACCCAATGCAATATTAAGGAACAAATGTAAACTCAGTATCTAAATCTACAATATAAAAGAACTGAAAACATCTAATTCTGTAGATAATGAAGTACAATATCTCCTTTAAAAACTTTGTAATTCTAGAACCATTTTGATGCATTGAAGTGGATAAGGAGTAATATCTGTTTACATATTTCTAAAAGATAACTCACTGTTCTCATTGACAGAAAATATTTCAAGAAAACTTTATAAACCAATTACTCCACTCTTCTCCTTTATCTGTAGCAGACCTTAAAGCTGTTTTTTCTGCCAGTTTCAGTGGGCTTTTTTCCTGAACCTTAGGCCTCTAATTCACACCATTTTTTATTAACTCTGAAATTTATCCAATATTACAGAGGCTACTTTACAATATACCTTTTTTTTTACTTTTACAAGTAAATGAAATGTGTCACTTTCCCTGTGAAACATATGAATTATTCATTTATCATAATTTTGTTTCTTTGCAAAAAACTTTATGAAAAAATTTAGTTCCTACAAGTATCTTGACTGCATTGCATTAAAAACCACTATTGGTTTAGGTAATAGAATATACAGTACTGAATTAAGAATATTCCCCGTAGAAATCATTCACTTTCACTGCATTGAAGAAGAAACAAAAACATTAAGCCTCTTTACTGACAAAGGTGCTTTCAATCTCTAAAGACATTTTTTATTAATAATTTTCAAACTCTGAGATTGCCACTTCCCTTTGGTGTTCTTTAGTAAATTGCATATTATTTTTATTTTCATAAGAATCAGAATATTTTCATAAATGCTTAGGCATCCTATTATATCCATATGAAATTATATGGCCATTAAAGATTGTCAAAGAATGTAAACAAATTGAGACAACAAATCCCATATAATCCCAAATCATGGGGGAAATACAGTAGATTTTTTATTTGTGAATTTACCTTTTGAGCTGTGTGCACAGCATGTGGGACCCACTGGATGCAGCCAGAAATGAAATATTTGTATTAGAGCTGACTCCTTATGCAAAAATTATGAAAAGCACAAGATGTATATATCTTTCCACTTATTTACTTGTTTATGTATTTTAAGATTTTTTTTTGCTGAAGGCTTATCATAAGTCTGTCTGTAAGCCCTGATGATATTGAGAAACACTCAAGTGTACTTTTCCAAGCTGTCATACCAACATTCATAATACTGTATATTTATTATTATTATTATTGTTAACACTCAGGAAAACCTGCTTCGTATTTTGGTAGCAAACAATTTGTTCTGCAGTCTGATTTTTAATTGAAATATTCCCAAAGAACAAATACTAACCATCCCATGCAGGCTAGGTAAACCTAACACAAATGAAAGGAAGTAAACAGCTGCAGTATTGCTTTTTTCCTTTCATCAAGTATATGAATGCCATCAGGCACAGAGTGCTTCTGTTTAACTGATTGGCTCAGAAGGCAACAAAATATCAACATGGTCTTCAAGGTATGATGGGTTTAACATGAAGGCAAGTCCATACCAAGAAAAATCTAATATTATGTGGAGAATTTGAAAGCAGCAGGTGCTGCTACAGCTTACTCATACTATTACAGGATACTCCTACTAATTATGGTGAAAAAACATTAATGTGGCACGCCTGTAAATATTTGAGTAGCTGCCTTGAAGTTTGGAAGAAGCACTTGGACAACACTCTCAGGCTCAAAGTGTGATTCTTGGGGCTGTCCTGTGCAGGGCCAGGAGCTGGATTTTTATTATCTTTGTAGTACCCTTCCACCTCGGAATGTCGTATGATTCTGTGAAGTGTCCAATGTAGGCAATACTTCCATTTGTTCCTGTCAATGTAACTTCAAGCACAGCTATTTCATAACTGACCCCAACATGTAGTTTTATACTTTTAAAGTGGAGGCCAAAAATTGCTAGTTGTGCTCAGCTCTGCCTGTTACATTTTTAAGTCTCAAGATTCTCATTGCTCTTAGGACCCTTTCAAGTTCTGTCCCAGTCATACAGTCCCAAACTTGAGGTGATTCCTCATGTTGCTGATTCAGATTCCTAGGTCATCTCCAGGACATCTGGGTGCATCTATGTGGCATGCAAGGCTGGCTGGCTTTGGGATGTTACATACCCTTTAATCCTTCAATGGCCATCCCAGTAAGGGCTGTTTAGAAGTCACAACATTCCTTCAATATTGGTAAGGTCCTGACATCAACACCCACAATATGACAGACTCCTCTAAAACAAGATGCTACCAGAGAAATTGTGAAAGAATGTTAAAAAAACCCAAAAACAACAGGATTAAAACTGATGGGCAAGGAGGACCACACCATCTTCCAGATGATGAGTGATACTTGAAAGTGGGCCAGAAATCTGAGAAATGGATGCCAAGTTCAGTTTTGCTGGTTCACGGTTGTCATGACTTTGCCCAGTGATAAAGCCACTTAAGCAAGGCTGCTACAGAACTGCTAATTTACAGGTGTGGTCTTATGGCATTTCTTAAGAAGCAGGTATTACTTCAAAGAGACACAACACTTTTGTTGCATTGTCCAGCTCCTGGAAATATCAATGCCTTCACTGGAAAGCTCATTTCTCTGAGGTGTGGCACAGCCTGTCAGCTACTTTATCATGGCAGTGGGCTGTTTGTGATGTTCCTGTGCCCAGTGAAGCTGTTCAAGAAACATAATCACCATCTGCACTGGGTCTATCCTTGAGACAAGGACGCCTGGGGTGTACCAGGAAACCCTGCCTTTAGTGCAGCCATGAAGGATATCAATCTATCTTTGCAACTTTCTGCAACTGATGGTCATGGGACCCTGGTACATGACCTGTGCAACCTCCTCTATGTGAAGCTCCCGTTACAGGAGTTCGGACAAGATGATCTCCAGAGGCCCCTTCTAACCCAATCATGCAGAGACTATGTGATTCTGCAATACACGCTGTCTATCACAAACTAAACTTCAGCAGCGTGAGAATAACCACCTCCCCTGCTGTCAGTGTGTCCTATTTGTGTGTGACCTGACAAGCATTAATCCAAGATATTCTTCCAATGTATGATCAACTCTTGGTGGGTTAAGGCAAATCAGCATTTGTTTCCAGTGCTTTTAAGATTGCTTTCACAATAGATAATGTCCGCTGACAACCAGGTACCTGTCACAAAACAAGCAGTGCCTGTGAGGACAATGATAAAACATCCTGTGAGTAGGAAAGCAGTCACTCGTAAGCCTGTCCTGCAGATCAGCTCTGAAACTGTGTGTGCTGTTAGCTAATATGCTTACATGTGCATATGCCTCTGTAAATACAGATTCTTCTATTCATATAGAGTGGATGTGGTTTCATTTTCCTTTGCCCTGCCTTATATAATAAATAATAAGTCATTGCTTCCCCAAGGCTTGAAAAAATCTCACTGTCAGATTCACCCACATAAACTACTAAGCATCTTACCTTCTTTTAATATTCTTAACTGATGTCTATATTTTCCTTTCTTTTTTTTTTTTTTTTTATATAGCAACAAACTGACTGGGTACTTATGAGAGAGGGAGGCAGAAGCTAATGTGCAGCTGCCATTTTGCTGTTTGGCTGTCATAGGGCTTAGACATGAGAACTGAGACCCTGGAGACTCCTTGTGCCTGTTGCCACAAACACTAAAGGATGAGGAAGAAAGGAATGAAAGATGGAATGATAAATTAGTCCAAGAGAAAAAACAAAGGGAAGACAAATAAAAGAAAGGGAGAAAGGGAAAGGAGAAAAGATGGCAAATGACAATGTGAGGTCAAGTTGTTTTAATACAAAACAAAACACAGACTTATGGTTCAGCAAGGGTCTGAATTAAATTTTCCAGATCTGTTTAATTTTTTTTCTTGTTTTAAGGGCTGGGAATTTGAAACCCCACTTCTGGTGTTTGAACTTACTTTTCCTTTAATACAATCTTTGCAGCAAGTATACCATATAAACATGGTGTTAGCCATCAAAAGTCTTGTCCAGATCCTGAACTGAACATTTCTGATTCCCTGGTTCAGATAGTTCAAGACATTGGTCTGTATGACTATTATATAATCAATTATGAAAAATTAAGAAGGGGGGTGATTATACTATCTGGAGAACTGAAATGCAGACTAAGTCTTCACTGAGTGGCTACATTTTTTGGCTAACAGAATGGGGGTTAATCAGGCACAATAAATAATAGGATTTTAATCAAGCACAATAAATTATAAAAACAAGTATCTTCTATTCACTTATTATGGATAGAATAAAGTGATTTATCACCTTGCACAAATAATATTTTCTCAGATGGTATATTAGTAATACCTGTAAGGGAACCAAATTTTCATCATTTAAAAAATAACATTTTCTTCCACTGAAAATACAGCTCTTTTCTTCAACATTTATCTTTTAGCAGCTGTCTATTATCCAGTCACAACGTTCAATTTCATTGAAATTATCTCCTAAATTGAATCATAAAAGTGGGAGATATCTGTAACATAATAGACAAATGAGGTGTTACTCTGAATAAGCTGGATATTCAGTTCATATCTTTGCTGATTGCTGCATTAGTTGAAAAGGAGAAGTAGTTCCCACATAAATGCACACTCATAAAAGGGTCTTAGCATCAGGTGTTCCCATGGCCACCTAAATATTTCCTGTGGACAACTCAGAGCCATATCACAGTATACTGGGGAGTTTATTCCTGCTTCATACTTAGTAAAGTGCTTTGGCAGAAAAACTCATTGGAAATTTAATCTGTTTTGTGACTCCAACCTCATCAAGAAACACAGCAACTCTTTCTGGGTTTCGAGTCTTAGATATGCAAACCAAAGAACACTCTTATCCATGAACTCATGAACACATGTTAGAGAATGATTTACAACTCCCCATGATTTTCCTAAATGCTGTGCAAATCTCTCCAGTATCAGAGCCATCTCTGAAGCCAAAGTATTTCTCTATAATTGCCAAATTCAATCCAGAGAGCACAGAGACATGTGCTTGGAGACACATAGCATTACTCTTCCTTTGGGAGCTTCTGCATGCTGCTGTTTGATTAGCAGGTTCTGGTGGGTGACATGGTAACTAAATAAAATGTTGCATCTTAAAAATTCTTTATTTTTTTTACGCTATGCCATAAAAAGTTAACTACAAAACTCTGCCTAGTCTATAGTGTATCCCTTATTGCTAACATAATTGCACACTCTTCAAGTAGCCTTCTGTATTTGTCACTATGCTTGCAAGTGTTACCCATCCTCAGAGTCATATACAAAGGAAAATCCAGGTGGACAGCTGTGTTTCCTTCACTGTGTCATGCTTTTAAATCCCTTTCATCAGCTAAACATGGACTAAATATGACAGAGAAATTATAAATGGTGCAAAATTTATTTGTAATTAAATTAATATTATTTTGGGGATCAATGCACCTGAGGACTGCACCAGGTTCATCTCCCTGGAAACAAAGATACAGCAATGAGTGAATAACTCACACTGAACAAAAGTTTTCACTATCTGAGCAGTGCAATTGAAGAGGTGGGACAGAGGAGGAAATGCAGTTGGAACATCTTTTTTCCTGTTTCAATGCTGAATTTTAGTCTAGGCTCTAAACAGAATTTCAGAAATCTAAACCCCAGATGTGAAAAATTATACTCATGCAGACATATCAAAACAAAGTGGGCATAGAGAGCTACTCCATGCCGACATGGCTAGTGAGAAACCATACCTCTGAAAAATTGTTTATTTTCATTTATATTAAGAAGATGCTATGAAGAAATACTGCATAATTTGAAATATACATCAAGTTGACATTTTTGTTTTATCACAGAAGGCTGCTTTGTCTAAGGCTTCAGGCTAGCTGGCCAAGCTAACTTACAGGAATATGGTTGTGACATGGCTTGTCCTCACTGCCAGCTCACTCTCCTGATTGCTGTCCTGCTGTTTCCTCACAGCAGGATGCCTCAGTGTTGGAGTCTAATCTTCCACAATGTCTCAGTGGCAGGCATCTATCCTTTAATAAGTGGGTTTTACAAAACCATTATTTTAGGCAATGTTTCCACTAATCCTGGACATTAAGTCACAGGCTTGTCTCACCTCTCTGTGCTTGATGAAGGCAAAATTTCAACCCCTATTTCTTTCCTAGGTATAAAATGGCAGGTATCTGAAGCTGTATCCCCTTAATGTCAGATGAGATGGGGGAAGAGAGAGGCCAATAATATGTCCACTGCTTCTTACATGTTATAAAGTACAGATCTTCCCAAGAACAAGTAACAAGGCTTAAATGTGCTCCAGGGCACATCTCTTATCCTCCATTTTAAATTCAGCCTTCTCCACTGCCTGGGGAACTGCTGAGGGAAAGCCAGGAGGTGGAAGTTATGTGAAAGTCAAGCACTTTTTCCTTCCCCCGCCCCCGCCCCACCTTCTTCCCTGTAAAAAGAGGCAGAAGCTTTGTGCAGTTGTTATTGTTCCTTTGTACTGGTTTTCACCTCCTGTTTTCTCACACCCAAGGGACTGCCTTAACAGCCTTCTGTGAAAAAAAAGTCTTTAGGGCAAGCATCATCCCTCCAGCCAAACACTGTAAAAGAAATTCACCCTCCCAAACCTATGAGTCTGCTCCCACATCTTCTGATTAGTGGTTTTGATGGCATGGTTTACCAGGTGACATGGGTGAAGGCTCAACACTGGGAAAACAGTTTGGGTTTTTTGTGTGGTACCATATCTGGGATGACAGGTCTCTGTTTGGGGTGAGTGTAATTACTCTAGTTGTTTTTAAAACACTCCCTTGCTTTTCTTTACTATGGAGCACATCCAATTTGGGATCAGATTGGCATGGGGAAAAAACGCAGTTACACATTTTTCCTAGAAATAATATATATGTCTTTTATATTTTCTTCGAGTTTAGTATAGGGCCACTGGTCTGCTGGTCTATAACCATTGAATTCACAGAGGAGAATGTAGAAAATTGTTTACTCCAAGGAAAAGAGGCACAGCTAGAGCTTAATGCTATTGTTTAGTGAGGCAAACTCTACCAAGAGCCCAGATGTTCTTCCCAGACTGGAAAACTGGAGCTGACATAGTAGTATTCAAGCAGTACCTCAAAATTAAAGAACGTTTGCTCTTACAGAGTTGCTCTGCACAAAATCTGGCTTAATGCTGACATGTTTTGCAGCAGAGCAAGATCTCATATATGGAGATGGAATTCCCCCTGCTCAGAGCTCATTGTAGACTTGGGGCTTCTGTTATTGCATTTGTAGACATATTGGCTTCAGGCCTGCTCACCAGCATGGTAAAATGCCCAAAGTCTGCAGCAAGAGCAAAATCAGACCAACTGTAAGAGCTAGACAGTTAAAAGCAAAATAACTCACTCTCTCACCCCCACAAAAACAGCAGAGCATATACCATGCAAAGTGTCAATAAAAAACACAAAACAATGATTAGCTATCCACATAAACATTTCATCACATCCTTTCTCAACACCAGTCATTGTGACAGTTCACGACAATATAAACGATGACATGTCTGAGGTGCTCTAATTCATCCTGCTTGTGTTGCTGTACTTGTCAAGAAAAAAAATCCTCCATAAAACCTATAACCAAAACTTCACTATCCCACATATGTTACCAATGCTTTCTAAAAACAACCATTCAACAAGCTAGGCTCTATACCATTACTTCAAATTAAACCATATGTTCATTTATAAAATGAAAAACTTTTGGGGTGAATGAGCCTCAGAGATGGAAATCATGGTTTTCTCCTGAGGAAAACCTTGGGTGATCTGTGTGCCCATCAGACAAGTTGCTGGACACTTGTAATTTTGTGCCATTAATGCTGGTTTCTTCATAAAGGTCCTCTGTTTGCAAAGAAGGGCTCAGCGTGTAGACTGCAGGCTTGATTTTTTTTCCACTTTGACATTATTTAAAAACAAGCTATGACATAATCAGTCTCAGAAATTTGTGGGTATTGTGTGGAAAATCTCTGGCATACCCAGCCTGCAGCTCACACCTTTCACCAGTGTCCAGACCAACCTTGCTTGTGGAGGAGATGGTAGAAAGAAACCAAAAAAAATTCACTGAGCTCAAACAAAACTTTCATTATAGTTAGTTATTTAATAAATAAGAGTTATAAAATTCACATGGAATTAGAAGGAGGGTAAATCAACAAACAATAATTTAAATACTACACAAGATTGGTCACCATAGCTTCGCTCTAAACCATGGACTAAGACATCTCCTATTCAAGGCCCGTAGGAGTTATGGTAGGAACATTTCTTCTGCCACTTTGTCTTCCATGAAATTCAAATGAGGGCAGATCCATAAAGCAAGACATACTGGCAGGGAAGGCAGCACAGCCTTTGGCTATCTTTGGGGAGGAGGTGGTAAGAGAAGATAGGTCAGAAAATGTGAATGGTAGGACTCTGAAAAGCATGGATGCCCCAAGGAGGTTGGTTACATCACCCTTCTCCCAGGCACCGTAGCCCTTCATATCCCTATGGATCTATTCCCACCACATCACCACTTTCCTCAACCAATCTCATAGCACAGGGCAAGGTCTGAGAAGATAAACAAGGGGTCAGAGAACAAAGGTAGAAGAACACAGAGGCCAGGTAGCAGTGAACAGACCTGGGCAGGATTTCATGGGGCGGCACTAGAGCATCATCAGAGACACAGAGGCGGCACTGATACCCATGTTTGCCTTATTTACAGTTAGATTTGTAACACACCAGTGCTATGAAGATAACACATACCCACACTGAAGGATAGAACAAAAGCCCACTACAGCACAAGCAGAAGGACAAACAATCTCACTTTCTGATGTACCTTGCATCTTACAGAGCTTACTTGTAAGATGTAAATGGCATTTTGGGGGCATTTTAGCACTGATAATAAGTTCCATTTTCATAACAACCCTTCCCCATTTCATAGCAAAATGTAAGACCCTTAAAGAATATTTTCTACATTGCTTTAACAAGATGGAATTGCATATTTCACTGCAATATGCTAGAAAAGTGGGAAGGTGATGCAAAATATCACCTAGATATTCACTTCTAACAAGCCACTGATTAGGATGGCAATTGCTATGGGATGTAAACATCCTTGTAGTACACTCTTTACATGTTGGATTTTTTCTTGCAGTACACCCTTTACATGTTGGATTTTTTCTTGCCTAGCTAAAACTTTCCAATGCCTCTGAATTTCTTTAGCCTCAGGGCTGCTTAACTTCAGCTCTCTGCTCATGACCTCAGAGGCCTGTTCCTGTTGTTGGGTTTTGCTGGAGACAGCACATCTGCACCTTCTACGTCAGACTGAGAGCTCTGAAGGCTTACGAATTAAAATGACAGCCCTGTAATGTACATAGATTACTCAACCTTGATTAAAAAACAAAATAGGGTAATAATGCTTCTATGCCACAAGGATAAAATGCCAAGCACTAGTGGAAAGCAGACACCCTGCCGCTGCAGCCCTGAGGCTGAAAAGATAGGAAGGGAGCAAGAGAAGTACAGCTAGCACAGAGAGCCAGCCCTCCAGGAGTTGTTTACATGCTGGCCGAGGCTAAAGCGTGGTGGTAGGAAACAGGTTTGTTTTTCAGAATCTGGACGTGCTCCGGTGGCAAGCCTGCCTGACCCTCACAGGGTGAAGTTTCCACGTGGGTCCACAGGTTCACCCGGGACCACGGCTGACTCACCGTCTGGGAATCTGGAGTAGGCATGGCCTTTGTGAAAAAAGTGATGCTAGAAACTTACTGTGCAAGATAAACAAGGAAAACATGCTCCTTGGCACACAGGCAGCTCAGATGTTGACTATTGTGTTCTCCTGGAGTTAATCATCGCAGACCAGGCCCCCCTTTGTGGCGGGAGGTGAGCCACGGGCGCTCACTCAGCGCTGAGGAAGCAGGTGCAACAACAGCTCATTGTTACAACATTGTTTTGAAAATTGGAACACTTTATACAATTTCAATTGCTCCGCCCGCCCCCCCCCCCCCACCCTGGGGAAGCAGGGCAAAGCTGGGCAGTGCCAATGCAGGTGGCACAGCTGGAGGAAGGGAGGGTAGGGCAAACCAGCATGGCCATCTCACCTAGAGACCCAAAGTTTGTTCTCACACCCGTGTTTTTTCTCACTGCCTTGGAGGTTGACCTTGATCCCTGTCGGAGGAACAGGCCCTCTGCGCAGTCTGGTCACACTTGTGTGCCAGCTTAGGGTCACCAGCACGGTCATTAGCCCATACCCTAATTACAGCTTCACCATCTAGGGCATATCCTGGAGGTCATGTTGAGCAGATGCTCAGACAGAAAGTCTAACAGGCTCCCTGGGCAGTAAGCCAGACACAGGATAGGCTCTCTGATCTGGCCCCATTCCAGAGGCTGCGTGTGTGCATCTACCACCAAGGAGATCCCAGCATGCTGGTTTTGGTCTTCAACTGAGAGGCAGATTTCTTACTTCATTTCTTCGCATTCTCCTTCTTCTTTCCTGAGTCCTTTCACACAATGCAGTTAATTACACTCTGCTTGTTAGATCTCATCTTCTTTGCCACTTTTTGTAGCACTGTTATACATCTTGATCCCAGTCTGCATGGGATGAAGGTGAGGATAATATGATAGCCATTTTTGGTCTATCTGACACATGCATGTTTGCACTTCATCCTCATTTCTAAGGGACAGATGGGTGTGTTCTTGCTACTTGTTAATTCTTGTTAATTCTTGCTACTTTGGCTAACCTAGCTGACAGTGGGTTAAGGAAGTCACAAAAGCGTGAGAGGGCAGGACTGAGATACATGTTAGTGACACTGATAACCCATTCTGCTCCTCTTCTGTGATTGTAGGAAGGGTTTCCTTTCATTTCCAAAGATCCTCTTTCATGCTCCTGTGGAATAGCAACCTTTTACAGAGGAAAACAGGACACAAGAGCAAGGTGGCTTTTCAGACTTTTATGGATTTTTAGTTCTTATCTAAATCATTCACTACTAAGTCTTCTTTGTAACTAGCAGGTGTAAAAAAAAGAGAATAAATTAAAAGTTTTTGGGGTTGAGATTGTAAAAAAATTATTTGGAGTATAAGTCCTTCAGGCAACACTCCTCACAATGCTTCAAGAAAGGGCAAAGATAGAAAAACATTAATTTTGACCCAAATCCATAAGACTTTAATCTTTGTGTTTATAAAAAAGTAGAGGATAGCACTCTGCCTTTATTATCAAGAAAATAAATGGCCAAGATGAAAGTGGTAAGTGATAAGATTAATTCACAATTATGACATAAATATCATTGTTCGAGAATGATTGGTAAGGTAATAGTAACTTCTCAAAAAACCCTGTACAGTGTGATGCCAGAGGATTTTCCGTTGTCTTTACTAGAACTTTTTCTGTTTAATATCTTTTACTCATTAAATTGTCTGTGATTCAGTCTGGAGTCTCAGCTTTTTTATGAGAATCCACCTAACTGCAAGATCTTCGGATGGTTTTCTGGAGTCCCTGAAGTGAGTAATTAGAGTGACCTCCTTCAGGTGTCTTATCTGTTGAGTAATTCAGACAGCCTTATAAAGCACTTGGAAATCAAGGCAGAAGTTTGTCATGTGAGACACTAACCCCTGTTGTGCATAATATCCTTGCCCGTTGCAAAGCTAAAATTTTTCATCCTTGTAAGGAGCTCTACAGTAATTAATCTGTTAATGTACAAGAAGGGAAAGGATGAAGATATTGAATTCAGTTAAAATATACTTTTTTGGTTATTTATTTAGATATTTGAGGCATGTGATTTCCATAGATATAGCAAATGCTAGGTGGTACACAACAGATCAAATGCTCTGTAGGTTTTTCTGTCATTTTGAATATGGAGCTACCCAGAAGACCCAGAACAGGAATAAAATCCTCACTGTAAAAAGGACAACAAAGCTGTGAAACACAGAAGCACAGAATATGACAGCATGCCATGTGGTTAAATGCAACATGAGAACAGGTAGATTTTCTTTTAGATGCAAATTATCAGAGCTGCCAAATGCCAGCATCTTCAGCAAATTTAGCAGCTCTATGTATGCTTAAAGTCTCTTAGAATTTTTTGTACCTTTATTTATTTGGTGCAGTCATTATTTTCATTCTCCTTCTCTCAGCCTACACTGATTGAAGTGTCTACATTTGGACAAACCTGAACATCTCAGATGGGGATTGTTCACTGAAATTAGTTAAACTAACCTTTTGTTTTCAATGTACATGTACTTCAACATTTGGAACTTTATTAGAAAGTGTTGCAAAGCCAAAAAAAATTTCGCTGAAAATTGTTAGTTTGTTAGGATCACAATACAGTCTTTTTGAAGTGAAATTTTTTGAAGGTAGAGAAGACTGAAAAATCTAATCCTGTAGATTTGTCTTTTTAGGTGTAAGTCAGAGTTTTAGGCTGGTGAAAGAGAATTTCTGCTTTAGGTTGTTAACCTTAAAATAGATTTCTTCCACTTAACCGCTATGTGTTCATCTCAAAGTCTGCAGCCTGGACTAAGGGAAGTCCTGACTATTTTTGCAGTAGAGTTAAGCAGTTGTTCTTTCCTTCTTCGTTGAAAGAAATTACACAATTTTCTGAAGGAATTTTTTTTCTTAAATTTTGGTAAAGGAACTCTTGAAGAAGCTGATCTTATAACAGAGAAGAGAGTAACTGTAGATCTGATGAAGAACTAGAATGTCTGACAGATGCAGATCTACAAAAGCAGGGATTTACCCAAGAATGAAATCATCTTCATTCTCTACAAGTTTCAAAAAGATTCAGATGCAAGTTTTCAGTTTCAATCCTTCTCCATCTAAAACTTTACAATGAAAATGAGATGAAATTATCTGGTATGTCTCATACACTAGAAGAAATAAAAATTTTGGACTTCCCAACTCCTTACATTACAGCATTCTGCTACACTTTTAATATGGAAATAATGAGCAATTATTTATTATTTATAATAAATAATTGACCCCTCAGAGCAAAACCCAATACATTACGTTATCCATGTGCAGTTAAGGGACAGGATGAGTCCTCATCTCCTTGTTTGTGCCCTGAGCAGAAGTATTGTGCCTCTGCTGGGATCAGAGTTACAGAGGTCCATCAGGTGGTGGCAAAATTGAACAGAGAAGTTGTTATTGAGGTGACTGATGGGCCACCTTCAATATCCAGCTTTGGCTGTTGCACCCTGTTCCTGGAGTGTTTCTTGTCTTGACTGAGAGAGGACCCACAACTGCTTACACTCTGTTCTTTTCCTTGGAGAGAAAATATTTTTAAAATTATGTAAGTGACAGTTATCTTCACCTTGTGGGCTTGAGAGCATCACAGCAAGCCAATCTCCTTTTATTCTTGGTGAGTTTACCAGGATATTCCTTGGTATTCCTAACTTAGATATTTAAAACTTTGTTCTCAAATAATGTCCTTAAAGCTATCTCTTCTATAGATTACATAATTACTTTCATTAAAAAATCTATCCCATTGTAACTTTCTATTATCAATATTATTATTGTTGTTGTTGTTGTTGTTATTATTTTCTGCAAACCCAATACACTGCTGTAATTGCTGTATGCAGTTTTAAAAAATATTGTCCTTTGGATTGTGTTCTTATGTTTTTACTGTATCCTACAGAGACTGTAATTTTCTAAATGCATTCAGCTGCTGTACTGGTGCTGTTACCTTAGAGATTATTTTTTCCTTTTTCTATGTTGTATGTTCTGTTTGGTTTACAGTGTATTAACAGAACACTCAAAAAAGCTAATAGTAGGTGTCTTTTGTATCAGCTTTCCAAAGCAAAGAGCTGACACTAGGAAGAATTTACTCAGTTTGCACTGACTAACCATCCATGGATTCCTTTATAAACCTTAGCAGGAAAAAAAATCTGTAAACTCAAGATGAGGTCCTGAGACAAAGACAGGATGTAAATTCCTGCTTGGTACTTGTTTCCGATGAGCTCAATCAGATTGCTGCTAAGGACATTTCCTTCAGAAAAGATATGGGGGACTTGTGCAATTACCTAGCACACTCAAGTTTAAAGTGGTACTTACCATAACTCTTACTGTGTAAATTGTGAAATATTTGGGTGAAATTCAGTGTAAATCAAAAGCTGAATTCTTAGTCCATACTGTTTCTTCGCCAGTTTGCTAACAGCTAAGGGAATTTAGAGCAGTTATTTCACTTTGGAAAAGTATTCATATATTTGTTTGCATCCTTCCTTAAGGAATCCAAGTAATTTGAACTACACTATTCCAGGCAATTTACTTGCTGCTTAAGGACTAGAGAATTAGTCCACTGGTGAACTTGAAAAATTAGAAAGATTAATTTAAAAAATATCAGGATGCTTTGTCTTTCTGCTCCTGACATTTATTTTTCCTGCTTCATTGTATGTGGCTAGAGCCATTCACCAAAGTCAAAGTAAAGTATTCACTTTCCTGGCAATTTGGACATTTTTCATACACTCACTTCCAAAAAAGTTATAGCAGACATCAAAAATGAAAAGAAATGTGTACCTCCAGTCATGAATAAATAAATTGGAGTGGAGTGTCTACTATCTCATAATTTCTCAAAATGGGTGTAAGAGTCTTGAAGCAAGCACTGGAGAAGGAAAGACATCACCATCTGTGCTGCAGAGTACAATGCTGTTGTAAAAAATTTGGCCTACAGGCCAGTCTAGAGCTTCTAGTCATCTTGTTTTGTCTAGCAAGTGATTGTAGTGCACCACAGAATGCATAGTGATAATTTTAATTGTCTCTATTACAAAGTCTTCTTGCCATTATAGTTTGGTCTTTTGGGGGTCTATGTTGAAATGTGATAGTGGCATTCTGCTGGGGGATTCTGTTGCTTGTAGAGCTCCAGACAGATAATTTTTTCACCATTCTTTTTTGCTGCTTCATCACCACAGTGCACTGCACAGAACACAGCTTCTTTAGAAAGTATGTTACTACTGTAGCTATAGGGAAAGAATGTGCTAAGAGTGTAGAGATAAATTAAATGTTAATCACTCAGAAATTATTACAATTTGATAATATACAAAAGGAATCTATCTCCCTTGAAATTAAAGTAAAATTATTTAAACTCTCAATATCAAAATCAAAACAACTTTATAAAATGATATTTTAATTTAAATTGCTAAAATGGAATGCTTTAGTGTATTCCATTGGCAGACAGACATAATCCCAGTACTTGTATAATAAGCTACTTCAGTTAGACAGCAATTAACTTTTTAAATTCAGTAAGCATTACAAATTGTCAATTGCTTTCTGGGAAAAAGTGTCTAGAGAGGAGATCAGGTACTTCTAAATGAGTGTAACAAAAATGTACCAGTATTAAATAATTCTGGAAGATTGCCTATATTGAAAAGGTGGTAAAGCTAATGCTTTTAAATTTTAGTCATAGACAATGTCTCACTTATATTTTTATAACGGTGTTTAAATTCCATTATGAATTATGGCTAAATTTTGCATATGGTTTAGGCTGAATAAGTTTTCTGAAAACTGCTATGTGAATAGAAAATTGGTTCCTTTCTTTTTACAATCCAAAAGGGAACCAAAAGCAAGGGCAATTGAAAAAACCCTCACAGAGCTGTTGAACAGGCTTATTTAGAAGTCACTTGAGTAGGTCAGTAAAATGCCATTAACCTTCAGGGGTGTTGTGTTCCTAAATCTCTTTGTATCCCTTTAAGTTCTCAGTTTTGGTATTCTTTTGGACTAGAACACGTTGCAAATGGGAGAACAGAGAGAGGCTTGAGGTAGAAGAACTCACAGGGCTGATGCAAAGGGCTTTTAAAGATGACAGAGGTTCCCGCAAAGTTCACTAGGTTACAGTGTCTTCTGTTTCTTCACTCACAGTGCCTGGAATGGGTTATATTACAATATTTTTAAACTGCTGTATTATTCCTTTTGTGAGGTGCTGTTAGAGAGAGTCCTCTCTGATAGCTGGTAGCATGTGAAAGAAGAAAATATGTTATCATGATATAATGCCAAAGCAGCTGCTAGGTGCTTGTGGGTAGAAACAGAGAGAATGTCACAGTGTAAGATTTGATTTCGTAGAAGAGAAAGAGAAAACTTCAGCATATTGACTAATGAACTAGTGAACAGTTCTAAAATATAGGTGGTTTGTTCTGTTATGTGACTTGTCTGTCTCTGTCAGCAGAGGGATGTAAAGGTCTTCATCTCAAAGAGGCTGACTCCCCTCCTGGGTACCTGCTTAGTCGCTCAAAGTACCAAGTCTTTACCTTCCCCACCTTGCAATTTGCATTCCTGCACACATTGAAGTTGGCTGCCTGGAGAAAGTCTTATTTCTCTAAATATTCATTAATCTGATAAACAACGAATAACTGTTCTCACTTGTATGACACTACTGAGCTGGCAAACTGAGAGCATTTTACACACATTATCATTTCATGTAGAAACATTGGGAAAAAGTAGCTGGCCATGGAATTACAGCATGGAATGAGCACACCAGTGACAGAAAAGAGACAGGGAGAGCCTATGAGGCAAAGGGAGAAGGGGGATGCTGCAGGTGGGCTGGCGATGGCCTGGAGAAATTATGTGAAGGTGGAACTGGAATAAGAGCAGTCTGGCATATTGTCGGCAGTGCAAGTTGTGCTGAAGGGCAGGGTGCTGGTGATATACAATAACAAAAGCATGTCTACTGAAAGAGGGCAGATGAAATAAAAGTTCCATCTTCCAGGATTCACATGGCTTGCCAAGAGCTGTCTGTTAAAGTGTGTGAAACAAGTGCGGCTAAGAGTTTGTTGCAGTCTTGTGTGGAATTCTAGTAATGTGAAGTAGAATATCAGGCATTTTGTTTCTTTCTTTGTCTTGAATATTTTGAATGTTTATGTAAGACTCTTAATGGAGTGCAAACAATACACTAAATGGTTATCATTTTTTGGAGCAAGTATTTTTTTTAGAAGTAGGGGGAAAAGGTCAGTCCTGCCCATGGAAGTTAAAAAAAAGCCCAAAAAATGATGGGAAAACTTTTTTAAAAATATATCATCTATAGATATAGTTATTTATGCATAAAGTAGTATACACAATAGGTCGCAATAAAAAAATCAGAGACATGATAATCTCACTTATTTATTTTATCAACTTCAAAATTTCTCATGGAAAGCATTAACCTGATGGAATAAGAGAAGAAGAGAGAGGAAAAAAGTTAAAAGAAATATGTCTGAGTGTCATTTTGTCTTGGTTTGAAAAGACAGGAGCCTGTGAAGGAAGGCAAAAGCCTCCTGTGAAATGGAGAAGGTAAACCCCCTCCCTCCGAATTATCACAACTTCAGAATTAAAAAGGGCTCTCAGGCAAAGATATGGGAACGGGAATAACAGTTCTTTACTAGGAAGAAAAAAAAACTAAATAACAATGTAATTTAGTACAAGCAAAACAACCACTGGCAAAGTGAGAAAAAAAACCTGACACCCTGAGAAGTCAGGGTGCTGATAGCAGTCCAGCCAAAAGGTGGCTGCTCCTCCTGGAGCGGCGATCTGCAGAAGGGTGTAGATCCCTTCCGAAAATGCGGCAAAGGAGCAGCTGGGCCTTGGTTCCTGATTCCTCTCGGAAATCCAGCGAAGAAGGCTGTCTGTGGTCTCAGAAGTGCTTGTTTTATGGTGGCAGGGATGCTTGGCTCCTCCCTCTGGGTGGAGCATCTCCCAATGGGATGATGTAACTAATCTTACCAGCCACAGTGAGTGATTCAATAGCCCATTAGCAGGACATTGTCTTCCTGGCAGTGTCATTGTTCTTGAAAGAGATAAGAAAAACTGCCTAACCCCCAACAGATGGCAAAAAAGAATACATGCTTATTTTACAAGCCAGGACACATTTCAAGTGTTAATTTCAGATTTTTTCAGGAGAAAAACATCTATCTTAGGATTCATTGAAGAAACAATTAGGTGGTTTGTCCAATGAAAGCACAATTTTCATGTTTTCAGGAAGAAAGGACATCTTCAATCCAAAAAAATTGAAATTGGATTATTGTCTCTAGTTAAGGAACTTCCCAAAATCCGTAGCTGTCTATTTTTTTTTTTCAAATACAATTTCAACTTGCATAAAATTTCAATCATATGCATAAATGAAGTGAGGTGAGAATACAGAATCAATGAGGTTGGAAAAGAACTACAAGATGACTGAGGCCAGTCTTTGACCCATCAGTACCTGGTCAGCGAGATCATGGCACTAAGTGCCACATTCTGCCATTTCTTAAACACCTCCAGGGATGGTGACTTCACCACCACCCTGGACAACCCATGCCAATGCTAAATAATCCTTTCACTGAAGAAATTCTTCCTGATGTTCAACCTGAACCTTCCCTGGTGCATCTTGAGACTATGTCCTCTTGTCCTGTTGCTGGTTGCATGAGAGAAGAGACCTACACCCATAACTGCACCTTTGAGGTAGTTGTATATAATTGTATCATCAATAATACCATCAATAAAGGTATTAAACAGTACTGGCCCCAAAACTGAGCACTTGGGAATCCCACTAGTGACTGTTCACTGACTGGAGGTGGCACCACTCCCTGGGCCTGGCCATCCAGCCCAGTATTTAACCCAGCAAAGAGTGCTCCTATCAAGTGTGAATATGTTCATTCATATGGAAGTGTAAAAGATACTATTTCCATTAAAACAATTTTAAAGATGGAATTCTTTGTGGTGTCACAGCTTGAGAATTAGAAATGGACATAGTTGATTTCACACTTATCTGGGCCAGATTGTTGTCTCCGTAACTTTTTGGGGCACAATTTTAAGGTTTCCTTTGGTTTAGTAAGGTTTTGGAGAAGATGATGGCAAAACAGATTACACATATTAATTTTTAGTCATTTTAGGATAAACTATCTTTCTGATGGGTTCTGACGTGACCTGCTTTTAATGAAATGAAACCTTTCTTCTCAGTGCCACACTGGTCATGTATAGCATTTCTGAATTCTTGCCAAGTACCATTCAAAACAGTAGTGCTTTGGGAATGAAAAGAGAGGTGGTTTAGCACATGTCTAGGTCTCACAAATGTAAGGTACAAATTCCTTGAGAAAGGACTTGTCTGCTTTTATTGTTTGGGTTTCTTTTTCTTTTGAGATACCCACCCCTAAAGATACCTTTAAGTTACCCCCCAGATAATGACAGATATGTTCAGGGTGACTTTTCTTATGGGTTGCTTTAAGAATTCCTTTACCCCTTGTGCATTGTTTGTTTGTTTGTTTGTTTTCAATTAAAATGTCATCTTATAAAAAGAGAGGAGAAAGCCCTTGCCCAGACAAGAAAAATCTACCTTTAATGGCAGATCTATCCTGTCTTTCAATTTTCATTGCACACAGCATTGTATTATGCCATCAATAATCTTGCTGACAATAGCACGACCTCGTTCTTTGCAATGACTGTAATTCAACTTCTTAATGAAAGCACTCTTTGACAACACTTACCACCATAGTAAGACAAGATAAGAAGCATTAAAAAACTCTTTCAACAAATCTTGTGCTACTCTTTATCTTCACCTGCAGAAAAGCTGCCTGCTGGTACAGAGTGGGTGGATATTTCACTTTGTTTCATGATCACTAATCCTTTCCAAGTGAGTCTTCAGTACGCTTTTAGCTTCTAACTGGAATACTGCAGCAATAGATGGGGAGCTGCAGTAATATTTATAAACACACTGTGTAAACAAGTGAGATGATGGGAAATGCAGCCCCACCAAGACCCTGAAAGAAAATTCTCCTGCTTGCTCATCTTCATTTTTTTTTTCAGCATACAGAGATTCAATCAGATGAGCTTCTTAGTTAAAGGTCAAAATGGAACCCTTTCTCGCCCTTTTTCATTTTTTGAAGCCAAATATTTTGTTTGCTTTAGTACAGTGAAAAGAGAGGGTAAAAAAATGACAATATAACCTGACTAAACTAAGGATTATCCCTCATTTTAAATAACTACAAAACATTTCCAGCACTTTTAGTTTTACTTTTTAGTAAATAAATCAAGTTAATTGACATATTTTAAGTGTATCTGAATTTACACCCTTCATGCGACAGAGGCAGCCAGGACCAACTTGATTTTGGAGAAGGGTGAGACAAATTTTGCACTGACTTACAATTCCAGTGAAACCAATGTGCGTATCTACAGAACACAGTCCAGTCAATCATTATGTGCTTTCTTTGAACAAATACATGCATGCACACGCACATTTTTAGTCCTTTGAAGATTTTTCTTTCAAGGCCTTGCTTAATTTCAAGTTACAGCAAGTCTATCCTATTTCATTATGTTTATCGTGATACCACCCCAGTCTGCATAAAATGTGCAGGGTCAATAGCACCAGCAGAGTGAGTCTACCTGGGTGCTGGAGATGAAGGGTGAGAAACAGAATGTTATTCCTGATAAATTAAATCTGCTGCTGCTCCTTCTATTTCTCTGCAAAAAGCTATGAGTCTTTTCAGAGCTGTGTGTTCAGACTGGTGGAGATAGCGACCACCTGTTCTTTAAATGATAAGGAGAAATAAATGAATTTAATACTGACAGCTCGTTAATCCCTCACCTAACAGCCACTGCACTGAGGCCTGATCACAATTTACAGAAACTCATGTATAGTTGCCTGAAGCCCTATTTAGTAATATCTGTGCAATCTATGAATGAATCCAGCTCATATATAATAATCATAATGGGATTAGCCGGCTGATATTAGCTCTCACCTTCTGATAACCCAAGGAAAGGTTTTTCCCATTATTCTTTCCAACATGGTAGCTCATAATAAATTTAATGCATGCCAGAAAGGTAATTCTTTTTCTTTTCTAACAATTGGAACACATAACCCAGCTGGATTACCCATTCCAACTGGGTTATGTGTTCCAATTGTTAGAAAAGAAAAAGAATTGGTATTTATGGGTTATACTTAATTGCAATTAGAGAGCTAAGTATTTTTGCCCCACATTTTTTAATATTGTTTGTATTTTTAACTGCAAGATAGTTTATGGACAGATGAAAATTTTCTATGGGCACCTGCAGTTATTTTAAATGCGTTTGTCAATAAAACTATTTTTGCTAAAAACTAGGGCTTATTGCATGGGACTTGCACACTTGAATAATGTAAAATGAACACATACTACTCAACTTGAGGAAGATCCCTGATTTTGACCAAACCACTCTATACACCAAATTTTCAAAGACAGAGAGGACACACTTGCTAGGGACTAGCCAGGGTTGCTTTGTTGGTTCTCCCAGCTGTTTGGGCACAATGTTATGCAGAGGTTACACATAAGAGATGATGGTCAGCCTCTGACTCCGACCTGGGACCTGGTGTCAGTAGAGCAGAGGAGCACCTGAAGGACATTCGCACTGGTGGATGTGTGGCTTGTTTCTGCAGGTGCTTGGCTGTAGTCATTTCTCATAGTGGCAGGAAATATGCCCATTTCTATTGACCACATGCTTGGATTTGAATAAATGTTCATCTCTCTCCATCCTCTCTGCAGAAGCTTCATTTATGGAACACAGCCTTGTAGATGCTGCATGACAAACCAGATGACAAAAACACAAAGAATCATAGAATCATTGAAGCAAGAAAAGACCTTTAAGGCCATCAAGTCCAACCATTAACCCAGCACTGCCAAGTCCACCACTACAACATGACCCTAAATTCCACATCTACATGTCTTTTAAATATCTCCAGGGATGGCAACTCAACCACTTCCCTGGGCAGCCTGTTCCAGTTTTGGCAACCTTACTGGTGAAGAAAGTTTTCTTAATGTCCAATTTAAACCTCCCCTGGAATAATTTCCTCTTGTCCTATCACTTATTTCTAGGCAGAAGAGAGCAGCCACCTTGTTACAACATCCTTTCAGGTAGTTGGAGAGAACGATAAAGTCTCTCCTAAGTCTCCTTTTCTCCAGGCTAAATAGCCCCAGCTCCCTCAGAGGAACAGTGTTCTAGGCCCTGCATCAGCTCCATTGCCTTTCAGAAGCTGTGTTTGCAACATCCAGAACCACAGTGTTCATTACAGGGGGTTCTGGTTGTCATGACACTGAGATACCTGCTCCAGGCAACTGCCAGTACCTTTGAATTTCAAACATTTAGCATGTTTCATTGCTTCTCTCAACAATATGCTTCTACCTATCCATAATATTTTATATTTTAAAATAAAGGCAGAAGGATAGGTCACATATAATGGAACTAAATAAATTTGTTTTCGAGGTTGCATGATGAAATCACATCTTTTAGAAAAATACTTTTAAAACATCCTGACTTCAGTACAAATCATGAAAAATTGAGACCCTTAGGTCACAAAATAGGTACAAATAAACAATTTGTTGTTGTGCTCCTTTCTCTCCATAAATGAATAATCTAAAATGTCCTTCTCACTGGAAGTCACAAAGACTTCCTGCCACAGCAAATGCTGTCAAGAACAGGTCAGATTGATCCCATGCAATTCAGTGCTGTGAGGGGTTTAAAAGCAAAAAAATAAAATAAAAAAAAGGTATAATTACCAGACACCAGGAGCTCATTTTGCATTGCTAAGTTGTTATGTCTCTGTTTCTGCTGCTTACTGCCTGCTGTGGGAGAATAACAGTGTTGTTTCATGAGTACTTACATGCAAAGTGCCTTTAAAACCTTTTCTGCTCTTCTCCTCAGTGCCAAAGCTGAGATAAACATTTACCTTTTTGCAAATCATAGAAATAAGGAATCAGCCCCCCGCCTCTACCCCCACCACATGACAGTCTAGGAGAGGGCACAGAACTTCATCAGCCAAAGATTGTTTAGATAAATGGCCACATCATAGCCCAAGGAGACTCACAACCTCCTTTTCTCCTTTTTTTCTTTGCCTATGTACCAGCAGCAGGCATCTGACTTCTGTGGCCAGCAGGGAGTTTTGGTACCATGTACCCAAGCAAGCAGGGAAATGAAAGTTTGTTGTGTGTGACCAATAACAGGGCACAAAAGTCTGGCATTGGTAAAATCCCTCTTGAAAGTGAATTTTACTTGTGCCTGCTTTTCTCTCATTCTTTCATTGCACTGTGTACTGACTGGAAAAAGACAGAAACTGAAAGAAGGGGAAAAGAAGAATCTGCCTTGTCTTCCATCTTATTGCATGTGAGAATGAACCTGACTATGTGTAAGGAGAAATACAGGGATGACAGGGAGAAAAGCATGACAAGGGAAATGCTACCCCTGTGAGGGATCTTTCTTTCTAACTTCCCTGTTAATAATTAACTGTTCCAGTTTGTCTGCAGCTTCTCTTTACTTGCTTGGTCTGTCTTTCCTCAGCAGGCAGTAGCTATGGTATTAATGGAGACTGGAACTAGAAATGCAATATTCAGTAGTTTTATGGAATATATAATTTTATCTCATTGGCCAAAGGCCAGGATAGGACAGCTTCCAGCAGGACAAGACACATAAAATGTCACTGATGGACTTTGTGATGAAGAAAATAACTGAGCAGAAGCATTCTCAGAGTGGCCCCATGTGAAGTGTGCACCAGGCACTCCTGGTAGGGGGGCTTCTAATCCCCACAACAAACATTTTGAAACCTGCTGCCCTAGTACTTAACTCCAGCTAGAAGGTACAAGCATGTAATTTTATTTTGAAAATATTCCTTGGGATGAGCAAGGGGGAAATAAAGTAAAACAAATTATTAAGTTGCAGCGAGGCCTCACTGAAGTTACCAGTGTTTTCCTACTGTAATATTCATGTCAATCAGTTGTTTTCTTTTCAGCTTCACACAGTCCCATTAGGTAGCACGTTGTCAACAAAAAAGAATATAATTTCAGCACCATGGGCTTTTTCTGTGATTATCCAAATCCTATTAACAATGCCTAAGGAGCAGGTTTACTATTGGGTTTTACTGCTGTAATATATTTGTGCATGCTTGGGGCATACATTTGAAATTCTCTGATCTGTTTTAGCTCTCATATTACTCAAGGTACAACTAGATGGAAGAGATTAGGCTCAGTAGCTGCTTAATATTGAACATCATCTCTCCAGGTAATTTGGCAATACTGCACTGAATAACTGATCAGTAACAGACCTTTCTCACAGTATTACTCTTTTGATACTGTCCAAACACTGATGATATAAGATTTCAAGGAGCTAAAGTAAGGTTTTAAACATACAGTCCACTTCAACAGCCATAGCATAAAAACATGCCAGCCTAAATTGCATACTGCCTCAATTTCACTGATGCCAATAAAATGAGGCTAAAAAATAACTGAGGCAGTCTCTAGCTTATCTGTTTGGTTTTTTCCCTAGTTCTCTTTATCCCTGACACTGATATCTTCTGTTGCATGGAAGAGCTCAGAGACTCACGCTGTAAAGGACACTTCTGAAGAGCTGAAGCAATCATCTTCTTGTTAATTACTCTTGATTTTTCTTCCCTTTTGTTTCATTGCCATTCACAGAAGGGCTGAAGCAGAGAGGGAAAAAGTTCAAGACAAGGGAAGCACTACTGGGAGAATAGATGTCACAATAGCTGGAGTGTATGGAAAAAAAAAAAAAAAAGAAGGAGTAATCCAGAGCAGGGTGTCTGCTCCTGTTAGGCCCATGCAGAAAGCTGTTCAGCAGTTCAGAGTGCCATATGCACCTGAAATAATGCATACAGCATGTGTATACATGTATATGTATATTTCTAGCTTCATTTATATTCTGGCTTTGGCATTGTTTGATAGTAAAGCACTTGATAGATACTGGAGGAAGAAGAATTATTTACACTGCTCTACAATCTGAGTAATTGACTTGTGGCTGTTTTTTAGGACCTCTGTAAGGATATGTGGATGCAGCAGAAGAGCTCATTTTAGTTTGGTTTCCATAAGATGCTGCATATAAACTGCAGAAATGCTGGCTGCTTGAGTAGAAGTCTTAATGACATAAAAGGGTGTTTTTGTTTCCCCAGATAACTATTTGAAATTACAATTGCACAACTTAGAATTGTCAATAGCTATTCAGGCGCAAAGCTGGAACTCCTCAGTGTTGTTCTACATCTTAGCAAATAACTACAGCAATCAAGGATCGCACTATGTGAGCTCTGTGTGTGAAAAGAAAGGTGGGATGTGTCCTATATTATGCTGTAAAAAACTGCCTAGGATCAGTAGAGAAGCAAGTCACATTCTTGAGGTAAAAATAGCATTTTTAAATTTGACATTCATGAAATTTTTTCCATCAGTTAGGCTTATAACCCATGCCATACATTTCTAAAATCACTCTTAAAATCACAGTCATGCTGAGATCAAAGCCCAAGTCTGTGCTAACTCCAATGAGGCCAAGATTTCATTTCTTGATGTCAGCATCTTTGAATATCTGCATCCCCAAACTCAGTTGTGTGAGTTATCACACCAGTCCCAGTGCATTTTCAAGTACTGGCTCTGAATGTTTCTCTGTCCTGAGATAAATTGGTATGCCTACTGTCTCCAGAAAAATAGCAAAATTCTCTGAAATCTTTGAGCATCGTTGTGGGTATGTCCTGTGCTGTCACACTAATGCTTCTCCTTTCTTTGAGAATTGCAGCAGAGTGGTGAAGGAAGCAACTCCACAAAGGGAAGTGAGAGAGCATATATATAGTCCCTGTGCAACATTTGAAAGACTGAAGGTATTAATTGTGCATGTCAGTTTTGTTATTTCATATAACTCATAAACAAATTGTCTGTATCTGTGTATCTCATGTTTGCACTTGCACTTCAACCTAAGTGCTTCAGACTTTTTTCCACATTTTCTAATTAAAAAGACATTTTCAAGGATCCAGCAGTGCTGAGTACAGGGAGATCAGTGCCATAGTGCTGTTGGCCATAATGTTGCTAATAAAGGCCAGGATGCCACTGGCCTTTTTGGCTCATGTTCACCCACTCCTCTCCAACCAGCACCCCAGCTCCTTTTCTGCTTTCTGGACCACTTTCCAGCCACTCTGTCCCTAGCCTGTAGCACTGCCTGGAGTTGCTGTGACCCAGGGTCTGGACCTTCCTACCATTTGCTCCTGCCATTGATTGAGTCTGTCCAGATCCTTCTGCAGAGACTTCCCACTCACCCCCAGATTGAGATTCCTACCCAGTCAGTTTGGTGCTGCCTGCAAACTGACTGAGGGTGCTCTCAGCCCCCTTGTCCAGATCACTGATAAAGATGTTAAACAGGGCTGGCCTCAGTACTGAGCCCTGGGGACCAGCACTTGTGACTAGCTGCCAGTGGATGTGACTTCCTTCAGCATCATTCTCTGGGCCTGGCCAGGCAGACAGTTTTTACTCAGTGAGGGTTGCTGTCCAAAGCAGTTCCTCCAGGAGAATGCTGTGGAAAATGGTGACAAAGGCTTTGCTAAAGTCCAGGTAGACAAAATTCACAACCTTTTCCCTATCCACCAAACAGGTCACCTTGTCATAGCAGGAGATCCTGTTACTGGTCCTAAAAGCACCCCTTCTGACAGAATGCAAGACAGGTAAAGGCCACAGTAGATATGGTAGCTACATTCATAAGCTGGACAATGACATATATATCTCTATGTGCTGGAAGTGCAGTACTCAGGTATGAAAGCTTTGATGTGGGTTCCCATTTTTCTTTTTATTCTTTTCTCTTTTTTTACTTCTGTTGTACTTCTGTTTTTTTACTTGTAGATACAATTTTGTGCTTCTTTTTCTTCATCCAATAAATCCATTTGCAATTGTAGTAACCTCTGTTGTTGTACAGCAAGAATAGTCTTCCTGACTCTGAAACCTGACTTAATGGAGAGGCAACAAAGGCCCAGCACCTTAGGCTCAGTAAGATAAGAGGTTGTTGAAGAGAAAAAAATCAAGTGTTGCTGAATTGAGAGTATTTCCTAGTGTTTTCCTACTGTCAATAGCTTTCAAGACAATATTGGAAAACTCCATGTGAGACAATGTGTACAATTATGATGCTCAGTGAGGAGGAAAGAAGTACTGAAATAAAAGAGAAATAGATGCAGAAGAGCTGACAGAATGAAGAGGGCAATGGTTAGAAAGTCTAACCCACTTGTCTTGTTTTTTCCTAGCACAATGAAACCTAAGAGAAGACATGCAATGGTGGCAAAAGAAAAAAAGTAAATACAGTCTGCTGAATGAATTTGGGGTTGAAATTGAAAACAAAGGTCCCATCCAAGAAATTAATTAAGTTCTTGAGAGGAATATTACTACCACAAATATGGACAAAAGTTTTAACTTATGTTATATTAAGTTTAATCAGTTTTGATGGGAATGTCTTGTTTTTCACAGAATGTATACACCTTATTCACAGTGTGATACAGTGAAAGGATTCATTTCAAAACATGACCACTGTAGACAGAGGATCCACTTTCCTCAGTGGCCAGCTGCATTCAGTGCAATGACAAATTGAACTGTCATTTCATCATCTCTACAAAGGGGCTGTATTCCATGGCCTCATATTTTAGTTTTTCATGTTTTCTTAGTTAAAATGAAGACAGTGTTGTCCTTATGGATTTCTACTTTGTAAAGAAAAATCAGAGTATTAAACAATCACTTCTGCAGAAAAAATGGGAATATTCCATATAATTTCCCACATTCAAACTTTGTCACAAATAACTGCTGTTTTAAATACAAAAATTATTTTTTTAATTATCCTTTCCTGTGATGCCCTTGTAATACTCACAAGCATAAGAACTATAAACATGCAATATGAGTGACTAAAAAGGCTTTCAAATTGTCAAAACTAGAAGTACTCACAGAGCAAATGCTAATTATTTTTGCTTTTTCTTTTTCCTGAAAAATATTTCCCAGTCCAGCTATCAGTCCTACTGTAATCAAAAGTGTGTGGGGGTGTGTGTGCTGAAATATGTACAGAGATATTTGCACATTATTAAATATTCAAATACTGCACACTCATATGTGAGTTGGGCAAATTTTAACTGGGTGGGTGGGACACAAAATGCATACTTATCCAAGAAAAAAAATTACATGGATTGAATGTTGTAGTTTGCAAAGTTATAGCTGAGGGAAATATTGCACAATCCGTTACTACAGACCAGTCAAGCATTTTGGAGTGCACCTGGGTCCCACAATAAGCCCACACTTACCTGCACCTGAACCCTTACTTCTTTTCTTCCTTCAGTTCCCAATATTATCAGAGAGAATTATTTCCTCTTGTGAAAACTAGCTTCCAAAGAGAGCTAGACTCCATATCCATTAGGTTAAGATGCCAGTTTAGGAAGAGGAAGACAAAAGTTGTCACTCCAAGTTGGTCAACACAGGGGCTTGCACGTGGGTCCTTTCTTAGCCTCCAAATCTATCAGGTTCTCTGGAGTGCTGTGTCTTTTCCACTAAAATATTTTGGCACAATCAACACTGGTCTATATTAAAACAAAGCAAAAAATTAACCTCTGTAATTTTCAGTAAGCACATGTTTATTTTATGCAGATTTTTATATGGGTACACATAAATTTATATTATACACTAATGCAATTGCACACAAAACCCATATTTGGGACATCACAAACCTTTTTATAAATGGAGGAAACAAAGTCAGGCTACATTTATGCCAGCTATCAACTACCAAATAATTCATTAATTTGGTCAAATTTAGGTCTCTGTTGCAATCAGGGTTAGTGATCTTTTGAAACACATTGTTTCCTTGATTTTACTTCCCTCAAAAAAAAATTCACTAAAACTGTTCTTTAATTTTAAAATGCACCAGGCTCCATCTTCTATATTTTTATTCTAATGTACCTGCTTAACATTGCTGTGACTGTTTTTAAAGCTTGTTGATGTTAGTGGCTCCAATTATGCCACACTGGGGACAAGAACAGAGTTTCTTTCAGATTGCAAGAACACTCCAGCTGATTCTTAGACATGTTTCAGCTGTGTGAATTATCAGGTTAAAGAAGTGCTCATGTAGAACATGGCACCAGCACAGCCCTGACAGATATAGACTGATATTTTATTTTTGGAATATCAGCCTAAGGCTATTGTGGCTGGCTTGCTGACAGACAGCATGTGCTGGTACTCCAACAGAAAAATGTTAACTATAAAATCAACTAACCCAAGGGTTTGCTATTATACTTAAATTTTTAATGAGTTGTCAAAAGCCTCCTTTACAGTGTTCATTTAAAATTGGACTGAGGAGCCCCACTGTCACTTAATAAGCACCTACCCACTGGAAATACCAGCAAGGGGAAGGGTGGCAGGTCTGAAAACCTCCTTTATGAAAAGAATTTCTGCTCTTTTATTCCATGTCATTTTGACTGGCTAGGTACATCTACCCTTGATGGTCGCATTGGATTGCAATATGGATTTCTCAATCACATCAGCCCTCTCTGAGGTACTCAGCTCCTTTCAGCATACTTGTGAGATCCAGACGCTTCTTGCCATGCCATAATCTCAGTGGTATAGTTGCATTTTCCTTACCTCTCTTCGCTTTAATTTCTTTATAGATCTTTGAACAGCACCATTCATTGCTCCCAGTGAATCAGAGGGATTCACAAAACCTGAATACACTGGTTTGCACCTTTACAGCAAGAGAAAATTAGCATGATCTGCTTCTTATATTATCAGTGCTCTGTAAAGCGTTAGAGACTGTGTGTGCCAGGAGAGACCAGATGTGTTTGCATTGCTGCTGTAGGACTACTGCAGTTGTTACCCTTGTGTGTTACAGATAGCTTCCTTCACATACTTAGATCCTAAGCAGGCAAGGTGTGGCACTTAAACACATAGCAAGGTGCAGACCAAGTCTCACCTAAGCAGAGTTCTGGCTCCTTGGAAAAAAATTGTCCTTGTTTTGGTGGCTGCAGTCCTGTAGTGAGCTGTGCCCATACATGTGGCCTTTGTGAAGAAAAGCCATACCAGCCCTCTTCACTGGTGTTCAGAGGATGGGACAGGGGGAATAGGAGGCAAGGAAACACCTGGGAGCAGATGAAGAAATGACAGGAGCTACAGTGATGTGGGAGCTGAGATATTTTCTCATGTAAAAGAGTTGAAGGGTGAGACAGATAACCAATTGCTCTAAAGGGCTCCATATGATATTTGTGTGAAGGATATGGAATGCAAGGATTTCTAGCCATAGCTCACTCACTGCCACCACCTGTGTTTTGGGGATGCTCTTGCACTCTGCCTTCCCACAGAGGAGACAAAGCCATGGCATTGTTATTCTTTTAACAATATCTTGTTAAAAGCCTCAGTAAAAGCAGTGATAAGTTCTTCAAAGCGAAAGATGTGGGAGATGTAGGGAATGTAAGTGAAACACAACTATTCATGTCATGTCTTCAAATACACCTGCAAGAACCACATCCTCATGAGTTTGTCACATTTTGTGAGTTTCTTCCACAGGAATGAGGACTACAATCAGAATTTACTTCTTCACTGAATCTAACAAGCAGTTCTAAATCAGTTCTAAAACAGTCTACTATTTACTATTCAATATGGGACTGAAATGTTGGCAACTCTGAGTAATGAGATTAAGAACCTCCAGAATTTGGAGCTAAAAGCTCGACCTGACCTTCACACATTCATCTCTGAAGGGCCTTGTTGCAAAAAGTATTCCAATCCTTTAGACTCTGCTTTCTGTCTTCTACACATGGGTCGTGATATTATATGCAGTTACATATTATCAATATAAAGATTGATTATTTTCATTACTGCAGCTGTGAAGTGATGAAGGCATGCAACTTTTCTGTGATGAAATATTTTATTGCCAAAGTAGAAATCGTGGAATCAATAGAAGGAACATCCCAAACTATTATTAACTCTTTTAAATATATATATATATATATATATAAATATAGAGATATATATATATAAATATATATATATATATATATATATATATATATATATATATATATAAGAGTTAATAATAGTTTGGGATGTTCCTTCTGTGCATTATGTAATTATTTTCTTCTCTAGTATCTGTAAATTCTTTGTTGCCTTTATCAGCCATTGTCTCTTTTTGTAGTCTTGTGTGGGAAGATGTTTTCTCTGAGAATACAGACTGATGAGAGCACTCACCAGCTCTAAACTTCTACTTTAAAGCAGTCATTAACACTTAATTAGCTAAAAAGCCCTCTTTAGGGCTAATATGGAGCTAAGGCTACACTTGCCAGGTGTCCTAGAGCCAAATTTGGGTGGTGACTTCTCCAGGCCTATAGATGTTACTGGGTGTGTCAGCAAGGCTACTTGCTGTTAACAAAGGATTTCTAATGGTCAGGATTTACCTTAAGTAAAACCTAGCCTGAAGCACTAACAGACCTTAGCAACCTCGCAGCATTGTTCTTTGTTTTGAGTAAACAATATGCCCTGCCAAAGGAAGAGTAAAATCTTGCTGTTTCGTTATTAGATCTGTGTCTTGCTGTCTGTCTACCTATCATCAAGTTGTCTATTAATCAAAATGACCTGTCTAAAAAGTGTGTGGTGCAGCATTATTTGTAAGCAGACATATAACAAACATTGTCAAAGTGTGCCCAAAACACTGACTTTTTTCCCCCTTCTCTCCAAAAAGTGGACAGAACAAAATATGTCCAAGGAGGGAACAACAGTGGAGGAGACACTTTCATTTGGGAAGGACTTGGAGGGAAGGGATGTCTGGAAGCAGACAGACGCAGCCCAGTGAGGGATCCAGAAGCACGGAGAGCAAGAGATGCTGCAGTTGAAGGCTGTAAAGAGGAATAGAGCTGGCAAAGTTGTGGCATGAGTGTGTGTGCAAGTGAGGAGAAAGTGACAAAAGGATTAATCCTCAAAACCAGCTGATAATCATTGCTTGGCTGACAAGGAGTGCACAGAAACAATTCCCGACCTTGCAAACTCCAAGTCTGCAGAGGATTTGGTGGAGATTTGGCCTTACCAATAAGACCGTGAAACAATAAATGTCACTTTTAAAGATCCTGTTATATCCATTCCATGCTAAATTTTACCTGTCACACATACATTAGCTACATAGCCATAATCGTCCACATGCTTACAACTATTTTTGGTAAATGCTGTATTCATTGAGATTTTCCAATGGAAGACTCAATCCCACCTTAGCCCCCTAGATGGTTTTCACACTGACTATTTCCACTATCACCTTAGGATTCTGTAATTATTAAAATAAAGCCTGGATTTTTCTCTCAATAAGGAAAGTATGTTTTTCTTAACTACATTTTTAAATGACTTTTAAAACAATATAACAAAAAAAAACCCACAGCTGCAGGCATGGAACACCGAAAAAAATGCCTTATAAAAGGTGAATGCCTCAGAAAGTGATGAGATACTGAGGAATGAAGGAGGAACATCTGGATACTATGAAGGGTCACAGCAACTTGGAAGAGATGAAGAGATGTGCTGTGCGTAAGGTCCTAAAGGCAGTAGTTAGCATCTAGCCCATGGGATAAGTCATTACCTGCTTTTTGCTTGTAGCTTTTGTTTTCACCTTCTTTTAATTGCTCGTTTCTCTCTTTAAATTTTTACTTGTTAAGCATCAGAAAGCATAAAGAGGATGGGACTTGGGAGATTTGCAAATGGCTTGAGTATTTGTTAATATGCAGTCAAGCTGTGTTTCATGGCAGTGATGTCTAACTTTTCTTTGATGCACTGAAATAACTCAGCTTCTGTCAGCTCTACACTCTCAGACAAAGAAAAAGGGAGCAGAAGAGGGAAAGCAGATTGAAGAATCTTATGACAAGTACTAATAGGTGATAGTAAAACATCCTGGTTTTAGCATGTGGCTGTGAAGAAGAAAGAACAAAGGTGATGGAACAAATTGCTGCCTATTCTTTTGAAATTTGAAATGAGGAATTTCAATTCCCCCAGACAAATAATCAGACTGATTTCCACCTGATAGCCATTAAAATAGTAAAACAGGGGATCCTCAGGACTTCTGGTAACACTCTGCCACTAAACATGAGTGAAAAACTGGAGTGAATTCTTGGTATCTGGTGTTGATTTCTTCTCCCACCAAGTATAATCACAGAAGCTGTCTTTAAAAAAAACAACACTTTATAGAACTCACCAATTTTTAATGTAGTGATTGTCAAAAAATCTTTTGGGGGAGATACAGGATTCACTGAGGCTCCTGGAGAGTAAGAAAAGAAGGGGAAGGAGACTTTCTTCTGCTATACACAGCCCTTCACTCATTGCAGAAAGTAAACACAAGTGTCACTGACACACACAATTACTTGCAGTCATGTTTATGGAAAATTATTTCCTGATGTTTATGGAAAATTATTTTCCTGTCCCCAGTAAAACCATTTCTCAAGTACAAGAATGCCCTGGAAGCAGTGTATGGGGACTGGTGATGTTACCAAGGCAAAGGACACCAGGAGACTATCCTAGGCATTGTTTGTCCAAGTACCTTGTACTCCAGGCAGAAGTGAGGTTATGCAGGCTGATGGACAGTGCTGTCCCTCAGAGACAAGGCTGTGCAAGTGGTAGAAGGGACCATCCCTATAAAAGGGGAGCATGAAAGGGCCTTAAGGTGAGCAGGGCTCTTTTGGTCCTTTTGAGCCCATATTTTGCTTGGAGCCACAAGATTTTAGTTAGGTAGCTCTAACCATGGCCTACATGTTAGACCTCCCAGATTTATTTTGCTGTTGGTCAGAAATTGTCTCAGTGAGTTATATGTGATGTGTTGGCTCTGTTTCATGGTCTGGGGCTCACTAAGCACAGGTGATGTCACGTAGGCAAGTTAACGTTAATTCAGCCGGGTCTGAATGTAGCCTGTTCAGTAAGAAGAGAAAAAGGAGACACTTTTAGCATCTGGGAAACTAACCCCACTGCAGATTCCTTACATTCTGCAGAGCAAGCCCACAAACAGCACCATGGAAAACCATCAGGCCTCAATCAGTTGTTACTGGATATTTTCTACGGACAGGAGATTTCTGGTAAATCAGATGCAGGAGACTCAATTGTAGGGGCCTTCATGGATTGCCTAAAGGAAAAATAAATCATGTCTCCAAACTGATCTTTTCTATCTCACCAAATGGATTGTCTTATTGATCAGAAAATTACTTGTCTTTTTTTGGTCATTGCATTGTGTTACATCTGTTATATCACATTCCACCATTATTTGCTGCACAAGCTAGTGTGATACAAAGACTCATGTGAGCCAAAAAATAAATCAATAGGACAATATCAGACATGCAAAAATCCCATTGATCATACAAACCAAGTGTCTGCAAACAAGCACAAGAGTGCTTTGAATTATGATCACTCAAAGAATAAGTCTGTATCTATGACTTAATTGGAAGTAACATCTTCATGGAGGAGTGGACTGGGAATAACACAAACTACTGAGCCATAGTACCCACAGGGGACTTTATACACTTCTTCATATCAAATACTTAAACTCCTTTCTTACATTACATTCTAGATTACTGCAGATAGAGGGGAAAAAAAACTAGCACAAACTTCCAGATAGGGTTTTTTTTTTTTGCAGTTGTTGATATTGGTTTTAGATCTTTTTGTGGCTGACACTGTCTTTTGATCCTGTTGCTGTTCTTAAATGTCCCTACAGACAAGTAGGCTCTTAATGTGTAGAGTGAAAGGATGAAAATGAAGCATCATGTGTAAAAGAAAATATTATGGAACTCTACCGGGGGTGTGATAATCTACTGTTTGAATATTAAGTCATTCACAAAGGTAGCAGATGGTGATATTACCTCTTCATTTTTTTTTCTAGCTGGTAAGGACCACTGTTTCCTACAGCACTCAGAATTGCTTGAGCCAAAATGGAATTGCAACAGATCTGGTACTTAAAATATTTATTCCAGGTTCGTCTTATTACCAGCCATAATTACATTATTAGTTTTCTCTTGCCCTATATATCACATACAATACATATTTTATATTATAGAGGATGGAGTCAGTAGGGGTTGAAATTCTGAGATGCAGAGATTGGTGAAGTAATGAAGTTCTTTTCTGTTGTCAATTGCTGGCTGCTTGACCCTGAGTTAGAATAAAGCAGATATCTTGCAATTGGCTGAGTGATCCCTCCCCCCCATCACAATGTGCATCATTAAATTATGCAACTGTTAGGTCATGAAGCTGAAAGTTTAAGCTACACATCAAAGCAGACTGAAAAGGTGCAAAAATGTGAGGGTGAAGTGGAGAAAGAGGGGGAAGATCAGTAAACAGAGAAACTCTCAAAACTGTGAAACCTATGTGGCCTCAGACAACACCTGCATTGTTATTCTTTGCGAGTCAGACTTCAGAAAGGTTCTGTTCCAGACACCCACAGGGTGACTGCTGAGCAGATTGCATAAACTCACTGCTTTCATGGTGATGACCATACTGCAATTAAGTTACAGAGGTATCAAGATGGCATTTAGGATGCTCACCTATGCTATCAGCCCATCCAGCAGTCACTGTGGAGATTACAAGTTTGTTCTTACTGGAAAATTTTCATTCCATCATGTGTATGTTTGGAGGGTGAGAGGGAGGGCCATTCCACAAGGATGAGAAGTATATTGGCAGACTTGTGACATGCCAAATAGGAGCCATGCACAATACAGGCTACTCAGGAGTGCATCTTAGGGCTCAGTGTAAATCTTAGATGCTCTGAAACATCCATATAATTATTCCAAATAGCCCTCAGGACACCCTAGACAGTATGCCAACTGTTTAGACTATGTGTGTGGATGTTTTTTCATTCTTCTTCATAACAAAATGGCATTTTGTTTCTGATGGGTTTAAAATGGCTTGACTATTCCTTCTTCACCCTTTCTCTATGGAAAAATAAATTTATTAATAGTTTGGTCTTTGAGGGCTGCATGCATTTTAAACTCAGACCATTATTTTTTCTCATATAATTTTTTTTTCCATTTTCCTCACAATGCTTTTCTCCAGATAGTTTGCATTTCAAATCAAACAAATCTGAGTGCTTGTGTTAAGGAGGAAAAAAAAAATCATATTAAATTTTGAGGATTCTGTCACAAAATACTAAATTAGTTTCCCAAATCCAAAACCCATCAAATGGCTGCATGATAGCTGTGTCATGAATGGCTTTAAATTCTGTGAAGGACCTTGATCTTAATCTGGAAGCAAAGTCCAATACCTTGAATATTTCTAACCTAAGGGTATATGTGCCTTCAAAGTTCATGAGCCATGCTGCTTCTTAACCTATTTAGTGTACTTTTTTATGGATTTTATTTTAAAAAGTAAGTTCGTGTGTGTATATATATATATACATGTAGCAAATATATTGCTGTTTGTATCACAAATTTCCTAACCTTAGGTCATAACTCATAATAAATCTTTGAGCAAACAGGATCTATTGTCAGATTAATATGACAGGTAATTAGGTCCCATTAAGAGGCTGTCTCTAGGAGAAATAATTGTGTTTTCATTTTGTACAAGGTAAACTGTAGAGGGGAGTCTGGTTAAAAGCCTTTGAAGGCTCTCCAGCACTGCAGAGTCATCGTTACAGTTGATTGATCTCTCTGATGAAGGGCATTCGTATCTATAGGATGGAAATGCTCATAGGATCTAAATGTCCATTTTCATACTAGAACTAGTCAGATTAAATCACTCAAGCAGATAATACATGTTTTTTGACTCAGCTGAGAAAAGCAATAGCAATTTAAAGGCTCAGAGCACCTTCAATTTTAACCCTGGTATTTTTTGGTCTCTTATTAGGTATTCTTAATTTATTCTTAATTTTCTCAGTCATTTCCTGATGACTACGTCAGTCTTTCCTTTTATTTATCAGTGCTTTATCTAGACACTCTTAAACAAAACTAACACGGTGAAATTAAGCCAATAAAAATAAAAGATAGCTGTGGTTAGTCTCACTACTAAAGGCATCAGTCCTCTTTGTTGACTTTTGCTATAGACAGACATGCTAATCAAAGAAATTAGAAATAGAGGCTTTCACTCTTAAAACATAGGAGAAAATGCAAGGAAAAAAAAAGATTTTCTACTTCATTTCTTAGTCTGTGCAAGATGCATAGCTAGTTTTCTCAAACAATATGGTGGCGGCTTTGCTAGAGTGTTCAGTCCACACCGTGTCTTGTGCCATGCTGCAGAATGGCCAGGCTGCTCCTGACATTGTGGTTCCCAGAAGAAGCAGCTGTGTAGTCCTACATTGTGTTGGCAACATCAGGAGATGGGAGTTATTTTCCCTGGGCATCCTCCTTGCTTTGTCTGGAAGGGCTCCCCATTTGTGCTGCCTTTGGAGAACCCTTTTCAGCCTAAGAGCACAGTAGAAATTTCTGCCACTGAACAGCTTCGATTTTTGCCAGTTCAGCCCAAGAACACAAAGATCACCCACAAAAAATTGTAGAAGAAACTTCTAATCTAATGAACAAATACAGATTAATTGCTTTCATGACAATTATACTTCAGAATCTGGACTTCTTACTAACAAGGGAAAGGGAAAGAATACTCATAAATGCATGGTTAGCTTTAGGAGAGTTTGGCTGGAAGCATAATCTGCCATTGCACTTTCTCAGTATTACTGTTCCTCCTAAATTTTCCATGTCCACATCAAATTTGTGTCCTTATTTCTCAGAAGCTACAGAAAACTTCAGTGTCTGAAAACTGCTTCTGTTCATTCAGGCTAGATTCAAGGTACAGAGTCAGTAAGCCAAAGAGCAATATCCATCCAAGTGCTCAATCAGGCAGAGGTGTAATCGACTGGCATTTGGAGTTACACATGAGGAGTGGAAGCAGGTTTTTTACTTTATTAGGTGTGAAAGAGCCAGATACACACATGTGAGACAACACAGAAGCAGTGTCAAGAAAACCATTTTACCCCTTGGATCTGGCAGCTGAGCACTGAATACCAAAGGTATTTTTTTCTTAAACAACTAAAAGGCAGTTTTAAACAAGCCAGTGGATTGTGGATTCAGCACATAGTGCAGGTGTAGAATTAAACATTCTCCAGACAAGCTAATTGATTAAGGAAAGTCATTACTTATATCTCTTGAGTTTACTAATGGGAGGCCCAAGGAGTTTAAAAGCATATCAGGTTTCTGAGAGACTAACTCTGGACTACATTTCAGAGTACCTCAAATGCTGCTGTACCTTGACTGGATATTTGATCGGTGCGGTGCTGCAGAGAGGCAGGGGAGCTGGGGAAGCACTTGCTGCCGTGGGGGCCTTTTCCTCCCCGCTACTTATGTTTGGGGTAATCAAGCAAAGCACCCAGACAAGACCCATCTGTGTTTAAGGTCACACTCTTCCTCTTCATTTACTTAAGTGCAGCCTCTCTAGTCTCAAAGTCCCATCCTGGGTGGGCTACATCTGTCCCAAAACAGGGCGGGGTGCAGTCTGTGCCTGTCAAACTCAAAGGGCTATCACAGTCCCAGCACAACCTTGAAAATCTCCATGGATTTAGAGGGTTTTTTTTAAGAGGTTGTAGTGGTGGGAGAACCTGTGGAAGAGAAGTCTTTGAATTAAAACTCCATGTGGCAATATTTTAAGTGTAAGCCACCTAGGCTGGCCTTTCAGGATATGGAAAAGATGATGAACTAGGTATTTGTCATCCCTAATCTTTATTACAACCATCAACACTCGCTTAAAGGCAAAGTTGGATACTTCTGTTCAAATTACTTCGTCTGGAACAGTTAATAGTGATATTTAAATTATCATCATTAGGTGTCAGAGCCAATGCTCTTCTGAGACAAATGAAGTTGTTAACACTTCTCCAGAAAGTATTGCTCCCAACTGCTACCTCTGTCAAACACCAAGGTTATTTCTTAAAGAAAGAGGAAACATCCACCTTTGTATAATATGATAAATTTGCAAAGCTTCCAGAAACAGAGGGGACTCTATTTTCACCTGCTTATATTGTGAGTTAAATGTATAAAACATCACACATCAAGGTGAGGTAACAGCTCTTACTAAGTTTAAGGGTAAACTAAGTACCTGCTTTGATATTGTATGGCAAAAAATAATATTTATGCACAGAAGCCTTTGTGTCCTAGGTATGTTTTCAGGAGGCATTCATCTCTTTTGTGTAGCTATTAGCATGAAGAAAAGAAGAATCAAGAAAAATAATGCTCAAATAAAAATAAAATAATTCAATGCTGCTGGCTCCACAGGTTTTCTTACATGAAATAAAGAGCAGGCACCCACTGAAGGGGAATCTTGCCTGCAATTAGAATGATACTATGTCAAATGTCCACAGAGAGTGGTAATGCTTTAAGGGACAGAACAAATGAAGTATGTGATCCAAACTGCTGTTTGCTTTGTCCAGTATCCTAGTTGCAAAAATGACTGATCTTTGTTGTTATGGGGAAGAACTGGCCCAGCCTTTTCCATTGGGCAGTGGTGGCCCTATAAATGTCTTGTCCAAACAAATGTCTTTCTAGAAATGTCTTCTCCAACAGTTAGAGAAAGACACCACACCCTTGCTTTTTATCTACCTTCGGATGCACCCTATAAAAGCTTTAACTAATGTAGCTGTGCATTAGGAGGAGAGCAAAGTGCCGTGTCTGACCACTGTCCGGGGCCAGGGAGAGGCACTCTCATGGATTGTTCTCCTGGGGCCCTGCAGTGTGCCTTGTAGGTGAGGCTCTTGCAGCCATGAATCCTGAGACATCTTCCACCCCTATTAAGTTTTTTCCATCCCTGAAGGTCCTCTGGAATTTGGGGTTTTGAAAAAAGGATGTTGTTCAGTTCTATGTCATTAGGGACTTAGAGACATCTATGTACTCAGTTTATCACAGTGCCCTCTTTATGGCCAAGAGGATTTTCTTTGCACACTTACCCTACATGTTATCTGCCACCCTTTGCAATTTTCCTTGTGCTTCTCAGAAGCCCTTCATGTTTGTGTTGAGATGACAAACACCACACCCATTATTTTGCACAAGGCTGCACCACTGTCTTAGCTTGTGTCCCAGCTCTTTTTTCAGGGGTGAATATTGGAAATCTTCAATGATGTTATCCACTTACTATAAATGGGACTGATGTGTCTTTTAGTATGTGTATGAAATTCATTAACAAGGACACTGTAAAGGAAATTACATAATATGAAACACCAACTCCTGGTTTTCTACAGGACCAGGAGCCTGTGTGTAATTCTTTATCTGTAAATGTCACAGAATTACCAAACCCCTTCCCCAGCTTGTAAAATGTGACCCCAAAAGTATGTATGTCTCCTTTAGGCATCCAGCAATGGAAGACAAATAAGACTTGAGATTGCTTTGATAGCAACATGTATTAGTAGAACAAAGAGGGATTCTGAAAGAATGTATTAAACCTGTGGCAGAGAGGTAGTCAACTAGCTAAAGCATTAAAATGAGATTAAAAGAAGTTTAAAAAAAATCCATCTTGTGACTGAAGTAACATGAAATTATGTAGGATGGTTGGGTTTTTCTAAATGCCATTCAGTTTTGTGTGAATGTAGCAAATCAATTAGATAAAATTAAATTTCAAGCCTGATTGACTTTTAAATATTCAGTTTGAGGACTGCATTTTGTGTTTATTGCAGTGCTCAGGAAACATCTAGAAATGGCTGTTATATCAAGGAATTAAATGAAACTTGCATTGTCAATAGCCTGGCTGGGGTTTCTGCAAGAGCATGATGGCAGTTCTGTTTAATTCAGTGCCATTAAACACTGAATATCCATAGAACACAGAAATAGAAGGCAGAAAAAGGGCACACTGGCTGCTGGAGAGCTTTGGCATTTATAGGTGGATAGCACTGGCAGATAACGAGAAGTTTGATGCCATGGAAATGATAGCTATGAAATATGTAACAATACTAACCCATAAAGATGGAATATGTATCATGAAATATTGGGGGATAATTCAAATCTGCACAGCAATCTGCTTTTCATTTCAAGTGTCAAGCCTATGTAAGCCATAACTTATCCAGGTATTACTCAAGTGGGAAATAACTACAAATTTAGTACAACACATGGAACAAAAAAAAAAAATTCCACATGGAAAGAAGAGGAAGGATGTAATGCTCCCTCTCTCCCCACCCTATCTGTCTGTGAGAAAGAAAAGGACTTAGAAAAACAAGTTCACTACTTGTAGAAAGAGTGGAAAGCCTGTGATAGATACAGTGGGATCTGTCTGCTGGAGAGATGCATCCCAACAGCATGAGAGATGCATCCCTACCTGCCCAAGAAACAAAGAGTAAGAAGCACTTACCCCCAGGTGTCCCCTGTCCTTAGCACTCTTTGACCAGCCTGAGACACAGCAGAGAGGGATGTTACACCAAGGACTTTGTTATGGTCTGTGTCATGTGGGGTTTCTTTCCTCTGGGGCAAAGGTATTATTACTGCTTTTCATGCTGCATTTGATGCTCTGAGGCATGGGCTTTGCACGAGAGGGAGAAGGGAGGAGAGGAAATCTATCTCAGGGATGAAAGGTTGAGACAATATATCATATTAATATTGCTTTTTCATACTTTTTATGACAATCCAACAGTCAGTCATGGGTTATAGTTTCATTATCCTCTTCCAGTATTATCAAAGCCATGGTAAGAAAATATCTGAATGAAAAGCTACTGATGCCTTCTTTTTTTTACTCCTCTGCTGATAAAATAGAGCATTTCCACACAACAAAAAGAGAGAGAAAGAAGAGATAGATCCCTTTCATTCTTTTATTTTATTTTTTTTTCAGTGTAGTAACCTTTATACCAGCAACCTTTCTATTCTCCTGAGGCAATCAATTTTCTTGTTCAAAGCAAAAGGTACAAATGATTAATTATATCACTATAATGGAACTTTCCCAAAATCAGCTTTGTCTTCTTTTAGTCACCAAACTCAGAAATATTATTAACAACTGGAGGATACTATTGAAAGGGGCCTTGTGCATGCTGCTGTGCCAACCCAGAGTGGCAGGAATTTTTTATTCAGTGTATCCATAGCAGGATTATTTTAAGTAAAGAAAATTTACTGCCAGAGGTTTCAGGAAGCTTGTGTTTTTTCTTTATTTTACTACACGAAGATGTTAACTTTCTAAGCTGACTGTTTCTTCATGACGGAATGCATAGACTATTTTATTTTCTGGGATACCACTGGTTAAATCTATGCAGTCTCATTAACAGATGCACGTACAAAAAAAAGTGTATAACTTTACAGAGAACCAGCCCTCTCAAAATTGCCATTCAAGGTAGGTCCTGCTAGAAAAGAAATTAAAAGGGTCACTTTGACCCAGAAGCTAAAATCAGCCTAGTTTTTAGGTCATTCCCAGAGATGAGAATTAAATGCGACCCACTTTATATGATGATATACATATTAATATACTGTGCATGCACCTTTGCTTTGGCAAAAGTCCTGGACCATGACTCCGAGACAAGATGTTGGTGTGGAAAAGGAGAAAAGTCATGACAAAGCAAGGAGTGAAGTCTTGCCTATGGAACAAATGAAATAATCTTGTTCTCCTCAGCTTTCCCACAACCTCAGCTGAGATCTCTGCTCCTTCAACAAAGATGTGGTCAATTGAGCAGAATTCAAATTATTTCTTAGTCTTGATAGCATGAACTGTGAATAAAATTGTTCAAGTTGAAGTTATTAAGCCTAAAGGGAAAACTGGAGAAATGGCATGAGAACAGTCTTCAGACAGGAGGCCGATTTCAGCAAAGAGGGATGGGATAGGAGATGGAACAGGACAATAATTAAAGCAAAGAGGTTAAAAATATTTTCTGACAGCAGGGACAATATACCAGTGGGTTAGGTTGCTCTCAGAGGATTGTCAGCATTGGAAAATGTTGAGGATACATTAGACAAACATTGATCAAGAATAAAAACAAATAGATCAATCCTTCCTTAGGACAGGGCTTTACTAGATGGCCTAGGATGCTGTAAGATTCTCTGACAAGTGATATTAGTGCAGCCTCTGGTCAGTCACAACCTCTACACATCACACACCATCCTAATTACTTCCCTCGATAACTCTTTATGCATGGCCTGCATGGATGTGATATGTGCACCGTGAGTGTTCACCTCTGATACCTGTAACTGGCACTTGAAATCTCTTTCTGGGACCATTTTCAGAGGCCCCACTGTGTGGCTTCTCTGCTCTTTCAAGAAGCATCACTGCTGAAGCAGATGACTTCCCCCCATAACTGCCTCCATACCACAGTTAGGATTTGAAGCTCTGCCTCCTATCTGGATGGTAAGAAAGGTGGTGATTGGCAACCTCTCAGTTAACTCGAGTATTTCAGGGCACGGAGTTAGGAATTCTAGCTTTCCATGTGAGAAACAGCTAATTTATTCTGGAGGTAAACACAGGGTCTTTCATGAAGGATGCATCCCAGGGTAGCCAGTTTTTGCATGTCATGTGCCATCCAGTATCAGGGCTGCCTCCTCGCCTGCTGCCCAGATACCTGAAGTCAGAGAAATGTCATGTCACTGTCAGATGAGGCACAGGAGGCTGTAATGCATTTGAGTAGCAGAAGAAAGGTGGCACACGCTTGACTGATGCTGACAGCCTGACATTTGACAAGTGAGTTTAAGACAGAAGAATTTTTTCTCTATGCTGTGGAGCACTTTACGAACATTCACTAAGCTTCATGGTACTTCTCATACTACCTCCTTCTGATGAACACAGAAGATAAAGCTGGCCAAGTACCTTCAATACTGGCAGAAACAAAAGGTGCCTTTGTGTTGGCTGGACACTGGTGATCACTGGCTCATTTTTCCCACCCTGCCTTCAGCAGGATGTCCTGAGCATGTTTAGGTAACTCATCGGGATGCCCAGCATGCCTTCCTGGCTGGGCTGACATGCAGGAGCTCTGAGGGGCAGCAAGCAGTACTTCTGCTTCATTACCAGGTGAGGAGCTTATGTGCACTTATCACAGAAATGAGCAGGACAGAAACCCTGGACCAGCTTCCAGAGCCCATCTTCAGGCAGCCAGGTGGTGTTCCCACTGCCATCCCATCCATCACACTCACACACATTCTGCAGAGCTGAAACAACAATTACTTTGTTTTTGTCTACCAAATTAACAAAACCCTCCACCTTAGGTATAATTAGACACAGATGTGTCATAAGCTAGGACAAGCCCTAGATCTGTGTGAATAATTGTTGTACAACAGCAGCAAAGGGCAGTGCATCAAAAATTAGCAAATTTGCTGTAGTCACAAATTGTCTGTTTGCCAGGCTAGTAAGGCATTATTTTTGCCTTTTCTGTTTATTGTTGCATGTGTGTTTGTTTGTTTCCCTGAAGCCCCACTGAAATTATGACAAGAATTTTGTTTGTCTGAGAGGTTTTTTTTTTTTTTGGATTTTTTTTTTTTTTTCACAAGAGCCACTGAATTCCCAGACGCCTAGAACTTTATTTTATTTTTACATCTTTGTAATCTCATTCCCCTTTCAGTGAACACTGTGCCTCTGAAGACATTGCCCCTGAGTGCTACTTGAGTGCACTCTGGAGCAGCTGAGTCTGGCATCAGCACAGATCCAGTGGTGCCTGCTGTTTTCTCTGTCCTGTGACTGAGATAGTGGCACCAGCAAACTTTTGTATGCTGGCTGAAGAGAGCAAACCTCCATGGTCACTCTGCTGCAGAAAAACTGTAGTAGTGATGCTTTAATAACACAATATTCTTGCCAGGTTCCAAATGTTTTATCAGAGCTCAGCAGCAGGAATGGTCTTTGAGAAATAATTCTGCACTTTTGGAGCTGCTGGCAGCTTCTTTGCCAGATGTTCCCCCCACACAACTTCAGGTCTCTGAGTGTAGGGCTTCCTCTGGCAGGCAGCAACTGAGCAGCCCACAGGAGCTGGCAGATCACAAGTAATTTTAATTTCCCTTTTCTCCTGCTTGAGTGACAGACAATCCTTCTATAGTGAAATCCAGCTCAGAGAGAGACTCAGCTCTGAGAAGCTGAAGAGCCATGCACCCGCAGCAGAAATCTGCACTCCCCACGCAGCAGTGGGAAGGGCATTCATGGATGTTCAGCAACCAAAAATTTTGCATTCACAGGGTAGTATCACCAGCATGGGAGAAGAGAACAGGTTTTACATGATATCTAAATGCTAAGTCAACATAATTTTTAGTCTGTTCTTGGCTTCCCTAAAGTTGTAACACTACTTGCTTTTGTATTACTAGCAGTGATAGTACTGAGGACTGACCACTGACTTGGGAAGGAGTTTGAATTCCTCAGTGATTTCCATAAAAAGGGGAAACTCAACAAAAGAAACTCTGCATCTTGGTTATTACCTGTGGGCAATTAAAAAGAAAGAATATGAAGTAGCCATGGAGTTCTCATGGCACAGCAACTGGAGAACCAGCTACAGCTGGTTATACATTGAGTGCTACTGAGGCAAAATTTGGAAGTATTTTCACAGGGGATGAGCTGATGTCATCATGTTAAAAGCAGACGTGATTTATCACTAGCTAGAAATCTCACCCTGTCATGTGCCTCTGGTAGTTCTTTAGTTATGTACTTTTCTGACATGACTTTTTAGGGTGCCACATTTTCCTGTATCAGCAGATATTGATCCCATAGCCCCAGAGCTCTCTAACCTGCTACCTGAATGCAAAATGTGTCCATGGCTCATTGTGAGACTGCAAAAACACTGTGGTTTCATTTTTTAAAGAGGAGACTGTTCTCCTCATTTTTCTTAAATATAGTTCTCATTGTACTTTGGAACATATGGTCTGTATTTGGCAGGTGCTGAGCTTTTTTCCTCTGCTGAGTGTTTTTTTGCTCTGCCCACATTGCTTCTGGGCAGAATGAGAGGACTTGCCTTGTCTATATGTCAGTATATTTTACTGATTTCTAAAAAGCAAGCTACATGACAGTTCTGTAATGGCACCAGTTGTGGCTACTTACATGCTGAGCTTGTAGGAAAATACAACTTATCTTTATCACAAGTGCTTCTTCCTTTCCTAACTGTAAATTGCTGAGGTGATCCCCGGACCTATTGTGTAAAACTGTCATGCATGTACTTAGGAATTTGTTTGATCCATTGGACAGCGTTAATTTTTAGAACTGATTCTTTAAACTTAATTCTGGCACTAAATTGTGACTTGAATTGTACACTGTTATAAAGAATTTCTGTTGAGTCAAACTTCACATATAAACTGATTTTTTAAGAGGCAAGTTTCTGCAGAATCCAAGAACCATCAAAGTATTTCTCTGCAGTTTATCATTCCAAGTGTGCATTTACCTTTAAGTACATGTAATAAACAAGCAGTGTAAGTGACTAAAAATAAGGTAATAGTTGTTAATATTCAAAAAATAAATGGCAACTTATTTCTCCTTGTAGAAAGATGACTGTCCTGAGAAATGCCTGCTCTGAGCAGGAGTGCAATTGATGTGGATCAAATATTAGCTGACTGTGGTTTGAGAGGCAGTGGTTCCAAATAAGCTTCTCTGATGCCATCAGCCAAACTCTCTCTATTTCAGGAATACAAGATCTCACCTCTAGAGTCTCATCTCAGCATGGCTGATGACTTTTAACCCATCTTGCTCATATTCCTCCATCTCTCTTGGCCTCCACTCCCTTTATTCCATCCTTCCACCTATGATGGAAATTGAAAAGTACTGTGGGTTTCCCCAGAGCCTGCCACTGGGAAAGAAATTCAGGGCAACACTGGGAACAGCGGTCATGAGTCCTGCCATTATAAAGTGCTAAATAAATAATGAAATAGTTCATTTTAATCACAGTTCATTTCTCTTAGGTCAAAGAAAATATTCTAAATAGGAAGTAACATAAAATTAAGAAAGTGCTGTGAGAAAGACAGATTTAATTTTGTAGTATGAAAATTAACCAGAAAAACTCTAAATCACCATACAATTATTAAGGAAGAAGAAAAAGAGGAACAATTTCAGAGAGGTTTTAGTTTTATGAAGCATGAAAAAGAGCTTGAGAACAGAATTTGTGATGCATCTTGTGCCCAGCACCTGGTCTTCGTTTCCCCTAATTTCCCTGCCTTGATCCCCTGCCTTTTGCTGTGAGGTAGAAGTTCTTGTAAACTTGCTGTGTAAACCTACCTCTCTGTTTCTATTCTGCATGACATTGGTGTCACATTAGTGTCACTGATATGTCATCCCAACAACCGTTTCACAGTAGCAATAAACCTGGTGGATAGTGACTCTTGCCGTGTAGAAATTCCCAGAAAAATCTATTTCTAACTCTAGTACATATGCATTTACCTCTGAATGACTGCAAACACCTATTTTAAAAAGAAACCAAAGCCTTTTACTTTCTTCCCTTTTTTGGGCGGGGAGGGGGTTGTTTGTTTTGGTTTTTTTAAGGGTACAATAACTCAGCAGTTACATCTCCCATCTTTTGCTGTTTCCTTAAGACATTAAATGCTCTCAGTAACTTTTCCCAGACCCAGTGTGCCTAAAACACTAAATACACATAAAACAGTTCTTGCCTTTCTCAACTGCACAAAGCCTGTTTCTCTCCTTAAACATCTCAAAGCAGATGTCTGTTTACAGATTCTTTTAAATGCTGAATATAGGACTGGCTTCCTCCCCACCCTACTTTCCCTGTTTCTCCCCATCTCTCCCTTCTCTTCCTGACTTCCAGCCTCTGCTTACTAGCAAGCAACGTGCTAGGGAATCCATTTCAGTGCTGATTTCCCTTCCATTTTCACTCCCTCCTCACTTTCTCTTTCTCTTTCCCCTTCTCTTCTTCTGTGTAAAGCATTTGCAATATTTAGTTTGTTGGAATTTAAGTGTCTGCAGATGTCTTAGAATAACAGTGACAAATAATCTGGCTCCACACAGAACAGATAGGATTACGCAGCTGATGGGAGAACTAAAATCCCTTTGAAGAAAAGCCAATGACACACAGAAGGGAAAAGTGTGTGCCCCTGTCTAGAAATCAACTCCACAAACAAGGCACGGGACTCCATTCTCGTGTTAAGAGCCTATTAAGCATTTGGGTGTTGCTATTGCCCATGTGGCTTATTTTATATCACACTCTGAATACAGCTCAGCATCTCCCTTCGGTCTCCAAGGGGTGAGGCTTCTGCTGGGACAGCAGGCTCAGCCAGGCATGATGGCACGACAAGGGGACCAGCTGGAGCAAAAGGCTTTTGGATTGGAAAATAGTCTGTTAAAGAAAAGGAAGAGGTTGGGAGAGGGCAGAAAGGGGAGAAGGAGGCGGAGAAGGGGAGCGGGACAAAGCAGGCTGGTGGGTATTCAAGGCATCCTAAACCCCTCAATAGGGCATTGTCCCCAGGCGGGGGTCCCGCTGGCGGTGGGGGCCAGGGGCTGCTTGCCCTGGAGGTAGCCAGCTGAAAGGTAGCCTGGGGGGCCCAAGGTGGCCCTGGAGGCACAGCCCCCCTGCAACTAGGGAAATATGGATCTTCTTCCCCAAAATTCACGTGGTGCTGGCTGTGTTTTCAGGCCCCAGCAACCAGCTGTCAGGAGCCAGTGAATGACGAGAGATTTTTTAATGGCGCTTTCAACCATAATGATCAGTTTGTGTTGCTTTCCATTTTCAAAGCTGTTTTTTTTTTTCCAAGAGAAAAGGCCTAAACCTTCCTTTAATGAAACACGAAGCCCAAGACCCTCCTTTGCAAGTGTGCTCCTCTCCACTCCCAGTGGAGGAGCTCATTATCATGGGCTTTTCAGGCCCACAAAGACAAGCTCTGCTAATACTCCACAGCCCGTTTCACATGTTCATTCATGCCCTTTTTTCTCCTTATTTTTTTTTATCAGTCTAGTTTCAGCAAACAATCTGGGGCAAGCATTTTTTATTTGGGCTTTAGGAGGAGGAAAGGAAGAGGGGGGATTGTTTCAGATCAGGGGAAGTGGTAAAGCTTTTACTTAACTTCAAGTACATGAATATGCTCAGAGAAATCACTGGAAATGCAATATACCTGCCAGAGGCTTTAGTACTCTTCCCAGCTCAGTCATTCCACAGCACAAGTGCTAAAATTGTCTGCTGGTAAAATATGGCATACAGCACTTTCCTCCTTTGTACAGTGTTAGGAGCCTAAAAAAGGGCCTAAAAAGCCAAGTAATATTGCTATCTGCATCCATAAACTCAGCAGTAAGTTTGAGCACTTTACAGCATTGATGCCTTTCAGCATGAGAAATGGGTAGAAAGGTAAAAAAACCCCAAAAACCACAAAAAAACAAAAACAAAAAACCAAGCCCTCAGGATAAACGAGCCATTTAAGACATATTTGATGTTAAAAAATTGATCCAGGTGATCTGACTGCAAGTACTACTTTGATCCATATTTTTAACATGTTTGTTAACATATAGAGGAGGGGAGACTGAAAGGAGACTGAAACTAAGGAAAGGGCTTCCAGTGAGTTCAAACAGCATTAGACAAGACCAGCAGAGCCTGTTGCACCAAGATAACAAAGCAATGTTATGCAGTTCAAAACTGCTACAAGATGCACAAAGTCAGTGGCAATTTCCAACACAGGGTGTGTGTCAAACATATCTTTACTGTTATTTGAAGATTTTGTCCAAAGTTCAGACCTGTCAGTTTAAGGGTTATTCCTGCTGCACCTTGTTCCTCTTGTGGGATCCAGAAGAAGGTGCTAAGCACTTTAGTGTTACATCTGTCAAAGAAGAAAATGGGATTACTCAGAAAAAGACTGAGTAGGAAGAAGCCTAAAAAAGACAGCAAAAGGGCTGTGAAACACCAAGCAGGAAAAGAACCTGACTTTCAGCGGGGGGGGGGGGGGGGGGGGGGGGGGGGGGGGGGGGAAGGGTATTGTCTTTTCAGAAAAGTTTGTTTCTTTTGTTTAAAATTGGGGAACACAGGTGGACAACAATATGCTTATTGCTGTGTGTCTACTGAGGAACAGACAGTCCTTTAAATTTACAAAAAATGCTAATACTTTCCATAATGGCCAGATCATGTTGATCTGCTTGTATGCATTCTGTAAATGAATACTAATTAAATACTTGCTGAAGCAGAATGGTTTTAGTTTGATTGCTCATGTGCTTAAAATTTCCTATCTGTTATTAGTTTGCTGAATTGCCATTGCATGCAACATGAACTGAAGCAGAAGTTTTATCAGGGCTGTCATTCCACTTCCCTCTCTGTGGCCTTAGTATAAATCCAGTGCAATTTAAGATTGCTTGAATTTATGCTGATGAATACAAGATTGATTTAATTCAACAAAGAATTTTACACACATACCAAGACTATCTTGTGCTTCAGTTACACTTCCTCTTGTCCATCAAATCCCAAATCACAAGCTGAACCTCCCATACCATGCTGGCACATTTTAGAAAACAGTCATGTTACATCAGAGAATTGAGGTTACTGATTTTACACTACAAAAACTTTTCAACAGTTATAGCTTTATTGCCTTAAGTAGCTGTTTTTCTTATTTCCTTTTTTCTTTTTGCTGTTTCTGTTAAGAAAATGAAAAAGGAATACAGAAACTTGAAACACGAACTGAACCTTTCTCTAGATGATCAAACGATGAGAATAGTCACACCAAGAGACAGGGAGAAGACAATCAGATGCTGGGCTCAAAGAGAAGGATCTTCTAAAAAGATTACACAGAAAAGTAGGACTCAAGAGTCACAGATTATTTTGTTTATTATTTCTCCACAGCAGGTATCTGGATACAGAAGAATTCTCTAAATATAAAGAACATGGGGCATAAAGGTGTCTTGAAAAAAAAAAAACCCAAAAAAAACCCCAAAAACCAAACCTGTCACCAATCCCCCAGATGAGACATTGCAACACTGAAATGAACTAATCTGGGCCCCACTGTTGCTTCTCACCAAGTTATGGAGATATGACAAGGGAAATAATGGGGGGCTGAGTGGGTGACTGGGAGGATTCCGGCCACCAGGGCCATGCTGGGGTGCTCAGCCCCCTCTCCACCTCAGCACAGGCACTGGGAAACTCAATACCCTGGTTAGGGATTGCCTGAGCTTGTTTTTCCATTGAGTGGAAACACACAGGGCATGGTCTGTCCTGAAGAAATTAGAGACTGAGAAGACCAATTAAGTCATTCAGCTTGACTCCCTGAGGCCAATTCAAAGACTGTTCTCTCTCCTAGATACTCTATTGTGGTTTTTTTCAGGGCAATTTTAAAAGTCCCAAGTGACAATGCTTTCATTATTTCCCTGAGGACAATACCCCACAATCCAATATATTTCATTGTCAAGAAGTTTTTCTTGAAATTCCTCTTAAAAATTCACTCTTAATTTCCTTCAATTTACCTAGTTGTATATAGATTTTTAGCTATAGTAAAAAATTCATCTTTGCTTTTAAAATGCTGAAGGAATGAGGAATGTCACAATATCCTGTCTTTATAATTTTTCTTTCAGAATGAGTTTTATTAAAAAATTATTTATATATATATATATATATATTTTTTTTTTTTTTTTTTAATTCAGACCCTTCCTAAATTATGTTGATCCTCCCTGGGCACCTTTCCCATCCACAATGTATCTGCTGTATGATCTAATATTTCAGATGAAAGTTCTCACATAACTTTGATACATATGATATTTCCCCTGCCTCTGCAACACATTGACTGTTCAGGGTGGTTCTGTTTAACTCATATCAGCTCACACTAATTTTGCTGCCCAGTCTCATCAATGGCTGTCTGGAATCAGCACCAGTCCCCAGTCCCCTTTCCTTCTGTGTTTGGAATTATATCTCCCAGTGTCCATCACATCATACATTTCTAAAATAGCACAATTTATGCTCTTTTTTTCTGTACTAGATTTCCCAGTATGAAGTAATGCATATTTGTAATAGCAATCACATCACATAATTTTCATGGACAGGGTCTTTTTCTGTGTCCAGTGGTGTAACGCAGGATGTTGATAACTCCCTGCTTCATTACTCATCATTACACTTTACTATTATAGTTTACAACTTTTGATATATGCTACACTTTCTCCTGTAAAAAATCTCAAGTTTTAGAAAAATATTTCAGGCAATACATTGTGAATAATTCAGACAAATGTAAGCCCACCCAAATAAGGCAATGAAAGTTCTATTGTTAAACTGATTTTTTAAATTTCTTTTTGTTAGAGATGTGAGGCATTTTCAAGGATCCCTCTTAATTTTATTATTTTTTAAAATAATTATTGTATGTACCATTCTGCTCAAGGTTTTTGAACATTCTCCTGTCCCATGTTTATTTCAAAAGTAGTTGATATGTAGGGAGCAGCATTATTAGATTACTCTACTATTATGCTAAGCCATACTCTCATCCAGACTTGTAAACTTGGTGGGAATTATGTTTTCAGACTTTTTTTCATTCTTCATAGCAAGTGTCATGCTGAAAAACACATTTTTTCCCTGCAAGTTTTATGAAGTCTGTTCCTGCATTCATGCACAGAGTCAGTGCTGATCCAGTGAGCACCACAAGAAAAATCATGTGTGGCAGCAGTAGATGTCTGAATGATCCTGATTATTTGCACAAAACAAGGCATCCATATGCCACTGTTTAAGTCCAAATGAATAAATTGTCAGGAAAAAGATAAAGTCACCCAGATTTTCCAGCCCTGTCTTATTCTAACAATACCCTGCTTTGGCAAAATGTCTTTCTGGACAGAGGGTTCATAATCTCTTATGACAGTCACTGGAGATAGACTGTGTCAGTATGAGTGACTTTACCTTTTATAAATGCCATCTGTGTTATGAATGTTAATTTGAAGGTGACATAATTTTCTTGCAAAACCCATTAGGTTTTTATGCTCTTGGCAAGCAGCTCTGCTTTGATGATTAGACATAGTAACTCTTCTTTTAACAAGGAAGCTTAAATATTTGTCTCGGCTCTGTAACCAGACATGATTAAACTTAAAGTTGTGTTAATGATCTGACACATCTTTCTACATTTAGCTATTTAAGCACAACACTTTAATTATGGCTATATAATCATCAATATCTATAAAGACACATTGTGGGCAATGCCATGAAACAGGATAAGCATGCTCCTGCTCTTTCAAAGCCTTTGTGATCACACAGTCCTTGTTATATCTTTCATTCAGCACTAAATTCTATTAAACCCTACCTCTTTGACATCTCTTTCTATCAGATACAGTGATTGGTCCTCAAAAAAAGAAAAGTTTTCAACTCCACTGTATGTTTTCTGAAAGTTGGATATTTTTGTCTCCAAAATGATCACAGCTATGATGGTCACTACAATAAATCCTGAAACAATAACTTCAAAGGCGTGAGGGCTAAATGTGCAAGGAAATTCAGGTATCCCAAAGATTCAATATGCTACAGCCAAGGCAGGAATGTTGGGGATACATTCCATTTCTTACTGTATACAGATTTCACATGTCTCCAGCTCTAGGCAGCATATGTGAGAACATGCTGAGCACCTATATTTTAATTCCATCACTTAAATTTTACTTCAGGTAGCTAATTTCTTTGATGGCTTTGGCCCCAGCTGACTAATTACACAAGAAGGAGGAAGGAAGTATTACCCTTATTTTACAAATGTGGAATCCACTATAGAGAGATTAAATGCTTGCCTAAGGAAATGTAAGAAACTTGAGGCAGAGTCAGGAAGGCCCATTTAAGCTAGATTTAAGATCTAGATCTCCTCAGGCTCCGATTCCAGCGTCCTAACAAAAAAGCCTTTCTCCCTCACTTGTCTCAGCTATGTCAGCTCAAAAATGCTTTAAACTGGACATATTGAGACAATAAACTGTAACTCCATTTGCTCCCTTGGTTATTTTGTTTGTTTGTTTGTGGGTTGTTTATTTTTGGTTTTTTTCCATTTTCTAATGAAGTGGCTAATTCTTCTTTTCTTTGTAGGTTTTTGTACTGTGACAATCCCTTGTTTTGCAAGTGCTATTTAGTAAAGCCTTGAGCAATGTAGCTAGCATCTGTCACAGACTGTTTTTATCTTCCTTGTCTCCCCAGGGAAGGAGTGTTGTTTCAGTATGATTTCTGCAAACATGTGTGCTGCCAGGTATTTGTGTCTGAAGAAGCAGGTGAAGGTGAAAATACACCTTGCCCTGCCAGCCATGCTGGTGAGGTTATGGCAGTCTCTGCTCTCTCTGTAGGCAGGGCTGACTGAAACCTTCTTGGCAGCACGTGCGAAATTTTATGTTTCTCTCCTGGAGCGGTGTTGTCAGAGCTGGGCTGCTCCAGGTGTGGGAAGGGAAAGCGGGGAGGGCAGAGCTGGAAAGCAGATCCAGGAGAGGCCTCAAAGGGCTGGCATATCTCGTCAGGAAGAGGTGTCAGGGGAACAGAGATCAACTACTGACCTCATGTTTTGGCAGCAGCTTTGACTCCTCACAGGTCTGGCACAGACAGTGGGCAGCATGGCTGTGGTCACTTTGCTGCCACTAGAATCCTGCCCAGGCATTGGCAGGGGTTGCCTTTATCCCTACCACTTTGGCTCCAGCCTTTGCCTGTGCTCCAAGGCAAGAGGAACTGAGGACATTTTAGCACGTCAAGAGTGGCTGCTCTACCCTCTCGCAGATGGATGTAGGGCTGCGGGGCCATGAACCTCAGGAGCTGCCACAGCCCTTTAGGGCTTACAGGTTCACTCATTCAAACTGTGATATCCATACCCTGGAGGCAACAGGATCCAGATAATGCCTCTGGCTTTTAGGTGACAGAGTTTAGGAAACACATTTAGGTAGGGCTGAAACTGTAGGCTCTTCCAAACCAAATGCATCCCATCAAGTGTAGCTCCTTGCAGGCCTACTGACCATTCACACAAAGTTTGGCCAAGATTGTTCTCTTTTCATAGAATATATCAGGTTTAGTTATAGGGTGTTCTCTAACGAAATACAGCTTTATTTCTAAAATACCTCTGCCTCTCTTTTGGCCCAACCACTTCTGTGATGCTACCTACCTCAGACCTGAGGCTGGCTTTTGCTATCTTCTGAATAAACTCAGATCTATAAGACTCGATGCCAGCTCGTCAGAAATGGGTCTACAATGTACATTTCCTCAGCACTGGACTAACAGATGGTCAGAAAGAGGAGGCCCCTCTGTTGGAGTGTTGCACCAGCAGCTGCTCTCAGGAGTGGCACCAGCTGTGGAGCATTTCCCGGCTGCGGAGGGGCATAGGCCACTTCTCAGGGTTCGGGTTGTGGCTTCTTGAGGGTGTCTGTTACTAACTGAGCTGAATGAAAGCACTGAATTCAGCCAGCATAGGTGGGCTGTTCACTGCTGGGTGGGAAGGAGCTGGTCTGTGCCTCTTGGAAATCTCCCTGAATATGCATGATCTTATTGGCAAGGTAGAAGTGGCTCTTGTCTAGAATTCATCTTGGTTAAGTGCCATGACCATCCAAGTCTGATGAAGCATTTTTTCATGGTGTTCAGCAATCTGGGGTATGATTCAACATTTTCTTTAGAAGTCAACAAGAAGCCTCTCTTGGCATATTCTTTTATATTGATCTTAATACTTTCCTTCCTACCCTCCTGGTTCTCTCCTGCATCTGTTGCTTCTTTTAGACTTTCAAGGTGGGGTGCCTGTGATGCTGAGATCCAAATGAGCCAAAGCTGATCCCAAATTTTACTTATTATTTTGTTTCTATACAGGAACATCTTCCAAATGCCTGTAAGCAAGCTGAAAATGGTAATCTGCACAGATCTAGCTTCTCCATAATTCAAGTTGATCAAATAAATCTCTGCAGACTGTTTTTGAACAGAAGCACAGACCTACAGTATTAATGTTGTGATGCCACAATTTTTTTTTCCTTCTGCTTGTTAGGAAAAAGGTACACTGACATTTCTGACATAGATGAATTTGTCCTGGTGTTCTTTTTAATATTAATTACATCAAATCTTGGTACAGAAAATATGCTGTCTCCATGACATGATTTTGAAGGAAAACAAAATTGAGGCAGAGGTTTTTTAATTAGGAAAAAAAAAAGTCCACACAGCAACACTGTTCATCTTTCACTGTTGAACCATCAAGCTGACTCTTGAAAGATAACAGCAGGTTATAGGGAGACTGAACTGCTTCCAACTCTAACCAGTATCAAGCCTGATGCTGACCTAGGCAGTATGTCAGGAATACTTCGGCAGATCATCACTGCAGAGTAGCAGCCTCCCTAGACAGCTGTGGCTCTGGGGAAACACTGTGGTAAGGGAACTTTTATGTCAAAACCCAGTTATGCTTAGAGAAAGGCAACAGCTAATTTTCAAATAAGCTCAAATGAAGACACAGTCAATTTCTCACTTGTTTCACCATTGTAATTTGGAAAAACAGAAATAAATTCTAAGGTCTCAGTGATTCAGAAACTGGCAGCTCTGTTAGTGTGGCAGAAATCTATACTATAGACACTTACTTCTCCTTTCCTCTTTATTCCTGTCACCTCTACCATTGGAATCAGATACTCTCCAAATTGAAAACAGGTATCTGATCCAGAAGAGTGCATTTCCCATTAAATGCAATGAATCCTGATGCAACCTGATTGGACACAAATGAACTGCAGAAAATGAAGGAAAAAGGCCAGTTTGAAATGTAGGTCCTGTAAAATGTCTAACTGAAGACCCAGGTGGCTGTGGAAAAAAGGCCAATCAACTGCTATTACTGCAAGTGCTCAGCAAACCTAAATGCCTTCCAGAATTTCCATCATTAAGTGTGAAGAATCTGGATCAGAATAAATTCTTTAACAGAGTTGGGGTTTTTTTTTTAATAAGGACTGATACTTGTTCGGAATAGAGTTTGAGGGTTTTTTTCTTTATGAAGAACATTTCTGCCCTGTAAGATGGGCTTGACCCGGTTACCACCGACAGTGGTAAAAGTCAGCCATAGCTCTACTGAATACAACATATATGCTTGTGCCCAGGAGAGGTAATGGGAGTTGGATCGGGCCCCATGTGTGTGAAAACAGGCCACAGAAAATCTATTGCTTTAATTGCCTCTTAAAAGACTGACATGGTCTAATTTGCTTATGGTTAAACACAATAATTTATGATGAACAGGATGACTACCTTAAGCATTCAGCACCAATTACTAAACCTTCTCTTACCCCACCCCCTCCAAATATTATTTTACTTAATTCTGTTCGTAACAACAGGAACATTTTCAACCCCTCAGAATATCCCTTTGTTTGGAAAAAATATCATTAGCTAAACTAATTCCTGGGTAAGTCTCTGTATTTCTTCCCACATACACATTCTATATTGAGGTGCAGCATGCTCTGGCCATCATTACAATTTGCTGTGTTTAATGTTTGGAATATTTCACCTCCCTGTTAAATATCCCTTTGCCCTTTGTTAAGTTTGTTGCCTAGTAAATTGCATGTCTAGCTTTGAAGCTTATGTTGCTGCACCCCTGCTGCTTTAGCTCCTTATCTCCATAGGATTTGCTGTAGCACACACAGCCAGTGGATGAATTTGCACATATTTGCAGTGCTGAGCCTTGACTTTTACTGCTTGAATGTAAATGAAAAAAAGAAGGAAAAAAAAAAGAAGTCATTTCCTTTTCGAGATCAGCAATTCATCATCACTAAAGCACTGGGAGGAAAATAGTTATCAGCTTCCCATTTTAGGTTATAACTTCAAAGCAAACCTTTGATTTGAATACCAGACTCTGAATGCTGGGGAAAGGAGAGGAAAAGACAGTGAGGAGAGAAGGGAAGGAAGTAGGAGGGACTGGACCATCACCTTTTGGTGGTGACAGCACCCACCATCATGGAGAGAAAAACAGCTTGCAAAGGTACCAGAAAAGCCACTGGTTTCTCACTGGCCTTGTTTATGCTCATTCAGGTTTTTAGAGAGACACTACAGAAGTTCATAGTCAAATCCGTTCTTACAGTCAAAACTTACTGTGATTCTTGTGGAAATGATCTGCCTTTAGGGTATTAAATACTTACCTACTAAGTTAATGAAAAAGCCTGCATTTTCACAGACTTCTGGACAACTGACTACATTGTACCCTCTAGCTCGAGCTTTTGGTTTTTGTTTTTTTTTTCATTTGGAGCAGTTAAATTCAGCATCCATTCATGGAGATACATATTTTTTACAACTTTCAATTAAAATCATAGACATTCTGTATCATAAACAGCCTGCTTTTTTTGCAACATGTTTTTAGAGTAAGGTAGAGGATTTAATTCCTTGCAGAGTTTGTTTAAAGGCTTGGTTTAAGTGCCTGCCTGAGCCCAGATCCATCTTACAGGAACCTGTTTTTCTGCTTGTTATAGAGCAGCCGTTCATGACCTCCTTTACTTCCTCCTTTTCTGATTCTTTCATTCTCTCTCCCTCTTTTTAAAATTTTATCATTCCGTAGCCAGCATACTCAAGGCTGTTTACAGCACTGATACCTTGCTGCATTAGTGCTGCATTGATTAGGGTTGAAAATAATCTCAGGAAGTCATGCGTAACTCCCACTCCTTGTCCTTTCTGCCATGTAAGCACATTCTTTTTGCCTGAATGGAAGGAGAATGTTCTGTATACAAGCTCTTTCCAAGCCTTGGAAATGTTCTGCGTAGGTGCCTTTGAGGACTTTCTTTGGCCTGTTTTTATGTCAGTCTCCTGAAACTATCATATATCAAAACTATGTTATTCCTTCATTCAGCTCCATTGTACTACCAAAACCACTGCTTAATCCATTTCCTCTGATGGGAGGAAGTGGGCTGTTTATTTTTGAAATGTGCATGCTATTCACACGCACTAGGTTATCCAGTAAAAATCCCTATTAAAAGACCATTAATATACATGCTCTGGAAACACCTTTGCAGAAGTCTCTTAGGCTTTTAAAAAGAGTGTGGAGAGCCTGATTCCTTCGAGTATTTTGTCATTTGTTTCCGTCAAAGCACAACTCAGTGCCAGATTACATCTCACCACAGAGTTTATTTCTACGGTAAGCAGATATGCCTAATAAGACATTGGTGAGATTTAGACTTTAAATCACAGCCCATTGCAAACCCTAGTCTGCCTATTTAGGATCTTCACCCATTTCCATACAATCCCATCTTTAGTGGAGCAGCACCTAATCCTCGCCTCTCTCAGCAGAACATTCTTTTTGTCAGGAGGGTGTGAGGGGTAATTAAGGGGCCCAGCCCCCAGCTGTATTGTCGGTAGTCCTTTATTTGCAGGCTGCTACTGCTGTGCTCAGCAGAAGGAGGGATGCTCCGCCTGAGGGAGTTCTGCTCTGGGACTGGGGCTCAACCCCCCTTCCACCTGCCAGAGCAAGGCAAGAGCTCCCCCTGCGCTCTGAGTGCAGACTGTGTCCTTGGGAGAGGATCTCTCCTGTTTCCCCTGAAACCCACGCTGTCATTTTAATCAGGTAGTTCTGTGTGAAGGTGACAAGTCATAGCTGGCATAAACAGGGCCTTAAACTATGTATCTACCATTGGCAAACAGGAAAAAAGGAAAGTAGAATTGCTGTTTTGCTAGTGCCATTTGAAATTAGTGGGGTCATTAAAAGCTTTTATTCAAATAAATAAATTCATAAAATTGCCTAGAACTCAATAGTGGAGGATGTCTAATCAATAGTAATTCATTTTCAGAATTGCCGTCTGTTTCACAAGCCAGGAATTGCAAGAAGTAAATCATGACAAACACTGCAAGCACAGACAGGATCCATTATATCACAGCAGGGGTCACGCTGGAATCACTTCATCTGTTTTTGAGGTTTGAAAGCCTAGGATGCAGTGGATTTTCAAACAGACCCATCTGTGTGATATTTCTGGACACAGATCTCCGGTTTCCCTACCAGAGAATGGTGGTAGCTAAATCTCTGTGATGTACTCCATGCCACAGGCTGAATTATTTACATTAGGAATAATCTTTTGGTGACTCTGCAGGTGTTTGTACTTGGCAGAATGAATTAAAGGGCTGTGCCTAAGTAACTTTTTTCTGAACATGATTTCGGCTTGAAAATTATTAGAATGAGTAGCTGAACTTTTGGAGGTGTAGTCTCTGCCTTGTGCTATAAGTAAGGACTAATGTCTTATGCAAAAGCGAAAAGATGGAGAGGGGCCACTGTTTCTCATTCTTTTTCTGCTGACCTTCTGAATAACAACAAAAAAGCTAAATGCCCCTAACTGGATTTTTCTGACAGCAAAATCCAGTTCGTTTAAAGTCCTGGTTTTAATTCTGTCCATGGATAATTGTGAGAAATTCACTTTTATAGTTTGGAGGCATTCCACCTGGAAAAAACTAGCTCTGGAAAATGAAATTTCCATCTGTTAAAAAATGGGAGGGAGTGGAGGGGGTAGGGCAGGGAATAAATGATGGTCTATGTAGATTAGGGCCAACATTTTCAAAAACAGGAACTAAAGTTAGCCTTGTGTATTCATACTCAGACACAAATAAATATATAGTGCTTTGGGAAATTGTGCTAAGCCTCTGCTAGCTCTGCTTATTTAACCTGACCTCATCATTTCAGGCCACAGTCAGCTGCCCAAATGTGGATAAGAGAGAAACTCGTGCTCATCCTTTTTTTGTGACAGCACTGACATGTCTCAGGGAGAAGAGCCTGTTTCTCTCTTCCTGCAGAGGAGTGAAGCGCCAGTCCAGGCTAGAGCCTGTGGATCTGTTCATGGATAAAGGTTTAAAATTACAGTCTGCTTTGATGTCCAGAGGGCAGACTTTGGTCTGTTTAGGAGACTGGTTGAGAGAGTCCCTTGTGAGGCAGTCCTGCAGGGCAAAGGAGTCCAGGAAGTCTGGGCATTCTTCAAGAAGGAAATCCTAAAGGCACAGGAGCAGGCTGTCCCCATAGGCCAAAAGTTGAGCTAGAGGGGGAAAAAGACCAGCCTGACTGAACAGAGAGCTTTGTCTGGAACTCAGGAGAAAAAAAGAAAAGATTATGACTTTTGGAAGAAGGGGAAGGCACTCAGGAGGGCTACAAGGTTGTTGTGAGGTTATGATGGGAGAAAATTAAAAGGCCCAAAGCCCAACTAGAACTTAATCTCACTACTGCCATAAAAGTCTATAAAATATGTTTCTATAAATACCTCAGCAACAAAAATAGGGCAAAGGAGAATCTTCATCATTTATTGGATGCAGAGAAAAACATAGGGATGAGAAAAGGGCCAAGGCATTTAATGCCTTCTTTTTCTCAGACTCTAATATAGAGACTAGTTGTTCTCTGGGTAACCAGTCCCCTGAGCTGGAAGACAGGAAGAGGTAGCAGAAAGAAGCCCCCAGATCCAATGGTAACGCTCAGTGATCTGCTGCATCACTTAGGCATATTCAAATCTCTGCAGCCAGATGGGATTCACCCAGGGTACTGAGGGAGCTGGCAGAAGTGCTCACTGAGCCACTTTCCATCATTTATCAGCAGACCTGTATCTAGAGGAAGTGCCCTAAGGAGGATCCAGAGAGTTATAGCCCTGTCACGCTGACTTGATGCCAGGGAAGTTCATAGAGGAGATCATCTTGAGCCACTACACAGCACTTACACGACAACCAAGGGGTCAGGCCCAGCCAGCATTGTTTTATGACAAGCAGGTTCTGCTTGGCCAGATGTCCTGGTTTTGGCTGGAGCGAGGTTAATTTTCTTCACTGTGGCTGGTATGGGGTTGTGCTTTGGATTTGTGCTAAACAAATTTTTTATAAGCTTGTTGATAACATAGAGATGTTTTTGTTATTGCCGTGCAGGGCTTACAAAGAGCAAAGGTCTTTTCTACTTTCCGTACTGCCAGGCTGGCAAGGAACATGGGGATGCTTGGGAAGCTGGGAGGAGACACATCCAGGAGAGGTGACCCCAACTAACCAAAGTGGTGTTCCATACCATGTGACATCATGCTCAGTATATAAAGTAGGAGGAAGAAGGAGGAAAGGGAGGACACTTGGAGTAATGGCATTTTTCATCCCAAGTAACCATTGCATAAGAGAGGGCCCTGCTCTCCTGGGGATGGCTGAACACCTGCCTGCCCATGAGAAGGAGTGAATGAATTCTTCAGTTTTCTTTTCTGTGGTGCAAGGCCTTTGTTTTTCCTATTGAACTGTCTTCTCCTCAACCCACTAGTTTCCTTTACTCTTCCAATTCCCTACCTGATCCCTCTGGTGGGAGAGAGTGAGCAGCTGTGTGGGGCTTGGCTGCTGGCTGGGGTTAAACTCACCTAATCACCTTCTGTGACTTGATCTCCTTCTATGGCTTAGAGAGTGAGAAAAAGACTATGGATAATGTCTATCTAGAATTCAATAAAGCTTTTGACATTGTCTCCCACAGTGTTGTCCTGGAGAAACTGGCTTTCTGTGGTGTGGATGGGTGTACTCTTTACTGTGTGGAAAAATGGCTGGATGGCCAGGCCCAGCAGTGGGGGATGGAGTTAAATCCAGCTGATGGCTGGTCACAAGTGGTGTTTCCCAAGGCTCAGTACTGAAGCCAGTCCTATTTAATATCTTCAGTGACGGCCTGGATGAGGGGATTAAGGTCACCCTCAGTTCACAGACAACACCAAACTGGACAGGGGTGTTGATCTGACAGAGGAAGGAATATGGACAGACTGAACCAATTGACTGAGACCAATTGTAGGAGGTTCAACAAGGCCAAGTTCCATGTCCTGCACTGGGTCACAACAACCCCAAGAAGTATTACAGGCTGGGGGAAGAGTGGCTGGAAAGCTACTCAGTGGAAAAGGGTCTTGAATATCCAAAATATAAGAATACCTCTTACTGAATCTTGACATTATTGTCGAATTCTTCATGGTAGTCACAATTGGGTCACAATGATGAAAACAGCTCTTCATATGAAGGCTCGCTATGACTGGCACAAAATCAAATATTTAGTTATCCGTCGTCCATTATATACTGAAACATATTATATTTATGATGTAATGAAATATTCAAGCTTAATGCTGAGACACTTGTATCTTAGTCTTAGAATTCTGCGAGCTCCTGAAAATGTACTTTGCATACACAAGATGTATATTTAATATAAAAAGATGTGCACTGAAATATTAATATTTCTGTGAACTTTCTGCATTGTATTCTGCAGAATATGACATACTTAAATGCACTCATTACACCTGGAAGTTTACTGGCTTCCACTAAAATGTGCTGTATCACTTGTGTCATCCATGGTCTGTCATTCTTATTTGAGCCCAAGCCCATCCCAGCTTTTCTGCACTTTGCCCAGTTGCCCCAAATCATGTGCTGATCTCAAAGAAAAACCCTGAGAAACAAGATTCATTTTATGCCTTCTCTGAAATGTACTTTTTCTACCGAGCACAAACAAATCTCACCAAGAATGGTTTTTCTTTTGACAATAATGCTTGCTGTTCAGCTTTCCTGACAAGCAATGAAGATTTTCCTTTTCTCTTCCATTCAATTCTCTAAAAAACCTGATTGTGCTAGTTAACAATGAAAGCATATCAAACCAAGACAAAATGTTTAAATAGCTCTTAGCCACCACATTATACCTAACTGAAAAGAATCCTCTTTCTAATTTATGCCAAAAAAAGCTTAGTTATCTCACTGAATAAAAAGAGAAGTGGGTCTTTTGTAGATAAAAATATGCATAATATTAAGTCCTTGTTTAAGTGATAAAAGAGACAGTTCCTCAGCATATCTAAAAATCTTTATAAAATTAATTAATTTTTATAGGAGAAAAATAAAAGGGATACAGTAATCCTAGAATTCTGTCACATATTATCTGAACATACACATTCTATTTGAATTCTATCTTTGGTAACAAATTAGGTCTCCATGAATTGATGTCTTGATAGATTTTCAATAAATTTTTATTTTTCAAGGAATTTTTTTTTGTTTTGGTTTGGTTTTTTGGCTTTTTTCCTTTCTTTTCTACAATTGCCATAATTCCATTTCTAGTGCAGAACTTGTTATCAAATCACTTTGAAAAATGTGTTTACCCTTTCTAAAACAATTTGGGAAACTATTTCAACATCAGTAAAATGTGAAATGCACTAAGTTCAGTCATTTCTCATTATGTTAGTTGAATCATGGACAATTACAGTTTTGTCCTAGTCTTTTCTGATTTGCCCACAGGATGTTTGATCAAGATGTTCAGAAGTGGTTATTGACCCTAGTTATCCAGCATGAGGCAATTTAGAAGGATCTAATTTGGACAAAACCTAGCCACCAGTCCTCTTCATAACTGTGAAATTACCCCAGTTATTTTAAAAACTGCTGACCTTCTGGGGTTTTTATTTCTTTAGTTTCTTTACTTGACTCTGGTTTATAATGAAAGTTCTATCTTTGTCTTCAGTGTATTAAAACATATGAAACTCTTTCAGAGGTGAAGGAAGTGTTTTCATAAGTGTGCAACAGTAGCAAATAATTGCCTCTGATTTGTTTTTATTTATAGCAAATTTTAGTTCTTAAAGTATTACCAACAGACTTGGATGGAAAACAGAAGTACTGCGTAAAGTTGTCAAGTAACTTGCAATGTCTGAGCACAAAAGGAAAAGTGGAAGAGAGATTTGGAATGATAATTGACTGCTGAGTGTTACAACTTCACCATGGAAAAGCTTCATCTCACAGTAAAGGAAGCCAGATATATTGCATTGTATTCCTTCTATATTGAACTATTTTGACAAAGACATTTCATAATCAGGTACACAGTGGATTCCAGAATATAATACACCAAATATGGGGTGGCTTTATAAATATTTCAGTATATCATGCTGGTTTTTATATGAGGTGCATTTTCATTAGGTAACATACTTTTTTTCTTCAGTGTACAGTGTATCAGTGTGGCCTCATGATTCTCCCACTGTAGCAGATTCCAGATTTTGGGTGTATCATACATATGTTTTAGTACACAGTGTAAGAACTCACTAAATATTGATATTTTTAGAGAAACCAGATGTATTTTCTGGTGGCTTGGTATGGCTCTGTATATGATTGTGATCTGCAGGCCTGCAATGGTTGTGGAGATGAAGTGTCAAGGTCAAACATGACACTGACTACATGACCTGAAGTTAGGCCTTGCTGAAATGGAATGAGGCTTGAATGTTTTTTCCATCAGTTCTCCAAGCCTTGTAACATTTTCATGCATCTACTGTGTTTGAAAAATCAAGTGAGTTGGTAACATCCATTAAAACCCAGATTTGGTCATATTTTGAATAAATTCTTCCCAGTGGAGCCCATCCAGAGCTGTAAACCAAAATATGCCACACTTTTTATTTTAGTCTTTTTTACTAGGCAAATACAAAATTAATAGATTCTATCCACTGAAAATTCTCTGCACCCATAACTGGTTTCACAGAGAGAGCCTGTGGCATTGATGGATTGAAGCAGAGGGTTTTTTTTTGATTTTGAGTGCATCTACTGCAAGGAAAATTGTTTTTCATTGATTCCTTCCCTGGTAAGTAACTAGAATGTATCATCCTTTAAAAGCAACAGATAATAATCCTTGTTCTCCTAAATTCTCCTGCTACATTAATTAGTTATGATAACTAAAACATTAACGTGCAATTATGTGACCTGAGAAAATGAGTGAAAAAGAGAGTTAGGTAGCCATCATTATGCAGTAAGAGAAATGCTCTAACGTACTTAGAGCCAAATGAGTCTGAGTCCCATGCTGTAATTCTGACTCCATCCCCATGCCTCAAGAAAAGAAAGCTTGAAAGCTTGTGCAGTTTACTCTAAACCACCACTCTGTTACTTCCTTTTTCTCAGGAATTTATTAAAAATTCACCCCTGTTTTAATATATATATATATATATATATATATATATATATATATATATATAAAATCAGAGTCTCAGTTATCAAACATGAGCAGTCACTGGAACTGCTGTACACCATAATTTCTCCCTCTGATTCTAACAGAAGAGCAGATTTTCCTATTTAAGTGGTTTTAGGCCCTAACTTCTATGCAATAACTTAAAGATTTGATTTAGATGTGATGACAAGAAGGCAAGAGCTCTGACCCTTTGGAGCTTTGGAAGACAGGACTAAGTCAGGTTAGTCACTAGTCAGGTGCACTACCTTCCCTTCTCTCAATTTGGAATAATAGCTTCTGTGCTTTCCTTCATTAGAGAGATCCTTCTCTTCTCACCCTACAAAGCAATTCATTCCCTTTGGTGTAAAAAGTGTAGCACCTCTGAAGTCATGGCAGCTTTTCAGCCTAATCTCACTTGGCCTATATTTTGTGTAAAAAGTTCTTTACCCTTCTTTTAGGGCAGGTCCTCCACTTCCTTTTTAGTTAGTGCTAAGGTTCAAAATTCAGCCAGGTGTGCTCAGGTCTACAACAACTTTTCTAGTTCAATAGCTCAAAGATACTAGCAAAGATAAATTTAAATTTTCTTTAGAAATCACTGAATTGAGATGGATTCTAACTTTTTTCTGTGCTTCTCAGTGGCTGGATCAGAGAAAACACTGTTGTCTGGACTGTTCCCAATTTCTGTGTATCTCCTTATAGAACAGATATCGTTATTGCTGTGACACTTATGCTTGACATTTTCTGTATTATACTCAGTTGTAAATGGCCTAAAAAATTGATTTTTTTTTCACCAAGATTAGTTTCATTTAAGAACACCTGAGAAATATTAATATCCTTGGTAAAGGACAAAGTGGTGAGCTGCAAACTGAAGTAATCCTCTAGGGATTTGACTACCTGCCTGTTTTCCTTGCTAGCAAATATGTGCACTTTTCAAACTGAAGGTTACATTAACATTACACAGAGAAAGTCAATTAATTTAACAAATTATGAATTTGTGCAGTTTCTTGAACATGCAGTAACATGTACAGAAAGCAACTCTTTGTGATCCCACAGATGTCCTGTCCTCAGTGCACAGCTTCATTAATCATGTGCTACACATGTTATTGTCTAAATTGCAATGCCATTTGAGACAGGGAAAACATTGGGAAAGAAGTGTTGCTTACCCTTTGCACAGTACTAGAGATTTCAAATAAGCAGAGAGTTTAAAAAGACAAGTCAGTTCTGCAAAAGTTTCATTTTATTCTTAAAACTACTTTAAAGCCCAAACAAAATTATTTTATGTTATTGTATATATTTCTAGAGCAAAAGTAAGCATACTCAGGACTATGTATCCAGTTCATACAAAAAAGGCTGAAAACTGTAGTTACACCTCAGGAAGAGAAAGATGCGCCCCTAGGTTTGGGTTACACCTCTGGGATATCAAAGAAATTTTTTTAGGATTCATGTGGTGGTGTTAAAGTGATGCTGCACATGACCTCTACTCTTAGTGCAGTGTACACACAGGCACTGGGCTGCATTTGCTCCCTTCCTAAAACTGAGTGAAATTCAGCCAGGGCTCCCTTCCTAAAACTGAGTGAAATTCAGAGTGAAATTCACACAGATTTTTGCCACATCTCCATTCTCATGGCCATTGCTGGCTGCTGGTCATGGTCTCCATTTTCTTACCCTAGACAAACATATAAACAAATGGCTATGTATAAAAGTAATTTCTGATCTATACTGTAAGATAGCTTTGGTAATTTGATATGAATTGTGTAGACCCTTTTGGCTACAAGGGTATCTGTTGCTTGAGGCTAGGACCTTCTGTGTAGCGCCAAGCTAGATGTCAGCACTTGAACAGCAGAGAGACTGTGTCTTAAAACGTTTCCATTCCAACTACATCCTTAGCAGTCATCAGTCACCTGATCTGAATATTTCAAAATGGGCTGTTATCTAATGTATCCTGTCATAAATTCCCCATACAGCTTTTCTCAAATGTAAATCACATGTTCCATGATTCACAGATTCCATGATTTCTTTGCCTAGACATCTATAACAATTTAATAATGAACACAAGTCGACAAATATAGGAAGGATCACATTTTTATCTGTAAGAAGGTGGTGAGCAGTTTACTGCTCCAAGGACAGATAAAATTCAGAGAACTCAAGAGCAGATGATAGCATGTGGAGCGTTTGCTGAACTTATGTAAATTCCCCAAAAAGCATCTGCCATTACAAATGTTTTGATTCCTTGTAAAATAGAGAGGAAAAAAAACCCCAAACAAATAAACTAATGAAATGAGGATGTAAGTGAACAAAAAATCCTAAGCAAAATGAAGAAAAGGATGCAAAGAAGGGGTTAAAGAGAGAGAAGCCACAGATATGGACAGAAAGGCCTCTCATTCAATAAAAGCAGTATTACAGATACCCTTAGGGAAAGAATGCTACAATTAGGATACTTGATATGGAAAGGCCTACTTGTTACTTCAATCAAGATGAAAAGTGAGATCAGAAAGGGAGAAATGTTTGAAATCAACAGTTTTGTTGGGTTAGAGACTGAGGGAAAGTAATTCAGACACTTCAGCCTAAATGGTGGAAGTGACTTTGCACTGTCAGTTCAACCCTCACTTCAGTCTGATACCTTATTAGAAGCTGTCAAAATTCACCAATATTCTGTGCTGCTTTCTTGCTTCTTTTCTGTACAGAATGTGACCAACCAAAGAGTGCATCTGGAGTTCATATCCCGGTAGTCTTGCTGATAATTCATGCAATGCTTGAAAATGGAGAGGGAGAGAGTTGAAATGGACTTGTTGCAAATGGCTCAGAGCACTGCAAATTGGAGTCATGGCACATGTTGTTGAAGAAGTGGTCACCTACCCTTTAGTCCTCCAAGGCATTCGGAAGAAAACAAATGAAGCCCCTGGAGATAAGCCAGTAGACATGCAGAGGTACTTTTTTTGTAGATTTAGTAAAATTCTGTGCTTAAAATATGAAAACATCAGGCAATTTTAACACTCCAGCTGCAGAAGAGGGGTTGATGCATATCACAAGGTCAACAATCCATGGACATGTGCTGCCTTTAACCTGTTGGTGCAGAAGAAGAAACATGCCTGAAAAACATGTTGTCTGTATGACCTGTGTAGATCACAGAAATCCATAAGGTGGCACATTTCTTGTTTTTCAGGGACTGTTAATGGAATTAGATCTGAAAACCTTGTTTTCACAAATTTTTGCCAAAGAAATCCACATATGGACTTATTTTGCTGATTGCCAAAATTAAAACAGATATTGTATCAGCAAATGTGAGTATCAGTCAATGTGAGCTGTTTTGTTACTAGATATTCAGATCACAGTGAAATTTCATTTTAAAATTTAAAATTTTGGATATGAACTCTTTTTCCAAAAGTCTAAAATTTACAAGTTAGATAAGCCAGAACAAAAATTTTTCATATCAGGTCAACATAATTTGGGAGGGTTGAATTTTGACCACTGATCAAATTATGTGTCTCACACAATTGTGAAAGAATTTTAATTTACTTTTTAAAAACTTTTTTTTATGGTCCTAATGAAATTTTGAAGAAGTCTCCAGAAATAAGACAAAGCTGACACTTGTTTGCAGTGGTTAGCCATTCCTCCCATTTTCTCTGTTCTCTTTCCACAAAATAATACACTTGAGAAATTATATGTAAGAAACAATGATTACGAAATACTTAATTCTGTAGAGTGCATTCTTTCCATGGATTATGTGACAAAATGTCTGAATAAAAAATACATGTCTAAAATGCACACAATGCTTTTCTCTCTGGTTTTTTTTAACAATATTTCAAATTAAAAAAAAAAAACAAACAATAGAGTAAGAATGCCTTTTTACACATGACATTTCACAATTTTTTTTTTACCTGGTGAATTGAAGGAAATCCTCTAAAAATTTACCAACATTCCTTTAATTTTTAAAAATCATTTGGCAATTTCTATTTGTGTGAGTCCCTAAATTATGTTTCAACTGTCATTTTAGCTACATGGAACACAGGAAATTAATTTTCATGTATTTCAAGACTCAGATGTGTATACAAAGCACAACAAACCAGCCTGGAACAGTAAACACCTTTTCAACACAGCACTTGCCCACCTTGTAATTGCACCTTTTTTCTAATGGATTCAGGAGTATGAGATAAAATATTTCAGAGATACAGCTAGTGGGGTGAGAGAAACCAAACCTAAATCCCCCAAACCCCTGCATCAAAACCTTTAGTGCTTTAGGTAAAAAAGGATCCATTAAGTATACTTCTGAATTAAATCCTACAGGGAAAAAAATGTTAGGCATTGCTTCACAATTTGCCAGATGTTTCCAGGTTGTTTTTCTCTTTCCATCAGAGTCAAGTTAATCATGTTCAATAGGCCACCCTGCAAGGGAAAGTAAAAGTAACTTCGTTAGACAGCTGCTTTGCATAAAGTGTTTGCTTTCAAGGAATATTGTGCAGCTTGGAGATACTGGAAAGTAATAACAGAATAAAAAGTGGGAGGGAAAATCTGCTCACACATCACCATCCTACTGAGTATCTCCACATCCCTCCAAAATGAAACTAAAGCTTTGTTTTTGTTTTAGGGGAGGCTAAATCAAAATTCATTGATGACATTAAAAAAGCCAGCTTGATCCACTGTGAAATACTGTCTCCTCATCTTCCTTTATGACTCTAAGAGTTAGAGTAGGGATACTGTCTGAATAGACCTTAACATGTAAATAATGACTAAATGATAGGACAGTTTGGAAACAATTTGAAATCTATGGAGAAAAATGTACAGCAACGGTGGCTTAGCTCAGAGTGCAGGAACAGACCCAGATCTGCTTTCTAACTGACTTTTATGTTTTTAAATTATTATATTTTCCATCCTCCAACTACTTGAAAAAATATTTCAAGGCCTTTGATTACACATGGAGAGATTTGAGACAACTCAGCTGGCAAACACATTGCTATCTGGGAAAACCCCCACATACATCATTATAAAAAATGCAGACATAATTCTAGTGTTGAAAACTTACTCAGTTTTTGTTGCATAATTATTGTTTTTAAAGAATCCAATTTTACAGGAGCCTTACCAAAACTATGATTTTATGAAAAAATAATAGGATTTAAATTAGCCATGGGGAATCCCCAGTATAACTGAGAATCTTCATGCTCACCATTATGTACTTTTCTATTTTCTCAGGCTGTCTTTGGAAAGTTGATATTATTATAAGATTTTCATGACTTTATCTACTGAGTTCAGATTTTATGATCATAGATATCATATTGAACTCTGACTTATAATTACCAAAGAAGGTTTCCTGCATGTACAGTGATTGTCATGCACAAGAAACACACAAATATATAAGTCGAGAGAAGCATATTATGCTCACATACATAAATATATTTACATGTATATACTTGGAGCGGGGAGGTGGCATAGAACACATTGGATCCAATCTCTGAATTTAATTACAATCTCTTCTGTAGATAGTTTTGAATATGATCCCATGACCCTGACTCAAAAGAAGAAATAATGTTACTTCAAAGAATGCTGAACAAAATGTACTGACATACATTATGTCAGTAATGCATGAAACACAGGATTGCTAGTGGTCTCAGTGGTTGCAGCTGGGTGGCAATTTGGTATTAATATTTCATTAAATATTAATTAATTATTAAATTTTCTGCCTTGCCACACCTAGGAGCAGCAACCCCCCACCAAAGGGTACAGCACCCAGGGGAAAATCAGGGACATCTCTTCAAAAGAGAAATCAATTTTCAGTCCTTGCCACTACTTTTGTGTTCATTTAAATTTTCCTGGTTTCTAGTTTTTAATCCTAATGAAGTGACTCCTGCACGAGTGTGTGCGCATATGTATGAGAGTACAGAAATCTTCTGGTCTTCCTTGTGGTACTAACACAGAAAAATCTGGGCACATCCCCATGACCCAGCTGGAGTTGAAGGTGTTTTCAGTCTTCATATACTTAGGAACCTTGGAACTTTTTCCAATAGAAGTATAGGTCAGCAGGAGTGAATATAAACCTCCTCATTACTTTCTGCAGATCTCTTCTAGAAGAATTGCATGAATGAGCATTTGGAAATGACTGTGCTTTATCCCTTTTATCACACAGTCACCACGATTTACTTACTCCCTGGCAGGGACTCCAAGCTGTCTGCCTCCATAAATCAGCAGCAGTTGCCTTAGCCCTCTCCCAGAGGGTTCAGGTTGAGGTGCATGCAGGTTGAGATAATTCATGGGAAACATGACAGCCCCCTTAAGGATTTTTTTATGACTTGATAAATGCACAGATGTGCCAAGGTTTTTGTAGGTGAATGATGTTTGCTGCTGAGACATTATACTTTGATATAGATGTCCAGATTCTAAAAAAACTGTATTTTTTCAGGATATTTTAACAAATGTAGCTCTTGCTTAAGACCACTGTTGTGTTTTTCCCTCTTTAATCTTAAAAGTAACATATGGATAAAGCCCAGCATTTGTCAAACTGACGTGGGAACAGACCAGACATTTATAAATCTAGTTCACAAGCATGTTTTCTCATGTTTTGTTTAATCTGATTGCAATTATGTTGTGTTGGGAGAAGAACAGTAGGAGCGAAACACTAGCACCTCAGTGGCACTAAGATCTGAGTGGCTATGAAAATGTGAGGTAGAAATCCTTGCATTTGGCAGAGCCACATGGACAGATTTTGCACCAAATGAGCAACCTGCGGAGCACGTGTTGTTGCCCCCCCACCCCACACGCTTCACGCACACTTGTGCACATACAGCATGTTCCCAAAGTGCCCCTTACAGCAGGAGCTACTGAACAGGGACGACGGAGAACCAGGACACATCTATTTCTAGGCTGTGAAGAGAGAGGCTGTGGCACAGACATCCCGCCGGGCAACCTGTGCTGTGTGAGGCTCAGCCATAACATGCAGACTCATCCAGGGTGTTTGACTGCTTACTGTGACTGCAGTAAAACCCTTAATTCACAGTGGCTACTTTTAACCTGGAGGTTGTTCAGACACCAGCTTTGCAGCAGCATGGACCTCTGCCCTGCACCTTATCTCTTCCCTTGGCACCCTGTCTTCCCTGGAAAGATGGGAGCCCCACAACTTTCCTGCTGGCATTTCAGTTTGGCACTTGTGGCCATAGGTCAACAGAGGCACAGGCACTATTTCTTTTTTCAGGAACAATGGATGTAGTGAAAGAAGCAAAAAGACTCAAAAAAAGAGAGGTAAGGATATTGATTTGCTAAAGAAAAGTGTTACTCAGAGCCTGAGCTGGGATAATAGAACCGCAGGACACATCCTTACACAAGGAGCAGCTATTCATGGCCCTCCTTGAGATGTATAGATTTAATGGCAGCTGTATTGCCTTCTAAAACTGCCTTGTGCTATGAGATACGGTATGTACAGTAAAAATAGCACTCTCTGCACAGCAGGTTTCTATTATGGGATTAACCAATTGTGCCCAGTTGTAAAAACCTGCTAACGACTACCAAAGGCAAATCTCCCCGAAGCAGCCTGCCAATGAAAGAAAGTCACAAACAAAAGACTAATGACCTAAAGTAAAATTCAAACCTGAAGATACCATAGAAAATATTGCTTAAAAAGCTAAGGGTACAGAAGTGTGTGAATTATGCAACAAAACCTAACTAACAATGTCCATTTTTTGTTCCTCCATGTCCTATGCTACTACTTCTGTTAATGCATATGAGATTGAAAAATGCAGGGGGAAAGACAGCATTCAAAATGTGTTTATTTATGAATTCCATTCTCAATGATTCTTCAGCTAAACCAGAAGAGGTGTGGATGATTCTGACTGAACTGGCAAGGTTATGTTAACAGCACTATATTCCCCTACTAGTCCCTGCAGTGACTGAAGTTTTATGCAACCCATTTACATAACTCTGAAAGAAATCAATTTTGTTTCCTTCTAGAGTTGACCAGGTCATTCATTTAATTAAACTTCAGCGAGTATAAAAATAATTTGCTTTCAGTTCTAATGGTCTCATATTATATCTTTTTTCAGCATATGGTACCAGGCAGATTGCCAGCCTTATACGGAAGAAGAAATTCAGCAATATGTTGCAATAAAGCTCTCTCCTAGCTCCTCAGTCAAAACTTACTTTCACCTAAAATATTCTTTCTTGCCCTTTCTTATTTCTAGGATCTCAACATAAAGTCATCAGCATTCATGCTGTAAGATTAGATTTAATGTGTTTCTAAAGCCTCCCATTAACCTTTCAGAAAGTCTGACATTTCCTGATTCACCAGACAACTAAGTCTTTTTCTATTGGGGTAGACAGTCTCTTCTCAAATCACTTGCATGTGTCAATAATGACTCCTTTCTTTCCCCACAAGCTGAAGGAGAGTGGGGCCCCAGCTTCCTTGACTGAACGAGGCTGCTTTTGCAAAAGTTTGTGCACAAGCAAAGGCAGGGATGGAGAAATAATGTTAAGCAGCTTCACAATCAAAAGCTTCTGCAGATAGCCTCAAACCCAGACATAGCTGGATTGGGTAGTAGATAATTCTTTATTAAAGTACTGACAGAAATGTAGTCTTTCAGGATGCTTATGAGCCTGAGGAAAAGCTGCTATTATTCTTGAATTTCCATTCCTGCTGAGCCAGCACCTGTTTGCACTTTTCCCTCATTCTGGTCATGCAAAGATTCTCACTTAGCATGTAGTAAAATGTTGCTTTATTTCCCCTGTAAGCCAAACACATTGACATCATTGGGTGTGTGCCTGGTTTATGGCCTAAGGATTTGGCCATTTATACATACACAATTATCTAGATCACTTTTCCCCCCTTCACTCCACACCCTCCAGTCCCCTCCCACCCCCAGACTCATGTCAAAACCACAAGTCTCCCAGGTTTATTTTTTAAGTTAACATATGTGAGTGTCATGTGCTTGCAGATCTATTTGATTTCCTTGAGATATCAGGGTGAGAGAAATTCTTTACATTTTAGCCATTAGTTTGTTTTATAAAATTAGAAATCACATGGCTTTGGTGAACTGGTCAACTTGTCTCCTGTAACTACAAAATTAAAATATTTTCTACAACCTAGACACCATAGAAATTTTTGACTGAGTTTGCATTTGTCATACAGAATGACTTAGTGTTTGACAATGGAGTCCCCATTGTATACTATTTTTGAGGAAGGATAAGGAAATTTTGGTCTTTTGTCCTTGATTTTGTGTTTCCTTCCTACAATCCAAGATGGCTCTCAAAAACATAAATGCTTATGATTTTCCCCACAGATGTGAAGTATAAAGATATACTATCAGGAATTTAGTGGCACAAAAGCTGAAACAAAGTAATATCTTTTAAACTTGCTTGGAGGTCACACCAAGCTTTTGTATGCAATTCCTGTGTTGGTTATAGCAGAGAGGAATCCCCTGCTTTTTTCCCTGATGTCAACTCTAACTAAAGCAATTGAGAGAAAGTACTGTTTTCTCTGCCTTATACGCATTTATATAAGTCTATATATCAATGTAATTATACAGTGGTTTGTACCTATGCCTATCAATATTGACATGTATATTGATATGTCTTTACATATGCATTTATAGATATAAAAATATATCTATAGCTCTCAATATAAATAGGCATATGCAGCTATATATTAAGAGCTCCCAATAGGCATCACTACCAATGTGTATTCATAGAGGTCAGTGTCTATTTATACAAACAGATCTTGATCCTTTTTGACCTGCACATTGATATCAATAGGCATGATTGCCTATTGACTTGATAACTAGAACTGCCTATGGATTTGAATATCTTTTGATAGGTATTGATACCTGTTGACATCAATACCTATTGGTAATATTAAGAGCTCAATACTTAATAATACCTATATTAAGGGGCACTGACATCTATCAATATTGATATCTATGATATTAATTCCGATCACTAGTCACTGATAATATTAATACCTCTTAATAAGCATTGGTACATTTTTCTGTCAAGAGGCATTGATACCTACCAACATAGATTCCTTTTTAGATCAATATGATAGGCCTCAATACCTATTGGTTTGGATACCTGTTGGTGGGTACTGATATGAGTAGATATTGATACAAATTTATATGTCCAAATATCCATACCTGTTGATAGGCATCAACACCTATTCAATCTGATATCTATCTATAGTGATGAGTATCTATTGTTTTGGATATTGATTTGGATCTCAATATGCACTATTAAATATCAATAACAATACCCTTTGATAATATTTATCAAGAAGATTCAAAACAGTGAGCAATTAAAGTGTATCAATATCAGTAGCAACAATATCTATTTACATTTTTAGCCACTGGTACTAGTTAATACCTTCTGATATTGTAAGCAATGAATAAGTATCAATATCCATGTATTTGGATATCTATCAATAGGTAGCAGTATCAATGGGTATGGCTACCTATCATTACCTGGCAGTATCAATAGTTGTTGATAGCTTTTTTCATCAATACCTACCTGTATTGATAAGCATAACTGTCTAATATCTGTAAGTATTGATATTGATTTTGATATCAAGAATCATCAATGCCTTCTAATATCAATATATTTTAATATCAATAGTCATCAACAGACAATCAACACCTATCAATTTTGAGACATATCAATTATAGGTAATGATAGGGGTAGATATCAATAGGTATTGACACCTATCATTATTAATAGGCATTGTTAGACGTCCATACTTACTGGTTCCAATGCTGATTTCAATATCTATACGTATCAGCAGCTATCAATATTGATACCTACTGATTTTGGCATCTGTTGGTAACATGAGGTACACAGACCTATGAACACCAGTAGAGCTACTCTTCATCATGCTGTAAAAACTCCTTAAATTTCTAAAATTCAGGACGTGTCTTTATTCATGCCATACTAACTCCTTTGTCCAACCAATTTGTCTGACACAGAGAGACACCACACTTCAGGGACTCCTTCTGAGAAGTGCTGTCTGCAGTGAAGACCTGCTTTGCACTAGGGTCAGAATATACTTCTTGGCAATGCTGTGCTGATAAGCCTTGATACAACAAGGAGGCCAGAGAATAGCCTTGTCAACAAGGACAACTTCCACAGAGTATTTTGATAATGCAGTAATGTGTTGGAATAAACTGATGGCCTAGCTCATATAGTGATGGGTAAATTATTGATATGGACTACATTTCTAAGACCTCTTCACGTAAAGACTTACGTGACAAATGCCTCTGTGGAGATAACTCATGCATAAGTAGCATATATTTTCATTATTGATTTACTAAAAGGATATTATTGCTACTGCAAATGCAGGAAAATTTTCTCTGTGGGTCAAATTCCATTTTGTTGTTACTGCAAAGAAAGTAACAAATGCACCAGGGATTTTTTTAACCTTCTCATCCAGCCCATAAGAAGAACTCTAGTTTAGCTGGTGGTTTAACTTTTCCAAAATCATACCCTAATATGTTGTGAGCTGCACTAAGTGTCTCAAGAAGAGAATAATAAACAGAAAAGAGCCTACTCCAAACAACTTAAGCCTTAAAAAGCCGGTGAATCATGAAAGATGTTAAACCTTTCTTTGCCAGTGATCATTTTGATTAAAAGAGAAGAGAAATACAGAAAGCAAACACCAGATGATGCATCATGTTTAGGTGCTGAGCCTGTACTGAGTGGGGAAAGTTAAATGCTCATTGCTAATTTGGAGGCTCTCCCAGCCTGACTGCAAGGGCCCAGCCCCACAGTCCTCCAGCAAAGGAGAGGGACAGACCAAGAGACTGCAGTCAGGTTCAGCCAAGAATCCCGACCATGAGTCACTTCTCTGGGGACGGACTGGGGCATCAGCCCGTGGCTGGACCTCTGTCAATGGCACCTGTGGCCAGGCAAGGCTGTGGGGAGAAGAAAACTGGCATTGTTGCAGCACCACATCTCCAGGGACTGATGGACCTAAGGGTTGGAATGAGGTTCTGAGCCATTAACAGGGTGAGAACACTCCCAGAGGGCTGGGTAGAGATTGTCAACACTGGTGCTGCCCCTGGGACCATGACAGCAAAGCAGCACTGTCAAAATTGTATAGATGGGCATATACCTGATATGTATCATGCCAGGGTTCCCCCCAGTCTGTACCAGAGTGTAACATATCACTTTGGAGAACACTTGCACACTTTTCTACCCATTCCTATAGAACCTAAACAATACTAAAATAGTGTCCAAAGAAGACCTCCTCCCCTGTTGGATGCATGGTAAGACAAGTTAAGGGTGGGAATTCTGAAAACTTCTCTGAGAAAGGATTATATGCCAGCAGGAGCAGAGTGATGAGACTATACAAAATCCCCACAGTGGTGTACATATGACACTGCTGGAAAGGAGCCTGAGCTATACAGCTTGTTTCCTTTCAGTTCATGAAGTTTTCCAGCCCTGGAGAGGTTTGGTTTCTGAAATCCTAATTCTGGACCCATTATGGTTAAAACAGAGTGTGATAATCCAAGATGATGTAAGATATATAGATGATGTAAGATATATAGAGTGCATTCAGAATGCAAAGTGACACAGACATGAGGGAAATAAATGCCATCATATTTAAAATATATTTAAGCTCCCAACTGCCAAATTTAAGTCTAAACATATGCTTTTGAAATCCAAACTATATAATCACATTTGAAAATTCTATGGTCGTTATGAAGTATTTATTAACTGTTCATTACTAAATAAAGAAAATCATTATTTTAAAAGTGCTTAGCTATCTAAAATAATCCATCTAGATTTTGGTTCTGTTTTCATCCCAGTGACAATATACTACAATACATTAAAAGGTTTAAGTAAAGCTTTAAGAAACTTATTTTTCCATGTACCTAGGCCATTAGTTTTCTACCTATGGAGGCGCCACTTCTAAGCATTAGGAAAAAGTAGCCAAGACAAGAAGAAACTTCTATTTCTAGAAGTTTTATATTTTCTATACAGAAGATGTACACTTCATGGAAATACAAAACGAGTAATATAGGTGTTAGGGAGATTTCTTGCCAATAAATTATTGCACTATTCTTCAACATTTCTATATAGAAACAGCTGTGTTTTTCGCCTAGGAAAATTTCAGGGGAAATACAGGGCCATTCTTGCTGCTGTTCAAGTGACCAGTTACTCTGTCCATGCTAGCTAACACTAGCATCACCCATCATCCCTGTCTTTGATTACTTTTATCAGACCCAGTCGTTTCTGTGGTCAGATCCTCAGCACAAGCAGAGTCTGTGCTGTTATCACTGAAGCTGGGTTTTGCACCAGGACTTTGTGATCTAGGAGCTGAAGAAGGCAGCCCAGATAGAAGTGTATGTAATCCAGGGGTAGGACTCCAGGGAGTCACAGGGCTTTGGCATCATGGTCTAGATGACATCTTCCTCTTCAAAGTCCATTTTTCACTCTTTCTCATGGCTAGAATAGGTGTGCTCTGCCAAAGCCAGGGCCACAGGGGAAATGAGCTACTCAGAGCTGGGATGCCTTAACAGCAACATCTCTTAAGCAGCTGTGACAATATCACTGAGAGTGCAGAGGCAGACTTGACTAGGTAATCCATACTTTCTCTACATGGAAATATAGGTTAGTCAATACATTGATTTTTTCTTGGTAAGTGATTTAAAACCATGGAGTGAAGGTTGGCACATGAACTCCTACAGGAGTTTAAGCTGCTACTGCTACTGCTATAAAAATTCTCCAAACTAGGATTTTAGGGGTTTTTTTCATCAATTTTTGTGTTAGAGAATGAAGCAAAAATGAGAATTAGGTTTCTATTTATTATTATTAATTTGGGTAGCTGGCAGGTGCTTAATCCTTTGCACTTGAAAATACAAGTGACTGAGGGTAAGAAGATGCTATAGGGCAAAGAGATGTTAGTGAAGGAAGAAGACAGCAGGCTACACTGTCAAGGGGGATATCAGCAGACCCTCTAGCTATTCTGCTTCACTGAAGCAGGTTCAGGGGGATGCATGTCTTTTCAACTGTATTTCTGCAGCTCTATGTTAGATAGATAAACACATATTCACATATCATACACTCTTGGGGATTTTTTTAAATTTTAAAATATTTTTTAGATTTGTTTTCTTTTTGTTTTTGTTGGTTTTTTTGCTATTTTTTAAGAAAATAAAGGAATATATTTCCTTGCCAACAACCAATACACTATGGAATAGCAAATTAAACTGTAAAGCCTCTTAGGTTTGGATTAATTCTAGCTAATTTTAGGTACATAAATGAGACACAGTTTATGTACAATACCAATTTGGGTACACTCTGTTGTCAAGACAAAAAGACAGGCTACATCTAGAGGACACTTAAGTATTAAAGTGGCTTGAGATCACCCTCAGAAAATGTCTGTCTGTGTCAACTAGTGGTAGAAGACAAGTGGCCGAGCCATAATCTGAATTTAGGTGCCTTAATTAGATGCCTGTAATTGGTTGAGTTGATTCCAGATTTATTTAAGCAGGAAGATGAATAGGGGACTTGTGAAAGAAAAGCAAAAGGACAACAAATCAGTAAAACAGTCAGCTTTTCTTTCTAGACTCTAAAGGTCAGTTCAAAGACACAGAGAGGAATAAATAAAAATAATATTTTTAAAGGCTGAAGAAAAATAATTCCTTCGAGCTAAGACATTTAACATAATGGTCATAGAAAATCAGTTTTTGTTTCTTTGCTTCCCTGCTTTGTATGGCATCCTCAAAAGGACATTTGAAGTTTCAAAAATAATATTTTTTTAATATTAGATGGATGATTAAAGACACTGCTAGCGGAATCAGAATTTTTCTCTCTTTCTAAAATAATGCAAATGTTTATTTTACAAGAATCACCTTTGGCATGATGGAAATCTCACTGAAAGTAATGGTAATTGTTCAGGTTAGACCTTAATATTCCATGTATTTCCATAGCATTTCATTTAATTATGCTTCTTTTGAAGCTCTGTTATTAAAGAAAATAAGTGCTACCTTTCAAACACAGCTGGAGTAGCGGCAAGGGACAGGGATTCTCTGTAGCATTAATTTTTAATGTGTTTTCACTCTTAAGATTGACCTTCCATTTATAAGATAAAAGTACGTTTGAGACAAGGAGTCTCCCTGAGTTATTAATAGCTTATTTAATTATTCTCCTTTCCTTGGTAGTAATACTTCAGAAGACATTCAGTGAAGCTGCATGAACACTTTGTGCAGTACTCAGAACATGCAGACATTTGTTTTATTTGCCCATTTTCCTTGATTTACCAACCTGTTTTAGATGCAATTGCCAAACTCGATTGATGTCTTTCATTTTGTGGTATATAGGTGAAAAGATTACACATTATCCTCCGAGTCTGGCAGTAGCAGAAATAACCCAGGGTCACATTTCCAAAGCGAAATTTAAAAGCAGTAGAGCTCCTCTCTTGGAGCTGCCTTCTCCTATTTGGGATGGTTTTGGTGGCGCCCAGCACTTGTGCCAGAACAGCAGCACTCTGACTTTCCTGCTGCCAAAGAAGGAGCTTGTGAGCACAGTAAGACCTCAAGACCTGGCTTTTGAAGGATGTCTGGTCCAGTGCTGAGCAAGCCAGGGAGGAGGTTGTGGTGCCACCTGCAGAGCCCTAGAGCTGTTGGCAGCTCTGGGATAACAGCACGTTCTCATGCTGCCAGTGATCATAAATGCCAGTTGTACTGAACAGGGCCAGACCACTTCCACCACAGCGTCAGGTAGAGGTTAGCTTGGTCCAAAGAGAGGGGTGGACATGAAAAATAACTGTTCTGGGTACTGCTGTGGAAAGCAAATATGTGTGCCCTATGATATTTTAATTTACCAAGAGAAACAGATGGGGGTGGGTGAACAAGCCAAAACCAGCTTTAATTATTACTCCTCTGAAAAGGAATGTGCATAGGGACTCATGCTGCAGTAATTTGGAATCAAACTGGCAGTAATACCTCTGTCTTTAGAAGATCCCCTAGTACTTGTTCCAACAGCTCAGTCTATTTTGCTTTTAAACTCCTTCACCTACAGCCTAATACAATTCCATTACACTCAGGCTCCTAAATCCATGGAAAGATTTTAGAAGCATACAGCTGAATATGTTGCAGACATCATCTGTGGGGGCACTCAGGCAAATTTCATTTAACACTGAAATTCGTTTTCAAGATGTGACAAAGACTTTCCTTGTATCTGGACAGGTAGATGTATTACCACTGTGGAATGTCACTTTCAGAGCAGAGAGAAAGCTTCACAAGAATAGGTCTGTGCATAACAACAGATTATTACTTTCTTTAAATGAACTAATTCAATCCAATGGAAAGAGAAGCCAAATTGGTTCAAATTAAAGTTTGTCTGAAAATACCTCTACTTACTGTACAAACCTAATATTTTCTTGACTGCTGTTAAGGAGAGATATCATACTGTGATACCTAATGAAGCTCAGATGCAAATTATTGAAATAACATAGAGCAATCAGGTGGGAATTGAAAATTCAGATTCATTCTGTGTTTGTTGAGAAGTCATTATTAAAGAAAAAAGAATCATTCATTTCCACTGAGTTACTTGGAGACATGAAACACCACACGACAGAGATTATTCATGTTTCGCTAGCATCTAGGACAGCCAGCCTTTCTAGTAGGAAATAGCCTCCCTATAGGTATATCTAAACAAAGGTGAACTTGAGGCACCTTGAGATGAGATGCCCTAAAAGAGAACAAAAAGCTAGAAAGCTATTTTAAAAAAAGTTGATTAACTCAAACTTTCCAAATTCCTGTCTATTGTCCCAAGTCACAAGATTGACTTTCCTCCATGCTATGACTAGAAACTCAGGCTCAATCATACAGATTATACAACCTTTCCTCTTGATGTCGAGCAACAATTTCAACTTTCCTTGCGCTGGTGTTTATTTTTGTCTTTTGTACTCTGAGGGGTGTGTGCATGGATTTGTTAATCTCTCTCCTCTGAGACTGCTTCCCCTTTCAGCTGCTCAACTCCTGGTTGGTTTTTTAAATCATATGTTTCATCATTAACATTATGTTGGTTGCATGCACGTCTTGATCCTAAGCACCACGAAAGCCAGACTGGGAATATTGCCCAAGGGAAGGCAGCATGGTCTCCTCTTCCAAGAAGCTGAGTAACATCTAGTTTCATAGCTTTCAGTGAAGGAGACCTTGCATATTCCCAAGCTGCTCCACCCCTGGCAGGATCAACCCGTATACAGTGTGCTGCTCCTACTGCATGAGGTCAAGGCTGCTAATCTATTATTTTGTTGAAATTTAAGCACAGGAGATGCAAGAAGCTAACAGTGGAGAGACTTGTAATTTATATCCCACTCTCAACTCACTGCAATAAAAACAGGCCAACAGTTCAGGAGGGTTTTGAGACTTGAAAATGAAAACTGGACACTGGGATTTATTTTTCTACGGTGGTTTTAAGAGACCAAAAAGAGTCTACAATAGGTGTAGGCCAAATACTGAGTGTCTGTCTGCTCAAGTTCTGATTGCAGTGAGAATAGGCTTGGATAAAAACCACAGGAGTACTTCAGGATCTGGCCCCATGTAGGGTGTTTAGGGGAGACTGGTTGTCAGCAATTGGGTCAAGCCAACAACTTCTGTCTACTTAAAATAAAGTCATTATTCTCAAACCCACAGCAGTGCCTACTCCTGATGACTGCTGGAGTCACTGATTGAAACCAGAATTAGCCGAAGTCTTTCTCCGTCCCTGCTTCTAATTTAACTTCCCAGCCTTGTTATTTCTGGCTGTAAATGTTTTTATTTTTTTTACTCTGAGAGAGAGTTCAAAGTTTTTAACTGATTGTGCCCAAGTAAGTTTTCTAGCCAGGAGTCTGTACTGCTTCTTTAACTTCAAAATAGTTAGTCCAGTCAGGGATTTCTGGAGGAACACCGGATAAAATGCTCTGTAGGCATTTCAGGGGTAATCATAGCCTAACCTGTCCCAGGATACTTAATCTGTTAGATCATATTTAATATTTTTATCATGATAGCATGCAGAGGCCCCAGCAGGATCCTCAGTGAGATAGAAATTTTAGAAATTCAGATGTTTACATGGTCTCTTTCCCGGAAGCTAACAATCTAAAAGAAGCCTATAAAAAGCATATTTAGAGAAAAACAATAAACCTGCTAAAGCTGTCACTGCAGTAAATAATCTTATTTGCTTGTATTAAACCTACTTTTGTTATCTGACCAGCAATAACCAGGTTTTGTCAAATCAGCTAGCAAAGAAATTGATATTTCTGTGCAAAACTCACAGGAAATTTTGCAACAACACTTTTTTGCTATAGTTTTGGATAGCTGTAGTTATTCCCTGTTAAAATTATTACTAGTCTAAATGAATGAGATCACCTACTGAATAAAAGCACAGCCAAGCCACACTCATAACATGATCTCATGCAGGCATGTCTTCAAGAATGCCCCCCTGAGAGTTTTCAACAATTGTTCATCCAATTGTTGTATGTAACCTCTGTTCAGAAAGGAAATGTGGCTGACAAAATCAACTAAAAAAAGAACCCACTGGTGCCAAAAAAAATATTAAAAAGTGTTTGTGCCTGGGTATTTCGATATATATTCTTTTCTCATCACCAAAAAAGAATCCATTCATTTTAAACAAATCTACATAATGCTAATTTTTCACATGCAAGGACCATTCATTTATTTCAGTGGGGGCTCATGAGACTAGGTCTTAAATAAGTTATGCATGAGTGTCTCCATGCCCTCGAGCCAAATATAGCAAAACATTCTCTCGTCTTATGGCACCCATATAGTGCAGCACTGTCTGCACAGCTCCAACACCAATAATATTTTTGTCTCATCTACAAGGTAAGAAATCACTGTTTTTCAGAAAAGAATGGAGGAACCAGCAGACGGAAACATCCACCAGTTGAAGACCATCTGCATACCTGTCTTAAAATACAGAGGATTATAAGGGACTTATTGAGAGGAATTGTGCACTGGAGAGGGCACTTGAACCAGAACCACCAAAAACCCAGATTAGCCTCATAATCACGAGCTCATCCGTCTTCCCAAATCTCTGCCAAGGAGATCACCAGGAACTCAGACATTACATAACATTGACTTTCTGTCTCTTTGAAGAACTTTGATCCTTGCAAGCACACATTTCCTACCAAGACAGCTCATTGCATTAGTCTGTCCCCTTGCCAGCTCTGTGCAGAGCCTAAAGAGAAATTTTGCTGCACAAGACAGAGTGAAACATGAAGATATCATTCAAATGGAAAGCATAAATTGTCAGAAAAAAGAAAAGAAAATATGGGCAGAAGGGGGAAAGAAGAAAATGGGATGGATGAGACAAAGAGAAAGAAACAGATGCTGGTTTTGTGGCATGGGTTTTGAAAGCCTGTGAGGACTAAGTGTATGGTATTACTGACATTTAGCACTCAGAAATGACACTACAGTCGGTAAGCACCTTTGGACAGCAGACACACATGGTACCATGCAAAATACCTCACGGATTTTTAGCAAGTCCGCTTAATGATCTTTTATTACCTGAGTCACAGATCCCACTGACAAACTAGTATGAACAGTCAGTGCTAATGTGAGTCATCAGCATGTTTGCTGTTTAAAGCACAGAGATGAGTTTTTCATTCTGTTACGTGGTTTTCTAGACAAAATAGTCTCCCTACACTCTCTGTAATTCAGATTTCAGGGTATCACTGAAAAACAGGTTTTCTAACACTGTCACTGGCATTTTGAAGATTTTTAATTTATTTTGGTTTTTGAGGGATAAGACCAACCAAGTGTGCCCACACATTTTTAATGTTTCTGCTAGTAAGTTACCTGACAGCCATCCAGAGCACAACATCCCCCAAAACTTAAGAACCATGTAAAGGGAAAGGTACAGAACAGTGACACAGGAGGACCACAGTGCTGCAAGTCTCCAGTCATGTTTGTTTGCCTGACACATGTGGCAGAAGGGTAAATGGGCACACTCTGTCTGCTAAACCAAGCAAGGGGATCTAACAGAGACAATGAATGGGGCCAGGTGCTTTCTATTCTCTAACAGATGGTATGAAAAAACCTTCTTGTATGCAATTTCAGCACTTCTGTGCGTGTGAGAGAAAAAGTCTGAATTAATATTTAACTTCTCTTGAGCAGGACTGACTGCCATTTTCACTTCTTTTTCTTCACTGGAAAAAGTGGGCCTGGGCCTGATTCTCAGCTGATGTAATCTGGCATTTTGCCACCCCAAGCAATGAAAGTGCATGGGCACAGGGGAAAGACAACAGTTTGGCCAGGGACTCTTGAGAAAGCTCCGCCTTTAAGGGCTACCACAGGCTGACATCCATGCAAAGCAAACAGGATGTCCAATTTTAAATCTCTAACAAGCCACATCCTGTAAACTGTATTCTACTCAGCTGACCCAGGAGATAAAATGGTTGGGACTGATCCACAGCCATGATAAGGCTGGTTTGCTTACAGTCACAGCTGAAAATGCCTCCTGAATGGAACTTTATTCTATCCCACCTGCCCCACACCCCACCTCCGGCAGGCAACAAATAAAAATGGTAGATCAGAAGTGAGACTGTTCTCCCAGCACAGCTCAGATGTTCCTGGTGGTTGTGTCCAGGACAGCACCAGCCCTAGAGTAATCATCAGTCTTACCCTTCACTGAACCTGATCTTCAGACAGACAACAAATAAGGGGTCTTCCTTCTAGGGGAATAAAATCGCTTAATTGCAAAATATCCATTTACAATGAATTAAGATGATCACAAAGACCTGCCATCTCATAGCTGTTGAAAGAGGCAGTTTGTTGGTCTTTCCAACAAACTATGTGTTGCTATTCCACTCTTCATTCACAGCACATCTGCTATTAAGAGACTTTTAAAACTCATCCAGGTTGTCTGAAGCAATCCTGGCTAGCAAACACACAAAAGCAATGTGGGAACATTTGTTGTTTTCAGGTTTATAAATCTGTATCAGTGATGCCATAGTACTCTGACGACTGACTTTACTCCTTAATTTTCATTCACTGCAGTATTTCCAAGTATGCCAATGTGAGAAGCTGCTAATCAGGGTCCACAAAGGCCAAAATATTTTGAGTATATACATGTGTGTGCCTGTGCCTTGTGGCCTAAAAGCCATATTCTTTAATGTTATATGTTACTGGAAACTTTGCGTATTTTTTAATATTAGGAGAAGAAAAGCTGGCATTTTCCAAACGTGACTAAAACTGAACAAAATGCACTTTTTGGACTCTTCTCCTAGACATAATTTCATCACAGCACTCTCAGCATGTACTTTGTTGTTCATTTACTTGCAAGACTGGCAGTACTGGCTAAAGGCTTCTGCTGTGCTCTAGCTTAGTCTAACAGCCATCCGCCCAGCAAGGAGGAGCCTGGCAGAAAACTCTTGGTTTCTGACTTCCCTCCACTACTCCCATTAATGAAGAGACAGTCCTGCTGGGAGTGATGGCAGAACAACCCAGCAGAGACTGCTGATATCTCATCCATGAGACAGGCAGAAAAAGCAGGATAGGGAGGATGCAGGAACAGGTTGAATTTTGCTGAAGTCACATATTTGATCGCAGCCAACCCAAGTCCTCAGAGCAGATGCCATTCCCTGAAAGTGACTCCACAGCATTACTTGTAAGTATATTTTAATTGTACAGTGAATTGAGACTTATCTGGGGCAGGTAAAGCAGGCCTTAGAGCAAAGTCCTACTGCTGGATTAGTCTTGCACCAGTAAGGATTTCAGCAGGTTGGCTGATGGTTTGTCACGCTGTATTACTTTGTGTACTGCTCTATAAATTCTTCTGTGGCAGACTATGGGAGAATATGCCTGTTCTTCGTAGGCCCTTGTGTGCAAGTGCTCTCAGCTTGCCAGCACAGTAAATTAAACTGCTGGTGGAAAGACACAGATCCTACTCTAGAAGATGAACTCTTCCAGCTGTTAATGTAAGTCAGATTTTAGGACAGGGAGCAAAAGGGAAAAAAAAAAAGGAGATGAAGGGTATGAGACTTGGTGGAAGGAATTTTGGCAGTGGGTTTTGCCCTGACAAGCAGCAGGGTTCCTTGCTAAGGAGATCACGTATGCTGCATGCAGGCCTGGAGTCATGGAGACAGCTGATGAGAGTTTAGGCTTTGCCAGACAATAGCATTGTAGTACACACACCAAGAAAAACTCATCAGATATGAGTGGAAAAGTATCTTTCTGGAGAATTCCCTCATGGAGTCATTACTGAGCCTTCCCACAGCATGCTAGCACATGTGCAGACACATGGACAGAGATTCTACGAACGATGCCACTGGGTGCCCTATGCCGTAGCACATTCCAGAGTGTCCACCACAAAGTATCTCATGGACACCATAGCTCTCCAGCATTCCTGCCTCTAAGCTACTTGTTCAGCCATTCCCCAGGAGCAGACTATCAATCCTCAGTGATGTTAACTACCATCAGAACAATAGTACTTATGGGACTGTATTAGAAAAGGAGGAATGAGCAGAAGGTGAAGGAGGAATTGAGCACAGCCCAGAGTTGGGTGCCCAAATTTTGTCAAATAGCATTGATGAGAAGGAATTGTCCATTGCTCTCCATAGCTTTTAAATACACACCATTAAAAGCAACCTAGTCTGCTTTAGAAAAAGCATAACCAATTGGTCGAGGGAGTTGATCCTTCCCCTCTGCCCAGCCCTGCTGAGATATACTTGTGGTGCTAGATCTAGCTCTAGGTTTGAAAAGAGATCTCAACATACTCCAGTGGGTCCAGCAAAACAACCACAAAGATAATTAAGGAATTGAAGCCTTTTACTTAAACAAGAGGGGGGCTGAGAGTGCTGGGACTCTCCAGCCTGGAGAAAAGAAGGCTCAAGAGGGGATTTTATACAAGTGTAAAAATATTTGAAGGGGAGAATTGCCAGTAAAGAAGATAAAAACAGACCCTAAGTAGTGCCCATTTATGGGACAAGAGGAGGTGGGCATGAGCTGAAATATAAAGACCACTTAAATGTAAAATAAAACTTTTTTTTTGTCCTGTAAGGATGATCAAACACTGGAAGAGGTATTCTGGAGGGTCTGTGGAATCCTCATCCTTGGAGATATTCAAAGCCAAGCTGATATGGCAATGAGCAGCCTGCTGTGTTTGACCCTGCTGAGTGTAGCAAGGTCAGACTGGATGACATCCTAAGGTATTTTGCTTCTGCAGCTCTTCTGTGACATTCTGTCCTTTGAAAAAAGGACAATGGTGCTAAGCCAGCTTGTCTTTCCAAAAGGCTGTTGGAGTGCTGTTGGAGTACAAGCAAAATTCTATAAGTGTACAAGATTTTTCTTCATCACCTCTTGAAACAGCAGTCAAAGGAAGTTGGTGTCCTATACTTGGATTTTAGCAAGACACACAACAGCTTGGCTATTTTTACCAACTATCCTTCAACTCTAAAGCCAGCGTGCTTTATAGCCAATGATGTTAGCAAACCTGTGCTAAGGAAAAAGAAACAATTGCAGAATATTTCCAGTCTCAGGCCAGAGGCAGGATGTCCAAGACTGAATCTGTCTGAAAAGTAATTTCCTTCTGATGTAAAATACATTCTCTTTTTAATTCTTCCTCCTGCAAATTCCATTGCTTTCTTATTTACTAAATGGGGCTAAATATCAGCCAACAGAAAGTGTCCAACGTGTCCCACGGTAAGTATCAACTTATACCCATTATAGAAAGCTTTATGCAGGCCTGTAGAAAATAAATGGCTCGTAAATGAACATTTTCTAGAAATAAAATAATTCTCTTAGCAATGTCTTAACATTTTCTAGGAAGGGAAAAACAACAAATCCATGTCTATATCATCTCCACTGAAACTGTGCAAAAGGCTCTTCTACAGTAGAGGTTGCTCTCTCTCCTTGCTCCTTTCTTATACTTTCATATCTACCTATAGCATGGTTATTTCCCCAAAGAAATTGCTGGTAAATGACTGGTAAATGTAAAGTGTCAGTTCCCTCACATGGTGTCTTAGCTGACACTTCAGTTGTGGGTGCCCCTACACTCACAGAGCAGAATAAGGTTGGTTCAGGAGTGTTCCTTACATAAGGGAATCAGGAATATCTGTCCTTTTATTCTTTCTCTGCTCTCACAAGTAGATGATCCATCCCAAAAGATCCAACTGCAGGTCTGCCAGCCACACTGCATCAATAGAGGGCTTGCCTGGCCCTGTAATGGTTTCAGGTTGGCTTAAGCACAGCCCAGCAATTCCTGGTAAGATCCTTCTCCTTAAGCTATTTTGCTCTGCAAGCTGCTGGCATTGTGCTTATGTTATGCCCAAGGATGGCACCACAGCCTAAAAACGAAGGTAAAACTGAAGAGCCCTGTGCTAACCAGAAGGTACCTGCCCCTTGTGAGGCCAGAGCGCCCATTTGGCTTCAAAGACATTTGACACAAGGGAATCTGACAAGCCTCCAGGTCTCCCGTAGGACTGAAAGTTGTGGTAATCACAGGGTCTGCACTACTCTTTGTGTAGGCAGCAAAGAAGGAAGATACAAATGTAAATGAGGATGTCTTCTGCGACAAAGGAGACTAACAACATCCAACGTCTGGCTTGTACAAGTGATTATTAGCAGTTTTTTGTGCATTTCCAAATGCAGAATAGTTGTTATTCACACAAATTAATGACAATAAGGTTTACTGCTTATTATTTATGTCATTCATTTCTAATAAAAACTACAGAACAGAGGATATAGGGAAATATTATAAGAATGTTGCAAGATTACCAGAAAATCAGATGAACATTTCTCATACAGAAATATAGAATAATAACAACTATAATATGTTTGAAAAGCCCCAGGTAGTGTGCAAACAATAAAATGCTACAAAAGTAATAAATCCACAAGGTTATTAGTACAAGAACAATGATGCAAATGGTTTCAAGTCTCATTTGGCTTTGAGCATTTCCTTCTAGGTCACTGATTTGAATAAGAGGTAGGCAAACACTGCAGAAGATTTTGTGTAAATATTTGTTTAATGTTTTTAATGAATTCACTTAGCTTGTGTTTATTTTCCACTAATATTGTAGTACAGTGGTTCCCAACCTGCTGCATATTATAGAAAGCCTGATGCCATAAAGGGGGAAGATGGATCAACTAGGCCATACACCCTTGTCACAGTGAATTTGTTTTGTGGCAAGTTCATGAAAATTATTCATTTTAAACAAATATTAGCAAACTAGTCAAAGAAATCCAATTGTGTATTTGTTCACGTGAGAATGGTACCATATGCTTTGGATATAGGAATAGGATACATTTATTCTGTCCAGGAACAAGTTTGTACAATGAATCATCACTAAGCCTGGAAATTAGTATTTCAACTTCAAATAGTCAGAAAAAGAATGTGATTCACAGATATCTGCTTTTACTGAGAATTATTTGAAATAAATATAGGAACACTGATATTTTTACAAACTATTAGTAAAACCAGAAAGTCATAAAATATGTTTAACAGCTGATGCACAATTGCTAACCAGACATTATATTACTTTTTAATTATTACTTTAATACACTGTGTTCAAAAATGGATCCTAATATGCATCGCCTGATGGCAATTTACAGACATCTATGGAAAGAGTTTAGCTCAGCTTCTACAGGAATAGTCTCACAAAAGCAGCACTGCAAACGCAATCTGCACTGCCTGGCAATGTAGCAAGGAAGCCATGGGGAGGCTTAACAAACCTCACTTAAATGTTTACTCCCTCCACTCTTTCACACGGCAGTTGGATAACAAACTGCTGAAGCATCAGTGTAAGTAGGACTTAGGAAGGCAGGGAACATGAGTAGTGCTGTTCTAGCAGAGTGGCAATACACCTCCTTTAAATTTATTATGTTGCTCATAGAGGCTGTTACCAGGCTAAGGAATAATAAATTCTTCCCTTTTCCTAAGACAGCACCATTTAATTCAGTTTCAGGTTTAGCAATGTCCAAGTTCATTACCCAGCTTCAGCCCACCACCTGTCCCGTGGATTCTTGCCCAACAAATTTCCTTTTGGAATTTCATCTTTTCACCATCCAGTGTGGTTAAGTTTTTGCTGGGAAGTGGATGTTTCCAAGGCTGGAAAGAAAATGGTAGTGAAGCTCCTGCTAAAATAAATCTTGCTGAAGCCAAGGATACTGGAAAATGAACTACTAATATCTAACCTACTATGCTGGCCACAATCCTGGGTAAAAGAGCTACAGGAATATCCAGAAAGCAATAACCTAGATGATACAATTCTAATCAGGATTTTGGATGACTCACCCTTCCCATAATCACATGCAATTTATTAACCACAGTGGCTAAAGAAAGCCTTTTGTTTCTGTGTTGTTATAAGAACTGCTGTGGTTATAAGCATGTATTTTAAAAGGCCATTAGTTGCTGCTAAAACACTGATTTCTCAAATACAGGAATGCATCTCTCAGTTTATGAAACTATAAGACTTTCCCAATTTTAAATAATATTTTTACAGTTTTATAAGTAATCTGATGATTGCCAAGAAAAGGTAGTTCAGTCTATTTGCAGACTAGCAATTCAGAAACAGATGACAGTATAAGGAACTAAGTGTAGTATCCGTATCATGACAAACCTACCACTCTACAAAAAATCTTGCGTCTTGTAAATTATGTCCATCAAAAAAATTGCTGGACTTTACTTCATTCTGATGTAAATTCATGTAGAAATCATACACGGTTAAAAATCAGTAAGATTTTGCTGAGGCATGGCACTATGGAATTGATAAACAGCTTGAGGTGTATTTGGGCTGTTAACTAGGATGCACACGTGCATAGCTGCATAAAGACAACATTGAAGTACATCAGGCTGCAAACTGGGAAATGCCAAAGTCAAGTCAATCTTGCAAATTCCAGGTTCAAATTTTCTGCCAGATGAGCAGGTGAAACACCAGATGACTACAGCATTTCAGATATTCCATTCTCTGGAAGGTAAGTATGTGTGTATATATATATATATATACATATAAATGCATACATTAGTTCTAGCTGGGAAAAAATGAAATTCCACTTTGAATGAAAGATGTTGTATTTACTTCCAAACCTCAAGGGCTGTGAAGGAAAGAATGTTACAACACCACAGACCCTTCCAGACAGCCCTTTCCTCCTCTGTCCCCCACCAATTCCTACCCAGATGTTAGAGTCCTACCATCCTGCAGGAGAGAGCAGTCTTTCCTACTCTCTCTCTGTCTTTGTGATGGTTTTCCCACACTCTGCCTTCAGTTCTCAGTTCCACCCCTCTGGGACTTGGCCAAGACAATTGTCTGGTCTTCAGACATCCCAGTCTCACGGTTCTTGCTCACCATGTTGCTTTTCTTTCTTTTTAACGTCCCATGTTTGATACAATTTTTCCAACATACAAGTCTTATCCGTTTCAGTCCTAGCTCTACTCTTCTTCCTCTCAAATTTTATGGTCTCTTTTGCCTTCTCCTCTCCCCACTTTCCTTCTTTGAATACTTTTCATATGACACACTGCAAGACCCTCTCAGATCTGCACCTCCTATCAGACATATTTAGCCTCTGGCTAAATGTCCATTTCTCTTCCCAGGAAACCAAAATCCCACAGATCCAAATTGTTGTTGCTCTTGCTAGACCTTTTCCTTGCCCCACCTCCCAGCTTCATCCCATTTCAGCATTTTTAGCACATTGTAGCACTATGGTCTCAAGATAAATGCCAGACACCCACAGCTACCATTGGATTGTAATTAATGTTGGGAAGACTTCAACAGAACTAATTTGCAGTAAGTCCCCAGAAAAGCCTGTTTCATTTATACCCACTAAATTTCTAAAGACATATTGAGTTTCAGGATAGCCTTACATGGAAGTGAGGAAAGGCAGATTAACTCAAAATTCTGCTCCATACCATAACAATTGTTTAAAGCAGGCAACACAACAGATTTTACCCTAACCCTGTTCTAGGAAATGCCTGAGCATTCTATTAGAACAATAATCATAAGAAGAGATAATAGATTTTTGGATCCACTGAACATGACCTTTCAAGCCACAAAGTAAAAATTTGAAAATTTACTTACAATAAAATGACTGTTTTGCCACGAGGAGTGTTTGGCTTACCAGCTTGGACACTGGTCATTTTGTGTTTGCAACTATGGAGTTTTAAAACTTATTTTTCATTCTTTGCTTGATTTGTTTTGCCTGTATTTCTTTTTATTATATATCACAGTACTACTGGCATGATGGTAGCATGTTTAAATGCTCCTCATATTTCAGTGTTCTTGACAAGCCCATCATTCTTCAACTTGTAGGACATTTTCTGGGCCCTCAGAATCATGAGGAATGAGGCCACTGCCTGCTCTCAGGACCACAGTTTCTGCTGAGGCTCAAATACAGCAGAAAACAGATAGTCTTACTGCCATCAAAGAATACACTATCTGCTACTGACACTGAAGATTCTTACTTATGCATTAATTAGGTTGGTATTGGTGCTCTTCAAGAGTCATTCTTGGATTCCAGAACTTTTTACAACAGATACATGCTACTGCACATGGTACATGCATAGTCTGTAAATCCATAGATTATGTTTCCTCTGCTTTGCCAAAGACAGATAATTATACATTTCCCCACCAAGATGATGAAACTGTAATTCTAGTGACTGATAGAAAGAACTGTCTGAATTTTAGGAGAAAAATGCAGATTTGTTGAGGGTGAACAAGAATTTTGTGTAGACATGCTGTTTGATTAAGGAGCTGACTATGATATCAATTATCAGCTATGACTGACTCAATTCTACCATTTCAGATATAATCACCAGCAGCCAGAGCTGGCAGCTGTGGTGCATTCCTTTGCAGCAATATAGCTGTGTATAAAATAATGATATTTTGGATTACCCAAGCAGCTGGACTGCAACTCATAACTGGAACTGAAGAAAGTAATACACATTTAATTTAGAGCAAATCTGGCATTTCAAAGTACACAAAGGCCTCAGTTTCAGCAGAGGTAACCAACATCTTGTTCCAGTATCATTTCTTTTCCTCCTAAAGAAGTAAGTTCTGAAGTTCTGAAGAATAGGTCATAACAACTTTATCAAATGTGCATGGGACTTTGCAGCCAGTCTTGCTGGAAAAGCAATGAGGCAGATATTCAATCACCATAAGCAAAGCTTTCTTATGAGAAATTCTGTTTCCCAATCTCTGTTTATTCACACACCATGGCCAAATGATGTCTTCAAGTTAAGATACTTCTAGATAGAATTGATTAGTCCAGTGCTTGGCAGCTGTGGCTACATGGATCAATTTTCTTCTTTTTTAATTTTTCTTTTTCCTTTTTTTTGACATATGGAAATGTTAAACATTGGAAATATTTTGGGTTAGCCTCAACTGAAACATTAAATATGTGGTGAATTCATTAGGTCATTTGAAAAGGATTTTATTTTTAATGGAGTATTTGGCCTGCTATAGGATATAATAATCTTAACAAAGCATTGTTGCAAAATGTTAATTTCAGAATGTCATAATCAAGTTAAATGATAAATCCAAGAAGCTCCTGGAGATGTCTGCCTACATCAGTTGTACGTAACAGGCACAGTAACATTGTAGAAAAAGGTCTCAAATCCATTTGCAGCTGTTTGGATTCAGCATTCCTGGTGCAAAGGCAGTGCAGCCAGCTTTTCCTCCGGTCATTTGACTGCAGCACCTTTGGTGGGTGAGGAATGAAGCTAGGCCACAGACATAGCTGCTTTCTTTTACCAGAGACCAAAGCAGCTGCAGCCTCAGAGCAGTGGAACCACGGGAGAGCAGATCTGTCGCATCATTATTTAAGTCCCAGGAAGAATGGCAAAAGTGGCAAGAGTAAAATGTCCTAAAGAGAGAGAGGAAGAGCAACTTGCTTCCGAATATCAGCTGAACATCGGCAAGAAGCCAATGCTGTCATACCACATGGAGCGTTCCCAAGGACGACATGGGATGACAGTTCTGTGTCTACAGCCCATCCATCCTGGCAGCACACAGGCATCTGTGCATTCCATGCACAGGAATTTTTGTAGCAGCAGTTATAAGGGGGATTAAATAGGTGTCTGATTCTGAGGTACATAGGAAGGACATCAAAAAGTATAATGACATAAAGTTAAGAGGGCAGCAATGTAAAAGGAATGAGAAAAGAATAGGGAAAATACTACAAAGCTTTTCAGGTCCTCTTTGCCTCTGAACTTAAGGAAATTACTCTAACGTGGGATCAATGTCTGACAATGAAAATAAGAAAAGAAACAAAAATCGCTTACTCTGGGCAACATCCATGGATATCCAGATAAAAACTCAGCATTTCCACTGTCTTGTATGCTTCAGATATTTTCACAGAGGCAAAGATATGCCACGAGTTTTCATCTGTGCTTTTCCTATTGTATTTCAGCATCATTAGAAAGTGAATTAAGCTCAAATGGAATTTAAGGCAAAGGGAATTTGTCTAGACAGGATTTAACTACATCTATTAACTCAATGGGACTTTCAGATAGCAAAATAAGAGTTTGAAAGCTCCGACTAAGAAGCAAGAATGACACTTTTATTTGGGTTCATAACTTTTCTATTTCAATAAACACTGAACAGACAGAACACCTTTGGAAGAGAATACTGTTATAGATGGACAATGAGATGATTGGCTCTCGTGATTAAGGGATAACTATTGTGTGACTGTCAAGAAAAGCTTTAGTGAGGTATAGTTATGTTGTTGTAGTTTAGATGTCCTCTGTTCTCCCCACAGTTCCCTTTCCCCCCTGTATTGTTACCATCAGACAGCCGGGGTTGTCTAGGACAGGTAAAAGAAGGTGTGCACATGTGGCCCTCGCATGGGGCAGCTGGGAATGGAAAAGCTTGCTGCTTAGGGAGTGCAGCATGGCAACACCTGATCTCCAGTCAAGTTACAGGAAAGCAGTCTCCACTGATAAATGGCAAACAAGATCTGACTGACAGACTTTGGGAGGGGCCAGGGCTGGCTGATGCATCCCCCAGGGGTATAAAAGACTGAGCATTCATCTTGAAAATGAACTGGCCACATGGTACTCATGAGGGGCAGTTCCCAGAGCTGTGAATTTTTCCTCATGTAGTCATTTTGTTGTATTTTTGTTAAGGTTTAATAAACCTTTTCAAATTTTCAAAGTGAGCAGTTGTTTCTCACAATACTTAGACTAGTCAGAAAAAAAAAAGATTGTTTTCTAATAATTAAAAATTTTATTCTTATTTACATGTTTATAATTTTTTGGCCCCAAATCCCTACACATTTTATTTTCAGACAAGTGGAAGAACTTCTGAAAATGTACCAGATTTGTTCAATCACCTACTTCAGGCTCTGAAGGGAATGAAACAGCTGCAAGAAGACAAGCGACTTTTTCCTTTCCTCTCTAAAGCAAGTTCATGAAGTAGGTTTTTCACTGGATTTATCTGGAGCTGGATCTTGATATGGCCTAATGGGATGAGTACACTCTCTACATCCCAGATGGAAAGCATAGCATAGAACAGAGGACACACTGTAATGTAGCAGAATACATTTTCAATGTATCTCTACACGCCTTGTGGTTTAGGAAAGACGAAGAAGAGAAGCCTCTGCCAAAATGCCCCTGGAAGCACCAGTTCTTTGGATCTTTTTGCTACAACTGCAGGGAGAGGGGTTGCACAGAAACACATCTCTGCAAATCAGGATCACAAGGCTGACTTCTCCACTCACTATCACTTTTTGGATCTTGTCATCAGGACCTGATTGCTGGCCATGCTTTGTTCATGTAGCTGTGATCATTTCCTTTCTTAAAATAGTGCTTCAAACTGAGTCTACACACCTCTTATGAGTGACTCCACAGATTCATTTAGCATCTGCTGTTGGCTTTCCTTCTCTCTGCTGCCCCAAGTAGCTCAAGTTGTGCTAAATCTTGTAAATCCGTTCTCTCTTTGTTATGCTTAATTACATAGCTGTCAATCTTAAAGCACACAAAAGAGGGAAATTTGAAAACATTTTGGAATTTGTATTATACTGTTGAATTAACTGGTTTTTTTCCTACTGTATGGGAGAGACAGATTTAAATGAACTTTTCACAGACAAAAAGATGGGTGAGTCTTTAAGAAGAAAGAAAAGAATTGGCAGGTGCATAATTATTTTACTGCTTCTACTTTTGTTACTTTCCTTCCTTATTGTCAGTCTTCACCTTCTCCCCAATCCAGTTAAAATAATAATAATAATAACAATAACAGTAATAATAATAATAATAATGATTCTTCAACACTCTTCTTTCTATGCTAACTTTGTGGAAAGAACATCCACACACATATACAAAGAGATGCTTTCTCTGAACAAAGTTATCTTCTGCTAACCACAGATCTCTGGACACTCGCACAGGAGTTGAGGACTCTGCCACATGACTGAGCTATATCTCAGTTACAGCAGTTTAACCAAGTTTGGTCAGTCAATAGACCTGGTAAAGTTGCCTAGCCCATACAGTTAATCTGCCTCTGTTGCAAGGTAAAATGCATCAGTTTAAGTCATCATGACACACAGGACCCATTGTGACAGTCCTTATGACAAATGGTAACTGTTTATTTCACAGTAACTTGAGACATTTGCTCCAGCAAATCAAGGGGAAAGAAACTGTCAGAAATGCAACAACTGATCAGAAAAGAATAGTCTGCTGTTACTGCCAGTGAAGAGACAGACAACTGAAGAAAAGAAAAATCTTATTTAGCTTGTGCTGCTGAAATCAGACCTGTGCAATATCTGCTTGCTTGGAGGCTTGGCTATGACCATGAAGAATACAGTCTGACAGAGATAGAACACATGAATAGCAAGGTACATAGCAGGACCACAAAGAGACTAAACTAAAGCCAGTCATGCCATTGGATCAACATTGCTGCTGCTCAGTGTGCGATGCCCACAATAAGCAGTGTCATGTGGCTTTGAAAACAGAGGGAATACAACAGGACAGAGGGGCAGTATGGAGCCCTGAGGCATCAGTGATTGTGGAAAAAGCAGCAAAATGAGCAAACTCCATTTGTAACATTTAGGTTAACATTTCCAATGTGTAAGATCTGACCCATGCAGAGACAAATCTCTTATAAGAACGTATTTCCTAAACTCACTCAGAAAATAATTTATGGGAATAGTTTTAATCCCTTTAGACATAAGTTTTCATTTTGTGAATGCCAGTGATATGAGGCACCTTAACATCTAATCATGTTTTCAAATGTACTGTGCTTTAGGCATACTGAAGATACAGCACTTTGTGTTGAATTAATAAAATGTGCAGGAGGAAAGGTTCAAGTGGAAACCTTAACCTGTTGGATGAAAGCTACTGTCTTGTGGTCTTAGTTTTGCCAGTTTTCCCTTTCCCCCAAACTCATCTGTATATATGAGGAGAACTGAGCATAAAACAGGAGTTCTCAGACCTTATGACCTTCACAATGATGTTGTGAGGTCTGAGAGCCCAAAAACCAGGCCTTCATTTGGGAAAACATTTAATGTGGTGGTTTGATGTTTCCTCCTTTCTCTACTCCTGGGACAGGCTTTAAGCTGCATTTTAATTTTCAAAAGGTTAAACTCCTTTCTGACAGCTGCTAATGTCTTCTTCAAGGAACTCCTTGAAAGCTTATTCTTAGGACATTGATTTGTTTCTATTAAAACATTACAAGCTTGTGTTTGTTATGAAATAGGTAGTCTGTTTAAAACTATCCCCACTCTTGGGAGTGGTTGTAAATAAAACATAATTCTTGCAAGGGAGCTGAAATCTTGCATGGAGCCTTTCCAGATGATAAAAACAACATTTCTAGGACATGAAGGACAAAGATGACTTACAAGAAGTACATACAGCCCCGAGAGTGACTCAGAGAAGGCAGAACCAGGGCCCAGAAGGAGAGAGCACTTGCAGTATGTTGTACTTTGTGCCTCAATCATGAAGAGACAACATCTTCCCAGGTTTTATACACCACTTCTCCAGCTATTCTGGCCTCCTTCAAGCAGACCAGAACTGACATGCAACCCCTCCTGGCCAAAGTGCCTAACCCAAACATTGATTCTGGAAGTTATTCTGTCCACGAATTGATAACAGCAACATCATTATGGTTACCCACTGCTTTCTGTTTGCAAGTTTATATCTGCAATGATCTCTCAAGTTCAGTCTGAAGCCTATCCTCCAGATGTCCCCAGGCACTCTGAAACCACTGCAACTTAGGCAATAATAAAGCTCCCTTTTCTCCTCTTGCAGGATGCTATATTCCCCACAACAGCAGTTTCATTCATCCACAAAGCATCCCTTCTCCAATAAAATCCCGGCAATTTTGGAGCATGATACTGAGCCACTCACCATGTGCCTGGAGAAGGACATGACTCACCCTCCCTTGCAGCACACTGAAATGGGCAGCTGTCATGGGACAACTGAACTCCTTACCCAAGTCTGCCACCAGGCATTTTTGTACCTCAGAGAGTTCCACAGGATTGTTCAAAAAGAGCTGTTTAGTTGAGGTTTGCCTGATCCAGTTTAGGACTTTTGTAAGACACTGGGCGGTGCACTGGTGTCCTGCTATAGTTAACTTGTCAGACAGAAACCACACTAGAGTCCTGGCTTTGCTCAGTTGCCTAAATTAATATAGATATACATATGCATATTTAATATAGCACAGAATGTATATAAAGTATATACACATACTATATGTATGTATCACCTTTCCATAGAGTTTACTGTTACAGACACATGGTTCTTCTGTATCTCAGACAGATCAAGAGGGATTTTTTACCCTCAAGGAAGGGGAATGTGTGTGTATCTAATGACATTGCTGTTGTCCACTTCGCTGAGTTATTACTTTTATCTCTCAGCTCACAGAAGTGTACTAACTAACAAAAAACCACAGAATTTAGAAAAGAGGGGTGAGTAGTCCACTCATCTATATTGGAAATAAAATCCCTGCCTACTAAATCATAATGAGTGTACGGATCCATTGCCAAAAGAGAGAAAAAATTCAGATTTATGCTGCTTTGTTTTCTCCTAGTGGAAATATTGAGCTGATTGAAAGTGAACTTCTAAAAATAAATTTGAGCAAATCCCACCACTATTGTTACAGACAGACTCCAACTTCTGTAAAGAAACTGTTGGCTTTTCAGTCCCCCATATTTCATGATCTTTCTCCCAGTGGGTGGGAAACACTGTGCTTACAGTAATGCCTCCCATGCTACAGCAAATCTGCCAGCTGTCTCAATGTATGCAAATGGAATTATGTGCTGAAGCTTACACTGCCCTTTCTGGGGGGCTGCTCTTTGGCTGTGAATGGCCTTTGACTTCTCCTGACACAGCAGGCAGAAAGCCTTGCAAATTTGCCAGCAGCTCTACCCAGTCACTTTTAATCAGAGAATACACAGACCTACAAAAATCTTACTCCTACCTGAAACTTGTGTATCATTACACCTTTGCAGTGCAGATGGGGCTATGATATGGGGGAACTCACCTTGCTTAAGGTAAATTTATCATTCAGCAGCCCTTTGCCATGGAAATAAGGTTTACTCTCATATTAGTTACTGAGGTAGATTGGAGGCACAACTCTTGGACATCACTAGCCAAGGACCAACCTAAGTATGGCAAAGCTGGTTGTTGAATGAAGCTATCCTGTGTCCCTCCTGTACTTATGTTAAGCCATGCTGCCCAGGAAAGTTAAATTTACTTATTTCCTTCTGAAGTCTTTCTTACTGTTTATCAATTCCATCCAGTGAACACAGTAGGTGTTCACTGCATTTTACTTGTCCTTATGAATACCAGCCACAGCTCTGACAAAAAATAGCTTTTTCCAAGTGAAAACCAAGTGCAGGAAAAGAAACTTCTAGGAAGCTTTAAGAAGTATTACTGCCCAGGTTAAAAAGGCATCTTCAGTTTATAGATTTACCACTCTCATGCCCTTCTGAAAAAAAAAAAAGGATTTGTTTGTTTATAAACAACACATTAGGCACAATATTAATATACTTACAAGATTAGGCATGCAGAAAATAGCTTCAAAATTAGATTTGTCAATAAATACTTGGAGAACAAGAACAGCTTTTTGACGATAAGTTGTGCTGGTGGATGTTAGTCACATTTCTATCCAGAGATGAAGGATAATGAAGGTCATTGTTGTATACATTGATTCAAAATGAAGGGCTTTGTTGAAGTTACAACCTGCAATGATATTGAAGGTGAGCCTTCAAGCAATCTCTCCTGGAGCCCAAGGGCACAGCTGTCAACCAACAATGTGGTGCTCTTGCCACCACGGCCCCTACTGAGGGTAGGCCAAGCTCTTGAGGAAAGACACACCATGCTACCATTTCTGGCTACATTTCAGGGTGTGTGGAAGCCCTCTTTCTAAACCCCAAGTAAAGTGAAAAAGAAAACAACCTCTCACCTGCAGCGGCTATGACAGGAGTCAAGGAAGATTGTGCAAAGCCAGCTCCCTCAAAGCTGCCCACCAGGGCACCCTGGAGGAGGCCTCACCTTGCTCTCATTTCAGTGTGCAACCAAAGAGCACAGATAATGCAACTGTTCAGCATTTACATTCAAGTCACTCTCTTTTACAACATCCAGAATGTTTTGCCACTGTCTTTGGTGGTGCTGAGTTCCACCTTCATGGCCCTAAACTAGATTCTGTGAGTGTTAGGGTGTTCATTAAGTAGGATCATGTATTGGTGCTTTTGGACAGGCCCTCTAACAGTTGCCGTGGATGTAAATCCAAGAGCACACGTCCTGTGATAGGTCCATAGGCAGACAATGCATGCATTTAAAACCAAACAAAACCCGCACAGGCTTGAGAAACACTCCTTTGAGAGTCTTTCTGCCCTGTACCTCTTGATAAAGATCTCTTTTTTTCCCCCCGCCATTGACTAGCAGTGACCTTTGCAATATTTGTCAGACCTTAGAATCAGATGTTAAAAAATATGCACTAAAATTGTCAAAAATGTTTGCACTTGCAGCAGCATTGTCCATTCCCTAAGCATGAGTCTGATTAACAGATGGGATTGCTCTGCTGGCACTAACATGCACTGCCTGTGCTTTTACCTCCTTCAGGCTATAAAACTATGATCTTCACACCCCAGCTTTCTGTGCAAGTCTGAAGAGTTCCATTTTTCAAAATAGGCCTGTAACTTTTAAATATTTGCTTTTGACTTAAAGCTAAATAAATCAAGTCATAAAGCAAGTAAAATGCAACACTTTGCCTCTCTTGTGTCAACAGAGCACATGAGAGCTAAAAGGCCTATGCTCAGAGAGGAGGGTGATGTTTTAGTTCTTTTCCCCCAGTGACAGAGAAATGGCTCTTTGTGTATTCTGTCAGGAAAGTCTACCCAAGTCACACCTCATTTAAAGTGATCTGGATTATGAAACTCAAATTGGCTGCCAAGGGAAGTGCAAAATCTAGGATAATAAGTGAAGTCCTCAGAGCTCCTGGGGAAAGCATCAAGTATTTGGAAAATAAACAAAACACAAAAGATAGAGATTCACTCTAGACCCATGAGGAGGAATTACCAGAGACCTTTTTTCTACAGGGTTTGTCCTTGGCATCAGCCATAGACACCTGATAGAAATTTTGCAAGCCTTTCAGAAAACACGGAGGACCATGATGCTTAAAATGAGGGTTGCCTCACCTAATGCTTGTCCTCCAGTGCCATGATTTAGCACACATACAGCTACAGCAGTTGACGCCTGCAAGCAACCAAAATGCAGATTTAACTCAGTGCAAGTCAGGTCCCTGATAGTCAAATTTGGAAGGAAATATCTATCACTTATTGAGGCAATTATTTTCATGTAAGACAAAGTCCTGAAGGGTTCACACAGTCCTTTCTCAGATAAATGTCTATCCTGAAATCACTAGAAATTTTAAGCAAAATTATTTGACTTTTCAAATGCAGGTAGCATGAAATAAACCACCTCTTCAAGGCCTCATGAAATACTTTTGCCTTCAATGAGTTCTGATTTTGTTTCCATCTAATTCACAAATCCTGATATTTTTCATGTGTTGTTTTTTAGAGGACTAACAGATCTTGCCATTAGTGGGAAGGAGTTTAATTTAAAGCAATATAAACAGTGCTTCACAGCTGAACTAAAAGAAGTGGCAATTAAAATGCATCTGCTATGATGGAATGCATTTTAATAAAGATCTTCAGAATGACATTAGAAGTCATGCATAAAGTTTTATTCCTTATGCATGGAGTAACATCAGAAATAATAAAAAGTCTTGGCAAAAATAGGAAACATGACATTTGTAAGCCTGATGGAACTATGGCATTGCAAAAATTTTATTGCAGCAACAAGAAAAATATCCCTCCTTGACAGCCTGGTTTTTCATTTGAATTAATTTAGTCTAAAATTGTTTTTTCTTCTGTTAAAGGTCATTCTTTTGTAAAGTGATTTTTATAATTGTTGTCATTCTAGATCATTTATGTCAAGTTTTGGCTAGATTAATCTTGAGAGCATCACTCTAATGGATGATTAGCTAATAGACTCATATAACCATTCAGGCACAATACTCAATCAGAGGACTGTCTACATCACAAAATAAAAATTAGGCAGAACTTCCCACCTTTAGGTGTGCAGCTTTCTGTACTGATCTTTACTCCAAGGTCTTTGAATGAGTGCTGTCACCCTACTGAATCATTCTGTCCATAAATTATTCTCCACAGATTTTTTTTACTTTGGCTGTGTGTATCAGAAACAAGGCATTCTTTGAATTGTTCTGGGAAGAAGGCAAGGACAAATGTTTCCACAAGGTTGAAATGGTCAGCTGGTCCTCAGAGTTGATTTCCTGTTTAAGTATTTAACCCACAACATAACAAATAGGAACTCCAGGAAGGTACATCAAAAAGCCAAACAAAATTAAATCAGCATACTCTGCTTGGCAGCTCTCTTCCTGACCTGTGTGCATTTGGCCGAGTCTACTAAGTACAGTAGCTGAGTGTTCAGTATGAGATGTGAAATCATGGTATGACAAAATTCTCCCTGGGTCTGAGAATGGAAGTTGCCACAATCCTACTCTCATTTATGCTATCAGCTCACTGGGATGTCCAGAGAACCATTCAGTCTTTCTGGAGCTCAATCTCTGATGCCATTTTTGCAGCATGACTGTGTCTGGGCCCAAAGTTATCTGTGCTAAGCCCTCAAAATCTCAGTTTCTGCAAGGTTTCATATCCCCTCTGAAGATTTAATCCCCTGCTCATAATTGGTCACTACCTGATAATCTGTCCACTGTTTCAATTGCATTGCAGATGTGCATCCAAGGCAAATACAGTGGGAGGTATCTTCAAAATTAGCATTTCTCTTTCATATATAAAACTTGGAAATTAAAACTGCTCCACTTTGAAATCAAGTAAAAAGTGGCAAAACATCTCTGTGCAGTTTAGAGACAAAGTCATTGGAGCCAAGTAACTGGGTTTTTGTGGCAAGGTTTTGGTAGCAGGAGGAGTGCTACAGGGGTGGCTTCTGTGAGAAGCCACTGGAAGTTCCTCTTGCAACTCTGTGTGGAACTCACACTGGAGCAGTCTGTTCCAGAGAGACTGTGCCCTGTAGAAGGGATACACACTGGAGTAGTTCATGAAGAACTGCAGCCTGTTGCAGAAGTTTTGGTAGGATTGTTTCCTGTTGGAGGGACCCCATGCTGGAGCAAGGGAGGAATGTGAGGAGTCCTGCCCTGAAGAGAGTGAGCAGCACAGATGATGTGATGAACTAGCTGCCAGAGGAGGTAGAAAATTTGGGAGTGAAGCTGTGCTTGGAAAGAAGCAAGGCGTGCAGGAAAAGCCTTTTCAGATTTGGTTTTAGTTACCTTAATCCTACTCTGATTTGATTGTTATTAAATTAAATTAATTTTCCCCAGGTCACGTATTCTTTGCCTATGACAGTAATTGGTGAGGGATCTCCCCCTGACCTTATTTTGACCCACAAGCTTTTAATTTTATTTCTTCTCCCCTGCCCAGTGAAGAGGGGACTGACAATGTGGTGATGGTGGGCACCTGCTGTCCAGCCAGGATCAGCCCACTACAAACAGAAAGATTGAAAATAACATGCCGTGGTTCTCTGAGTATTAGGGTAGTAATTTCTGGCAACATATGGACTCCTTGTGGTGGCCATTAGTACAATATTTCTTATTTGTACTCCATGCCCTTACAGAGTGGATCAAGTGCTAGCTGAAGCAGTTCCATGTTTAAAAAAACCCAAAACATTGTACAAGGACACTGATGACCCCCTTTTGAGATTTTTACCATCAAACTGCACTGGCCACTGGATTAATCCTTAAGCAAGTTAAGAGCTCAGTTCAGCAATGACTTGAGCTGTAAATCAGCACATAATCTCACTGAAGTGAGGAACACCATTTTGTGCTCATGGCTACGCACTAAGCCAGGCACTTGATTCCACCCCTATCAGAGTACACACTGACATGCCTGGCTTTATGTGCTGGGTCCAGCCTTCTCATCAGCAACACTCCATTGTCAATCAATGCACTGTGATGCATGACTTTTTGTTAACCTTATGAAATGTCATTTTTATTTTTTCTACTTTAAATTCTGTTATTTTTTCCACTCTGCCTTCTGGTTTTTGAACATTGTAAGAGCATTTTGCACATGTTTTTTTGACTTTCCCAGTAACCACAAGGGTTCAAATCATGCTATTTTTGGTTATAGTGATGGTTAAGTGAAAACTAGGGATCCTATCCAGTTGCCCAGTTTCAAAGGCTGGGTTTTTGTGAAATAAAAAACAATAAATGCCACAAAGCCTGTGATGAGATCATGACATCTGACAATACAGGGTGTGATAGCTGTGAAAAAAGAAGGTTATTCTCTGTCACTCTTTCACACTGGAAGGAGATAAAATCCCAAAAACTTATTAGGGACTGCATATTTTGTTGCTCAATATTTCTAACACAGCTGCCACAAAATTCCCCTCTAGTTGGGGGTGGGCTGTTTCTGACCCTTGGGGCAGCCATATTTTCTCATTTATTTTTCACTTCCCTTCCTTCTAGCACCTACTTAGCCTGTTTCCCACTTATACATTAAGAAGACTGAAGAGTTATCAAAACTTCACCTTCCTGCCTGTCCATAACTGCATAAATTCATCAAACCCATAAATTCAAGTCAGCAGTGTGCACATCCTGTCTGAATGTGAAGAGCTTTCAACTTTCTGGACATGTAGATGGAGTTTTGGGGTTTTTTTCCCCCCACCTTTCTTTTTTTTTTTTTTTCCTACTGGACTGAACGATGTTGAGATGCTGCCACCTTCTGATAGACACTTGAGCTGCCAGTGGGCTGCAGAAGCACATTCGCCCATTTCGTCCAGACTTGTAAGTTGATTTATACTGATCCTCAACTGCATTGCTGCAATATATAACATGACAAGTTAAACGCAGTGCCTGCCAAAAAATCTTGATAGGCTCAGCTTTTGTGCAGAGGCACTTGAAAAGACCATTACTGCTGCCATCCAACTAAAAGTATGCTCAATATTTTTGACAGTGAATTATCTGAACAGCAGTTTATCTCAATGTTCACTTGGTCTTATAACAATTTAAAGATTAAAAAGATGGGAGATAAAAAAAAGAAATAAAAGGAAAATCTATTTTTTTCTAACTACAGAAAAGTGGAATTACTTTTTCTGTGAATTTTAGATCCATTCTGTACTTGCTCCCAAATACATTTCCGAGCACACACATATCAGTGGGCTGATAATTAACATAGGTGTAAATCACATTTACTTTTTGTCATTTGTTGTTAAGATCTTATGTCTTCAAAAATCCACCCATGTTTGTATCTTCTCAGTGATACCTTCTGTGGGATCTTCAAGGCAGAGGCTTCAAAACTGAATCAGTGAGGAATAGATCTGAGTTTCCCACCTGCCTCTCTGTAAGGCTTGTGTCCTGCTCTCTGAACCTCTTTAGAAGCCACAAAATCAATAGCTGCATGACTGCTGCAGTGATATGACGCAGAGCCCTATCTGAGGAAAGCATCATTCTCACTTACTCCTTGTTTTTTGCAGCTTTATGGTCAGGAGAGCAGAATATATTTTCCACCACTCTATTTCTGTAGACCAGAAATCACCTCTGGTTGCAATGCCAAGACTGTCCTAAGACCATTCTCAAATCTGAAAATTGATGAAAATATCCTTCTGCTTACTAATGTGATCAAGTACTTGCAACTAAGTAAATTTTTCTAGCTGAAATGTATTATTTAGGAGATAAGAATTTGAGTTAACTAAGATGCTTTGCAAACTCTTGTAAATTTCATCAAATTATTCTGGCTTCATAATTAAAATAATTGTTGTAATAATCAGAATATTTTGGACGCTTTCTAAATCTAAGTCTTTGATTTACTAATCCACAATTTTTTGCTAATCCTAGTTTTCAAAGATTGTTAAAACTTCAGAAAGTTTTTTTTTCAGTTATGCTGGAATCCTCATCTTATTTTTGTTTTCTGAAACTCCAGCTGAACCAAAAAAAGTGTTGTTTTCTACTGAGCACTCAAAAGCACTTTAGCCAGAAACTATCAGCAATTAGTGACTTCAAGGTAAAACATCCCCAAACCCAGAAAACTCCAAAGCAAGTAACATGATGAGAGCAACATCATAGTGTGCCCTCTCTGGTTGGTATGACACGGCCAAGGATAAAGTCAGGAGGTGCCACAAGCAGGATGGTGCCTGAAAACTGTGTGCTGGGGACAAGGGGCTAAAGCAGAACTGGAAGGTAGACTTCTAGGGTTCCTTAAGCTGTTGCTAAGAGGTTTGTCAAACCCAAAGAGGAGAGCAAGTCCCCTGTCATTTGGCTTAAGTTACTTAGGCAGGATCTGCACCTCTATATTTAGGGGTCCATAAATCAAAAGGAGTGGCAGATTACTGGCCTGAGCTACTTATTATGATAGATGCCAATCACTTCGATATTTAAGACAAGAAAGTTCAGCTTCATTTCTTGTTGGAAAGTGTTTCTGGTAGACAAAAAACATTTTATGTGAGTTAAACAAAGCTCACTACACCAAACTCTGTCAGAATGTCTTTATGCATTCATACATGAACATTTCACTCCTCCAGCAATTGAACACTTTTTTTCCTCTACCATAAATGTTACTCAGTGATGTTATAATTAATTTCACTACTCTACTGGATAAAACTGATCCATTCTTCAAGCCATTTGTGGTTCGTTTTCCTAAGTAGTGAGGTATTAACAGACTCATGAGCAAAACAAGACAACAAAATTTTGTGTATTGGCTGTATTTCTTTGGCCACATTAAAAATACACTAAGTGACCAAAACTCCACACTTAATGGCAGTGCAACACAGAATGATTTTCCTATATGTGAATTATCTGAGTTAGACCTCATATTCTGAATTAGACTCATATTCAAGAAAGCCTGGAGGAAATCTTTCAGCAAGAACTGAGCAGGAGACCTGACAGCAGCTACAGAGAACTAGAGAGGAAGAAGAATCCTCTGATGCATTCTAAGAGATGTTGTGTCACCTAAAATGAAGGCACCTGTTTGAGTCCAAGAGAAAAAGATTAAAGAAAATAAGTGAGGCATATTTACTTGAACTTAAAAAAAATTGATCTTATCATGGTATGAGAACTGGAAAATGTAGGAACTTCTGTATCCTGATCCAAATCACGGTGTGTTCAAAATAAAACTCAGTGATTACTGTTTCACAGATATAAGAAAAATCTTGACAGCAATGAGTAAGCATGATAAAGTAGGTCAAAATTTCTACTGCTTCTGCAGGCTATGGCAATTCCTTAGGGTCAGTGGAGAAGGAGACACCCTTTCTTTGTTGATACTAAGTCATTTCTGAATTACACTTCAATTGTACAAACTGTGTATTTTAGAAAAAAAGGTGGATATTCCACTGCAAACCAGACATTTTAGAAATATGATTTGACATGAGTCTTTCTTTTAAGACCAAACTCCTTCTTCTGCTAATAGCTGGAAGAAATTCCCACCCATGTCACTTAGTGTTATCATATCAGCTCCACCTTCCAGACCCTCAGCCATCTGGGTATTTGTGGCAGTGATACATGGTGCTGTGTCCTATAGAGCTGCTCCAAAACTAGTTTTAAAATTGTGCAAGAAATACCCCTGGGTTTTAGAGGAATGTTTTAATTAGCTACACTCAAGAGGTTCACAGTCTTTCTCTTTCTTATAAATTATTTTCTACTTTACCAGTGATCAGTCTGAGTGAGTCAGAAAGAGAGGTATCACCAGGGCTTTGTGATCATTTTGAGCTTGGATGCCAGCCAGGCTTTGACTGCCTCAGGGATGCTTTTTTGCCCATCACCCCTCAGCAAGCCTCCACAGAGGAGTTCACATCCTTCAGGGAGTTCCTTTCTTCACAATGTGGAGACACAAATATCTTCTCCTCTTCTCCTGGTAGTTCAGATCAATACCTTGTCACTTCATTCACCTGTTGCTACTTTAGCCTGGAGTGAATTTTCTGGAGTGGTTGTACTTTTTCATCCCTTTCTTTTTTTTTTTTAATTAGTATTTTTAGCTCATTCCTTCACCTTTCTTGCACAGCAGCAATTAGTTTCAGTTTAGCTCTCTCCTAGCTTCATATATCACTTCATTACAAGAGATTTCTTAGAAATCAACTTTAGCACTCTGAATAAAATCACAACCTGGACTTTGATTTCTGGAAAGTGGTGTTCTATGGGATGTCAGAGTACCACAACAATGAACTGCTGTGTGATCTGCAGCTGGCCTTTTCTCAGTGATTTGAGAAATGCTAGCTCTGTTTTCTCATTTCCCACTTGTACCCTCTTTGGGTGCTGCATTTCTGAAATGCTGGAACTATGTTGCTGAAGTGTAAACACTGTAATACCAAAATCAGCTGCTCCTCCTTCTGTAACTATCATCTAAACATCCCATTCTTGCTGTGCAAGAAGAAGTAACATTGGCAGATTTGAGGGGCATCGTTAGCGGTGCACTGCTGATAAGAACACCTTGCATATTGCAGCTAGAGGTGGGAAAGCACTGCTCCAGTGAGAGGTCCCTTCCCACAGCGATGGCTTCTGCAGGTTATTTCATAGTTATTTCAGCCCTGATGTTTTGGGTTATTTTTAATTGGGACACACTGTGCTGAGAATTCATACTTAGGAGCATTGTAAATCAAAGTTACTGGGCATGTGTGAACCTGGAGCCACCATCGCAGGTTTGTGTGCAGAGGGACATGGCCTCATGGGTAGAGCCAAAATGTGAATCAGGTTGTTTTCAGCCTCTTCTCAGAAATCAAGGTAATCAATAACCTCTTGCTCCTCACGTGCCTTTTCTGCACATGGAATGTGTCAGTCCCCTACTACACTTTAAGACAAAAGTTAAAATCATTCAAATCACTGAAGAATCGTGTGTTATGACAAGGATAGCCACAAAAGTAGGCTGGGAAGTAACATATAGATGTCAAATTTCTGACATAAAACAGATGAGAAATGCATTAGAACACATATACTCTTCAGGCCAAAATGCTGCCCATATTGCGAGGAAAGAACTTTGAAAGATAAATTGTTGCAAAGAATATTTTAAACTAAATATTTTGTTTTAGGTGTGTATGGGAAGAAAAGAGATATTTTTCTTTTTCAGGTTGAAAAAATGTTGCATTAAAATAATATAAGAAGCTTTGACAGTATTTCCTAAATCAAACATTTTAACCCTTTCATTTGTGCAAATTTTACAAAATGGAAGACTATCCTGAAACATGTGTTCTGTGTTGCAAAACTTGCTACTACCTTTTTTTATTTGCTTATGAGTGGGTTTTAACTTAATAAAACTGAGGAGATTCTACCAAATTTTAACTTGAACAAATAGAACTTTCATTTGAAAACTTGGGGGAAAAAATACTTGAAGAAACCATTCATCCATGCCTATGCAAACCTTCACTCCAGCCACACTAACAAGCAAAAGGATGCCAATATAGAAACACAGGCACTTGGCTCTAATCTGACTGAGACTAAGAGGACAAACTGTGTGTGGAGAAGACTGCCCATGAGGCATTTCTGTAGTACAGATGCCTATGCATACTAGGGTGAGCATCAGGAATCTGGGCTGCTTATTTGAACAGCAGTAAGGTAAATACAAAAGCAATAAAATAAAATACTATTAGTTTTTCACTGCTTCCCCCCCTTTCTTATTGAACTTCACTTTTCATTTTCTATTAAGGTCAACTGGGCAGGCTTTTCTGAAACTCCTATATGTTGAAATGCAAATAAAATAAAACAAGGAGGGACATGAAAAGAAACGACTGGTCCTAATGAGTGTAAGTTTATACTTTGTACTGCAGAGCCAACAGGAACATCCCACAGGCAGGGTCAGGTACTGAGGGGGATGTTTACAGCTCCACAGACATCAGCTGAGGGCTCTGGATGTTAAGCCTGGTTTCTAGCATGGCAGTAAGCGTCGCTACGCTGCCTTTTGGCCACTCTGTGGCATCTGCAGAGCAGAGATGCTGCTACACAGAGGTGGCTCCCATGCTTTCCCTTCTCCATCCCTCCCATTATGTAGTGCCCAAAAGGCTCAACAGGAAAGGATGTGTGTGGGTGTCCTATTCCTCCATCAGGCAGTGAGAAGGAAGGGGGAGAAAGGAGGGGGAAAACCCTTCATCCCCATGCGTTTCTCTTTCTGCCAGCAGCTGATGGGGAGTTGCCACCAGCCTTCCCATTAGAAGTTTACAGAAAAGGTGAGCTCATCTCATTTGATTAGGACTGTCACCATCAGACAGTGTTTGCAATTAGTCCACGCCAACCTTATTCAGGCTTTGGATGCCTTTCAGCAGTGAAAAAGGGAACACTTGAGATCCATTGAATTGGAGCGTGGCATCTGCTGCATGCTGGGGGGAGAGGTTGGGGGTCAGCGCTTGATTTTGATAAAGCGTGCCAGATTAATTGTCTTCGGTAATCCTGTTTGTCATGGTAGATGTGCAGAGAAGTCTTTGTGGCACAGCCTGACATATGGGCTGGCCGGCTGCTTGCCTATTCAGTCCCTCCCAGCACATGCTCTTCACAGTTGGCCTAGTTCCCAGCGCCTTGTTTTCCCGGGGAGCCAGCCTCCTGCGCCTATTCAGCTGGCCCCCCGCTCCACAAACAGGCTCCCTAATCTTCAGGCCTGTCTGGGCTATTCAAAGTGATTGCATTATTCAAAGAGATCAAGAAAGAGAACGAGGCGGGAGGGGTAAGCGCGAGAGGGGGAAAGAGAGCGGTGCAATTTGGAAAAGAAATAAGCAGCCATGTACTTCAGGCAGAGCTCTTCAGGAGGCTGATTATAGTCCCTCTCCAAATCTGAATCTATCATGAAATTATACCCTGCCTTTTTTGTAAAATAAATGCTAATAAGAGGTAATTTGGACCCTGCTGATTATTAACTTCAGTGGAGATAGTCTTTTTACCCCATGTTTTGTTATGAATTCTTGGATTTCTCCCCCCTGTTAGGATTCATGCTCCACAGCAAAAGAAGAGGCAGGAGACTTAAGGAGCAGGACAAATGTGGCATGACAGAGGACAGGCGAGCATCTAGCTGCACAGACCAGTCTGGAGTTACTGAGACCACAAGTGGTTCAGTGTCCTGAGCATGAATCCAGCACATCCGTGTTCCCACAGTTTAAGTGCAGAGTCTATCCCGCAGCTGTACAGCCACCTAGGGAAGGGGAGAAGGGAGATGGTTCTAAGCTGATGCAAAAAGGAAACGGAAAGAAGTAGCTGCAACTACCCTTACCTGGTTTCTTAAGCGCTATTTGATTATACATTTTTTTACACATTCATAAATGTTACTTTACAAGAGGTCTTAGGATATATAGTGTCTAGCTTTTTTTAAATGGGAGCAGCTTTGGAGAGATGCTGAGAATTCAGTATGTCAGTCAAGCCCTTGACTTCTGCAGGCCATAACCTAATCTATTTCAAACCCTGTCTTGACTGGGCTAGAGTCAAGTCTTCGAGTGTTCAAGCCAAAGAACAATCTTCTAAGTGTATGTGTAACATATCAATAGGAACAAAACAAGCAAAACCCAAAACCAACCAACAAACCCAGCAAGAAAAAAACCCAAACAACATCCATCCCCAACTAATTAAAAATAAAGCACACAATTTCCCTCACTAAATTTTTGCTTTTTTATGATTCAGAGAAGCAGCAGAAAGAAACAGGTGCTGCTGAAATATATGTCCTGTATGAACATGCAGAGAACACACTGCGTCCCGTTCATAAACTGCTCTGACCCAGAGTATATGCACACCAGTTATGTTCTGTACCAAGAATGTGGTGGCATTAGTGTGGTGTGATTTGCATGTGCTGTGTGGTTATCTGGTTGATCTTTACTGTCATCTGCCACATTTCAGCCAACGATGAAGAATTCTCTGAACCTCAACCTAGTGCACTATTAAAATTTGGTATAGTGTCCTGTAAAGAAACAACTAAAGCACTGAAGAATGACAGGGAGTATCTAAGTTTAAAAGATCTTTCTTTCATATTTTTTAAGCTTCTCCCATAATGTCTTTAGCATCATCCTCTATCATTGCCCAGAATTTTCTGATTAACAGCTTGACATATCAGTTCCTGGCTTTTCCTGAGCCCTAGAACTTCAGGCAAACTCATCACGGTCACATGCTGTCTTTGGCAAAGGCTCAGCACCACCCAGATGAATTCAGTTTAACATTAAGGCCATTAGGCCATTAGGCTTTTGCTGGGTGTGTGCTGAAGGAGAGTGGTTGCATGCTCAAGTCAGCAATCTCATTTTTAACTACAGTTTAGTTGTGGTACCAGAAGGATAGCTCAATTTATTTTTGCAACAGTGCTGGTATGTGTCTAGAGATATACAAATCTTCATCTTCAATAGTGCCATTTTAAAGGTCAAATGAAAAAAGGGATTTTTGTAACTCTGAATTTATTTGTTAATATATCTGCAACAATATAGTTTATTTCCCCCTAAAAAAGCTTCTGCTTTGTTGCAGACAGATTTAATGGAAAGAGGACAAGTATTCCAAGTATTAATATTCAAGGCAAGTATTTTTCAATTCCCTGAGAAGTTGTAATTTTCACGCATTCTTGAAAAAAATATCTTGATCTAAGATATGTTCATAAAGACAATTATCAGAGAAATTAGTAGAACCTCAAAATTTGGTTTTAATACTTTACACAAATAAGTTCTTTCAGAAGATAAAGTTTTACATGACCATCATGTCAATTTTTTTCCATAACTTCTGAGAAGAATGAGAAAAAATATCAGCAAATATTCCAAACTGAATTGCTGTCATTCAGTGAATTTGAGTCAAGGTGAAGTGGTCACAGCACCAGCCTTCCAGAATTCAAGAAACACTTCGATAATGCTCTCAGACACATGGTGTGATTTGTGGGGTGGTCTGGTGCAGGACTAGGAAAGCTATTTTATAATGATTCTTGTGGGTCCCTTTCAACTCAGGGTAGTCTAGGGAATTTTAGCTATTCCAATTATTCCAGTTACATTTTAAATAGAAGTGAGTAATTTAAGAAACACCTTAAGGCTTTCTTAAGAAATAGGAAGGAATCTTCTTTCCTCCAGTGTCTGAAAGTTGGTCATAGGCAGGTGCCAGCAACAAATAGGAGTTTCTAATACCAGCTATTCCTGATGCACTTACATCTCCCTTTTCTTCTTGTTTAAATCCACAAAGATTTATGAGCAATGAAACATCTTCTTGCTTTAGGGATAGTTTGAATGATTTCAGTATTTTTAGCAACCAAATGCACACTGAGAGATTCTTCAAAGATTAAAATAAAGTAAAAACTGGGACTTTCCTTGTGAATTTAGTAAAATCTTTTAATACATTTTGAGTAATGCTTGCTATGTATTTTGATGGAAACGAAGGGTAAACTTCTGACTTACTGTGTGACCTAGTACAGCTCACATATAAAATAGCAGGGAAGGAAGGAAATGCCGTCTAACTTACAAGTTGAAGCCAAATGTGCAACATTAACAGACATGTAGATGCTATATTGAGATATATTTCACAGCATTAAGCAGTTTTTAGAAGAAGGTCTGGAGAGGTTTGGACGAGGTCACCTCTCAAAAAAAAGTTGTTCTCAGTGGATAAGTCATAAATAGTGTGTTTGTGTCCCTGCCGTCTTCTTAATAATACTGTTCTTCATATCTATTGTAAAATTAATTTTTTGTTTCTACATGGAATAAACTAAGTTCCAGGTCCTTCCTGGGTTCTTGGACTTATTAGTTACCAAAACCATCAAAAAACTGTAGTTGAGCTAGGGAACACATGCATGTTGTTATGCTGTATGGCACAGTCACACTGGTAGTAAATTAAAAACTGAAACTTCCATGCAGTGAAAGGTCATTGACATAGCAAAAGCCTCATGTTACTAGAGACACAGCTATTATTTTCTAATTTTCTCAGTACATATCTACAATTCCATTTCTGTGGAATCTTTGAAAAACCCAAAAGTAAAAACAGGAATTGAAATGAATCAAGTCACTACATATTACATTACCTCTCCTACTTTTTGACTTTAATACTTAAGTACCACACCAAAGAAAAACTAAAATTGTATTCCAGCCTTATGACAACTACATCAGTTGTCTGACATCAGTGAAGTTAAGAACTAGTCATTTGCATGTTTAAGTCCTCAATGAAGACACAAATAACTCCCTATATTATAAACAGATTATACCTTCTGTATCTTCATGAAAGCAATATGTTTTATAGTAGTTATATGTATTTTGTGTTTTCACAAGAAGGAATAAATTTGGACTGACCCAATTCTTCATTACTGTGAATCTATATTCATACGAGTAGCTAAGAGAAGTGCTGCTATCCTCACAGAGGAGATTCACTACCTTCCTACTTTGGAAACTGAGTATATTTCTGTATCTATATACCACACTCTTAAGGTCTTTTATGGAGTGGGGTAATGAAACAAAGAAAATTAAAGGAGAACAATCAGAGCGCAGGGGAAGCTTTTGCTAAGCAGGGAATGTCCTTTCATCTCTATCACTCACAAGATTATTGAGTTAGAGAATAATAAATTAATCTCAGCGCACTGTTTTACATTCTTGTTCATACCTCCATTTTAAGGTCAAAAAGGTCCCAGTCATCTCACTGAACATGTCAGGAGTGAGAGCAGGTCTAGGGCTGCAAGGACACATACCTTTGACATGTAACACAGGTGTTCTGGCTGAGACTTCTCCCTAGTCCTTTGGTCCTGTGATAGCAGTGCCCCCTGATCAGTAACTTTAGGGTGAGCCTCATTGTTCCCGCACTTAAAAGAAATACATCAGAAAGATTTACAAAATACACAGGATAAAGTAAAGATCCAAAAAAATGATGACACACAGAGTAAATGTCAGCCTAATGTTCTAAATGCATTTTTTAAAATAAACCTGGGGCAGAAGCATATGTTTTGGATTGGGATTTATTTAACTTCCATACCTAAAAGTCACGTGCCAAACTAGACCTCAGTTTTAGAGCACACAGAATATCGAGGAGGAGCTACCGTCTTGGGCTTCTTGCCCCTCAGAGGGCAGTTAGTCCTGTTCTAAGATAACTGATCCCAGGTTTAACCACTGGAATGATGCTTTCTGCATTAGATCGGAGGGGTAAAAATGGGTAGTATAGTTCAGATGGATACATTTCAGTTAAATGAAAACCTCCTTTAGTGTCACCAATGGATTTTTTTCAGGCAAAAGACATTAGGATTTTATCTGACTGTTATTACACACTTCTGTAATGCTGTGGGACCATAATGTTCTCCATACTTCATAGAATATAATGTTATTCTGCCCGATAAGGACTTAATATTTTCATGGATGTAGTTTTTACTTTAAAATAAGCTATTAAAGTAAATTTCCACGTACTTTTGTTATTAGCAAGAAAATAAAATTATTCTCCACAGAAATGGCATATTTTTAGTATGCTCTAGTTTAATAAGACTGGTTGCAGCATTCAAAGGAGTATTTCAGATAAACTGACCAGCCATTGTAAATGCTTTCCAACAGGAAGAAGTGAGAACAGAGGCCCCACAAGTCAGAAAGCAATGCTAATTTCTCTGTGTGAGAAGGCTGCTGAATCTGCATCACCATAAAATCTGAAGTGCAATTAATGTGACTGAATCAGGAGACATATGCAATTGAGTATTTTTTTCCTTACTGATACCCACCCTAATACTGGAGTAGGCAATACAGTCTTCAAATAGTCAAAAGAAAAAGATGTTCATTTATTGCCAAATTATGCAAAAAAAAACGTGGAGTGCATAAATATTCTGTTGAGCTAAGAGAGGATCGCATGTAGAACAAATCTTACCAGTGATCAAAGAATCTGAAAAGATGAATTTGTCAGTCTTTTCTGGACAAGGTCTCTTTTAGCCCCCAATACTTTTCTTTCTGGCTTCTCTATTTCCCCTTCCCCCAGTCTCTTCAAAGCTTCCAGCCACTGTCATCATTTCGTGTGTTTGCAAATGGATAAGCAAAGAGTCCTGCTTCTCAGAAATCCCCTGCAATCAGCTGGCTCACTCCATCTCCCCACCCCCAGCCCACTGCTCTCCCCCTCCACTGCGCACAATGTCCTGGTGACAGGTGGTTGCTGCTTTCTGTAATTCTGGATACAGCTCCAGTCAGACTCAGTGGCCTGTAAAAAAACTAGAGCTTATGAAGAGAAAAAGCTCTGGCTCTGAAAGTGCTGAGACAGGCTGGTACGGGGACTCAGTACAAAAAGCATTCAGCACAAAAAGCCAAACCCAAATGAAAAGAGCTGCTGCCAGGATCATCACGAGGTCCTCTGCTGCACAGATGTCTACTGAACTAAGCTGAAACTGATGAGCCTTTTATCACAGCCCCCATCCCCCCTCCCTGTAGATACCCACAGCAAGACTCAGCTGCCTGGCTCAATTATTATTATTCCAAGGGACACAGTATATGTGATAGACATATGACACTCAGAGAATTAAGCTCAGATAGGACTGTCTGGCAGAATTCCTCTTTCTTTTTTTTTTTTCTTTTTTTTTCCCCTAGTCTGCAAAAACGTTGATTAGTTAGTTACAGGAATGGAAAAGATTTGGGTGCAGTAGAAGCAGTATTTTAACAAACATATTGCTTTCAGTGTACTCAAGCAGGAGAGCTAACACAGGTGGCCTCTGCAACTTGGTACTTACATGGGTACTTACATGGGTGCTCTGTGTTTTACCACCTCCTTTGCAGCATTTTGCCATTCTAGTTAAATAGAAACAGGACTGTTAACTGTGTGTTGACATGTTCAGTCTGATCTATGCACATTTTACCCCTTTACCTGTTCTATGACTACAAGTTTATTACACAGTTTCTTCCCTTGTATTATAAAATGGGTTTATAAATTCTGAACCAGTTGCAAGCTTGTGATGGGCTATATCTCAGAAAGAATTCAGCACCTAAAAGCCCTTTGCTCTCCAAGGCTCAGCTGATGGTTACTTTTTAACAAGTCTGGAGCCCAGTCTTGTTTTCATTGTCATGCTATCAAATATGGGACATAGATTTTGTCATGTCAGAGTGCCTGTGAAACACCTGTTAATTCCTCTGAAAGCAGCAGGCATATAAAGCAAGCAAGGGCAATGGAAACTGGGCACTCAGCACCTTATGAACCTTGGCTATAGAGACGTGAGTGAAAGAGAGCTGCCTCTGGTTACTGCAGGTGCTGCACTTTGCTAAAGAACAATTTTCAAGAAATGTTGAACAGGCAAAACATAAAGATCCCATTGTTTATATATTAGAATGGACAGCCTGAGGGGTTTTTACTTTAACCATCTGCCTTCCAACTTTTATATAAAAATTATGTTCCCTAATAAATGTTTAACACATTAGGACATATATATTGCTGGAAAGAAACCAGACCAAACTCCTTCTACTTCACAAGGATAAATTAGCAAGTGAAAAGCAAGACTTTCCAAACCCTCTTTTGTATGAATACAATCATTTAACTTAGATTTTGGAAAGTTGAAGGTCTAGTCACTAATCTACTGACTCCATCGCAAAAGGGTGAATTTAATTTAGGAACTGCTGGCTCCAGCACTGCAATTAGTTATACCAACTTGAAGAAATTTATGTGATAATCCCTTTTATTAGCATATCTATTCTTTTTTTTTTAGCCAAACAGCAGATCAACCAAACAAAAGATGTGCTTTACTGGCTAAGAAGTTCGCTGGCTATCTTTTTCGGCTGGACTATTTCCTGCTTTATCTTTAGTGGGTGATGAGACATATAAATCAGTGTCTACATGGAGAGGTGACATGCTGTTTACACAGCAGGCTTGTATTATCATAGCAATCATATATGGGTAATAAATTAAACTGCATCAAGAAGCCAAAGATTTGCCCCATTAGAACAAGGTCTTTCTTATAGTTTTACCAAGAACCTGATAAAATATACAGATCTCTCCTGCAAACTGTACCAAAGCATTCAAATTTGACAAAGTGAAACCTGGAAATGTAAAGCATTTCTCTGTTTCACTCTAACTGGCCTTGTTAGAAAGCTTGAATATTGCATGTAGTCCTGAGCTGGCTTCATGCATCTGCATTGCCTTGCAAATACCTGCTACCTTTGCAGACAGGAACAAGGAAAGACTTTGTGACACTGTCCACCCAACAAAGGCCTCATTGTTGATAAGGGAGTGGGGAAACATGAAAGAAGCTGGACAACAAGACCAATGCATGTGGGTCTGCTCTAAAGGGGAGGGTAGGACCAGCTTTTTACCACTGGTTTGCCCCAGAGATTGCCTGGGTGGTTGGTGATGTTGGTTTTGTGCGTCCTGAGTTTCTGGATCATGACACATGATGGAAGTGTAGTTGCTGTGTCCTGTATCAGCTGTTTGCAACTGCCTAGTTAGTCATCAATGCAGACAGCAACTTGGGAGCCTTTTCTCACAGACAGCTACTTGTCTCTTGCTTCCAATTCCATCACTGATTTTGTTAGGCAAAACTCAGAGAATGTCCCTCTGAGAGGGAAAGTGTTCTTTTGCAAAGTATTTTAAGAAGTTTGTATTAAGGAACCAAAATATAAACACTGTGGAATTTAATAGTTCAGTGAATAAAAGCGTGTAACTATACTTTCACCTCAAATACAAATACTGGAAGGTTTTGGCCCATATTTTCTTTTCTTTTTTTTTTTTTTTCTAGCTATTTCAACAGGAAGAATGCCAAAAAACATAGTGTCTTTCTGATTCAGCACAAGGGGGTTTTTGTTGTTTAGGCTCTCGTGTGATAGCAATATTTGATGTCATTAGGCCAAATTTATCCCTGGATTAAGTGCACTGACATCAACTTAATTACAGTAGGAATTAATCTGCCTCACTGATATAATTTTCTGGATCCCATATCTACTTTCAAAATGCAATTAGAATCCAATTTCCTCAATATTTTATTTTGGAGCTAGGCAGCTTGAGTTTCCCCACAAAGAGACTGGGCTAACAAACAAAAGTGTCTCCTGGTCACTTACGTGATCATTGTTGTTGGTACCAGCACAAGGGAGATCATGCTCAGAGGTTTTGCATTGTCTAAATGGAAGACACTTGCATCTTAGAATTGCAGATTAAACCCATCCCAGGAGATCCACAGTACTGGTTTAACTCCTTTAATTTTCTTTTCACAGGTTTTGGTTCATTCACTTTGACAAAATACAACATAGTGATTGATTTTGCTGGGAGTTTACTGGATGTCTGTACACCATGAATCTGTTGTATAGTAATGCTGTTACTTGGGAAATATTGACTTGCTCTGTGCCATTACAAAGGATTACTGAATCAGACAATATTGAGCAAATGTTTATTATATTAGGTTTTAACAGTGATTTTATTAATCAATGCATCAGCTGTCTCACCGCTTGCACCAGATCCAGGCACAGGTTAGCTAAAGACAAGCTTTTTAAAAAGTGTATCTTGTTACTTTCTAAAAGCTTCTGTATCATACTCAGTAATTTGCTTGTACAGAAAAAATGTACAGATCTCATTAAGAAAACTTCAAAATACTATTAAAAAATAAATAAGGGTGTTTAAAATAATTATCAAGGAGAATCATTGAGGCAAGCATGAATTTTCCAGATCTTACAGCAAACAGGTCTGAGTGTACTTTCAGCTCAGCCTATTCTGAACTACATTAACCACCACTGTTAATGTCAGGAGAAGCTTGAACTGAGGTTTCGCTCACCACTTCATGGCAGCATGAATATTTATTTGCCAGGAGGGAAAACAAACAAAATAAATCTGCTCTTCTTCATAAAGGTGTTCTGCAACTCCTTGCTTCTGGCTGTCATGCATAAAAGAGTAGCAATCCAAAGCAGAAATGCTGCAAATAATAGAAAAAGTGTATGACACACAGAAGGAAAAGACAGGAAAAGACTGTGTGGAGCAGGAGAAAAAATTTGAAAAAAATTAAACATTAGCAATTACTCCATTGTTAGAATAATCCATTAGACAGGGCTCACACCAGATTTTCCCATTTCTGGGATAACAACAGAAACAATTATAGTCACTTCTCAAAGATCACATTTACTATACCCAAGCCACTAATATGCAATCTACAGCAGCAAATTCCCCACAAGGAGAGAGCAGCCATGCATGAGGCCATCCTGATCTGTGATGCCTCAATTGCACCAGCAGGAAAAGGGCCAGAACTCTTTAAAAAGAGGGGCTGCATAGGGTCAGTCACAGAGCCTCAGGCTGAGATCAGCTCTGCAAGGCCCAACTGTGCTTGCTGGTTGAAATCCCCTCATGGCATAGAATAAAGAAATGCTGATGTGTATGTTAAAGAGAAATGCTAGCCCCTGTGTTCAAAAACCCCTTGGCATAGTTAAGATTTGTCAGTTTTAGCTGTCCTGTGGATTTGCCTTTCATTTTTATCCTTGAGTCTTTTATACATGGGGCATGGCTTCCTGTTCTAAGAAGCCAAAGACAGTGCATATTCCCCAAGTCTTTCTCAGATGTTTTTGTATCCTGACTCAATGTTTCTCTAGATAAGGGGATAAGAAAGTAAAGCACTTTGGAGCAATCTCAGGGAATGCAATTTTCGTTATACATAATATGCCTATTTTCCAGGCATCAAACCAGATTTTAGGGAAATCATCCTCCTTCTCTTCTCCAGATCCTCTCGAGCTGTAAACATGCTTCACATGGGGAAGCATGGCTGGCACAGGCCTAACCAGATCACAAAACAATTTATATAAAAGTTTGGACCTGAACAGTCTCGTGGAGGGAGCCTTACTTAATCATTACAGAGATCAGAACTGGAACAAAATTTCCTGGCCCACAGTTTTTGGAGGTTACTTTAGGTCTCTGGCTAAAAGTTAGTCATTAATTTGTTGGATGCCTGGCCAGCGTGCCAAGGAGAACTCCCTGGATAACAACAGGTTTAAGCATGGAGGAGATTTTTCAGTGCCTGTTCTTGCAGCATAAGCTGAAAATGACACTAGAAAAGGAGTATAAGATCATATTTACTTTCTCTGACAAATGGGCCCTTAAGCCTCTGGGAATTGAGACCTCCAACCCACTATGATAAGAAAAACAACCTCTATGAGCAGAAAGTTATGACCTTCTCCCTGTTTCCTCCTCCCTTCTCCATTCTCTTTCTGAGCAGATTATAAAACAAAAAGAGAATTTCTGGAGTTGTCTCCAGCTCCTGCAGAGTTTCCATGGACACTGGTTGCCTAAATATCTTTTTGTGTCTTAAGGGAGAAAAAGTATCTCCTTGTTTGATTCAGGGGGGGTCTATTCCTTTGAATGCAGCCCTGTCCAGCCTCACAGAAAAGATTACTGGAGCATACCAGAAATGTAATAAAACTGAGAACTTGTTTACTTGTCCCAAGCAGCAGAAGCAAACTGCTTGACTGGAATACAGAAAGCTCCATGAAGTCACTAGGGCAATCTCAAATGTATTAATACATAAATTGATCTTGGTGTTTGTGTGTTTTTTGATTGGTTGGTTGGTCTTGGTTTTGTTGGGGTTTTGTTTTGTCATTTGGGTTTTTGTTTGTTTAGGGGATCTGTTGTGTTTGGGTTTTGGCTATTTTTGTGGTTTGGTTTGGTTTTTTGGGCTTTTTTTGTGGTGTTGTTGGTTAGTTTGCTCTTTTTTTTTGTGGTATTTTGTTTTGGTTTGCACTGTTTGTCTTATACACTGTAAGTATGCTACACAAGGCAGATATGTACTTTCCAACCACGCCTCATTTTATCACAGATTTTGAAATATTTTGCTGTTACCATACACTGCAAGAACAACAGTAGATTATAGGGCTGGCAACCAAATTCAGAGTTGTACACACATAAAATCAACACATTTCCTGGGCTGAGATAGATCCCACATTTTGGGTGAGATGAGATGCTTTTACACATCTTAGTACCTCATTTGATCACTGATGTCTCACCAATCAAATTTTATTGATTATTAGTCAATACTAATAATTTGTCAAACTCTGTTGCTCATAGGTGTGTAAATTCAGGTAGCTTCTGAACAAGCACATTAGAATTTGGCAAATTTTGCCAGCAATTACTCTGCCTCCAAATTAGATGTGTGGATATGTTCCACTTTAACTGTATCTGACATCTGGTGAGTGCTTTGGGGATACTGGCAATGGGAAGAGAGGCATAAGGTTAGGGTCATTGCTTAAGGGCAGCTTTAGTGCATGTTATTTCTTTGATCACATATTTATGCTGTGAGAGAACATAAAGGAGTCTATTCTGTGCTTGATAGACATATCTGAGTGTCATTGATACTAGAGGACTCAGATTACCAGTTACAGCTTTGCATCACAGTCTTTTTTGTATATTAATTAGCTTGAGCATTGCATAAGTCTGTTTTGAAAGGGATCCTTAAAACGTACATATATTACAACCAAACTCCTGCCTCCTTCCATGGGAGCCCTGCCTGCTGTTAACATTTTGCCCGAGGATGAACTGAAGGACTTTCTCCCTCTACCCCCTACAGAGCCTCCATCACTTCCACTTCGTGTTTAAAAATCAATGCAGACTCTTGGCAAGGTGAGATGAAAAGCCAGGCAAGGCAGACTAATGCAGAGTTTGTATTAACATTTTGACTCAATCTAGATTTTTACAATGGTTCCTGAAATGCTATACACCAGAGAAAACACCACTGAGTTGTAAACAGAAAAACTGCACACAAGTGGCAGAATTTGCTTTACAGACTTTGTTATCTGTTAAGTAAGCAGGAAATTATGGTATTCATGCAAACAGAAAGACAAGATTTATTCCCAGAAGGGATGGCTGTGGAAGTCTATTCATTCAGAGACATTGCCCCTGGAGGTCCCCGATTGATGCAATGTTTTCACCCTCCACCACACCCGGGCAGAAATTTTCCTGATGACTTCTATGCTGCGTATGTATTTTGACTTCTAAAGGCTTTTGAGACTGATGATAAATACACAAATGTCATACATACAAACAGAACATACATGTCAAATATCACAAGAGCATTAAATTTACCTATCTGGCTGCTGGGTTCATTTCAGCCCTTTTCACTGCCATTTGCCCTCTCAGTGCTATTTCCTGGCCCAGCTCAATTAAAAGACAAATTCATCCCTGCACGTGTCCTAAGGGCCCTAATGAAGTCAGCTGTCAAACTCCCATCATGCAGCTGCCTGGCTGCAGCATCTGATGGCCACTTGTCAGCTGCTTCACCAAGTCAACCCCAGACAAAGGCCCCTTTGATGGGCTGCCTTTCTCCAATCAATCTACACCTTCTCCTCTTGGACTTCAGCATCTGCTTCTGTGTAATTTGATTTTATATTCAGTGCAGCCTGACCCTATTGATAAATTAAATCTATCTAAACCTGATATCCTCATGCCACCATGGGGTAAATGACTTACTTTAATTTTGGGTTTGCCAGACGTGACATGGTATCAACACTGACTCTTTTTTTGTGTGTATTTGGGTCATTATTTGAATAGTTCAGGCTCCAGGTCAAGATTAGGGTGGGGGGAAAGAGGAGAAAGCCTTTTTAGAAGTATGTACCAAAAAGTAAATCAGAATAATTCCTTCTAGTATTTTAGCATTGCTTTTGATAATTATGTTTGTTTCTTTCCTGATGATCACATTTTCTCTGCCTTCCAAATGTATTTAACACATACACAAAAAATCCAGCTTTAATAGACAAACAAGCAAACAAACAACAAACATTAATTTATAAATTCTCTAATAACTAGAATAGCTACTCACAAAAGTCTGTTTTCTATGTAGATTGAAATAGACAGTTTTCTTACATGCACAGTTTCTATTTGTAAACGAATAAAGCACATACACAAAAGCAACAAATGAGAAAAATGCTAAAAATATACATACCTTAGTTGATATCTTCGCAATGCTTAAAATTAAAATAAATACATTATTTTATCTACCCAACATCCCATTTGATGTGTAAAATTGTAGAAGTCTACCTTCCTAGGAAATCCAGAACTTTTCCTTCAAACTACTGATGTTTTACAGTTCTTAACTTTTTTTTTTTTCAAAGAAGCCTGAAAATTCTGTGAGATCTCCTGCTTCCGCATATACCTGCCTCCTTCACCAAAGGCTTTTTGATCCCATCATCTCTTAATCTGTCTTCTTCTTCTATTTTCCTAGACTGGGAGGGCCACCTACAGTCATCACCCTGCTCAGGTCTAGGCAAAACAGTTCCAGGCCATTGGGAAACAGCTTGTAAATAAATGTGTGCACAGAAAACACTCTAAGGTATTTTGGTGAAGAAGAAAATTCTTCTCTTTTCACTGCAATAATCTGAGTATGTTTTCAGAAAAGGACCTTTCTATTCCTGCTACTGTCCACCTATCCTTTGCCAGCTGTGTGTTGTCCTAAGGCTACTGTTTGAGGATAACTGGTGCACACTGAGTTTTTCTGGAATGGGAGCTGGAGGAGGAATGAACTGAAATTCCTAGCAAGCTGTCTGGCAACACAAAACCCCAACCAACCCTCCCAAACAATCAACCAACTAACAGAAATTAAAAAAAAAAAAGAGGAAGGCAGAAAAGAAAAAAAAAATCTTCATACTACATTTGGAATGAGACCATCTGAGAGTAGGCACCAATTCATCACTACATGACAATCTTGGTTCTCCAGTCATAAATGGACAGCATCTCCTGTTATAAAACTCTGTTACCTGGCAACTAACAAATATTATAAAACCTTCCTCAGGTGGAATAAAATTTTCCATGTGATGTTATCTGGTTTGGGGCTTCTCTTCTTTTTAAAAGCTACAAAGTTCAAAAGTTTTAGAAGTTTTGTTTAAAGAACAGAGTGTTCCCCTATGCTCACCTCAATTTCCTCACCCAAGAAGGCAGAAATAACTTTGCTTAACTAAACATCTCCTGCTTATAACCAGGACAATGAGGGTGTCCTGGTCCCACCATCACACGAAGGCATCTTGCTGACCTACTTGTCCAGGTAGAATCTCCTAATTCTCTTGAAACCAGAGCATGCCTTGCTGAGTGCTTTTTACAAGAATAATTTACAACAGGTTTCTCCTCTGCTGTCTACCTGTATCTGTAGTATGTTTGCAGACATGGCAGCTCTAGCCGCTGTCAACTTTCTGGTTGGCTCCCTGACTCAGGCACCAAAGCCTCTGAGGAGCTCTTTCTAAAGTGATGGCACAGCTGCAGTTTTACATTTCAATCTAAACCTAACAGTTTAGTTTGGAATGGGGTTTTTTTTTGTCTTTTTTTTTTTTTACTTTGATAGTTGAAATGTAAACTTTTATCCAACTTAAAGAAAATGTCAAAGTAATTGTGTATCCATGAAGAAACATACCATTCTTTATTTGTATTTGTGATCTAATTACTCAAAGACTTTTCTCAGTTGTGTGCTAGCTTGACAGTGCCTTGAGAGTGGTTTGAAACTGGAGTTGCTGTTTAAGAAAGAAAATGGTCTAGACTACAACATTTTCCAATCACTGATGTCATTTAGGCCTTTGTAAAGGACTGAGGCCTCTACAAACAGAAAGCAATCAGTGACCACTATCAGGATTACTCCCTTCAAAGAAATGCTTGTAGATATTTTTAAACCAGGGCACCAAACTTCCAAAATATGCACTTATTGTTATTATAATTACATTTTGTCCTTCCTTACAGTGGTGTAAAGTGGAATGAAGTGCACAGATGCACCAGTCTAGAAGAACTGTGATCTTCTACCCTGCTAAGTTTTGTCTACCTCACCGCACTCTAAGAAACAATGTTTCCAGAAGAAAAAGCCAGGTCCCTATTTGCCATGTAAAGTAGCCAAAGACCAAAACTTCTATGGGGAATGAGCCACATTGATTGAGAGGACAAGGATGCATAACTTCACATGAATGCATCTGCACACAATCTGTGAAATTCTTTAAAATAAAACTACTCCGTTTTGACTATGTCCTAAAATAATGACCTTAGGAGATGATATTAAATGTCCATGGTTCTATTGCAATCTCAGTTGTGCACCTTGACCCAAGTGCAGAAACACAGTAGTTCTGGTCCAACATTTGAGTACTTCCCTAGGACTGTGCCTGTCCATGAATGGGCTGTCTCACAGAGGCAGCCACACTGCAGCCAGCCTTGGGGCTGTGTCCTGAGCACCATGGAAGTTTTTTGCCTGTCACTATTAGAAACGGTTTCATTATCGTCATTATGCTTGTGTCTGGTTTTGTTTCTACAGGCTAGAGTTTGATGGGTTTTTGTTTGTTTCAGAATGTGAAGAAAATTCAGCAAGCCAGTATAAACTGCTTTGGATTTTGGAGTGATTGGTTTCATTTTTCATTCAAACCATATCTTTGCTGTGACCTAATGTAACATCTTGTCAAGTCTGGAGTGTAAAACGCTTTTCCACAGAAACCCTGAGACTCCAAGGTTTGTCCAGAATAAGGACCAAAATGAAAAATAAACAGGTACAAACATATCTGCCCACTTGGAGCAGCAGAAAGGAAGAGTCCAGTGTCACTTCCTGCTGCAGCTGCACTTATAGAGAAACTGTTAGAAATCCCATCCTTCCTGAACCTTTCTCATGCTCCCTAATTGGCTTGAGATTTTGGGAGGGACAGTAGTTCTTATTTACAATATTTAGTTTAAATACATATATATATATAATGCATATAAAATTTGTGTGAAGAGAACTAACTTTATTTTAAAAGTTTAACTATTATTAGTTAAATATAAATAGTTATTAATAATAACTATTTTTATATATCTATAATAATAACTATTAATAAATTAACCATGAAAACATTGAAAGTGAGAAAAAGTGCTTCATTTTGGGTGCAAATATAATTTGTGTAAAGCTGGTGCTGTTAAATAAATTTTGACAGCCGTCAGAACTGACAGCAGCCAGTGGTACTTCCACTGTTGCCTTTATTAATCTATATGAGCTTTTAAAAGTTGAAGTATCCTCTTCCAGCTGTTGAAGTTAGGATAAAATTACAGCTTGTACATTGTTCAGCTCTTAGTTCTTCCATTTAAGCTGCATATTCATGGAGGGATGGCAATGTGACAAAATTGCTTAGAAAGTAATGCCGTGGTGAATTATGTTCATCAGTATTTATTAAAAGTCCACTGACAATGCAAGGTAATTTCAAGTTGACCTCAGTTCTAGCATTTAAAGGAAAAAAAAAAAACATCTTTATAAAACTTCATATTCCAGGCCATAATTCCATTATTGAGATGAATTGAAGAATGGTTTGGATTGGAATGGATCTCAAAGATCCAGTTCTAACAGTCCCTGCCATAGGCAAGGACACATCCCACTAAACCAGATTGTTCAAAGGCCATCCAACCTGGCCCTGTCCATAATTTATCAGGGAAGCGTGTTCCAGTGCCTCACCACCCTCACAGTAAAGAATTTTTTCCTAACACCTAATCTAAATCTACCCTCTTTCAGTTTAAAACCATTACCCGTTGTCCTATCACTACATGCCCTTGTAAAAAGGCCCTCTCCAGTTGTCTTGTAGGCTCACTTCAGGTACTGGAAGGTGCTATGAGGTGTCCCTGGGACATTCTCATCTCCAGGCTGAACAATCCCAACTCTCTTAGCCCATCTTCATAGAGGAAGTCCCTTGGTCATCTTGTAGACATCCTCCAGGTATGGTCTCACAAGAGAGGGGAGAATCTGCACCCTTGATTTGCTCACCACAAATATTTTTCCTTTTTTAAACCTGGGGTTTATGTTTCCCCATTTTGCAACTGCCAGCAAACTTCTATCCTTGGTTTTTGTTGGCATATAGTTGATTTTTTTCATAGTAGCTTGTATGAGGCTGTGTTTTGGATTTGGGCTTAAATCTTTGTTGATAATGTAGAGATGTTTTTGTTATTGCTGAGCAGTGCTTACACAGAGCCAAGGCCTTTTCTTCCCCTCATGCCACCTCACCAGCAAATAGGTGAGGGGCATGAGAAGCAGGGAGATGACACAATCAGGACAGGTGATCCCAACTGACCAAAGGGATATTTCCTGTGACATCGTGCTCAGAAATTAAAAACAAGGAGAAGAAGGAAGGGGAGGACAGCTGGAGTGATGGCATTCTGACTTCCCTGATAACCAGTATTCATTATATAATCCTGCTTTGCTGAAGATGACTGGATATCTCCCCTCTGCCCATGGGAAGTGGTGAATCAATTCCTTGTTTTACTCTGCTTGTGTGGGTGGCTTTCACTTTCCTGATTTATCTGCCTTTATCTCAACCCATAAGTTTTCTCACTCTTACACTTCCAGTCTTCTCCCCCACCATACCAGGGGAAAGTAAGCAGTTGGCTGCATGGCACTCAATTACCAGCTCTGGGTTAAACTGTGACAGAACTTCACTAGTCTGAAACAACTTTTCGAATATGACAGAATGGCTTAGTAACTTCATCTGCCACTTCTCTCAAGACCCTTGGATTTATCTTTTCAGGTCTCATGGACTTGTGCACAGTAAGATTCCTTATAAAACCGGCCAACCAGAACTACTCAGTGGCTGAGCATAGACAACTCAGATGGAAATCAATTATAATCTCACTTCTGAAAACCTGACCTTGCTCACTGAAACATAGCTAAGTTGTATCAGCCTCACCTAAACCAGTCATCCCTTTATATTTAACCATATCGATAGAAATAAGCAAATATTAGAAAACAAAGATACACTTATTAGTCTTTTGATAGAGATGTTTATCTACCCTTAGTGTAAAAAAGCCAATTGTTTTATACCTGCTGGTACACATCTATGAACCCAAAAGCTGTACTGAGAATACACCTAACCTAGACTAGAAGTTGGCTGCTTGACATAGTAGTTCACAATACTTCTTTTATATTAAAAAAGGAAAAGTAACCACTAATTATTTTCAAGACATTGCAGAGGAACAACAATGCCTTCATTGTGCTCTTACACTGGGAAAAAAATCATCCATTCCTTTTATTGTTTCACCAAAGTTTTTTTTTTAGTGTTATGTCTCTTGCTGCTTCTCTTTTAGAAAGGCCAGTATTTCCAAGTATTTAATTTGGCAATGCAAATGTGCATGTGGGGATGGGTGTCAAGGACACATGGTCTCCAAAGCTCAGCTATTTCAATTTTGACAAGGCATATACTTTGTGACTGCCTTCCCTTTGCCGTACTAGCCCTCCTCACTCCACCCAAACATCTCTAAATAATGTCTCCTCTTTCTCCGATAAGACATAAATTCAAAAATCAGTCTCTATTATGTAGTTAGCAGGTGAACAGTGCTGAGATTAAAATTAAGAGGTTTAAGATGAAGCATCATGTCTCAACAGGCTAGAAAAGCTTGAATATGCAATGACATAGAATTTTGATATGAAAAATTTAAATAGCAACTAACTAATTTTCTGATTTCGTTACATTCAAGTTTGTTTCTCTTTTTCCTCACAGATATTCTTCTTTTTTAGTTATTTAGTCTGAGAGGTATCCTTTTTATGTACCACTTAGTGAGATAATATAGGTGTCCGCTGGGATTTTTCATGGCTTTTTTATCTAATAAAGGCAACCAAATTCATGTGGTCTAGAATAATTAATCAAACTACTCTTTAGCCAGTGAGAACTCCATCACTCATGAAACACTGTTGTCATGCAAGTGCACCTCATTTACAAAGAGTACAAAGCTGATCTTGCTTTGAAAGTGAGACATTGGCTCACTGAACCTCTTCCCAGCAACAATAAATGAGGATCTTAGATGGACATCAACTAAGAAGTACACAATGATAGTTGAGGATTGAGTTTCTCATTCATTTTCTTCAAATAACTATTCACAGTACTCTGTGAGAGGAAAAAATGGATTTACTAGAGGGAAAGTATTTATGTAAGGAACACAAAAGACATTTCCTTAATGAGTCAGTCCATTGATGCAGTCAAGCTAGTTTGTCACATCAAAAACTCAAGGAGATGGGAAATCTTCCTTCTCTGTAGCTGGCTGAGTTTCCCTGCTTAACACAACTGGTATTCTAGCAGTGTGCACTTCACTTCTAATGGCAACAGAAGGTTTAAGTGCAATGAACAGACAAGGCAACTTGGTCATCTCTTTTACTTTGTATACTTTGACTTTAAATTCTCACTACACATTACCAGTAGATTAGATTATTTTGCCACTCCTTTATTACACTTCCCTGTTTTGAAGTTTCCTACTAAAATTATTGAAGGTCTCTGTCGCAATTTATTTGATAGTCTATAGGTGTAGGAATTATAGAACTGCAAACAAAATACAGGGTAGAAAAACAACCTCTTAAAATAAAGGAGAAAAGAAAGTCAATGCAACTATGATATAGATCACTCTCTACACGAATTTATTTACTATCTGTTTGGGAACAATTTGTTCATTATGCAAAGTCATTCAGTCCAACTTTTTCTGTAAACTGATGCTAAGATTTGAACTGCTAATGGAGGTCATTTGAGTAACTGCCCCTTTGTCATTAAAGGTTCTTGACATGTGGCTGTCATCCTACAAACATTCTGAAACTGAATGTCATAGTTTTTGTTTTGTCAAAAATTCCTGCTAGAAAAGCAACAGGTATTTTTTGTAAAAGGCAAAAAAAACCACCACAAAAGCTGTGCAAAACTGATTTTTCTTTCTTTTTCTTTCTTTTTCTTTCCTTTTTTTTTTTTTTTTTTGGGTAGGGGGAAGAGTTTAGCACTCTATAGCTAGTTTAAATAGGAGTTTCAACATGAATCCAACTCTACATGGGATATTCCCTTCCTGTTCTATGAACATTTCCACCCTTTTCTGATTTATGGCCTTTTGTAACTTGTTCTACAGCAGCCACAGCACGCTGTGATCAAACTGGTTTTCACTAATTCTTTTCCAACAGCAAAATATTGTACAACAGCAACTCAGTGAGTGGTCTGTTATGTAAATAAATGGAATATAACATGTAAAAGACTAGCTGGTGTTTGCAAAAGGGGTGACTGCTAAAATTAAAAAATCAACAACTGATATGAGTGCTTCATATACACATGAAATATTTTTTTCATATTCCTTCATTGCCTTAGATCAAGATCTTTGCTAGGGTAATTATAAGTGTTAGGAGCTAAACTAAGTCATCAGTTTCAATATTTTTCTTTTTAATTAGACATATTATATTAGACACTAGCCTGCAAAAGGCATTCCACTGGACATCCTTAAATAGATCATCAATGCTCAGCTGCAATGTTATATATAATGGAAAAAGAGGAGAGGAACAGAGAGATGGTGGAAGTGGGTTGCCTGGGAGATGGCTTACCTCAAAACAGCCTGGAAAGAAGTACATGTCAGGGCTTGGGATCAGGGTGGAGGGATGATGTCAGTCTTCATAGCCTTAGGCTTAGCTGATGTGTATCCATTAGTAGTTGCTGCTGTACAGGTTCATGAAAAGTACAGTATAGCAAGTTCATACTTGGCTCATACTTCAGTTTATTCTGCTCTGAATTTCAATAGTATTTAAAACAAACAGACTGCTGGATGAGCAGAAGTCATCTGGAAGCATATTACATTTGGCTGGCCCCAGGAAGCCTACCACAAGAGGTGAGGTAAGCATAGGAGTACTTGCTATAGAAACTTGTTGTGATGTACATTAAAAACATGGAATATTTTAATAAAACATGGAATGTTTAATAAAGCAACCAGATAAACAACAGCTTGATGGACTAAAGAAGTTCAAGGGTCCCTCTGCTTTTACCTCTCTCTTCATTTTTGCAGTAGAATATTTATCAATGGAATTGATTCTGAACAAGATTGCAGAACACCTGTTTTCAGCCTAAACATTGCTCCAGCTGAGTCCATTTGTCTTTTTCCTCCTGTCATCCTAAAACCTGCACCATCAAGATTTGAGATGAGAATAAAACACAAGCTTCATTAATATTTTAAGGATAAATATTGCTCCTACAGGGATTTTCATCATAGCTTGCAAAAGTCAGATCTCAACAGTGTATCGTAAGGTTAACAAAAGCAGAAGTAAATGCACCAACATATAGACAAGAGAATAGAGCAAAGTCATGATATGCACAGATAGAAATCCAAAGGCATGTCAGAAACACTGAATTTTACACATAATTTAAGTCTGCAGTCCTACACAGTTTGAACTCTAATACAATTGGTTTTAAGGGGAGGGGAGTTGAACATCAAATTTGCTAAACAGTCCTGATGGAGAAGGCAAATCTTACTTGCAAATGCACCAAGTTTGGAGTATGTTTCCTATTAATGAATCTAATGGCAACATCCATAAAGGGAGCTGAAACATTTCTCTTTGACATTTAAAGTAAAATGCCTGTGACTTGTTTTCAAAAGCATTGATTTTTAACTTTAAAAGAGTAATTAATTTTACCAGGACCTGTAGAAATAAACCAAAAACTGAAAGAAAACAATTTAAATTCAGGTTGAATTTTACTTAATGAAAGCTTTTATTTTCATTTTACTCAAAACCCTCCAAAAATTATTGGTTTTTTCTGAACTTACCCCAAATGTCTTCTTGAACTTTTTCCTCTATTATTTACCAATTTTCATATACCAAGATTTTGATTTATGTATTTTAACTGTTACTATATTGTACATGACAAAGTTTTTAAGAAGAGACATAGCACATCTTATTATTAGACTGAAGGAGAAGCTGACATACACCCAGGATTTTTCTCAGACCATGTTTCAGGCAGCAGCTGGATCAGAAAGATAACCTATTTTTTCCCCACCACGTATGTAATCTGATTCAGTAACAGGGATTTTACTACATAATTAACCCCTTTGTTTCAGGTATTTTCTTATTCTTCTGCTTTTATAACACAACAGTAGGACGACAAAAACTATTTGCAGGCTGAAGCTGAATCAGATAAATAGTTTCTGCCCCTTGCATTTACTTCCTTTGCTTTTGTTCATAGCAGTTGTAGGTGTCAAACACTTTGATACATTTCACAAAAAAAATTACAACGTTTTGTTCTATTTCCCTTTGGAAAGGATATTTCTGAGTATTTTTTATTGAATAAAAAGAAAGTCACAATGTTAACAATAGCAAAACAATTTTATTTCAAGGTCAAGTGTTTGCCTCTGCATGACCTCAAAAGCAGTGGTCAATCATTTGCACTGCCATGGACATGAGCTTAGAATTTGGAGGATGAGTGGTAATGTCTCAGCCAGGAAAACTTCTTGTCTTCCATTAAATGGAGCAGTAGTTCAGGACACTGCACAACAAAATGGGAACTTCAGGGCTTTTTTCTCTATCTTCTCTTGCTCCTATCCCTCCTTTTATTTTTTTGGTCATATTTTTTTGTTCATACTCAGCTCTTCCAAGACAGGCAGGTGGAGCCGTTGGGGAAAAATCTTCCACATTTCACATGAAAACATGAGAAGTTATGCTGTCATGTTAAATAGCACACATTCTTAAAAAAAGAAGAGGCAAGATGAAGACTAATTTATCTGTGTTACTGAGATGTAACTTAATGGGACACATGCAAAATGTTATTTTAAAACAAGATACATCAAATTCCAAAACTGTGAGTACATATGTTTGTCACTTCATATGCCAATATTGCATTCTTGAGGACAATGAATGTATCATTTAAAGCCATTTTTTTCCTAAGACTATTTTGTATATATTTCTGTGTTGTACATATATTCCTATTCATTAGCTGTCTCTTCTACTGGGACAAAAAAATCACACTGCCAAAACCAGTCAGCATCATTCATAAAGAAAAAAAAAAAAAACAGAAAAAAAAGTTTGCTTTTGCCTTGAAACTAATTGCAAATGTAAAAAGAAGAGTAATCACACTTAGAGATACAAACATTTCTCAATGTGTTGAGCCGATGGGGTGCTTGCAAACAGAAAAGAGAAATCAGAAATCTTTGTGTGTCAGCTGGTTTTTCATAGGCAGAGGGAATCATCTGCAATTGTTCTGCAGCAGTGACAGTCTGTGGGGCCTTGGGGTCCTACACAGCACTGCCAGGGAAGAAGTCAAAGCCTGCTGTCATGTCTTCGGTGTTTCAGAGTAGCGTAGGAGACTGAATAATAAACTGGGAACTTCGGGACATTTTTCTCTCTCCTCTCTTGCTGCCATCCCTTCTCCTGGTTGTATCTTTGTTCATACCCAGATAACTCCAAAAACAGGGGAACAGCAAAAAAAAAAAACCCAAACCCCACTTATACAATCTATGCTTGCATTCAACATTTTATAAAACTCTGCTGTCCACATGGCTCAGTATCTGATTGAGCTTGTGTTTCAGATGGTGCCTCCTATTGTTTCAGATATCTTTCTCCAAAAGGGGCTTAATTGCTTCTTCTGTTTATTTGAACAAAAAAGTAGCATCCCATCTGCATACCAGATGCAACAGGACTGAACCCAACTTTTCAACAGTATTTTAAATGAAGTGCTTGTTTGCTGGTAGCTGACAGCCTGTAGCAGCAGACTCAGATTCTGGGAAGATAAATGAAATAACTCAATTGCTCCCCTCCAATTACCCTCTGCAAAAGGGCACACAAAAGGGAGAACAACTAGCCTAATCCGTCCTTAAACTGCATGCAAATTCAAGATCTAATTAAGGGCATCACTTTCCTAGTGTGGGTGTTTCCTTCATGTTCTTAGCTGGATTCTAAGCTAAACAACATTTCTAAATAGTTATTGCAACTCCATTGGTTTGCTCTTGCCACAGATAGTTTTGGAATAGCTATTCTTAGGGAAGTAGTCTGTCTTTTCCACTATATTTGTATGCATAGATTGCTTTATTACAGAGACTGGTCAGTCTTTTGGGAGTGAATCTGAGTAGAAGAAAATATCTCCCTCCCGCAGCTTGATAATAAAGAAGTATGCATTTTCTGTGTCAATTTATAATCAAAATCAAATACATTAGTGAAATGTACCTAGCCACCTTTGCACATGAGGCGTTTCCCTGTGAAAAATTCAAAACTGAAAACAGGATTCTAGTGGAGCAACTGACTTTTACTAAGCAGAAAAAAAAAATTCAGAGCTTTCCCGATAAAAATTATAATAAACCCCAGGAGGTTATGATGGCATTTTCAATTATACACAGTCATTTTCTAGGGAAAATTTCATCTTAACACTTTCTATTTGGGGTTTCATGGCTCTTACAGCTCGAACTGCAAGGTTGCTTGCTTTAAAACTGAACTTACAGTATATGCTCAGAAATGCTGGGGGGTGGGGAGCATGTTCCATGAATGTAGTCACACTGATGGCTACAAATAGGTAAAAGCATTAGGAGCTGACCTGTTCTTCCAATACAAGAGAAAAAACCCACCCTAACTGTCCCAATAGATAGAGTTTTGTATCATTTAGAATGCTATTTCAGGACTCAATTACAACAAATAACATTAGTATATACTTTGTTAAGCAATTTCTGTTTTAATAAGCTAACCAGACCAGTCTCTCCTAAGAGGCATGAAAGTCAAGGTTTTGAGTTGTCCAGGCTACTAAATGGAAACACACATTGACACCTTTTTATCCTTTGTCAACAAAAAAGAATTCAAAAGGAAATATAAATAAAACATCATTTCAAACACTCATGACAACCACAGTAAGCCAAAATCGCATTAGTCTTGCCACAAGGATAAAATCTCCCCTAGTCCTACATTAGTGCTGCTAGGTACACTCTGCAGTGTTTGTACATATGTCCTAACTGGAAGTCCTGCTACTTAGGTGGCAGGAATGCTGTTAATCAAATTTAACTCTCTACTTACAATGCAGAGAGGAGAACATTTTTGAGGAAGAATTCTGCCCCATTCAGGAACATTTGCAAAAACCTGTACTTTCCATAAAATTCCACCTTTTTTATATTTCTAACATTTCTGGTTACAATCCCCTTGCACACAGGAATACCTCAAACCAAGAAAGTCTGGGGTTCTATCGGCAGAATCTGTAGTGCCAACAGAGTGTATTTTACTCCATGACTTTTGATTTAAAGCAATTTCCTAAAAATGGTTTAACTCCTGTAATGCTGGCTCAATCAGCCTGAAGGATTGACAGGATTCCTCAGCTTAGCATGTAATCCTGCTGCTGGAGATACTGCACCCTTTATGACAGAGTTCTTTCACCATGAAAATATCAGACTATTTTGATTGTGGTTGGAAAGAAAGAAAGGAAGCAGCTATTAACAATAAACTTCGAATTTTGTACAGAAAGCAGAAGAAAGCAAAGTCAGAGGAAGATGTACACTACTCAATTTGGGGGGCAGCAGATGCTCACAAGGTCCCATTTCCCAACTCCCTTATAATCACATGGAAGAGATCTATTCTTTAATTGGTTGCTCCAGAATCCACAGCCTCACCCAAGGTACACTTTAGCTCCTGTTACATGCCTGCAGTTCAAGGCTTCAAATATCCACAGCACTGTCCCTGGAGTTTCAGCCCAGAATTCTCAGCCCTGTTTTCCCAATCACTGAACACCATAACAGTTGTGGTATTTGCTATTCTAACAGCACAGAAGAAAATAAGTGTAAGTAAGAATTTCTCATCTAAGCAGTAAGTCAGCTTCCTTCCATTTTATTACTTTCCAGCTTCAGGTTTGATGCTTTCAAATAACAAAAACACACAGAAAAATGGTGTTTTCTGAAATACTAGGGACTCTCTGAAGCTTGGTTTTGGGTCAGTATCTTCATTGCCTTTACAAAACATGAGATCTAATTGCAAGAATATGGACTTGCTTATTGTCACAGCACTCATCAGAGCTTTTGTTTTAATTTTATGGAAGCAAAATCCCTCTATTCTCACCCTGGAGGATACTAAAAGCAGCAAAAAGGTAGGATATTCAGTCTAGCAGTGACTCTTACTCAGTGAAGCCAGACACATACTCTTAAGTACTCACAGTGATGGGAGAAGGCTATGTGAGAAGGACCTAATCACTGCTTCTGGACATGATGTTCTTTCTCCTCTTCCCACTACAATTAAAACTTCTTTCCAAACACCAGGTGCTCAGGCCTATTTGTAGTTTTAAAATGTGAATGTTTCCAAGGCCATAGAGGTGCAAAATATTTGGAAAAGGAGGTAAATAGAGATTAGATTTACACCTGTATGTAAATTAAGGAACAGGCTTGCAACATGAATCAACATCTGCTGGGTAAACTATTTATTTTTGCTGTGTAACAGCACTAGATCTGTCTGTACAAGCACAGAACCTCCCTCACCACTGTGATCAGACTGCATTGTGGTTGTACCCAAAGTAGGAAAACAATTGTTAATTAAATTAAAGAGATCACATGGTGTCAGAGCATGTGGTGCACTCATTCACCATGCAAACTCTGGACAAAGATGCTCCAAAGTGTTATAAAATTTGTTGCAAACCAGTGATTAACTCCCATGTCAGGACCTTGGGAGGTGTTTTTTGGACACCTGATCCTGAGGCAGCAGCAATCATCTGTTGGCGCTTCAAATCCTGTCCTGTGCCTTCCTTGGAAGGCCTATTAAAAATTTATTTCTAAAATAAAGAATACCTCATTCTTATTTCCCTTTTTTTTTTTTTTAACAAGCCATACATCTATATAGAGCAGTATGGTTTACTGCTTTGTTTTCCTGCAGTGTTCAGCAGGAATCTGCAATTTCATTACATATTTTGAATAGTTATATTTGGCTATCTGATTGCATGTTCTGAATGCATAAGGGCTGCGAATTTTTCAGTAGGGGCAGTAATTTTTGACTGCAATATTAGATTCATCAAGAACTCAATCACCAACTAGATGGGATGTCTTGTGCACATAGAGAAGACAATGTACATTTGCAATTTCATTTATGAAGTGTTAACAGAGAAACTACAAAAAAAATAGTGACCCCTATGTTAGCAGTAATTAGTCAGTGCAAAAATACCAGGGACATGGAAGACATTCCATTTCCATATGACTTTATCACCTTGTAAATCTCATTTTGCAGTGCCAGGACAAAGAGAGCTTGTAGCTTGCTTTTGTACAACAGCTCCAATACTTCCTTGTTAAGGTTCCATCATTTTGAATACAATTATAGAAGAAGAGAAACAGACCTAGCAGCTCCACTAATTCTTCTCCCCCTTCTCTGAGCTCAGAAGTAATTCGCCTTTTATTTGCCTTTCCCCCCTTAATGTTGGCCTCAAAGACAACCCCCACAAACCTTAATTGCAGAAAAAAAAAAACCCAACCAAAAAAAAGTGGTGCTTTTTTTCCTTTAATTGATACACTGTTTCTGATACAAGTGCCCCAAACAAAGCATCTGAATTTGAATAAAATCATATCATGGTAAATGATAGCTAGATACTGCCTCTTATTAGTAATAATAAAAATTATCAAGCTCTTCTGAAGATACTAAATGGAATAAGGAAAAGTAAATACTTCACCCAGTATCTTGAACAAAATCTAACAGGATTTAGCTAAATAATCTCAAAATATTGTAATTACACAATCACAATAAAAAGACAGCAACTAGATATGGTTTTAAAAGTAAAAAATATTGCACAATAATAAAATATCAGTATTTGAATTGTGAGAAAAAACAAAATTTCAAATTTTTTTCAATAACATTGAAAAAAAGGGTTTTTTTAACCATCAAGTCAATTCTGAAGAAAGCTCCAATCCACAGTCTCATATTTCAATCTAACAGGATTTTCTAAAATGTATGTATGTGCCAAAGTTTAAATAAACTTCTCTGTATGCAAATAATTTAAAATTTCAGGTTATGTTATTACACTTTTTTTACAGTCCAGAATAATTATACTAATTTACAGAAGAACTTTTAAATCCAACTGAATAAACATATGTGCAATGCACCATTAAAGTACACTCCATCACATAATAGCATAATGTAGTTTCTGAAATGGATCTGTAGAAAGGATTCATTAAGATAAAGTCCCAGCATTCCACCTGAGGCCAATAAAAATTCTGTGCAAACCTCTTCAAATTAAATTTTCTTCTTGAACATATCCTGTCTAATTATGTTTAGTATTATCCTCCTTTAGGAATTCTGATTCATCAGTGCTATTAAGAGAGGGAAAAGGAAAACCAGATGCTGTGGACCGGATACCCAGCTGGTAAGAAATCACTATAGTTTCACAGAAGCCAAAAGAGCTACAGTGATTTATATCAGCTATGGGTTTGGTATATACATAGGAACACACATATGGACAGATGTACAGAGAATTATATCTGAAGTTACACCAGCAGAGAGTAAGGCAGTGGAGTTGCACCACCAGAGAATTTGACCCAGAAGCTCTAATAAGCTGAAGTTTATAAAAGAGCCACAGCTGTGTTGAGATTTCTTGTCTTTCACTCTCTAGAACTGAAAATAAATGTAAGAAACAGAAGTGCTCTAATTAGACATTTGGCTTTAAAAATCAGGAAGATAGCCAGCTAATGTCTAAGCACTTTTTTGTTCTGGGGAGTAAGACTAACAAAGATATCATAATTACAATCATACTACATACAGATGAAGTGCACAGAATATATTGGTAAACCAAGTTGAGGGACTGAATTAGATTCCAGCTAAGTTGTTTCAGTTTTAATCTTTGATGAATACCATTTTTGTTATTCTTGTAGTCCATACAGTAAGCACAAATTTAGAGTGAGATTTCCAAGTGCATCTAAAAATGCTGTAACCTGAAAAAAAAAATCAGGGTAGCACCTTCTTCTATTCCACTGACAGCCCCAGACCCGCCTGCACCACGGACCAAAAAGGTACTGCTCAGGACACTTAGTGCCTGCCTCAGTTTCCATGAGCCACCCAACTGATGCTTGTAAGCTCTGGCTACACCTTTGGCATTCCTCACCCTGACATTTGTGCCCCAAACACCCCTGCACACCACTGCACCTCCCATTTGCGAGACCCTTCTGATTTAAAGGCTGGAAGAGAAGAGGAAAGAGAAGTGCCCACTTCTTTGCCTTTACCAAATAACATTATATGTGAAAGTCTAACATAAAATTTACTCTACACCTACTCTTCCCAGCACCTGCTCGGTGTTTGAAGAGGACTTCATCCTTCCCCAGGCTTTAAATCTGCAGTCAGCCTTTGAAAGCTGAACAGATAATCTTCAAAGAGTAATGCTTAGGTATCATAGCCCGAGCTCTTCTCTGTTAGATAGAGGGCGCCTAAAAAGAAATCTGAGTTGGAACAAGGTTGTTTCCTCTTTCAGTTTTCCAGTCTTTTATCCAGCAGCCCAGTGCTGGATAACGCAGATGTGGGACACAGCAAACCCAGGTTGCATTTCCATTCCTTGGAGGGAAAGCAATTAGCTGTCCCACTGCTGGCAACTGTGTGCTGTCTCTGTGCTGCTGTGACCCCATTGCACAGAGCACCTCGAGGCTTGCTAGTCAGGAGAAAAACAGCTCCAAGCCACCACAACCACTTCACCAGGAGGCACATGGCCGCACTTCCATTCCTCTGTCAGGGACTGCTTTCCTACAGGAATCAATCCTTGAATGAAAAAACTAATTAAGCCTCAGGACAAGGACCTCAGGCCGCTCAAATCTTTCACACTTAGAAGCACGTAACAGCAGGAATAGAGAGACTCTCTATTTCACTGTATTTTTATCCAAATAATTAGGTCATTATCATACAAGATATACAGATTTGACCTCCTGCTGCACAAGTGCAAATCTCCAGTTCCCAGGTTCTGGACACATGCTCTAAAAACTGGTTTTTTCAGACAGGCAGAGAAGGCAGCAATACCAGTTCCTCTACATCAGGGTTTGAAAATGAGATAGACAGATGCCATGACTCTGACTGAGAGCTCACTACAGTGGAAGCATCCAGAAAACATTCATTATACCGAACTGGTGTCACAGAACAGCCCATTTTGTGGATTCCTGCAGTGCTTAATGCTGAATTATATTTATGCCTACCAAAAGCAAGCAACTTCTGTGGTTACTCAGCAAGAGAATGCAATGTACCTTAAATCACTGTTGACACAGTCTTTCTCCTGATCTAGGGTATTGTAGAGTTAAATGGCAGCTGAGAAAATTTTGAGGTTTCAACCTCAGATTCCTAACCTCTCCCCTCACTCCAGCTGTTTTCATATCTTATGCTGCACCTTCACATGTACTATTATTTTCTAGGTGTATCTCAGATGTGCAATAGAAATTTGAACCTATAAATGACTCCACATTCAGATCCAAATCCTCCTCAAGAGCTTCTAATTGCTCTGCATATAGCTTTTAACTTCCAATGTACTTATTATTATGAAAGTAAAAATAATTTGAAAAGAAAGGCCCAGAGCAAACAGTGCTCACTTTCCAAGAAACATAATTTTACTTGGAGATAGGAATTGGAATTATTTGATAAGTGCATTAAAACATAACTATAATTCTTCTCCTTGGCTCTGAGATACTCCCATAGCTACTACTAAAGCTTTATTGGCAGATCACAGTCAGCATCTTTATATATCTCATAGGAGTTATCCTTGAAGGATTATTTATGCTCCCTTTCTGGTGGCAAAAGCATTTCTTTGCATGGTAGGATGTGTCATTTGCTATTTGAGTCGACTACACAAATATCTAAGAAATATATGTCTTGAAATACTGTCTATAGGGACAATGCCTACCATACCTTTTTCCATACCATACCATAAATTACATTGACTGAGGTACAAAAACATATTAGGTCTCTTTCAGTTGTTAATTTATCCCTAAAATAAGTCCATCCACAACTATGCCCTGGGATCATGCTGAAAACACAGTGTATCTCTGAAAGATAATAGCAGCAGTTTAAAGTGGAGATGTTTCTAGGGTATTTTGGAGAAAGATAATATTGCTGTGCCTTCAAAGGGAAAGAATATAGCAGGAGCTCCAGAGAGTCAAATGCAAATGCTTAGGACCAAAAGCAATTCTGCCACCTCTGTGTTTTCCTTCACCCTCACCTGTTTCCTCACAGGCTGGAAAACTGCCTCCAGCTGGACCTGTCCTTTTCTCTAACACCCAGGAGTGATTAACTTGGAGCAGTTAAAAGTTTTTGGGTGAGATGGTATTTTCTCACCCCTGACCCCATAGCCATGGGATACCTGAAATAGGACACCTACGGCAGGACCCATGCAATTGATGCCTCACATGCCCCTGGCAGAGAAGATTTAATTTCAGAGATTTTTCTAGAACAGCTTGTACAACAAATAGTTTTTAGCATATACAATTTGCAAAGTTGCCAGTTTATCATGAATAGAGCTATTTGTAGTCTAGTCATATCATAAAATCTTGTTAAAAGAAACAACACAAAGAGACTGCTCACTTTTCAGTTATGGCGCTTTTGAATTAATTTGAATCCAGATTGCCTCATGAGTATTGTTTGTTCCAATATGAAACAGTTTATGGTGATAAATTGCTGCAGCTTCACTTGAGAGGCTGCCTGGTACAGTATACTGCAGCAGGAGTTGAGTCAGCTTTCATACTGAGTATACACTGTAGCTACAGCACACCAAAGTTTTGTGGTTTGAGGGAAACCTAACTGAGAAGGTCAGCAAAACCAGAGTATTTTGTGGCATGTGCATATATTGGGCAAGGTCAGGGGTTGTAGGGGCATAAGCAACCAAAGCAAGTAAAAAAATCTAATAACCTACCTCCCATCTGAGCCCTCCTGTCCCACTCAGCCAGGTATTTACTCAGCATTCATAAGTAACATCTATAGAGACTGACACTGGGCTATTTTAGCCATACTTCCAATACTAAGCCATTTAAGGTATAAGAATTTTTCATCTAGCTCTAAATTTACTATTACAGCAGATGTTAGAGTCAAATCACATTAGCTAAGATTTCAGTAATCTGCAGAGTAATGACAAAAGATTTCTGCATCCTCTCAGTTATAACCTTAATTAAGACTAAGAAGGGTATGTTGTGTAACATATTGTCTGTGAATGCTCACTCCCATGTAAACCATCATGGGCCTGACTCAGAGAGGGAGCAAGCATTTGTCCTTCCCACCAAAATCATTAGGGATACAGGAAGTCAGTATTCCTCCACTGGACCAGTTCCTTACTACTGTGTGATGCAGTAGCTTAAAAATTTTCTGTAGCCATTGAGAGGAAGAGACAGCAGTTCCTTAACTCAGCCAAACATACTGATATCTATAGCCTTATGACAAGTATTTAAGGTCTTGCCCAGTGCTGCTAGATCTTGTCATAAGGCAGAAGAGTAACAGCTGTCACCTCACAGTTGAAATATTTTTTCACATTTAATGAAATTAATGAATTTGCTGAGGCAGTATGCCAAATTAATCTCTAGTGCCCTTCCATCACATGCAACTGAGTTAAACAGGGATTAATTGAGGCCCATGCAATTACCTCTTAATTAACCCTGAAGGATTGGGATTAACCCTGCTGTTCAGGGTTAGATATGAATGTGTTTGTCACAGGAACTCCACTCCTATATCATGGGTATCACAAAGTTAACATTGACCAAAATGTCTGTGCCAAAACATATTTGGGGAATTAAGCAGATTGCTCTTGCTCTCCTGCCCTCAGCATGTCGCAGGATTCTGGGGGCTGCTCCTACTAGAAGGAAAAATCAAGGGTCCAACCAGTTCCTCCAAACTCATCTATTAACATAATACACACACAGCAGGAAGGCAGACAGCAGGAAACAGTCCCTTTCCTTCCACTTCCAAGCATCTTCTCAAACACTGTCTTACTCAGAATTTGGTTGTAGGATTTTCTTAAAAATTGCAAGAATGTTTTATTTCCAGGTTTGGTTTCCTAGCTGCATTTTCTCTATGTTATTTTGAGTATGCCTACATTGCAATCTGGGGTGGGAAGCAGAAGTGCTGGAATTAGCAAGGATACTGGGCAGAAGCAGCATTCCACAGAGCCTTACCTATATTTCCACCTGCCTGCAGGAGTTACAATTTGCAAAGATCAAAACTGATCAACTGATGTGATGCAATTTAGTGCCATGCATATCTTGGAGATCTGCAGGGACTCCAGCATATATGCACATATCTACTACTCTTCCCTCCTTCTACATACATAGAGATAAAGAAATTGTTTATTCACCCATTTGATGTGTATTGAGGTACTCAAGAAAAAGCCTGCAGCCTAACTAGGCCATTCCTGTGTTACACACAGTCAGATCTTCAAGTACTGTCCTTCTCTTTGACTGCTGATTGTGAAGCTGGAAGGTATGCTGTGGCATTCACATTGTCTGAAAAAATTCCTTCACCCAGGATTTTTCTCCTGGGAAACTGAGAAACCTCAGAGAAAAGGAAACAATTCTTATCTCATTTGCTTCTTCTCTGTTTTGCTCCTGTGTAGAATGTGTTTGGAGATTGTTTCATTGCTTTCTGGTGCGTTGTTTTGACTCATTGGCCAATCAGTGTGAAAGTGTCACAAGTTTTCATTATTCTCTTTTTAGCATTGAGTAAGTATCTTTCCTGTATTCTTTAGTATAGAATAGTATTCTTTAGTATAATATAGTATAATAAAGTAATAAATTATCCTTCTGAAAACATGGAGTCGAATGCATCATCCCTACCTTCGTCAGGGTGATTTGCAAATACAATAGTATGTGTCCATCATTTGGTCTGAATGAAAAATGCTGTTGTGGCAAAGAGTGTCAGTAAAGCAACAGAACCAGCCAGTATTCAGCATAACCCTGCACAAAGATTGCCACAGGTTGCTGTTTATGTAATTCCTACATGTTTCATACTAATTATGACTACAGTAGTGGTTTACAAGTAACATTTAATGAAACAGAAGTTTAAACAAAGAACTGCTGTACTAAACAAGTACACATCATTACTATCCTGCAATTGGTACTGTAAGGCTCTTCAAATGAAAAAAACCTGGGTTTTGTCCACGTGAAAAAGAAACCGAAGAAAATTGAACCTCTCACCCTCCGCTTTTGTGGAGATCTCATCTTTTGACCAGCATCTTGAAACAAGTAGAAAAGCAGACTCTGGAGCTCAAATGCATCTTCTTAGCAATCCAAGACTGAGAAGTCAAAAACAAATGAGCACTCCTACAAGAGCTTATTCAGCAATCAGTTCTTTAACAAACACCACTCCCTTTTAAACTATCAACCCACACTAAAATAATGTACTTTATTTGTGTGAGAGAACCTAGTGGGATCACTGGCATTTCTTTAGTGTAGAGCCAGAGGACCATGTCTCCCTGACAGAGAACTGCTGGTTTGCATTTTTCTTTAAATTACGAAGATACCCAGAAAAATGGAATTTATGTTAAATTATGTTTAAACCGGCCAAGAAAAATTTTGATAAGGATTTGACTCAGCAGACAAGGGGAAGGAAGTGGGAGACAAACCAGTCCTTCTAGGCTTCCCTGTCTCTATATCAACTTTTAAAGTTATAGCAATATCAACCTAACATATTCCCATATTTTCCCATGATGAAGACAAGTAGCTACAGAATGCCTCTTATTAAATTACAACACTCAGCACACAGGAGCACAGTTTAACTCAAAGGTTTGTTACAGCATCCTGCAACAGTTGGTGAAACTGCTCAATTTAGAGTTGACGACCGAAATTCAACACTAATTTAAGAGCAGTAATATGAACTCTCATTGCCAAATATATTAACACCTATAGAAAATGAACACAACTTGACAAAATGCTTTGGTGCAGCTGAACTGTTATCAGCATGTAAAGGATATCAAGAATATATTATCATAGTGACTCTGGGTCATGCCAAACTCATTTCAGATTTCAACAGAAATAGTTTTGCATGATACAAAGGCACTGCAGTGTGATTAAAATGCACTACACATCTCACTGTCTTAGAGATCAGTCCATACATAAAGTCTGAAATATGTTAAGGAGGTTTTCCCTCAACAATTTTAATCATCCATAGTAAGTGCTGATACATGGTAATTCCAACTCATAGTGACAAACGTTTAAAAAACCCTTCCCTTACAAAGTATCACACAGAAAAATAAGAAGCGTATTGCACACTAACTTGCAGAACAACTTATAAACCATATCCATATGAGCAGTAAATGAATATCCTCTTTTGCCAACATGAATTTTGTATTTTCCACCCACAATTCAGTTGGCAGAATTTTTCCTGTTGAAACCAGTGAAAACTGTATGCCCAACAGCAGGGAGTGGAAAACTTTCAGTGTCTTTTTACTACAATATTTTACCATTCAGTGTCTTATATTGCAAACGTGTTGATAATAAAGCTATTATATTTTCTATTTTAGACTACAAAACAACCCCTGAAAATGGCAGGGTTGTGGGGACAACAGACATATATACATATATATATATATATGTACACCACACACAGAGACAAGCTTCATATCCTTCATTCAGTGTAGAGAACTATGGCTTCTTTTCTGAAATTGTTTTCAGGAAGGAAGAAATTGATTCACCTCACTGAAGTGAGTTTTAAAGATGCAGGTGAACACCAACAGTCTTAAAATATTTTATTAGATTTTCTAATGCTCTTTAGGTGCTAATATATGTTTGTTTGTTTCCAAAGAAAAACCCAAACAGCTTATCCCAGCAAACATAAATTATACAGACAACAAATTAAACATCTTTCAATTAGCCTTTGGCAATAAAGTCTCAGCCATTCCTAAGCCCTCAGTTTAGCTTTGCACATCTCTGCCAATGCATTCATTCCTTCTGGCAAAAGATACTGAAAAACAGTGGAATATTTTCAAAAAGTGCAAATTAATAATCATTATATATAACTGCCTGTAGTCACACCTATCCATTTCCCCCCATGAATCCCATTTCTAAAAAAGTTCCACAAAGCAACAGGTGAGGAACTCAAGCTTTAGACCCAGAACTTGTCAGCTTCCTTCACTGCTGAATGTAAACACAGGGACTCTCTTACTCAAGAAATAGAGAAAACTTTAAAATAATGGAGACAGCTTGCTTCTTAGAATTACCAAGTTACCCTGGAAGGTGAGGAAAGCTTGATCAGTGTTGTGGTTTGACACTGGCCCAACACCAGGCACCCACTAGAGTCACTCGCTCACCCTCCCCTGCCACAGCTGGGCAAAGGAGGGAAAAGGGGAAAAAAGTTAACAAAGGCTTCATGAGTGAGATGAGGACCAAGAGAAATATTTCAAGGGCAAAACTGGCTCAACTATAGATGCAAAGTGAGTTTATTACCAACAGGATCAGAGGAGGATAATGAGAAGTAAAATAAGCCTGTAAAACACTTTTCCCCCCAGCCCCTCCCTCCTTCCCACCAACTGTGCAGGGAGACAGGGCATGGGGGTTTTGATCAATTCACTACTGAGATTTTCTTCCACCACCCTGGAAGAGGATTCCTTCCCCTGTGAGACTGTGGGGTCCCTCCCACGAGAGATAGTTATCTTTCCTGAGAAGAGAACTTCTTCAGTGAACATCCCTGGCATGGCTCCAGTCTCATGAGCAGCAGTCAAACCACACCTGCTGCAATGTGAACTCCCGCCATGGGCAGACTTCCCAAAACTGCTTCAACACGGGTCTCTTCCCATGGGGTACAGTCCTCCAAGGACAGGCTGCTCCAGCCTGGAAGCAGGGACTCCCTCTCTCCACTGGATCACAGTCTCCTCCAGGTATCCACCCACTCCAGCATGAGCACATCCCCCATGGGCTGCAGGTGGATCTCTGCATCCCCTGTGGATCCCCATGGGCTGTAGAGGCACAGCTGCTTCACCATGGTCCTCACCATGGCCTGCAGATGAATCTCAGCTCCAGCACCTGGAGTACCTCCTGCCCTCCTTCTCCACTGACCTTGCTGTCTCACACATTCTCACCTCCTCTTCTCTGACTAGAAGCAAAACCCATTACTTTGTTTTGATTTTTTTCTTAAATATGTTATCATAGAGGCATTACCAGCCTCCCTCAGTGGCCCACTTTTGGCCAACAGCATGTCCATCTTTGGAGCCATCAGGAATTTGCTCTGCTGGACATGGTGGAAAGCTTCCAGCAGCTTCTTACAGGAGCAATTTTTGTGGCCCCTCTGGTACATAAAACCAGGCTGGGCCAAACCAATGCAATCAGGAACACCTAAGTGGTGTTTGCAGTATTGTAATTGAAGTAAGAGGGAAAAAAACACCACAAACCAAGAAGAATAAACCCAAGTAATTAAATAGGAACTGCTAAGCTGTATCAGTCCATCAGTCTATCTGGTCTAGTAACCAGCCTTTCCCAGGCTGTATTGGTCAAGAGTGTTCTGTCAGAAAATAACAGATGCTTACACAGTTAAAGAAGTTATATTGATATATAGCCAAATATAAAATAGCTACTTCAGGGCAAGTGGTATTGGTCTTATAAAATTGAAAGAATTTGACCAGAACAGGTGTATCAAAGTGAAAAAAAACCACTATAAACCAAAATCAGATTTCAAAATTATTTTCTCTGACTTGAGCCAGCCCTTTCTATTCCACTGTTACTGTATTCACGATTCAACAAACACTGTTGATTGAGTAGTAGTGTCCAGAGCAGAAATATGAACACAGAATTTAATGCTGAGTAATGAACAATACTGCCTAAGTAGATCTCATGGTCGCAGCACCAGTCAAAGCTTTGAGACAACTTTACAGTGCCCTCAAAAATCCTGGTAGAGACAGAGACAAGAAATGCTTAGGCTACACTATATACTTCCCAGCACAAGTGTTAGAGCGACACAGCTTCAGATGAAAAGCTGACTTACCACAAGACCATGGGATGGTGCATTTGCAATCACTTTCTTCTAAACTGTTCTTTGCTCAAAACCATCCTTTTAATTTTTAGTTACCTTGCTATCCTGTTCACCCACAATACCCACGTATTTACCAGCAGCCAAATGACCATCTTGCTGTAACATGGACACTCAATAAGAGTTGCATGCAGTACTAACACATAAATGAGGAAGAAATTCAGACTAAATAGGTAGGGGGAAGAGGTGGAAGAGAGAAGCTAGCAGCTCTGAGTCAAGAAAGAAATTTAGTCATGTAAATCCCATATTCATTTATTAAGCTTCTCATCTGAGTCCTGTGGCAAAAGCATATAGGCATCATCACTCAAATTAAAATGCACAAATTATATGACTGTGAAATAATAAAAATAATAAAGCAAGAGGCATAAACTGCCATATCCAGGGGCTTTGGATTATATTTTATTGTAATTTTTACTAATCACAACCCATTTGCAAAATGACTGAACAATTTTCATACTCAAACCTTCAGGAAACACACAGACCATAAGAGAGGTGAGTAGCTTTAAAAAACCTTACTCTATATTTTCAGGCAAAAAATTTTGCAACAGAACTCCAAATGTTTTGTATGGTCCTTGCAACCCAGCTGTCCAAATTGAACGTCAGTCAAGAGAGCATCCATCCATGCTCACCTTCCTGAAACTTTCCCACCAGCTTTGCCACTACAGAAGTGAACAAGGGGCCTAAAGCTGCACTGCTAAAAACTACAGTTTGAGAGGAAGTAGTGGTCCCAAGTACATTTCCAAGCCACTTGGTTCTCTCTTGGCATGTTGGGTAGCCTTGGGGAAGATCTACTTGATTGACAAACACATCCAAGAAGACACAAGAAGAGAAATCACTTTGCCTTCTCACCCTTAATGAGTCTCACCGTGAGGACACTGAACCACTTAGTCCTGGTCTGGACTGAGGTAATCCACTGCAATCAGAGGGGCACAGCTCCAGGTTTCTGGCATGCCTCTGTAATTAAAATGAATTAAGTCAACACTACCTGTACAAGAGAGCAGTAGCTGAGTAGAGGCTGTTAGGAACACTGTTTTGAGATTCAGACAGCTGAAGATAGAAATGCTTCTCCAGAGGGAGAAAAAGAAAATCACATAAAAATGCACCTGCATAATCAAACTACTAAGAAAATCCTCTACTTCTGCATTTGACCAAGGCAACAGCAGATTCCCCTGTGCCAGTCCAGGCATACCTGCTACGTCCAGGAGATGGAAAGCAAGTGTGATTCGAGATTTACCAATTAATGAATTACTGCACTTTTACTGTTTTCCTTTGGTTTCTGCAAACAAAGTTGGAACAAGTGTCCCAACTCCACAGTCAGATGCTGTGGAGCTGTGTTGAATCTCAGCAAAAGCTGAAGCGCACAAAAAGTGGGCCATACTAATTGAATCAAAAGAAACAATAACAGAGGAAAACAAAGTCCTGTGTGATAAATGTTGGTCCTTTCATCCTCTATCTTCTGTAATGGATGAACATTAGGATGGGCTGTTTAGCTAGATTTCAGCTAAACATATTAAAGGATCTGTTGAATCTTTCCATTTCACAAGCCTACAGGGTCTAGCAAGTATAAATGGAAAAGATTGACTGCGCATGATTTAATACCTCTCTTGAGCTGCTGTGGGCTGGTGGTAACTGTGTAGGAAATCACAGAAGAGAAAGCAGGAAGACAGAAAAGGTATTAGACACTTAGGGCTATGGAGGAGCAAAGAGGGAGAAACGACATAAAAAATACATCCCATAGAATGAAAAAATAATGTTAATGTTGTATATGCATCTCCTCATGTATTTCAAAACACATGAAAAGTTATACAGATACCAAGAGGTTTGTGAAGGAAGCTGAAAGGAAGCAAACACTACATTAATTAGCAAGCAGTTATCAGGGAACAGAGTAAAAGCTCACACAGACACAGACTGGCCAAGGTACTCTGATTTTTGAAGTGAGAAAGGAGAAGTTTGGATTGTTCCTGAGTCTAAGTTGAAAAACAGAGATAATTGGGAAAAGGTAGAACAATAAAGTAGCAGCTATTTTATTCTTGTTGTTTTATTTTACTGTATTAAAGTCACTGGGCAAATAAAGTCCATCTAAAAACAATCAGCAACATTTCTTGACACTAACCCACTTAGAACTGTCCCTCCCATAGCCCAGGGAGGAAAATAACCTGTTTACACTTGAAGCTCTCCAATAGCCAAGCCCTTTATTGTACTTGTAGCTCATCAACATCATACTACTTTTCTAATGTCCTTCACAATTAAACAGCATAAACCCACCCCTTATTCTGGCATCTGCATGGCAAACCAGAGGCTGCAGTGCCTTCTTGCCCTCTTCCATCTGAGGCACATACTGTGCACTCAATTCCAGCCTTATCTGTTCCCAATTACACATGGATTAAACTCAATGTAGCAGGTTTATCACATGTGCAAATACACTGCTGTTTAATCTTGCCAGTGCTCTGTTTGGTTTTGATATATTCTGACTGGCTTGCCTCTCAGCAGCAGGCTGAAGAATATTAAACAGTTCGACACACAGTAACTCACACACAATTTCATGTGTGTTATTTGTTTGTGCTGTACAACTTCTATTAAATCAAGTATTTCCAAATCACACAGTGTGGACAAAACCACAGCAAGAAGGTGCTTCAAGAAAGGTGGGCAAAAATGCTTCAGAAATATGAGGTGATTCAGGTTTGCAGTTTGGGAAACATCAGCCCAAGGAGATGTCAGACCATAGGAAAACAAGCAAGAAAACCTTCAGACTCTCACCTTTCAAGTTGTTTGCTCAAACACTACTACAACTCTCAGCAATGCTACCCACTAACACCCAAGCACTGATGCAGTACATGCAACAAAGCAGAACAATGACAGGAGAGATGCAGAGACTCTTTGTAACACTCTGTTATGCCATGGGGGTTGCAATCCTGTGTAATTAGCTACTGAGCAAAGAAGACCTTGCTAACATCCTCTGCCCACAATCAGCTGATGAACTGACTCTTCTTCGTGCCTCACACAGCAGGGGTGAGGGCCAAAATCTTTGCTCAAATAACTGGACCAGACCTACCTCCCTTCTAGTTCCTGTAGTTTTCGTTAGGTCAATATCAAATTCAACTGTTCATTGCTCTTCCCTTCTGCCAGAGGAGTGTCTCAAGAACTCTTTGGAAATTTCTTCTAAGTGCAGAAGGGGGTCACTCCTTCAACCATCTCACCTCCACTGCAAAAGTAAAGTCATCATAGGATTCAACAAACATTATTTCCTTAGGCAAGGTTTTAAAATACATTATAAAATCTAATGTAAAATTTGATCTTTCACCTTCCTCATTTCCCTGCAAAGGAGTCCTTCCCCTGCTGATGTCAGGCTCTCATTCTCCAAATCCGTATTCTGCACATGCAGAGTGCTGCTGGCATTGCTGGCTTTAGCTAGAGGCATGCATTAGAATAAATACGAACAACAACAGGCAGAGGCCATTGGGATAATACTAACAAGATAAAGTGTCTACTGAAAAATATATTTTCTTTAAGATAAGTAGGACATGCTAGTGGTCTTTTGCCAATATTTGCTTCTTATAGTTCTTGTGTTAGAACATTGTTTTAAATATTTTAATAGTTGAGGGTGGGGGAACAGCTGACGTTTATGCTTTCAAGACCCAAAAAGGTTCCTACTTCACTGTGAAACTCACAAAAAGGCTTTGGCTGGCCTCCAGCAGCTGCCTAAGGTGCTGCATGCACTCATTTCTTCACATTTAATACAGCTACATGCAAAAGTAAACATATTTATTGTTGTTTGTAAGCCATTTGAGGCAGGGACTCCATTGTGCTGTGGACTGGTGCATAGCCAAGCAGAAGACGACTACAGGGAACACAGAGGATGGATTTTGGTGTCAGGTAAGGATTAATAATGAGGTAATTGAGAACATAGTAAACCTGGATATTCTCTGTGAGAATATGCTTCATTGACTGATGAAATCACAACAACTTCATAATAAAGTTGGTTCAGTTTTATGAAACTACCCATTCTTAGCTTGCTAAAATTTCTCCCAAAACTATTAGCTTCCCTGTGAGCTGGCTGTCATTTGCAGATCTACCTAACCTCTCTGAGACATCTCATATCTATTTACACCCCACTGAGAATTTATTTTCTTTCCTCAATATCACAGAATATATGTGTGTGTATATGCTACATATGTATATATATATAACACCTGTATAACCCTTCAGAATCCCAAATGGGTAAGAGAACTGGAAAGGACCACCCAGTCACAATAGTCAACTCCTTGAAACTACATAATAAACACTTTTCTCAGGAAAACCCACAAAACATGCACTTCACACATGCCCTCATATAAAGCAAGCTGGGCCCAACTCAAGAATTCCAGCACCTCCATCACCCTCCCAGTTCCAGGACTCTGGCCTAGGGCACCGTGACTACACAGTCAAGCAAAAGCACTTTCCACCAACAGCTCCATATTCTCTCAGCACAGTTCACCCCCACACCTAAACATCAGCTTGCCTGCATTTCTACTTGTCTCCTTGCTCATTAGATCTCACTTAAAGAGTTGAGGAGTTAAGACAGTCTTTTATCTCTCTGGCATCAGCTTCTGGTACTTTATCCAAGCTCCCATCCCTGTTCAGAGAAGTCAGCTGGTGAATCCCTCAGCTCCTTTCCCCAGCCTCAGCCAGGAGGCAAACCACCTCTATCATTCCCTCAACTCTGCCAGCAGGTTCTCCAGCTTCCTTTTCCTTACTTGCTTTCATATGCTGCCCTGCCCTATTATTTTGACTCAGCTGGGAAGAGCTGAACTTTCCTCGCCTGGTACTCCCAGAACCACATACACAATTCCATACACCAACATATTTTCTGCCAGGCTTGTGTGTTTACTGTTCCAGAGTTTCACGGTCAGTGTCAGTACAACAAGGGAGGGCCTGTGGTTCAGATATCTGTGAACCAAATCAGGCATACAAATGTTACAAACCTATCTGGAAAAAGCTTATGAGGGAAAAAAAGGCAATGGAGAATCTTGTTATAGTAGCACAAAATTACTTCTGTTTGCTATATATATTCCAGAGGGGTTTTTTATTTTTATATTTTTAAACATTTATTTATTCTATATTACTATTTTTTTCATTCATTGATGGCCTACTTTTTCCATGTAAAACTCTTCATAAGTCAGTGGTCCAGGTTCTCAACTGGCATTACTGCTCCTCAGCTTTCTGGAACCGTAACTGTGTACATAAGCTGACTAACTGGTGATTCATCTCCCAAAGCTGCTTTTAAGAGCATAAACAAGTGTCCTCACTGGACTGCTCAGAAACACAGTTCTTGTTGTAGCAAAGCCTAAACTCTCTCTTCTAAGATGTGAGTTTATTAATAACAAGGGGCAAACAGGAAAGCCAAAGACTAGCTCAAATCTTTCCAGGTTTTACCACTTATAAAATTTTTTTCCTCGAGTTTTCTTGATGTAAGTGGTTTTCCTTAGACAGTTTCTCCTACCACACTTATAATCATGTGGAGGCTGAGTCCCCTGTATTTATGTATGTATAGATCCTCCACAGTGCTTTCCCAGAATAACTGATATCTGCCCACAGCATGGAAAGATCTATTATTGTCTTTAAAACAGAGTTTCTATTTCTCCCAGAAACATTGTTTTATGAATGGATGAAGACAACCTGTTTATCTGAGAATGATCTGTGGAAGTGACTGACTCCTTAATTAAGATGCTGGAAGGAAGAGAAAATGCTTCTCTGACCCACACTGACCTTCTCTTTCCAAGGTAGATGTGAGGGAGATTATTCCAATCAAACCATGAGGACCAGGTGTCCTAGGTGGGCTACAGCAACCTGGTTTTGCTTTGGCATTACCTAATAATACTTGGCCAAAACCTGCTGCCTTCCACACAGAAGAATCACCATTCCAGTCATTGGATAAAATAATTGTTAACCTACAGCAGAATTTGAGCCTGAGCTATGATACTCATCATTAGCAGGTTTGTTGTATATTCCCTGGGCCAATTTGCCTGTGCATGTTGTAATAATTTTTTAAAAGCCCACACACAATGCAGTTTTGGCTGCTGGAAGGAATTTAGTGGTTTATTTCCCTGAACTTTATTTTACTTGCATTTCTTATTAAATATATCAAAAGTTCCAGAGCTCATTTGAACAGTAAAAGAGCTTTGCAAACTAAGCTTCATTTCAACATTGATCAGGCCAAAGACATAACCTGGCATAGGTATGAAATCTTGGCCTCAGAGGAATTCATTGGGAGCTTTGAAATTGATTTTTTCTGTAGTATTTCATTTCACCTTGAATTCCCCTACTACCCTTTTAGAAGTTTGTTACTGAAGAAGCCATTGCACTTCCGTACCTTGTAGGTCTATATTGAGAGGTCTTTGCATAGCATCAACATAAATAGCCAAAGATGGGTCTGTTACACAAAAAGGGGAAAAAAAAACCCAAAAAACCAAGACAATTCTTTCACTCTTCCCTTTTAAGAAGGGAAAAAGTTGAAGGAAAAAAAACTCACTTAAATCCATGGCACACTAAAAGATGCCTGGAGATTTTAATTACTTTTGTAAAGAACTGCCTTGAAAATATGAAATGTTGATATAGCATTAACCATTTTTAATTAAAAGGAGCTGATTTTCCTTATTGTAGTCCACCAATTTAAAATATTGAATAGGACTAAAATACCCATACAGACTAACTGAATATTTTCTGTGATATGGAAGATCAGATAATACTTTATGGTGTTTCAGTACAGTGGAGTGTTGAAATATTACTGTGGCCTTTCTCTCAGCATGATTTCATTTGGTTTTGTTTGAAATTGATTTTGAATTGAAACAAGAGCCTGAAGGTCTAATGTAACTTAAGCTGACCTTTGCTCCATCACACTGTTTTCATCATGTAATTCTGAAACAATTTTTCCCCACTCTTTCCATTAAAAAATCTTGTAATATTTGAATAGTTCCCCTCTTTGAGCCATGGCTTTCATATTTAAGAAATTTCAACTTAGTTTGCACTAAGACTGGTACCCACTGTTCTGTGCTGGGTCCTTGCCTTTGCACTGTGGTGGATTCTTACAGCCCTCACAGAGGGAGGAGAGTTTCCCCTAAACTCAAAGATCTACCTTCATGCCAGTGTTAATTGGTTAGCCTCTGTAGGCATGCACTGCAGAGAAATAGTCTTCTCTGAGTTGTACTTCAGAGTAGAAGCTTAACCTGAGGGAACAAAACTGTCTTTAAGGAGCCTTTCCTACTCAGTATCTGTTTTAACATGATCACAAAAACAATTAACCTCACAACTAAGGCTTGTGAATTGCATGACTGTAGCTGGCCCATCCTCTCTTCACTTCACAAGGGGGACTAAAATCGCAAATCAAACAATCTGTTTTGAACAACAACCTATTGTTTATTAATCTGAACAAAAGAAGTCAAAGAAAAGGGTTTATCAAACCACACACAGTTCCTACAAAAGTGAATTCACATCAGGTCTGTTACTCTGAGCAAAAACTATTCCTGACCGAATATTACAGAGATGATTAATTGAATAATGTAGTCACAGCATCAAAATGTGTCAATATAGTAAATGGACAGTATTCAATCAGTTCCAGTAAACACCAGTTAAAATACTCTGGGAAATTAAGAACTCTTTGCCAGAATTCTATTTAACAGAAAATTATTCACAGACAATTTGACTGGCCCCATACAGATGAATTATTTCATGCTCAACTAGGAATTAGAGGGAAAAAAACTGGACACTATAAGATTCTCTATTCCTTGGTAATTTAAGTCAGAAATTATATTCTAAATCACAAAAATAATTAGGACATGCTATCAGAAGTCAAAAATATTGGAAGATATTTATAATAAATATATATATATATGTGATTGAAAATTGTGTACCATTTTGCATATCCTCACATTCTTTTCATCCTATCCATTTGCACACAAATAAGGAATCCTTAAGTGCATTTTAAATGCTACACCACCTTCAAAACTAGAGAATTTTAAAGTTATATTTATTATTTTGTAGGAAAGGTAATAGTACTATGAACCAAATAATTACTTTGTTTGAATAGTGATAAGATTTATTTGTAACAAAATCCTCTCATAAATATGAAGAAGTAGCACTGAACATTATGAACATTATGGAGCTTGAAAAGCAAAATAACAGAAAATGTCATCAAGAAAATGTGCATTCAGAGGTGAAAGACTTTCAGTACATTACTTTCCAATATACCTCTACTACTAATGTCAGAGTAACAGGTCAAGGCATATCCAGCATATGCCATGTTTATCAGGCAGAAATAAAATGTAGATTGACAACAAAAAAAAAAAAAAAAAAAAAAAAAAAAAAAAAAAAAACAAAAACAAAAAAAAAAAGTCAGAAGTGTCTGAACTTGCACTATGGAAGATTTTCTTGTGAAACAGTTTTTTTAAAACTGCTGAACCAATGTTTTAATTTAGTAAAGGTAAATATAATTTCCTGTGTGTGACCTTGAATTTTAAATGTTAGCCCAGAGAGAATATTTACAACTTGTAAACAGATTTTGATAATGGAAATTCTGATAAATCTCACCATTATATGCTAGTTGCATTTATCCTCCATTTTTTCCCTTTCCTCCCCCATCTCTAAAACATAAAGATCCATAGCTGACTAAAATCCTTAAGTGTCTATCAGAACACGTCAGACCTTTGTAGTATAAAATCCACAGGATCACTTCTCATTTACTTTGACTTGGCTTTACCTTAGTGTGTATAAAGTCAGTGTGTATTCAGACCTGTATTGCATTTTGGACCCTTTCACAAAGCAACTCACACTGGCAAAATTTGAGCACATAATGATCTTTGTTTTCACAAAGACTGTAGCAATCAAAAAGTGCTTTTTTTGTGTGTTCAAACTAGCTTTCCTGTCTCCCACTGCCACCGTAAAGCAGGAGGTTTCTCTTCCACTGCCTTTCAGAGTCAATCCATCCCCTTCCTAGTGCAACACTGACAATACAGGCAATATAGGCACTTTTTGGAGACAAAAAGTGGTTTGTCTGGGTTCTTATGAACACATGTTGTGAATGCCCACAAACAATGCTGCTCTCAGGTTACAAAAATCTCTTTATTGTTTTGTGGGGAGAGTGAGACGGTGAAGGAGCTACACAACTACTGCTGACAAACCTCAGTAGTCACATTTGCACACTGCAGCAGGGTTTTGCTTAGCTCAACAGGGACCATGGAAACATTCTTAACAGCAATGATTTCCAAGGACTTGCAAATGCCCTAAAACTTCCATGTGCTATCCAGGTGCTCTCTCTCTGTATCATGAGTACTCTGTCCCTAGCCTGGCAGTAGATGCCTTTTGCCCAATCCTTCCCATCATCCTGTGGCACACACCAAGTACAAATCCTGATCAGGTCATGCAGAGCAGACATGCTTTGACCAATTACCAACTACCATCAGTGGCTCTGTAATGTGGATAGTTGGGTCAGGGAAAGAGAGCACACACACCTAAAGTGCATGTGGCAACAGAGAGCTTTATTATTTGAACCCAGCCTTATATAGGGGGTTTGAAATGTCCTGGTCTAAAACGCTCATTGGTTTGCTCTTAACACTTCCTGTTTCTCTGGCCAGAGAGATGTCTGCAGCTTAGGATGGAATGTGATTGGATGAGGTTCCTGTGTGTCAACCCAGGGGCTAGTTTACAGAACGGGGATGGGTTTCTTATTTATAACTCAATTTATTGCTCAGTGACCAACCGGCTGTGACGCTGCTCCATGGGCCTTATTGCAGTGGTAAATTTTGTTTTGTGCCGTGGTCACACAAGACCTTTTCTGCTCCTCACACTGCACCACCACTGAGTAGGCGGGGAGTGCACAAGAAATTAGGAGGGTACACAGCCAGGACAGATGAGTCCAGCTGACCAAAGAGGGCCAGTTCAATACCCAATTGCCAGATTTGTTTACTGCAATATATACAGGGGACTGAGGAAGCAACCATGTGCTGCTTAGTTGCCAGGTGTGTTTTGGAGATTGGGCTTTATAATGCCAGACCTATAAACTGTCCCTTGCTGATCATCTTAATTCTTGTGCTAAGAGCATCATTAGCCTGTGCTTGTTCTTACTTATTGTACAGTATGTTTTCATCATGGCTGCAACTCATCTTCAGAGAAAAGGATGCTCAGAAGTTAAGTTCTTCTCAACCACCTCTTCTGGTGGGCAGAAAAATATTTTACTATGCCAGTACACTTCACACATTGTAGTGTTCTTTGGGTTTTAGGATTCACAGAAATTAATGTCTACTATTTTTATTTCAGGGGAATGAAAGAAGAAAATAAAATGTTCTCTAGAATCTGTCTCCTGCAAATGTATTAATTAAATGGGAAATCTGTAAGAAGCCTTGATGTCAGCTCTCTTGACTTGGAACTGTACCACAACAGGTTGTAACAAAGTTACAGGTTGTAACTTTGTGAAAGTCCTCTCCTATGTGGCATCACAAGCTGGTTATACCTCCTTATGCTCTGGAAAAGAAGTTCACATCTTAATTTGGGGAAAACGGTCAGCAATGTGCTGACTGAAATTCCTGCCTTGTTGCATCAGATAGATCTAAGGGGAGGGCAAACCTTCCAGCAAGTGAAACACCATGTTGTATGCCTTTCAAAATCCAGAGGAAAGATTTATCCCTTGTTCAAGAATAAAATACTAAATGCTCTCAAAACAAGCCAAAACCTTCTGTACCACAGGCATCTTATCTTTTGATCTGTACCTCTTCTTCCATATGTTATCTTATGATAACCTGTTACAGAGCTACAATACTGTGCATTCATTTTGGTGGGTTTTTTTTTTGTTTTGTTTTGTTTTGGGGTTTTTGGTTTTTGGTTTTTTTTTTTTTTGTTTGTTTGTTTGTTTGGGCTTTTTTTGTTTTGTTTTGTTTTGTTTTGTTTTGTTTTGTTCCCTAAAGCTACAATTCTGGCTTAAACCACTTTGCAAGCCCCAGAATCATACTGAAAAAGTAAAATTCAGTGCAGCTATTTGTGTGGATATGTTCAGTAACTGTGATGGAAAAAGAAAATGTCCCCAAAGCAGAAACCAGCTGTATCCAAGCATGTATAGCAGCATGTATAATTTTCCATAGCCTTGAGCAAGAAATCTATCCATAGAAGAATTCCTAAGGTGTCAGAGTAACCAGAAAAGCATTAGCAAATAGATAATTAGGGACTGATTATGAAGACTTACCAGACAGATAAAAAAATTAAAGTTTGGGTTTTTTTATTTTAGTTTTGAGTTTTTATATATTACCCAAGTAACCGGTATTTAGCTGCAGTCCACAATTTTATTCTTCCCATTACCCAGGATAGCCAAGAAGTTATTTAACAATTGTTACTGGAATTTCACTCACACATTCTTCCTAATTTGATTCAAAATTCTTCATCTCATACCCAGTTCATGCCTTTTTCACTAGGCTGTCAAAAGGTTAAAAAAACCCAGTAAATAAGCAGTATTATTTTTTATGTTGAAACTGTTGTAGAAGGAATTTCGTTTTAAGTAATATTTACATTACAAGCAGGTAGTTTTCTTTCAAACAGTACTCTTCTTGAGAAAAAGAAAAGGTTATCCTATATTTTGTCTAACATCCATAAAAATGACCTTAGCGTGGTACTGAATTTAGGAGCCTAGGTACATGAAGTTCACTGTCCAAGTTTCCTAGCTATTTTGATCTCATTTACACACAGTGAGAACTTCTCTCATGGTTGTGTACAGAAAACAATGCCCATACCAAAATACATGCATTACGTCTGATATCTAAAAAGTTTAAACTAAATTGATTAGACTAGCAAGTGAGAAGGAAAAGCTAAATTGCTATCAACATGTAGACTGAAAATGTCAAAGTTTCATCATGAGATGACAGGTTCATCACTAATAAAATGTAAGGCATACAGGGATAAAGTTAGCGAAAGCACGTGATTGTGTAAGTAAAATAGAAGCCATGCAAATTTTCCAAAATGTCCTTTTGCTGTATCACAAACCACTACTGGCAAGGCAGCTCCTGAAAATTATACAATTAGTTCCTTGCTGCCTCACTGAGATTGCAAGTGAGAGTGACAATAAATGCTTAAAAAAAAAAAAAGCCTCACCAATAAAAAATGAGTTCATTTAACATAATTTTCTAAACAGCTGTCAAATGGTAACAGCTTTTGTTGATTACTACTAGAGTCAAATCATTGCTCTGGATTCAAAATCTCCAGGTTTGAATTATCAGTCCCTCAGCCTCTTCAATCTCTCCAATTGTCCATTCATGTGTCACTGTAAGGGCTCTTGCTTTATGAGGGAGCTGTGGTAAATACATACATTATGCAAAAAATATTAACCACAAAAAGAAATTTATGCATGAGTACACCCTAAACTCACAGCAGTGCTCTGAATATCATCTTGGTGATACCACCAGATTTTATGTCTCAGGAATGCAGAGATCCCTGATAGCTCTCCTAAATCCATCCTTACCCCGCATCCCCAAAACAAAGAGGACTTGATACATGAACAAAGAGAAAGAGACAGAGAGAGAAAATTTTGTGTGCTCTCACTAAATAAGTTGTCTGACAGGGAACAAGGAGAGTCGTACTGCGCATATGTACTATTGTGGGAAAACCTATTTGGGTCTATTACAATAAAGAAACAGATGAAGAAAAGTCCATCTGTGCACAAATATGACCCCTGTGATGCTGCCAACATCGGAGTGATCTGCCAAATGATACCATCTGCACAAATGGAAATTCTTCCATGGGCAGATTGAGCTCACGTGCAGATTTAGTAAAACTCTTAAAGGAGCACTGTATCCAAGGGAACTGTCCACTTTGGAGGTGGAGGACACTTGCTGTCTGCTAATGCTTGTCTGCTGCATGGCACACTGGGGATCTGAAGGATGTCCTTCCAAGAAGTGGGGAGAAGGGGGTAAAAAGAGTAGGGCAATGAACTTCTCCATCTCCTGGGATCCTTGAGTGGACAAGTGCATCTTGTTTTCCAGTCAGAAAGAACGAGCTCCTTCCCTTGCACTCCTCCAGGGTAATTCCTCCTTGTCACCTCAGTGAGAGCAACTGGAAGGCCCTTGTTCAGGGCTGCATTATCACTTCATTGCAAGGACCTTATGACACAATGGTTTGGGATTTCTGATTCTGAGTGGAACACCTCATCTAACAGAGCTTCTATCCTGCAGAGAAGGAACTTAACCCCCTAGCACAGCACCTCAAGTGATTTCGTCCAATTGTAACTCCATTTCTGTGTGCAACCTGTCATCTCAAAGAGTAGCATATGTGGTTGAATCCATATGGGCCTTAGACACTCCTTTGAGAACACCCACCCTAGAAAGAGGACATCTGTACCCTGAAGCAGAAGGAAGTTGCCTAATTTCACCAACACTTTCACAGCTCACCTTATTTAAGGGACATTGTCAAAAAAAGCCACCAGAATCAACTGGCAAAGAGAGAAGCTGTCTTCTCTGGAAGTAAATTAGGTCCCATAGCTTGATAAAGTGTGTTGTTGAAGTCATGTAAATATTCGTGCACAAGTGCAATCGTCTTTGAAGGGGGCTGCATAGGAAATTAAGATTGTGAGGCAAGGATCTGCCCATAGGTGAAGTTGAAAAAGAGTCTGATCTGGAACAGAAAGTTAAAATTAGTTTGGAAGTTTTGCCTCTTGCTGAGTCCCCTTGACAATTTCTCTGGGTTTACAATCACATTTTAAAATCCTCATGTGTCCCCTGTTGCTTTTTGAAAGACCAGTACATAAATGGATAGATCAAGAAACTGACTTTGTAGTGAAAACAAAATCTGACCATGCACAAAGCACTGCCAAGAGACAATTGTCAAATTAGAAAGGACAAAAATATAGATTTTCTTTAGTCCTCTTTTGTAAGACATTATAGATCCTACTTATAACAACAAACAATAATAAAATCAGAAATAACTTCTGTTAATGATATCCCTGATACATACACAGAACATGAACTTCACTCATGACAGGCCTTATGCCACTTTCAGTCAGTACTATTTCTGCTGATAAAAGTTTGGCTATTTTAGCAAAAAAGGTGTTATCTTTACATATCTTTCTTCTGGATGTCCTTTTAACACAGGGAGATATCTTCATTTTTCTTATCCAGAAGAAAAAATTTCTAACCAGCACTTGCTGGTCCTGATCTGAGATACAGGCCTTGTATCCACAGTTTTTATTAAATAAATATCCACAGTATTTATTAAATAAAGCCCACTTCCAAAACAAGTCTGCAATGATGATTACTGAAATAATGAGCTTGAGGTGTTGAAGTTCTGGAACAGGAATTGTAGTGCTGTTGGGGATCTCTCCTGGGCATGCCAGAGGTGGGTGTCCAGTGCAGCAGGACTGCTGTGGGCAGGCACATGCGTGTTTTGCCAGGTACCCCTGCCCTGGGCAGTGCAAACTAAAGACACCCTGTTCTCTCCAAAGTCTTTCTTCCCCAGAAAAAATGAACAACTTGCCTTTTTTCTTCTCTTGGAGAGCACAGCTACTGCAGGACATGTCCTCACCCTTTTAGATAAATAAATCACCTTTCAAAAATGCAGAAGAGCCACTTTCACTGTATTCCTCAGCCTGAAGGGACTCACAGCTACACCTCTCCCAAGAGCATGTTAAAGCTACCAACTGTTCTGGAAAGAAGGTACTCTTCTATCCTGTGGCAAAAAAAAAAAAGAAGATAGTAAAAGTGCCTTGATAAGTAGGTACCAGCTAGGGAGATTAACCATGAGTAATTTTTCACATGAAACTGAAACAGCCTGTGGAGCACAGAACTTCTTCATCTCCTGCAAGCACCCTGATTACAAATTTATGACCTAAATCAGTTGCAATTTAAGAAAAAAAATACAGTTTCTCTGTATAATGAGACCTGCCACCCCCAAAATGTCCATGCTGAATTTAGTCTGTTTTTTTAATTTGGGTTGTTTTGGTTTTTTTTTTTTCAGGGAAAGTATTAAGATATTCAAACATGTTAAAAAAAATAAGAAAAGAAACAAAGGAATAAAGATCCTATATACTTGTGAGAGACGCCTGATTGATACATGCTGTCAATGGACCAGTTTCCAGGCTGATGGTGACAGCTCTTCCCATACCGCTTTAGAGCTAGGTTTTGAGGGTGCAGAGAAATATGTATAAATATAGGTATAACAGAATGCCTTCTGTTCAAAATTATTTTTCTCCTTCCAAGAAATGTTTTAAATGTTGACAACCAAACTGTATCACAAAACCAATCAGCACTTCGACACCTCAGAGTCAAAATGAAATGCAGACTCCACTTAAATTGAATGGCAGTTGCATAGAGACACTTGTCTTCTGTGAAAATTATTATGGAACAGGACCAAGACCTGAAACATTTGTGTTCTTTGTTTTGCCAGTCTTCCTGGGAGATACTAACCAAGATACGAAAATTATTTGTCTATGTGTGTGTTTTGTGGTGGGGTTTTTTTTGTTTGTTTGGTGGGGTTTTTTTTGTTTGGTTGGTTGGTTTTTTTAATGGTTTTTTTGTTGTTGTTGTTGTTGTTATTTGGTTTTTTGTTTGGGTTTGTTTTTTTTTTTTTGTTTTGTTTTGTTTTGTTTTTTTTTGGTTGGGGTTTTTTATATACCTAGAGGGAAGGTCCAGTGTTTTCTTCTTCAGGAGCAAGAAATTGTCTGAATAAAAAAATCTTCTTCAGGAAATCTGTTCACATAATTTCAAAATGAATTTTTTTCTTCCAGTTTGCTAATAAAAATCATTTTATTATAACAGAATTCAAACAATTGTGGACAATTTTGGATCAATTTCCTTAATTTTTCTCTGGAACAACTTAACTTTTTTAAAATAAAAATCTGTATACAGTAATGCAACAATATATTACTGCAAGGATACCAGATATGTGTAAACTACTCAGTTAATTATGATTTAATTTTTTTTTCTTGTCGGCATAGGATATTTTGTTTCATCCATCTTCACTCTGCATTAAACACTTAGGAAAACAAAAATATGGATAGGTTCTTACAAAAACCTGATGCATTAGAACAGAGCAATGTATAGCAAAGTGAAGATAATAGAAATGAGACTAATGTTCATGAAGGTTAATTTTTACCTAATTTTAGAATTTTTAGTGATAATAAAGCTCTTGATGCAATTATTTTTCGAGAAAACAAATAGATAAAAGTAGGAGTAATCATTTGCTTTATGCAAGATGACAATTTAGCTAGTATTTTCTACTTTTGTTCCAGCTGAGAAGCCTTTCAATTAAGGCTGCATAGGTTGTGTTATCAGCAAGATACTGCCTTTCTCTGAGTATTTTGCACACTGGGGAATATCCCAAGGACAACTCTTGTTCCTCTCTTGTCAAGATATGCTGTAAACTGTCAGGTGGCTACTTATTCCACCCAGCTGAAGGTCTGTCTTGAAGGATATTTGATTAGGTTCATCTGATCAAGACAGATATCTTACATTACCACAAGGATGGTAATTTCTATTGCCAAGTTAAATGTTCAGAGGTACATGCATTCTGTCTCCTATTTCAGGCCCACTGTAGATTAAGTTTCTTCCCTGGTAAGACATCGATCTTTTTGCAAATTCAAGACTGTACCAATCTCATCTGACAGCATTATCTTTTATGTCATACTACAAGATTAATTTACTCAGCTTCATAAACAATAAACTCAGTTCTAAAACTTTGCTATTTCTCTGATTTAAAAATCATTATGAGTAAAAGCATTTAAAACTCTGTGGCCGAAAACATGAAGAAATGGCCATGAGCTGACTTCAAATCTCAAACAGTTATTCTCCTTAGATTTTGAGCAACCATATCCTATACAGTTTAAATAATTGAATACTTTTTTTTAATATAAAAGGAAAAGCTTGTGCAAGTATTATCAAAAGCTCTCCACCAAGGTACCAGCATACAAAATTTAAAAGATTAATCGACCTCCAGGAAAGAGATGGATGACCATCGATTACCATGCACACGTGTCCAAGATAATAGATGAGTGCTGTTGGACCATTGATCTTTGTGAATGAGCCTGCCTTTGGTCAACTTATCACTCGTCTTTGGGAGTCCTTCCATTAGCAGCTAACCTTAAGTAAAGAAAAACAAACAAAACCCAGCACATACCACTGTGTTCGAAGCCACTACTTTGAACACAGTCTCATCAATACAGCCATAGCTCATCATAGTGTTGGAGCTGTTCTGCAAAAAGAGAAGAGGTGGTTTCATTTTTTTCACATTTCTGTAAAAAGATCTACAAGATTTTTTGTGTTTTTCTGACAGGACTTAAATTCAATATCTTGCTCAGGTAGTTTTTCCTGTGAAAATTTGCATTTATATTTTGAGAACAGGTTGAAAATGTAAGAAACCATTCTCTAAAGAGAGAAATGTTTATCAAAGCTTTCCCCTGGCTCTCATTCTGATCTTGTACTTTTGTACTTGTACAGTGTCAGATGAGATTTAAGCAAATGTTTCTGCTATTCACCAACAGAAGCAAGATCTGGAGCAGCCTATTGAAAATTGATATTAACGTTCTGTTGATCTTTGCTGTGCTGTAGAAGCTCTGGGCCAAATAGCCAATGTTTCCTTTATATCATCTGTTGGAGGATGTCAAGCAATCTAAATTCTACCACAGCAGGAGACAAAGGAGATGAAATAGATACATTTTTGAATAACATTCCTATTGCCTATTCTTTTTCTGAGATTCCACTCTGAAGATCAGCTGTAATTTTTACATGCAGCACCAAATTCAAAATCTGATCTGTGTATGTGTACACAACATGTTTTGAAATTAAACATCTATATGAGGAAATTAAATGTGCCTATTTTGCCACCAGCTGTGCACGGGCTTCTTGGAACACAGCTATTGATCATGTTTAGGCTTGTCATTATTCACAGCAAGATCCTCAGCTTCAATTTTCAGAGTTCACTGACATTGTATACAAGCTCAGAAATAATAGATGATTTTCAAGCTTGATGTGAAATTCCAAGAACAACCATGTCTGTATGCTGTTATTAATGTCAAAGGAACTTAGTCTGGCCACACACTGGCCTCATGCCCAGTGAAGATTATAGAAACTGCTGGCCAGGTTTCTAAGGACATATATTCCTGACAACCCAGGAAACATTTCAGCATGTGTATTGCCTGAGATTCTAATGCTGATAATTAAGAGAGAAAAGACTAATAGGAAGGAAAAATTCTCATTAAACCTGGTCATTTCATCCAGGATTCCTTTCTTGCTCCCAGAGGTCTGGTCTGACAGCAAAGGAATAATCACTCTAGGAAAGGGATTGAAAACACAAAAAGTAAAGAGTGGATTAATTTTATATTGCACTCTGGATAAGTATCTAAATGCACTTGCCTTAGCAGCAGATAAAGCAGACTATATGCAAACCTTACTCCTAATGTTATGTAAGTCACGATCTGAGGTCTAAAAACTACACTTTATTAACATCTATGCTTCTACAGCTCCTAATAAGCAAGATCAAATATGTTTATGGAGGGGAAGGAAAGCTAAAGGTGTCAATGTCAAAGGGCCATTACAGGTCAGGATTAAAGAAATTAATTATTTTACCATACTCAAGGTACAAGTGAGAAAGAAAAAATTCTTGGCTTATCACAGGAAGTTTGTGAATCATTAAAATCCATTCAGTGCCTAAATTGATTGCAGAACAGTGTTGGCCAAAATCAGTTTTCACCACATGGATAATTCAAATATTTCAGTGTTTGTTTGCATCCAGAATTAAAATGAAAAATCCATGCCTTCAAATTATTCATGAAAGTGTTCAGTTTCATAGAAATGCCTCAGAAATGTCAAAATGAAATTTGACATTGCCAAGCGAGTCAAAATATTTTGTCGTTTGCAAACTTCTCTCATTTCACTTAACAGCATGAGAATTTTGGGAGGGATGAGGGTATGCTCAGCACATCCATTTTCCCCAGCAGTGCTGGAGAACTGCAAATCATAGCCTACATTGCCAGGTCCATGCACTCCTTGGTGGATGGGATCCTATCCTGACAACAGGTGTGAGGATGCCCATCTGACTTAAAAGGCGCCCCTTGAGCTCAATCAAGTAAGCAAACTTCCTATATAATTTTCTGAATAATTTAGGAAAAAAAATCCATTTTATGAATACTATGTCAGTCGTATAAAGCAATCAAATACTAAAGTTCACAAAGAGTTTTAAAAAACTTAGCTTAGGTTCCCTTGTTCTATTGTTGCTGTAAAAACAGCAGGGCTCAAATTTTAGGGTGCTTAACCAACTTCTCTAATACAATTGTAGAACAAGTTGCTTCACAATCAACCCAAACCCTGTGATTGATCTCTTGTACTGAAATCAAACTAAAATATTCCATTTATTTTCTTTCTTTTGTGTAGCTTCTCTCACTTCAGTCTGCTACCAGATGCCTATTTTCTGTCAGACTGTCATATTCTTTTAGGAAGCATTTTGCTCGCTTTAAAAATGTTTCCACTTAATCATTTCACTTGACCAAGGTGACTTTTTAACATTAGTTCATTCTGACTAAACTTGTGAAGTTCTAATCAATGCAAGTTCTGAGCCTGTTTTTCATTCAAATCCCTTCTGCTTCACTGATCTCTTGCTGAGAGAGCAATTTAACCTCCTTTGGTTATCCTTCATATATCATATATAACAGCTGTTGTACAAATATTTGTCTGTGCCTTCCACACCACCGTGTTTCTAGCTATCAAAAGAGGACTGCTGTATTAAATAAGAGCCTTGTTATGTTTTTGGGAGTTTTTTGGTTGGATTTTATTTGGGGTTTTTGTTTTGTTTTTTTAGGTTAGTGTTGTTGTTGTTGTTGTTGGGTTTTTTTAGCAACATCTATGAACCTGTGTCATCCATGTTTGTTATTACAGGACAAATCAGTTGGAAGGAGGACACCGAGCCTTACACTCTGCTCTAAGACTGAACAATATTTCTGTGACCCTGCTTGGCTATCCCCATAGGGAGTCTGAGCCTCTCTCATTTCAGATTGTTCCCATTATCCTTTGTGCTTCAGAGCTACCATTAACATTTGTGAATTTTAGGAAGTTCTCTTGTTCTTTTTTCTTTAACTTATGTGCCAGGTTGGTGGTCACTCCACATCTGTACTGCACAAGCTCTGTGTAAAGCATGCTCAGGATGTCTGTGTTTTCTCAGGCGTCCCCAGCTGCCACTGTTAGCAAGGCCATCTCATTTTGGGTGCTGGAGGTGTATTTAGCCCAGAACTCTATCCCAGAAGGAAGTGACAAAGTCCTGATATGTTCCACTGCGGGAACACCAAGGCCTGAAGCCTTGTGTTAATGTTAAAAATGTTGATCTTTAGTTATAGTTTATTGCTGTAATCCATGTAAAATACTAATTTTTAAGAAAATAACCCACTGAAGTGAAAACTCCACTGTCTCTGAAGAAACTGCAAGGAAAGTTATGAAAATTTCCCATTATGAAAAACAGGAAAAAATTCTAGTAGCAAATAAGTAATATATGTAATACCTCTTGGATAATCCTATATAATTATATACCTGTACTCCCATAGTCATTTCAATTCCCTCATTCTTCTCTCAATCAGGCTGGTTTGATTGAGATGATTGAACCTTCCAGAAGGTTCAATCATTGCAAAGTCTTCTGCATGCCAGTGACACTGCTTCTGTTCAAACCATGGTGGAGGTATCTGCTCTTCTACCTGTTGGGAACACTCCCACAAACACTAAAAGCACACTTAATAAACATTAAGAATAGTAAAATATGAAATTATATGCAACACCATAGTTTTCACAATCATTTTCATAATCTCTCATTGTCATCCTCCAAACACACTCTAAATCCAGTACAACTTTCCATGCTTTTATCATACCCAGTAAAATTACTGACATTTGTTCTTAGTCTTGGCTGTATGGCAGGACTGAATACTCTGAGTACCTCCTCTCAACCTGTCAGTCCAAGAACCTGTGATACACATGGAAAAATATCTTATTGAAAGACATGTATTTTTACCAGTTAAAACTTCAGAAGCGATCCTTAATCTTGTTTGAAGAGGAACTCTGCTGCAACTGAGCTTCCACAGCACAGTTCCCATGTTTCTCCAAACTCCTCTTAGGAATGACATGACCTGTGGTTACTTTGAAACCCATTCATAACCTGGACAGATAATAATCAAATTCAAGACATATTATATCTTTATTTTGCATGCATAATTTCTTTGACCCAATCACATGTTGCACTACAATTAAACCAGGCAGCCATACTGTTATATATCCCCTTGAGTTAAAACATGTGAATGGCTCTTAAATTCTCCTCATTAATCAGAAAAGCAGATTAAGCACCTTGCACGTCTCACAGTGTTTCATACCACAGTATATACACCTATTCTCGAGCTGGCAGCGTTAGGCACTTAGGTTTGAAGTCAGAGGTGTTAAATGTGCACTCAGCCTCTGCTTTGCCTTTAGCTTTACTAGAGACATGTGACTATTTCTGTGCCCCCCTTTCTGCTAGGAAGTAGGTTTTCATTGTCTGAACTTGTTCCACATTTTCAAGCTGTTCAATGGAATAATCATTATTTTCTGCACCTGTTTCCTCAGCTATGTTGTGTCCTGTGTATCATCATTAAAACTTTGTGCAAAGAGAATTTTCTGAATTAGTCCTAAATTTGTGAATAGTTTTGGTCATATACAGTTTTACTCTTCAGACAATTGGGTTTTTTATGTGGAATATTACCATTCCTCTAATTAAAAGAACACCACTACCTCCAGTTTTATAAGACCTAACTTCTGTGATGCTTTGTGCCAAAATATTTCTAGAAGGTAAGTTTAAGGAGTAATTGTCCCAAATGTCAGCATGAAAGCAGTTCTTGAAACCTTAAGTGCTTTGACAACTCCAGATGAAAGATGTAGGTAAGACCTAAGGGAATTCTCTGTATTTCTGGCAATGTATTTAATTTGCTGCAGGATTTAACTTCTGCATCCTCTAAGTTTCTTCAGCAAGTGCAAGCATTTCCTTTTATTCTTCTCTGTAAACTCATAAGAATGAAAACTCCGGGCACTCCCTTTCTTATGGTCAATTATTAAGCTCATTTTTCTGAATTTTTAAACAATAACACTCATTGTTTTGCAGCTTCATCTCCTTTCTGATTTATATTTAAAAAATGTATTTTTGGCACATGCTATAGGTAGGAGTAATTATGATTGAAAATACAGCACATTGACTTTAGACCTTTTTTAACCCATGTAGGCCCATTTGGAAAAATTCTCATTAACATTATGTCTGTGAAGAAAAAAAATAAAGACAGGACAAGGAATTTTAATCCTTTTTGTTTAATACAGGAATATTTTCCTTCTAACTAAGCAGGATAAAAAGACAAGAAAATGAAAAAATTTCTTTCAGGTCCCCTCATGGTTTCTCAGCCTAGTTAATTCCCCTACCATGAGGTTTTTTTAGTTAATAAGACTGTGGTCCACCCAGAGAGACACAGCTTTATTGAAGACCCTGTCAAAGAGCAAGCGCATAAAGCATTGAAACAACTGTTCCTTGGCCCTTGGCCACATCTTGGAGTATGTTTATCATCCCAGCCCTATATAAGATCTCTGGGTACTGCTGAAGTCAAAACAGTTTAAAATGAAAATGAACATGTTCAGATTGCAGTAGCCATATACTGTCCTGGACATTTGATGGAATTGAAATTATAAATTATGATTCCTTTGAGATGGCCAACATGTTGAGAACTTGTTATTCCAATAGTGCTGTGTAGAAAAAAGTAATTATTATTCTGACAGTATTGTGATCATAATCAGAAGGAAAGCTTTCATTTTTCTTGGCCAAGACAGTCAGAGATGGCTTGATAAGCTGTTTGATGTGTGCTGATAATTATTTATTTCACCAGAAATAAATCTGCTAAGGTGTTTCTTGTAGGTATGTAGCCATTATTTTTTTAAAAACAAGATGCTGCCTCAGCCAGATCTACTGAAAATAAATATAACAATTACAAGATAAGCACAATTTTAAATATGTCTCTATACATCCAAAGAAATAACAACCTAATTCTTGTCTCATCTTCTTTAATATGATCCAGAAGTAGTCCAATTTTGAGTGCACTGGCTATGAAAAGGGTATATCCTGATTGGCGTGCATTGACTAAAATGTGTGTATGTCTGAACCTTGAGGCAAAGGGTACATCTGTTAAACATGAAAAAGAAGTCTATTTACCACCATGCCCATTGTCACAACCTGTTTTCTATGTTAGAGTTGCACAGTCTTCTGCCAGAACTGAGCAGAAAAACTGGTTTTCCATTCTAAAAATAAACAAATCTTATCTCTTCCATATATCACAGGTGGGAACTGTTAGCCTTTTCAACATCTACTGGGTGTGGTTTGCATAGGGCCTGACCAGAACACAGCTTCATCACGGCCAATGCACATGGAGATACAGTACTACCCTCCACTGGAGAAATTACAGCCCAACTTTTCCTTTATTAGGGCAAAAGAAAACCCCTATGCTGCTCGCCTGCCTGCTTCATGTTTTCTAAAAGGTAGTGGGTGTCGCTCTGCCAACAATAGCTGCACTGCTGGGTCCCTGGGAGTCATTCAAGCAGAGGAGAGACAGGAGCGCCATTCCTCAGCTCCAAGGAGAGCAGTTTACAAAAGGTGTTGACCAAAAACTCCAGAACCTGGTTACCTCTTTCCTGCTTCAGGAGGTGCCACTATTGATTATGCCTATCTTTGCTAATCATTAGTGTTGGTAACATCTTCTTATTAAAAAAAAAAAGTTCAACTTCCATAAATTCCTCTTTATTTAGCCAGAAAACAGAAAAAGACCACCTACTCTACTTCTGCAAGACAAACTGCTGAAGCCAAGGGCCTGATAACCACCAGAATTAACCAACAGTGTGGAACACCTTCTAGCACCTGACTACGAGGCAGGTTCATATGGAAAGGTCATGTGAGCATAAACAGCCCTTTGTACTCTGACAGGGAAGGACTCCCAGAAGACCACAGGTGTTGTCTCTCTACTGTATTTGTGAGGAACCTCATGGCAGGAAGGAATGATGAATCTGACTCCATGTTTTCAGAAGGCTAATTTATTATTTTATGATGCTATATTATATTAAAGGATACTAAATTAAACTATACTAAATAATACAGAAAGGATACTTACAGAATGCTAAAAAGATAATAATGAAAACTCGTGACTCTTTCCAGAGTCCTGGCACAGCTTGGCACTGATTGGCCATTGAATCAAAATAATTCACACCAGAAAGCAATGAAACAACCACCTGTTGGTAAACAATCTCCACACACATTCCAAAGGAGCAAAACACAAGAGAAGCAAATGAGGTAAGAATTATTTTCCTTTTTCTCTGAGGCTTCTCAGCTTCCCGGGAGAAAAATCCTGGGCAAAGGCGAATTTTCACATTCAGAAAATGTGATTGTGACACCTCTCCTCCCTACACACACAGGGTCTCAGGAAGGCTAGTGCGTCCCTGCTGCTTCTCAAGGCTGGCCATTAGCAAAGCCTTACTGCTTGTCCTGGGATGACTTTCTAATGCTTATATCCCCCTAAAGCAGGACACTGCTCCATTCCTCCTGGATTCTGCCCCTGCCTAGGGAGAGGGGTGGCCCAAAGGGTGCTTTTCACAACATCATGGAATGCCCATATGGGGTTGGAAGAGCAGTGTATTCAGGCCACATCTGAGGGGAACCTGGGCTGCTTCAAATGTGTTCTGAGACACCTCAAACACCAGTCTGCCTGAGGAGATCCTGTAAACAGAATCTGAATTAAACTCATGCCTGTGTGATTAGGATGGAAAACAGAATTATGAAAGGAAATGCATTTAAGCCTAGCAATAGAAATCCTTTGTCTGAAACTTTGCCCTGTCTTTGCCCTGGTCTCAGTAGCAATGAATCAGTTTCATTCACATACTGTAAACTGTTGTAAGATTTTATAACAACTTATAAATATGTGTTCTCATCTCTCAGAGGGCTGCATAAAAAAATGCTTGTTTCATACTTTATTTTCAGACATATATTTGGTAAACTGTTGATTAATTAGTTTCCTCATCACATCCACAACTGTATTTGTTTATATCAGCACAGTTCAGTATAAAACAATTCTTTTTTTTAATTCCCCAAATCTGTTTCAACAGTCACTTCTTCAGGTTTTGTCTTTTTCCTTCTTTTCTTTTTCTCCCCCCTCAGCTCATTCTACTACCTCAAACAAGATGTAGCTAGAAGAATGAGAATTGCAGACAGAAGTCTGCAAGCCCTGAGTTCTGTGGGGGTCCCTCCTGAGAGTACTAGCAGATCAGAAGGACGCCCAATTAGAGTTGTTTTCATACAAAGGTGGAAAAAAACCTGAGCAGCCATGAGCTCAAAAACCCTCTCAATGATTATCCATTTCCACAAAATATAAGCCAAGGACTGGCCAAACTTCCTCTTGGAGCATGAGCTTATGCCCTGGTTCAGCAGTCAGCCTGGGAGAGCATTATTGACTCCGTTCCACTCCCTCCAAAGGCAAGGGGCAAGATGCCCTGTATTTTGTTTTTTCAAGGAAAGAAGAGACAGATGGCTCCCATGTGGCTAAGATTCTCATAAATTCATAGACCTCTTGGTCCAAAGAATTAAATGTGAATTTTCTTCCTGTGGGTGAACTCTGGAAACAATAGCAAAATCCAGGACAAACAAAACAAGATTGTAGCACCTTTAATTATGTTTTTCTCACTCTTCTTAATCACCAGGCAAAGCAGAGCTCTTCATATGCATGATTAATGTGATAATTTAACAAATGATCTATAGCAAAGACACAGCAAGTAAAGTGGAGACTTAGTTTGTTTATAAGCAAACATCCATCTGCTTACCAACAAACAGCACACCCTGATCTACAGGGAGATGGCCTGATATGGACACTGCTCTGACCCAATCTTTTAAAATATTTATATATGTACTGTACTCCCTTATGGACCTCTGCAATAGTCAGTTGGAGGCACTTAGTCCTTCTGCTGCTCTTTCACTCTGGTAAATATTTAATCACAGAGGGAAGTGTGCCTTTGCAAGAGGAAGCATCAGTCACGGACTCTTAAAAACAGCACAAAGGGCACTATTACCTAGAAGTATTTTATTCTGTAGTCTAGGAGTCAAGAAAGGTCCATCTAATTATTTCTTCAGTGAAATAGCAGTCTCTCTCTGTGAATTTGACAGTTATCCCCTCTTCTCTGGAAAAAAAAAAAATAAATTGTATACAGAATTATGGGCTTTTCTGGCTAGTTTATTACTAGGTTTTGTAGCAGGATGCATGGTGTTTGATTAAGAGGCCATCAGTATTTAATTTGGTTTCTAAAACTAAGGCAGTACACTCTCGGGGACTACCAAAAAAATCTCATGCCAGGTCATGCTTATACTGCCATCTAAAGTTACCTCTGTCAGGATGGAGTTTTTAATAATTCTTTAGAAAGTGTGCATGTGTGTTTGACATAATTCAAAATCTGGATTAACTGACTCAGGTGATAAAGAATTAAGGACAACAAGACATCTATTTTTAGGAGTTTGACAGATTTGCAGTAATCTTTGAAAGATTGTTAGGATCCATGCAAAAATCAATTGTTATCAGAAAGTGGGATAGATAAATGCAACTTGGTATATACAGCAAATGAAGTGATGATCTGAGCAGGTATAAGGAGTCATAACTCACAGAACAAATGAAAAGTAACAGGATAAGAAAAATGGAACAGAATGTGATTATTTTGGACTCTGAAAAATGTAGGGGTCTTCATATACTCTTTCTGTTTTGAGTCTGTTCTGCTAGAGATCTGGATTGTTACACAAATTTAACTCCTAATGTTTGGCAGACAACTATTACCTATAATGTAAAAAATAAAATTAAAACTTATTTTGCTTGAGTCTTTGTACTTTGTTTTGATTTTTATTTCTAACTGGGATGCATACCTGGAATACAAAGTTAGGTAAGACAATGAAAGGGTACTAGTATTAAATCACTGCCTCTTTTGATACTGAATTATATTGCAATTGATTAGTCAGAAACTATCTCAAAATATATTCTCTAGTTTAAATTTTCAGACAGTAGCTTCCATTGGAGTTGATGACTTAAGTTTTTCTTAATTATACTGGAATAAATCAAAAGTAATAATGCAGCAATCTGTGGAATTGCTCTGGGTATACAACAATATAATTGGAAACAGAATCTGAATTACTAATTCAATGGGGTTTTTTTATTTTTACTGCTTATGTGTGTGTATGTGTTGCACTACATTAATTTTATCTGAGGAATATTCTAGAAATACAAACTCACCTATAACTATTACTTTTTTATTTTGCCTGACAGACATCTGTATTTGTTGCAATTTAGATCATTTAGGTAAAAATAATTTCTGAGAAAGTTACAGTAGGGATAAAGTAATTTCAAGATGATGTTACAATAAAAGTGATGTGAAGGTTTCTGATCTACCTAAGGGCATCTTTTTTAAGAAACATTTTTGCTCTTGAAATAAATCTGGATCCTAAAGCCAAGACTGAGGAGTAGGCAGCACAAGGATTCTAAAAAGTCATTGACAGAGAGAACAGCGGACATAAAAATGTCAATATGGTAGGATTTTTCAATAAAACAGTTTTCTAGAAAATGTCCAGGAACTGAATTTCAGGTAAATCCTTGCTCACAAGTTAATATTCTTCAAGTAGTAAAACTACCAATACCACACACAAGGTTTCCTTTTATTGAAATTGGTGCTTTGCAGTTGGTTTGTATATGAAAACCTAATCAAAAAAAGCAGGTCCATAGAGAGGAAATTGATGAATATGGGAGAGACCACACACAGGCACATACAATTTCCATTTTCTGGTAGTGGTGAGATGCAGTTTGTGGTCTTCACAGACAAAAGACTGAAGTTTCACGTAATTTGTTACATGCTTAAAGCATTGGACCAAATGAATTGGGAAGATTGTTATCAGACATCTGGCAAGGAGTCTGCATTTCAATTTGGGCATGTATATTATTTTGATGTTTCAGATTTGTCACTTCCACTACTGACAATCAAAGGGTATGAAATCTGACAGATGCAGGTCAACAGCTGGGTTGACACAGATTTCTTCCTTAGTTCAAAGATGGAATTCCATTTCTGTTCTCTGTAGCTGTCATCCAGGAAACGAGAATCTGCAAACAAAAATTTTGATAGGATAAATTTTCTTTTAGAAAATTGTGTGTTTTCCTGGGAAAAAAAATCATGTCAGTGGAAAATTTCTGACTCCAAACAGCTCAAGATATTCCTATGAATGTATCTTTTATCATTGCCTGAGCAGCCTTCTTCACCAGTGTTTTTCTGTGGGTTGTATCTGGCTGCCAATCCCAAGCTTGGTGAGGTAAGACTCTTAGAATTTGTTGCAAGGCACAGACAGCCTGATCATGCTGAGGATGAGGTCTAGGGCCTGGACCATATTAACAAACTTCATTCTTATAACGTACTGTGTGCCAAGGCAGCATGAAAAAAGCAAGGCATTTTGGATGTTTGGGGTTTTTTTGACCAATGTAAGAAACAAATACATATAAACCAAGGATTTAAAGTAATTGCAAGCCCTGTAGACAAAAATCTGCATTGGAACACCTGACAAAACTGTTTTCAATATACCAAACAAGTGCCATGAACCATAAGCCCACACCTTAGGTTTGAGATGTCATCAGAGTAGGTAATTAAGGAATCCTGAGATTCTCCAGGGCTGATGCTGTGAGTTCAGAGCCCACGTGGGAGCATGGGACAGACACATAATCCTGACAAATCAGACTAACCAGAAAGAATCTTAGTGAGGACGCAATTACCACTTCCCTTGTGAAATTCTTGTATAGTTATGACAAAGGGGGAACAGCCTCACAAGCCTAGGTGTGGACATCAGACTGTGTGTACTTCCAGATATCCCTCCAGCCAGCCATGGTAAGGCTGGTTGTCTTACATAGGTTTCCATTTAGAAATAACTAATTCTCAGTGCACAGCACTTGATAGTTACACATAATCTAAAATGTCACCCTGATGTGCCTAGGATGAAAAAGACAGCCACAATACAATCATCTGTCTCAGGTATGACCAGAGCAGGGGTTCCTGGATGTGTGTCTTCACACACAGACACCAAAGTGACTGATTTTTAGGAGGAAGATGTCACTTGGAAAATTTTCTCACAATGATCTTTCAGTGGTATACCTGGCCAAGGAAGCCAAACAGAGACATGCTGCCAGGGTAGGGTCAAGAGCACTGAGCAGACTCTGAGCTCACACTATCCCTGGGTGGTGGCACATCCCATCAAAACCCACACACAGATCACATCCCAGATGTGTCAAGCTTATCTGCAGCTTCCAGCAGTTTTTATACATATCACTCCCAAAGGAGTCGTCTCATATGTGAAAATCCCCTTGGACCTATCATCCTGAACAATAAAAACCACATTAAAAAGTGAGATTAAAAGCCATAATCAATCTATAATTATAAGGTAAAAAGCCAAGAAGTTGTTAAAATGGAAGGTACCTCTTTTTCTTTTTTTTCTCTTTTTTTTTTTTTAACATGACAGCATAATAGCAATGGACCAGCACTGTTAGTTTGAAGGGCTGTCCCAGCTCAGAATAAGAAAGTAAATTTTTGTGCACATTTTAATATTAATAGAACAATTAAGCAGTTCTCTCTCAAAAGAGAGAATATTTTCTCTCATAATCTCTGTATGTACTTTAGCCAAACTGTGGCATCTCACATTCGCAAATCATTGGCCAAGATATAAAATCAAATTGTTGCATTTCTGGTACCTGTAATTAAATATGCTTATTCAGTCTGGTTTCAGATATTTCAGAAATGCATATGGCAAATGAGATCCTGAAAAGGAGGTATCTTTCTTGCAGGTGGGTGGAATTTTTGAAGTCCTCAGCTGAAACCTGAGGAAGGAATTTTTTTTTTTTTATGATTTCTCAGAGGAACAAAGGAACACTGACTCATTCATTTTGGTTCAATCATTAAGAAATGACTAGATAATAATAAGGTTTCATCTCTTTGATAAAGATCCATTTTCAGACAGACTATTAATTGAAAATGTGCTAAGTATTACTTTCTGTAATCAATGCATTGTTTTAATGTAGTATTACATTAGAATGACTAAAAAAGAGTAATCCATAGGATATTACAATTCAGTAATATAAAGATATATAATTTATATATATATGTATATAAATAGTTATATAGAATAGAAAAAAAATTCAAATTACTCCTTTTTTAACAAATTGCAGTGAAAGGTAACACAGAGACCTTCCCAAGAATTGAAATTATGGTGGCTTCTGGTGAGAGATTAATCTTTAGAAGAACTTTGCTTTTGTGGGTTGTTGTCAGTGCTTTACAGCAGTGAAAGTAACCTGTGTACTGCTCCTTAAGAATTGTTGTGAACTCCCCAGAGCATATCCCACCTATTTTTAGCTGAAATTTTCAGCTACAAGAAAGGGTAGAAGGGGAAAGGAGAAAGAATATGACAGCTGTTAATTAGTAGCCTGGACAGCCATGAAATTAGAAGTCAGATTAGAAAACAGAAGCACAGGAAATTAGAGAGAACTATGAATGTAAGAGAAAAACAGAAAAAAATGCCATCTGAAGACTGTTTGAGAGGGAGACTGCAAAAAATAAAAGGTTTCACAGTGAAGATAATAGATCTTAATTGTGGTCAAATAAATCAACAAAAAGAACCAGGGGCTGCTATCTGCCCATCAGAGGTTGATGTGTCAGGCCAACCAAGGCCTCAGCACAAGGGTGGCTGCTCATGGCGTGCGTGCAATGCAGTCTCTGCAAAGTCATCACCAGGCACCACGTCCCAGCCAGCATCCTGCTCAATTCTTGCAGTTCAGCAGTGGCAGCTGCCCTTAGCAACTCTCCTCCATTGAAGAGAAGGGTCACTAAATCCTAGAGGAATTATTTTAACTTTAATCAGTATTGGAAGTTAGGAAAAATAATCAGCAAGTTCAATTTTTTTCCCAGATCTCTGAGACAATATGTTTTGCCTACTTGGCCACCTATCATCAAATAGATACATTTAAAAAAAACCCAGACATTAGTGTGTGTCATATCATATTTTCTGGAAAAATCCCTTTGCCAAGATTTCTCTCCTGAAAAGCTGAGAAGCCTCAGAGAAAAAGGAAAACAATATTATCTCATTTACTTCTCCTGTGTTTTGCTGCTTTGGAATGTGGTTGGAGATTGTTTATCCAACAGGTGATTGTTTCATTGGTTTCTGCTGTGAATTGTTTTGACTCAATGGCCAATTACTGCCAAGTTGTGTTGAGCTCTGGAGAGAGAGTCACAAGATTCATTAGTACCTTTTAGCCTTTCTGCATTCTTTAGTATAGTTTAGTTTCTTTAATATAATATAGCATCATAAAACAATAAATTAGCCTTCTGAGAACATGGAGTCAGATTCATAATTTCTTTCCTTCATCTGGGAACCCACAAATACAAGAAGTGTGGTATTGTTAAGCCCTTTCCAAAGTCAATGATATTTATTGGACAAAGAAGATTTTAGGGAACACAGACAGGGACAGAAATACAGATTATATTTAGGCAAAAAGCTTTCTTTGGTAATTTTTATTTCTTGATTATATTTGATTCAATACATTATTTGACAGAATGCTGCCAAGCTTTACACACTCCAAATGGGATTTGCCTATTTTTGGTTAATTTTGGGGATAGATAGTTAAATATTCTCAGCTCCTTACTGCCGCTTGCTTCTGCTGCTACCAGAAAGCTCACAGCCAAGTAAACCAAAGTATCCAGATGGACAAGAAAAACAATTCACTCAAGAAATGGATTTCATCTTCAGTTTTCCCAAGAAGCTTTTATAAACACGAAGGCACAGAATGTTTATGAGAAATGTCTCGTCAGTGTCCTTTTAAATGTGCCATGCATATGGAGCATATACAAAAATGTTAGAAAGGAGAGGAAGTTCCTGTAGATACTCTATGTCATTTTGACATTTGGAAGCCACGCATGCCCCAACTTCAGAGTATATTTAGCAATACTTACAAGCCCAGAAATGATCCATTAAAAGAAAGGTTTCTATCTGCCATATATGTGAGAGAAGCACATTGAGTGGAATATATTTGGTTTGGGAAATCTGGTTCTGCCTCTAAAGCAGAACTCTCCTTACACATTAATAGAAAGACGAACCTAATGTTCATTGCCTCATGTGGTTTTGTATGTCCCAGGAATACTACTACTACAGTCTACAACTACAAGGCTCCATCTGGCTGCTCAATTAGAGCCCAATGTGACAACTGATTGTTATGCAAAAGCAATTGATTAGATTTTTATGTCCCTCAACAAGCTGACTCAATTACAATGAGTATAATTTTTCTTTTATTTTCTTTTTTTAAATTTTCTTTTTGTTTCATAGCTTATAGTTTATTTTATTGTTTTCCCGTTCTGGCATTGAATATTGTGGACTATCAAATGCCCTTGCCAAGAGGAAGCTACATGACTCTGGGAGCTTGATGTGCTGTGAAGGACTTCTGGGAGGCTCGGCAGAAACTTTGCCAAAGCACAGTTGATCTTACAGCATTCAGACAGAATTTTTAAGTAGTCTTTCTAATAGCCTCTCCAAAACAATTGGGAGATGAGTATTAAAAAGGAATTTGAGTTACTGACTGTTCATCTGTTCAGATCTTCTAAGCTGGTATGCTCTTCCCTTTCTAAAGCTCTGCTTTTAGACAGGGTGAGCCAAAGCAAGCCTCGGCAGTGCTGGTCATGCCCATTTTGCACAGACCAGAAACAAGATCCAGAGGAAAGCAGAAGCTATAAATTTAGCAGACATGTCATACTCTTCTTCTGAAAGAATTGTTTTCCAACAAAGTTCTTCACATCTCTACGGCCTGAGAAGAGAATTTGAGCCTCTGAGCTGGATTTTTTCTCCCGCATTATACTGATGAGCTGAAGGGCAAATAAAGCTCCTTCTCTCCCACATATCCTGTATCTGGGGATGACATTCATGCATTTACAGATATTTGAGACTGGTGTACTTATTTTCCCAATAACCAGGGTGTGTGTATATACAAAATCTTCAAGAGTGCACTTTACCTTCCCAGGCCATTAAAGCACATCCTAAATATGGAATGAGGAATCAAAAAGAAAGAAAAAAGGACTGTATGTTCTTGTGACCTGCTAGAGACATTGCATTTTTCTTAATAGTAGAAATGTGGCTCAGGTCCAAAATTTATCTTATCCTGAGTAATTCAAAGGTGTTTCAATTCAAACCCACTAAAAAAGCAGCAAAGTATAGTAGACTTCTGTTTTCCTTTATCTTCTAATCCAATCCTTACAAATATATGTCTGTTGCTAGGATTTTTCCTGTCCTGAGGAGCTGAGGGCCTCAGGAAAGAAATGTAAACAATAACTATCTGCTGCTGTGGAGTGCCACAGGTGAATCTTCCATTGGTCCATGTGGATTGTTTTCAATCAGTGACCAATCACAGCCACCTGTGCCAAGGCTGTGAGCAGTCACAGGATTTTTGTTATTCATTCCTATTCTATTCTTGTCTTTGTAGCCTTCTGATCTCTTCTCTCTGTTCTTTTAGTATAGCTGTAATGTAGTATTTTAGTATAATATATATCATAATAAATCAGCCTTCTGATCAACATGGAGTCAAGCCTCGTGTCCTCGCACCAGGGGTCCAAGTCAAAGCAACATATGTCTTCTATATTTTAAAAGATTTCATGAAAATAGTTTTACGAGGAAGAAATATGGTGGCACTATTTCTCCCTACAACAAAAAGCAAATATCTCAAATAGCTAAATTATGCTATTTGAGGAATTCCTAGGAAAAAGAGAGTTTTGGTAACAGTCTTAATGCATTACTTACACACAATCCAACAGCACAAGGAATACCTTCCAACACACTGGGTGTGTGGCATAATCCTCTGCTCCTTCCTCACTTGCTGCTCTGTGTAAGTCAAAGGCTCACAGGGAAAAGGTGGGAAGATAGTTGGTTCTCCTCACTCTGAAGTTAATTTTTATTGCTCTAGATGCTGCTTTTGAATTCCTCCCCTTATGAGGATTTCCTAATCATGGTTCATAGTTTCACTAATTGCTCTTGTAATTGAAAAACCAAACCAAACAAAAAAAAAAAACAAAAAACCCAAAAAACCCAAAAAACCCCAAAAAAATAAAAAACAAACCCACACAAACAAACAAACAAACAAATGAAAAAAAAGCCGGGGTGCTCCAAAAGCATCTGGAAAGGGAAGAAATTGATAAAATTGATATATTTTAATATTCAATGATAAAGTATTTTTCTCGGTTAGCTGTAAATATTAAAATCGAGCAACACAATATGACTATCTCAAACAAAAAAAATCATGTTAAGTAGATTTTTTCATTGGGTTGTAAGGTTTTTTTTTCCTTCAAGGGAAAATAAAAGCAGAGGACCTTAACTCAGAGATAATTTTGCAGGAAACTAGGCTCCACTCAAAACTTACCTCTCCACTTGTGAATGAAAATTGTGTAGCCAGGACATCATACAGGGAATCACAGCATCTGGAAATTTTATATGGACAAACTGACCCTAATCTGAGCTACAAGCCAGAAAATTCTTTAAAAGTCAGCTCTCCAAAGATCTTAACTCTGAAATTCTTTGAAAGCACATAATTCTTACAAGAGATTGGAATAAGTACTGTTTCATGCCTGCCTTAGGCAGTAGCACAAAGATGCTAAATACCAGTACATTCTGATTCTAATAAAATATAGTTTCTTGTTCTTGTAGGTGAGGCTGATATATCAAGCCCCAAAGTCTATCCTACCCAGGCAGTGTTATTAGACTTGTTCCAGTGGGAAGGAGTCCCAAAGGTTTCGGTGTAACATGAAATTATTCAAGCTGCACCTCTTTTTTTTTTGGGCAAGTAACCTTTAATTCTGAGTCATACCACCAGGCCTTATTAGCAACATCAGTCTTGCTGGCCCATAGCCCCTCAACAACTCCCAGCTGAAGGAGCTATGAGCTGGCTTCCCTACTTCTGGGGTCCCCAGAGCTATAAAGCAGATCTAAACAAAGAATCCAGGAAAACAAAAAACAAACAAATAAAAAAACCAACAAAAAAAAAAAACCACAAACAAAAAGCAGCTAAGAATTTAATTTGAATATTTCGGACTTGTAGTAGTGTGAAGAACTCAGACTTGGGAACACCAACCCAGGTGGAATTTCAATGGAAAATGCCTATGAGCTGGAGATATGTGACTTACCAGCAATGAAATGGGCTCAGGCCTTGCTTACTTAGGAAAGCTGACATGGGATTATTGTTATTTCAAAGTGCAAATACCCACTATAGTATAAACCATTAGTGTTCCCAGCAGCAATGCTCTTCATCTTCAATTACACTGTCACAGCACCAATTTTACCAAAAGTTGTTGGGGTAACAGTACCACTACCACAACCTTTCAGAAATAGTAACACCCTTCAAAGCTGAGTGTTTTGCTGCAGAACACAGTTCAAATTTGATTTCTCCTCCATATGAAAAATTGAAATACTTAAGTAATAACATTCAGCAACATCATCTGCCATCTGATAGTGCACAGAAACCGGGCAATTATGTTTCGCCTCGGGTGGCTAATAGGCCCATTTCAAATTTCAGGCATTATCAGATAATAACACTGCCTGCATCTGAGTATGTTATTATAATTATTAACCGTAAAGAAAGGAGGGGGGGAGCTACACACAGGGAGGGGGAAAGATTGTTTTTAATTATTTAATTTTGAAGTTACGTAAGTTCATTGTTCCCCATGAGCTAACAGGCAGAGGCTGAGTGCTGGCACCACTGCAGATTTAACTCAGTTCAAACAGACTTGTTTTCAGATTCATAAAACCTTATCATTGTTATTTGGAATAAGTAGGTTTCAGAAAAGTGAGACTTGTCTAGAAATATTACATGCCAGTGAAAATGGCAATGACAACAGAAATTCTGAGTAATCTTCCAGTAAAAGCCAGTTTATTGCTGATATCATGCTAAAAATCTGCAATCAGTGCTTTAGATCCATTACTCTAATTTTGCTTTCAAACTCTTCTTAGGAAATGGATATTAATGAACAGAATGATGGAAACAGAACCTTGATGAAATATTGTTCATAGATTCATGCATGCCGGAATTGAGGGCAGAAAATACGTACATGTTTGGGAAGTGGAGAAAAGGCCTTTGGGAATAGGGACCCCTAGTCAAAGTGGCAATGAAGGCCAGTGTTTTGCTTTTGTGACCTGGGTAAAAACATATGAAGGCAATAGATAGCTGTTTTGACAATTTTCATTTCCTCCCTTTCTGTACCCATAGCAAAATTACATAGTACCAAGGTGAAATACAGCTTTAGGCTTTTTAGATTTATAGCTGCTTTACTTTGTGGGAGGAATGTCAAACATATACCTTCCTCCAGAAAGGAATAGTAAGTTCATTAGACACAGAAAATTTAAGAAATAGAATTATTAATTTTAAAATTGTTATTCTTCACATCTCTTAATTTGGTTTGATTCTGTGATATTGCTATTCTTTGAAGCGTAAAGTTCAGAGATAACATGCAAAGTGCTTTTAATAATTGCTTTATTTTAAAAGTAATTTTCTAGCATTCTGTAGGAAATACTCCAGAAATAGTGAGGTGAATTTACACTCTTTGGCCAAAACACATGACAGCATAAAAAAAGCCAACTAATTATTTTAATATTTTTCATTATTTCATGTGGGACTGCTCTTTCCAGCTCTCAAAGTTCATTCAGTACACAGCAGGACTATAATGCATAAGAGATGAGTGCTGTGGAAAAGACACATTTTACAGGGTTGCATTGAAGAACAGAGAATAAGAAGCAAAGGCAGTTAAAACAAGTATTTGTCTAATCACCTGGAGGCAAAAAGTTCTCCATCTGAACAGCCACTGTGAATCACTTCAAGCTACCAGCAGCATGCATGCTCCAATCCCACAGGCTTTCTAGCCACATCACAAGCCAGCTTCACATCTCTCTGTCTGTGGCTATGGTACAAATAACTCCAATTTCTGAAAAAAATATAAACTTAAGAATTCTGTTTTCACTGGTGTCCTTTTCTCTGTGCACATTGAAGTTTTCTCATGAACTCTGTTTTAAAATTAGAAACCCAAGAAAACCTGCTTCCCTCTGCAGTGTTAGAGGGCTGTGGTGCAAGATACAGTTCAGCAGATTCACAACACTGGACAGCCAGGCGCTTCTCCTCCAGATCCCTCAAAACAGAGCTTCTCCACTTCCCTAAAGGAAGCTTTAGCTAAAACACAGCACTTCACGTTTTTCCATTCACTAATCTTAAATACACATATGGAGTTAGTTTCAAGGGATAAGGCAAATACAACTGCAAGAAGGTCTCTGCCTCAGCAGCAGTGGATTTGATGAAGAACAGGTCTCCCTTCTGAAACTTTGTGAGCTCTCACAAAACAGCCTCGCCAGCACTCATGTAGTCAGTGCCAGCATTTGCAGCTACTCTGGCCCAGCACTTCAGGAAACCAGTGGTCGTCTCCAGTGCTTTTGCTCTTTAGCTGCCTGCACACTTTCATGACAGGGCCAGCCCAACCTGTGCAGCCAGATCATGCATAACACAAAGGAGCTCAGGAAAGAGAAGGATTGATTCTCCCACATGGAAATAGGGAACTAAGCAGAAATGTATACTTTGGTTAAGCTTATAAAACCTGGGGCCACCAGTAACAGAGAGAACTATGCTGAAAATCACTCTGGATTGACATCTCCAACATAAGGATGCTGAGATGTAAGCACTGGGAGGCAAGGTCAGCCTGACTTCCCTGGGCCTGCATGGGAATGGGTCACACGCTGCAGTCGTGACCCTGGTATGGCACCTGAGAATTGAAATATGAGTGATATGTTTTATGGCTAAGGGCTGACTTTATGACTCCTTTAACTAGTAAGGGAATTATTTGGAAAATTAGTTTTTCAGGGCCTCACTGTGGAGGTTTTCTGTATGATGTATGTAGTTATTTAATGTTTTAGCCTTCGAGTGCCACACAAGAGGCAAGCGGACAGAACAAAGAAATTCTCCCTTACTGTGGAGCATTGCAGTCCAGCAATTTTCTTTTTTCAAAGTCCATTATTGGTAGGCTATTTAGCAAATTCTGAATGGCAGATTATTTACTACTTTGCAAACATGGAATATCTCAAGTATTGAGACATTCAAATCTTATTGTTTTAAAATAGAAATTGATCACATCACACATTTAAAACAAACAAATAAGCACATCCAAAAGCAGAAATAAAACTGCTTAATCTAGTGAAACAAATATCTTAGCTGTGGAAATCTTCCCCTCTCTCTCTCTCCCCTTCTCCTCCCCCATGTTTTGAAATAGCACTGGCTCAGCATAGAGTAATCCAGTTTGTTCAGTGACCAAACACTCTCACGCCTGGAGGATCAGCTCGAGCTGCTGCACAGTGAGAATCAATTCATGAAGCTGACATATGAGCACCCTCTGAAGGCTGCAGTACCTGGGGTGCCTGAAAGGCCATTATTCTCCCTGTAAGTGGCGAATCTCAAGAGGTGGAATCACTTTTTCCCTGGCCTGTTTTCAATGGCAACATGTCAGGTTTTAATTGCCTAAAAGGGTCTTAAATTTAAAATGCTTTTTCCCAGGTTCTTGGATAATTTAAATCCTTGACTAGTTCATTAAAAGGCCATTTGCAACGAGGCAGGCTGGCGCATCTCTCACTTAGCACGCTCAGCTGAGCTAGGAATAGAAGCAAATAAACAGCAACTGCACTGCCTGATGCTGAGGATGAGTGTTTGAGGTCACCCACAGCAGTGGCAGAGGGGCAGAACAGATATATTGTGGTTAAAGGGCTCCATTCTTCCTTGAACAAATATATAAGGCAAAATCATGGATTTAGTGAAGCCATCAGCAAAATTTCTCAATATTTCAGTGGGACCAGATTTTTCTCTCAATTAGTTTCAGGGTTCCTACAGGATGTAGCCTTTGAAGGTGCAATGTGAATAGACAGTTGATCCATCATGGTACAGTGCAGCTCATTGAAAAACATGAACCAAATAGAGCAACAACATGCAGTAGATTCATGCTTTGGCTCAACAACTTCCTCAGTGTTTTGCACTTTCATTCTGTGTTCTCGTAGTGTCTGTGTATTACTTCAAAATGATACAATATTAGATTAGGCCCAGTAGTGGAAGCCTGATTTAAAGGAGGATCCAGGACATCAATAAAAGTCAGTTTCCTGATGAATGGAAATAGGTGTATAATAAAAATGGAAAAGATGTATTCTTAAGGCATTTGGAGTTGACTTTAGGAGAGAGGTGGGAATAGCCCCTTGTAAAGGTTCTGCTTTCTATGCAAGATTAGTATAAGGGCCTATAATTTTTAAATTTGGAAAATACTAATATTTTCCAAAGTTTGGGAAAATGTAGTGAGGAATGTGTCATTAAAAAAACTCAGATGATGTTTAATGTATGCACATGTGTAGGTGGTTCTCATACACACAGCTGTCACTATTCATATATGCATGAACAATAATTTTAAATATATATTATATATGTGTAAACAGGAATAATGAGACTCATAATGCAGCCACCCATATTGTTCTTACACAAATGCATATATGCTGTGCATGCTCACCTCTAGGATTTTACAGACCCTGACCACAGATATTTCACCAGCCAGGACTGCTTGCAAAATTCCAGTTCTTAATGTCAACCACTTTATTAATAATTTTACTCGGCCCTTACATAACCTCTTTAGGGTAAATGATACCTCCTGCATGCTGAGAGATTTTCCCTTACAGAAAAACCATGCATTTGTAGTATCACAGTTTCTCACCACAAGCTTGGCACTGTACAGAGTTGAAAAGTTTTGCTCTGCAGTGCTGCCTAGTCTGCTATACAAATACTAAATGTTGTTGATACCTCTAATGAGTTTTTCAGGTATTTGAATTTTGGCTCTTAAATATCTTAAATATCTGGAAAATGAAATCTGGGAGCAAGTTGTTACCAAAAGAGTTCAGTGGGAAAGCACACTTACTCATTTCCAAATGCCTAGGTATTTTTATTTTCATAATGTAGTTCTTTCCATCACAATTTAAATTAAGCAGTTTAACTTCTTTTCACACATTTTCCAAGGAGACCAAAATTTAAACTCTATTATTTTTTTTAAATCTATCTGCTTCTTTCCCTCCCCCTTTGAAAATTTTGTCTTCCTTGGAAAGCATGTCCAAAAGCAATATTTTTCTTATTTTCCATTTTTTTTCCTGTGACAGGTTAAATTTTCCCACTTTTCCTTTCTTGCTTTTCACTGTCACTTTGCTGTAAAACAAAACAGTGAGAAAATGATCCATCCCTGTAAAGGTTGCATGTTATTAAACTTAATACCTCTTTGAACTGCTGCTTCTTTTTCTTGAAGGCCTATATTTGTCTTTAATTAAAAAGAAAGGATGTGGATGATGCAGGGCTAGCTCCCTCTGATCTTTACTATTTGATCCCATCCACTTGAATATAAATGTTCTTTCTTGTTCATTCAGACACTAAATCAATGCAACAAATCCAAAGGTCTACTGCAGTGTTAGTTTGTTTGTGGGATTCTTGTTTTCTTTTCTTTAATGAATGTGTTGAAAGAGAGATATTACAATAGTTGAACCTCAAGAATTCAATATTTAAAACGCAGAGCATAGCAGGGTGAGATATTTAGGCAATTCAGCATATTTTGCAGCATAATGCAAACACCTACATTAGGAAAACATCAGACTCAAAGAGTTAAATACCAAGAGTGGGATTGCTTGAAGCTGACCCTATCTTCCCCCCAAGGGAAGGCGATGCTAATACACCCAGAGGATTAGCAGCCTTAATACAGGCTAAGTGTATCTGTGTCTGACTAGTCCTCTTTCACGCTGTGGTTCAGTCCATACTCCCAATCAGTTCAATTTACCGTTGCATTCTTTTTACAGACGTGAGCTGCACCACTACTTACTGCCTCCTTTCTCCCCCAGATAATTATAATCCTCCCAGAGACAATGTCTCTTCTGCTTTGGTTTTAAAATTTTCCGGTTAGATTTGTAATACAAGATGAAATTACATTTCCATATCTCCTTCTGCTAGGTCCTCCAGCTTTCCTGCTCTGCAGCTTTACATGCTCATCTCACAGCATTTCTTTTTAAACTGAGTCTTGCTAATCTCTTCCATTCAGCCCTGTCATGTTCGGCACCTCAGGGTGGATCACATTGGAATAGGGAAGAGAAGGGATCTGGTATGTCAGGGACAGAAGATATTTTGCTTGTTTACCTACTTTCTCTTTTGAAAAATATTTTCTTCAGATGGCTTAATGTCTTCTTCATATTGTAAGTGTCTTTCATGTCAGGCCACTTATGAAATCCCTGCTGGAGAATTCTATCTTAAAATTAGGCAGCTGGGGACTGGAATAGTTAGAAAATAATATCATTATAATGCAATAATGTGTTAATAGTGCTGTTATAGCTTTGTAATTCCTACTGTTCTCATATCCCTGGCCTCCTCTATGCTGATTTTATCTTGCAGTAAAGGAATTGCTATAGCAACATACCTTCAAACACTTATGATTAATACTTTATATGCCCATGACTGACTAGATATTTGTTCTAGACATAGCATATTGAAAAACAAGATGGAATACCTGCCATGAATCCATAGAACAGAAACTGATTTATACCAGGAGAAAAATAAATCATAAATTGAATAAGAACAAGAGAAAATGCAATTTCATAGATTCAGACTACAGGTAAGTTGATAAAATATACTACAATGCTTTGATCTCTCTGGTATATCTAAATAACACAGAATATCACAAGCTATTGTAGTGTTATATTAAAAAATGTTATTTTTTCCACATAGGAAAACAACTTCATCACTTTTCTTCACCTGCAGACAGATTTCTCAACCCAGCAGCCAGATTCTTCCTTAGACCCCAGAGAAGATAAAGATGTTTCAGTCTGGGAAACCAAAAACTGGTCATATTTTGTAAATTCAACTCACATCTACCTACAGTGGCCTGTAGTGAGGACAATGTAATGTTCCTGCTTCCTGTTAACTGCAGCTCCACCAGGATCTTGCATAACTGACTAATTCCTGGTCAGAACAAGCAATTAGCAACATATGCTTTCTTAAAATCTTGTTATACAAAATTTGCTGTTAACCACATGGGATGATAGTTACTAGAGCCCGATTAAATTAATTTTCAGAAGTCACCCAGATTGCATGGTGCATCTAATAGCTGAATTTCTTATCTTCTAAAGCAAAAAGCACCGGGGTATCACCAGTGTAGTTACAAATTTGGTCTTTTAAAATACTGAATAAAGAATAAAGCTGAGTAATGCAGTGAAGAGAGCAGTTGTCAAGTGCAAAACTGCTTTGCTATGAACTAAAGTAGCAATGCCTAGCAGATTCAGAAAGAGGTCCACACACTACTAACACTGATTTTGAGACTTTAAAACAGGGCTTTGTGTGTGTGCCCTTGCCAAGGGTAAGTTCCACAGTATGGATGGACAGTGCAGGCCACAGTGAAAAGCGAGGCTGTGCACCACTCAGGTCTGTGGAGCTGTTGCATCCATTTATTAGCCCAGGTCCTCCAGCTCTGGAGGACCAGACTGTCAAACTCCTTCAAAATGAGCTTTGTGCATGTGAAGAATATGGTTTACATGATGCAGGAGTCAGAGAGTTTGTCATGTAAAATGTGGAAGTTACATAAGGGAGACAAAGTGTGATCAGAGTCCCAAAGGGAATCAGCACAGAACATGAAAATGCCAAATGTCTCAGGAAAAAATTATACTGTGAATAATAGGTCACAGAGAAAATCCCCGATATGGGAGAGGCTTTTTAATGTTTCTAGATCTGGGATTAAATTTCTGGTTCCAATTTCTAGGTGTTGCATGTGGTTCTCACATACTCTGTTGACCTGACGGTTTTGTGCACAGCTCTTCTCAGTCAGTGATAAATACACCTTCAAGCCCCTGGCAAAGAGAAACATCTCAGACAATCTGTCTTAAATGACACTAACAGAGTCACTTGTGTTGGCTACTTTCCTAAAATCCAGAATTTTTTTACGTGTTGTTTTCTCGCTGGCAGTCACAGGACCTGAGAGTCAAGGTAAGTTCGCACACCAGACACACATGCCTTCCCAATTAATAGGGATATGAATACCTAGACACCTCTAGGTGTCTCTGACCAATAAAATAGGTAGGTAGCTGTGTGGGTGAGTTTGATTTCTGACTGCTTATAAACAGATGTTTGTCCTTTCAGCTGAATGTCTACTTCTTATGCCCAAGTTCTCAGATCATTCAACAAAATCTCAGTTTACTCTGTTCTAGCAATTTTTGGGCTCACAGCCTTTTGTAGGCTTCCAGTTTTGACACATCATTAAGCAAGGGGGGAAAAAATGTCCCTAGCCTCTCTTTTTAAGTCAAATTCTTTAAACTCTGATTGTGGCAATATTCAAGGTTCAGACAGCCTTTGGGTATCATATTGCCACGTAATTTGTGCCTCAGTTTCTTTCCTGGCAATTCTGACCAATATTTTCCAAATACCTGCCTACGGTCCTGCATAACCTTTATCTTTACATGCTTGATCCTGAGCATTTTCTCAAACAACTCTTCTCCAGTCATTTTTCCAAGAACTATAAATCCTCCAGCTCACACCAATTCTTTTGAGAAGGGAGTGGAAAAATAAAAATGAATGTGAAATCCCCCCTCTATTCTCTTAGATAAGCAAAATTATGTTGTCTGACAACTGTCACTGTACTTGAATGAAGTACAAGCTTTTGTCAGAAAGGATGGAAGCCCAGGCCTAAAGGAATGATAAGCAACATTCATTAATGATGGAAGGCAAAGAGATGAACTAAATTAATGATTTAGTATGCTTTCACAAAAAGCTCAAAGTCTTCCTTAGCCATCGCAGCTAGCTTCATTAGTAGACACAAAACCCACGAGCTCCTTCAGCACTTGTCTTTACCTAAGTGTTGACTGCCAGCTGCATCCTTACTTGGGGGAGCAAATGAAAAAATGAAATAACACAGGCAGGTGGGAAGCAGAGAAAATGTCACCGTCCCCTCTACAATCTACTCCCTCTTTCCACCACATATCTTGCACCATGCATCCTTGCTGCAGAATCCCAGAGGCAAAAGAAATGACAGATTTATTCTCTTTTCAAGGTTGCAAGTCTTAACCATGCTGATGAAGGGTCTGTTTTTCTTTGACCCCAAACTGATAAGGGCTGAGAGAGGCAGAACTATAGTAAATTGCTAATCAGAGACACCATTCCTAAAGAATTCCAGCCCCTTTCTTCTTTGATTATATTTTACCATTATGTTCTTTTAAAATACTTTATGCCAAGTTCTGATTCCACCTCCATTTGTCTGACTGCTCTCTACACACTGTCTATACATAATTATCAAAGTGATTACAACAGTGGTCTATCGTAGTTCCTCATGAAGAAACTGTATTTTCAAATACATGCCTTTCCCAGTATCCTTACACCTGTAGGAAAGACTAAGACAATCTGTATTGATACAGTGGTTTGAGTGAGTTTAGATATGTTCTTCTAGACTGTTTATGTGGGGACAATCTCCTTAATCTTAATTCTGACTTTTTGTTAATTTCAATAAGCATATTCAATACCAAAGATCATGGATGCAATGCAATTTTTCCATTTTTCCACACACTGAGATAGCCCAAGTTTCACTTGCCTGGATCAAGAGACAAAAAACTGCAGAAAAGGAAAGTAACACTTTATTTCTCATTCATTGGTGAACATATTCCACTGCAAATGCAAAGGAAAATCATCCTTTCTACACTGAAATGAGACTTCAGATCTATGAACACTCATATGGTGGTGGAAGGCCCAAGGGTCTGCACCTGCCAGAGAGTATGGCAAATATGAACATGCCAAATTTTGAAAAACTGGAGGAAAAGTCACATATTTTGCATTGTCACACTTGCTCTTTCTGTCTCAAGAAAGTGGAAACAAGCCAGTAAACAGTATATGGAATCAAATTTGATCTCCAAATATTTGAAAACTGTGGAATAGAACAACTCAGGTAGATTATACAGAAATGTGTACACATAGAATATGGTACTTACTAAATATGCTCAGATGTTTGGTAACTGTTTCTGAAGCTTTAAAAAACTTTCCATTTTGGGAAAGCCATCTGGCAGGTCATCCATAGTTATTCAACGAGAAATTCTTTGTGAAAGTGAAAGTTAAGGGCTGGCCTGAGCCTGACCAGTTAAGAACCAAGAGATATGTCTCCCGGCAGGGCCAAGTCCCAGAACTTTATCCGTTTCAATTTAGACAAAAACTGCTGGGAGAACAGTCAGACACTCCAAAAAGTTCCTGACAGACTTCAGAAAGCCAGTGAGCACTGAGGAAATTCTGTGTCAGGGACAGTCTTTTCAGACTCTAAGCATGGATGACATCACACACATACTGTGGTTATGCTATAAATTTCAAGAACTGCCTTGGGAACAAGATGAGAAGATGCTTTTGTATGCAATAAAAAGTGCTCAAAACCTTATGTTTGGTTAATAAAACGCAACAGAGAGGAGACAACTGCATAAGGGATACAAACAAATGCTCTAATAAATTTTGTTTAAAATTTCTTGAGGATATTCAAAACACAATTTAATGTTGCAGTTTACAATATTTTCTGTGTACATTAAACATTTGCTTCATTAAGGAACTGCACAGTATTTTTTAAATTGTCTGGAAACTATTAACACCTGTTTTCCTGAGCTGCATCTCCAACCCCTTAAGGTGTGAAGCTTTGAGATCAACCTGAAGAGTCAGGGCTGTAAACAGCATGGCAGCTAAGAGTTAAAAGTGAGTGATAGGAAGATGGGAATTTAAGGACTTGTGCAAAACATTGCCTACATCATTATGTTAATATAGCTTAGTTTGCCAAAAGCAAACAGGAAATACCTCAAGTATGCTAGCCTACATCTCTGCTGGTGTCCTTAATTCTTCTTTGGGGATGTGCTGCATCAGCCCAAGTTCAACACTACTGCAAAAATCTCATGATTTCTCCTTCCAGCCCTCCTTAGGTCACCTTCCTTCACCACTAAAGAAACCATCATTATCCCTGGCCTGTTGTTGCTTCCTCTGTTTGCAGGACATCTTTTATTCATGCTTCCTGCTGAAGAAGCTCTGGGCTCTGTCTTGATAAAAATTATTAGTATTTTCTGCATAAAAACTCTTAAAGCATTTCCTTCAGAGCAGAAATTCTCATTCCCCGTCTTGAATATTGCAGTGTTCCTTCCCTTTCCCCTTAGCAAAGCAGTCTTTGTTAGAAAAGTGGCTGTCCCTTCTCCTAGCTTTTGGGCTTGATTGCATCAAACCTCTATTCTCAGTCTTCCAGTGGCTTCTTTTTTTCCATGATACCCTTGGTTAAACTTCCAAGATGCCCCACAATTCATCCCCTCCTTGAAATCATCTTTTCTGATACATTTAATTCCTGATGAAAGTTTTTCTATGCTGATTTGGAATTTGAGCTTTCTCCATGAGCTGCTGAATAAATGTTCTCAAAGACACCTTGGTCTCTTCCTTGGCATCTTTTTTCCCGTCCTCTCAACTTTACTAGCAGTTCAAGACCCTGTTCTGTACCTGTGGATGCCTTTAGGAGTTTTGCTGCAAGAACAAACAGGAGGAAGAAAAAAACTCTTTTTGAAGTGTAATAAACCTTAGCTGATGTGGTTGCCATGTCATCAGTGCATTTGCTTGTCTATTTTTCCTCTTTCTTCTAACTGAAAAAATAAATGAGTAATGAGAGTGGATTTTGTGTTAAAATATGTGGGATTCAATTTAAGAAGGACTGGAAGTAGTTCATTGGAAACTAGTCTGAACCATAGCCTTAAAACTGAATACCTCTTGTCCTTGGAATTGAAGGCTGAAGGAAGAGCTCAGTCTTTGAATCTCCTGGGGTTTTAATTCTGGGCTTCATTCAAAACCAGAAGGGAATAATGTTCCGAATGAAATTTAATGTGGCCTTGGATAGCAAAAATCTCACAGAAACATCTGGGAAGAGTTTTATTGATAGAAAGAACATGGAAGTATTGTTTCTTGATAATGCACAGCATTATAAAGTTGACATATATTTTTTCTACAATAATTTCCAGACTGACATTAAAACTGAATGCCATTAGTCCAGAAGAATAGCAGAGTAACTTTGAATAATTCTTTGCATCTCAATTATATGTTGTAATTTTTATTTCTAAGGAAATGAAAGTACCAGCTGGGTAAGGCTAATTATATCAAGCACCACCAAAAGGACAGTGCAATTTAGGGAAAAGTATGCGAGCTTGGACGCATTTTGTGGTCTGTTCTTCTCATACTTCCTAAGCATCCAGAAAGATGGTTTTAAAGATGTTCCAGGACATATTCATATCTACTTCACTCTGGTCATAGTGCAAATCTGCTGTCCATTAATTTCTCTAACTCTTTTCCAAACTCAATCCACTGCTTCAAATGGCAAAAAGTTGTGAAAGCCCATGATGCCCCATGTGAAGATATCCTTTCACCTGTTTAAAACCAATTTCCTATCAGCTTCAAATGCTCTCAAGTCCAGTAGCTGCAGAGTGTGGCAGAGGGAAGTTTTGCATATGACTTATCCACTGACTTTCAGGATTTCATAAACCTTGATCATATCTCCCCTAACCTAGCTGTCTGTTCAAGTTGGACAGTCCCAAACTTATTACTGTGTTGTGGTAAAGTAGCTGCTGCAAATCCTTGAACATTTTGCTGTCCTCCTCCACACCAGCTACACAATATCCTTCTTGAGTTGTGGAGATCAGAAGTACACACCACATCAAAACATGAGCCCATGTTTTATATAATTCCCTCTTTCTTCTTTCCTGACAATGCCCAGCTTTTTTTTGGCTGCTGCTTCATGGTGAGCTGATGACTTCAGCAGCAACTAAAAACTCTTTCCTGAGCCGTCACTGCCATCTCTGCTTCACCCCATGCAGTAGACCCATCTAGATTATTTTATTTTTGGATGCATTTGGTCATATTTATCTGGATTGGTACTTCTTTACCCCCCTTTTACCCCCATAGTTAGTTTTCTGAGATCCTTGTGAAGTTCCTTCACATTGGGATGGCACATGGCTGTCTGAGAGAACTTGGAAATTGCATGGTGAACTCCCACCACCACAGCACTGATGAAGGTCTTGAATAAAACTAGGTTTAGCATCAATTCTGAGTGAGCAAACTACTGATTCATCCATGTAGAAATGTCATCTCTTTCCTGTCCTTTTACCAGGTTTCATTCAATAAATAATCTTTTCCTCCAAAAGCTCCCTTAATAATTTCTGGTTATGAACCTTAGGGAATTTTGGAAACTCTATATTATGCCCCTAGGGAAATCCTTTATCCATATGCTCACTGACTCCAAGTGCTTGATCAGGCTACTGAGACAGGATTTCCGTTTGAAGAAGTCATGCACCTTTTCTAAAAACCATGTTCTTAATGCTTTTACTAATATTTTATGGACTATAAGATCTGAACTGACTTAACAGCCTGTAGTTATATCCAATGACTTTCCAACCAGACTGTTGCATTAAACAACGATGCCTAATCTCCATAAAGCTTGTTTTCAGTGTTTTATTCATATCCTGGAGATGGGTAAATTATGCAAGTTTCCCAAAGCTTTGGCTCCTGCAGAAAATTATTTTTTATATGCTAAGAGAGACAGACAAAGGGGAAGCCAGGTCCAGCAAGTGATCACACCCACTTAATTTCATTGCTAAGCAAAGAAAACAAAACCAAAATAAACCCCAGGTGTGTTACAGCCTTACAGTTATGATGCAATTAGTAGCATGATATGAACTTATCATTTCAGCCAAGTTTCTCAGCTTGTTATACAGCCCTCTGAATTTCAATAAAATGTAGCCTTTTTATTTTTCTATTTTAAGTCCTAATTAAGTTATGTTTGTTTTTCATTCCCACTCTGTTGTTTTCCTTCACCCATCAGTTTTTCCCTGTCTTCCACATCTCTTAGCGTCTTAAATTTTCCCACTAAAAACCAGAAAAATTGCTAAATTTTAACATGCAATAAAATATTTGCTTTTGTTACTAGAATAAATCTATCCTCCACATTCATTTGGAAATTAAAGTGCTGAGAAAAACTAGTCAAATTATTGAGAAAATATTACCCTTTCAATGCCAGTAAGAAAAAAATCAAAGTAATACAGAAAAAAAATTCTTCTAATTTGAGGTTCTTACAAATGCACCTAATTTAAGGTTAGGAACATGCGATGTTCTGGTTTTTTTAAAGAAATAGATCTAATATTGGACAAACAGACATACACATATACTTACGTAAGTTGCAGTTAATTTGTAGGAACCTATTATCTGAGGGTTTGCCAAACTACCTTGGCTGGCCAAAATAATGATGCAGTATCCAAGCCTGTCTTTCAGGGGTTCACTTCATGGTATTTATCAGTCTTGACATTTCACCCCCGTCATGCAGTAGAAAGATTACTAAGAGCACAGCACAAATAGCCTGTATTCTCAAGAGCATATTTTAATCAGAAAGAAAAACAGTAACTGCAGGGTCTGATAAGAAAGGGGCTCTGTGTGAGGGAAATATCAGAAATTACATGGAAGAGTTTTGCTCCTGCCTATGGCCAGGCACATCCTGTGGTGCAATAGGGAATGGACTATTACCTGCCACCACCTCCACAGCAGCTGGAGCTGCTCTCTGGAGTCATTCATGGAGGTCCGGAGGAGACACCTCCCATTCTTGCTTAGCTCCCATCACCTGTTTTTCCCATGGTTTTAAAAAAGCTCATACAAACAAAAATGATTTTTTTCTTTTCAGGTATGAGGAAGAAAAATCTGTGATACAACTAGGGTCTTAATCCCTTAATTTTTTTGTAATCACTACTGCGAATGTACCTTCCATTCCTGTTCCTCCTCTGATGTACATTTAAAATCTCCTTCTAGTTTATTTTGTAAGAGTCAGCATCTTTCCATACTGCTTTATTGCTCCCAAGAAAAAGTAAACAATATGTGGCTGCCCACTTCTGCTGACTCCCACCATGCTCAGCTGGTATGGCTGAGCTGGAGTCACATCCCAGTCACTCCTGACTCCTTCAGTGGCACCCCTGCCCAGCAACTGTCTCTGGCTCTCTGTCCCTTGTTCCTACTACCCAGCAGTCAGACATCCACTCAAAGTGGTGGCTGGGATGAGACTGTGGCTCTTAGCCTGAAGGATGGTTTTCCCCCCATATTTGACAACTGCTAAAGAATTTCCCAGCATAGTTAACTGGAAAGAACAAGTTCTGTGTATCTGCAGTTTTGCTACTCTATTGCATTTTTTCCACTTGTGTGACATTTTGGTATTTTGCAGCTGAGAAATATCCTTACTTATTGTTGTTGAAACTCTCACATTTCTAAACACATCTCAACAATAGAGAGGATCTGCCCCAGTACCTCTGGATGCATGGCAGTGTCTCCTCATGATGCAGTCTAGATCATGATATAAGCAGACACATTCTTCCTGTTCCTAGAATTCCCAAGACATCTCTCTGCTGTGGCTTCAGCTGCAGTCTCACAGCTCTGGATGCTGTGCAATATATACCAACAAAGCTGACACCTTCAAAAAATTGCATGTTACCAGGCAGCAGCACAAAACCTATAAAAATGTTCCTATGAAGTAGCATTGTCACTGTCACTGCTTAAATGGACATCACAATGAGATTGCTTGAGCCTAAGCCTGATCAGTGTCCAGTAAAAATGAAAAATAATGTTGTAATAAATCAGCTTGAACTCCACTCCCCAGGTATTCAGTGACATTATGATGAATTTCTCCACTCACAGGCAATCTGCTTCTGTCTTTGCCAAAGTTTCTCCACCTTATTTTCAAGTCCAAAGTCATGGTCATCAACATTGGTGAATTTAACAGGATAGGTAAGATAACCTGGAGATATTACATAGATGTAGAAGCCACACATTGTAAACAAAGCTCTGCTTTGAGTGTCCATAGGTCAATCGTTATTCAAGTAGAAGACTCAGTGCAGTTAAGTGTTTTTCTACCTTTGACTGATTAGGTTTCACAACCCTCAAACAAGTTCTCCACATAACCCCAATAATTACACCATGCATTGTTTACATCTGACTGAAATTTTCATTTAAACTTGAAAAACACTTCTTAGTCTTTCATGGCACCTTATAGCAAAATGTTCTTTATTGGGATGTTTTGCACATGTACTGTATGAAAAATGCATTATATGAATGTGTAGTATAAATATTTATACCACATTCACTTAACCTCAATCCATCATATATATTCAGCTTTAACCGTGGAAGTTTTGGGGGAGAAGTACAGGTGGCTTGTCAATAGCCCATGCCGGTTAGAGGATGGTTTTTCCTTCCTTCTTCCTCTGTACCAGGGAAAGACCACAGTGGTCAAGCACAGAATTTATCATTCCAAAGCATAACTTATTAATAAAAGACTAATTTATTGATAATTGCACACTAATCTTTCCTAAGTTACAAACAAATACCACAAGGCATTATCCAAACTCTGTTGGAAATATTCCCTGGGTTTTTCATATCTTCAGTAGGTTTTGATGGTATCTTTGGCTACACTCTAGCTGATCTTACATATTGATCACTGCCCTCCAAATTAGATCATTGTTATACTCTTTATTGTTGAGGTTTTTAATTAGTCAAATTAAATTTAAATATCTTTGTTCTTGAGGCTTCATTAAACAAATGGATAAAACTCATTTCCAGCCAGCCTTAGAGGATGAGTGTACAGCCTTTCTTACTAAGGCAGGGATGGATGTTTTTGTACTATTCCTGTATTTCAGACAGTCCAGCCTTTACCCTGCAACCTCACTCCCTAACAATTATCATGAACCATGTCTATGGAGAACTAGAGGAATTAATCAGAATTTTTTTTTATTTGGTTTTTTGAAAAACATTTTTGTCTAGTCAATGAAATAGAATAGCAAAGAGATATGCTTTTTATAAATTACACTACATGGATCACAGTTACTTGATATATTAAATGCTATCTAATGCTCTAAGTATTTTTTATATAAAATTCCCACATACAGTGTTTCTTGCAAACAATTAGAAATTATATCTGAGCCCCACAAAATAAAAAACCCACTTTCCAAGATTCTGTGTTAATTTTCACTTTAAAATATCCAGTGCATCACAGAATGTTAGTCTTTAATTTCTTTCCAAAAGCAGCATTTCAATGTACAAAAGGGGACCTGAAAATAAAACAGTTGTTCAATATTATACCTATAAAAATAAATATTTAGTTGAGTTCAATATGGGATGGGTGCAAATGCACTCATGACATAAACAATTTTATTTTCCTCCTTTAGAATGACCTTGCATAACCAGCTTTATTACAAGAAGTAATAACTGACTCATCATGTTGAGTAGTTCAAAATTAAAAGTGTCTCTGACTTTCCACAGCATCCAAGCAAGGAAGGTAATAGACTCTATATTGGTAAGAAGCCAGCCAGCTCCTCTCAAGGTCACCCAGTCAGGCACTGCTATTTTTGGTAGCTAAGCAAGCCAAACCACTGCAATTTTCAAAGAAAGGAGACCTAATAAATTTGAGACATAAGGACTGGGAAGAAAAGCCAAGTGACCCCAATGTGGGGAAGGAAGGTGAACACAGTGCAGCAATCTGGGCCATAGAGCAAGCCTGCTTCAGCTGCCCAGTGTTACAAAAACTGGAAAAGAAGGATGGATTACAAAAATGTAATAAAACTGCTTAGTGATTTATCCTTAGTTCTGTTGAATGGCTTTACTTTCCAAGAGAAAGCATCAGGCAGAGGATATTTTAAAATACTGTACTTGCAGTACACAGCACAAGATCTGATTGTAAAGTGATTTTTCTTGGAGGGTGTGCCATTGCAGACACACCCTCCAAGAAAATCCCTTGAGGGATTGTGCTGTACACCCTATGGGCTTTCTGAGTGCACCATACATGTGGTGGGACATTGCCTAGCTTCCCAGGAGCTGGCTGGAGTACAGCTGTCCTGTGGTCACCTCACACAGGTACGGTAGGGCTGAGTCCTGCCAGCCTGGCTCACCTCCTGGTCCTCCTTGCCATTACCTGACAGGTTGTCATGATTTAGGACAAATTTGGGAGGAAACCTCCAAATGGGAGGAAACCTCTAGAAAGCAAATTCATGTGGTCCCTCCCCCAGCTGGTTCAGGAAAAGATTTCCTTGGAGAAAAGTGGAAAAAGCTGTTTATTTAACAAGCACAGTACTCATAAGTATAAAAAAATTAATAATAACAATAAAATGAAAAATTAAAAATGAAAATAAAAATTAATTAAACAATAAAACCTCTCATTGTTCTGAAGAGATGACAAACTCAGAAAGTCCTTGTCATGGGGTGTAGTTTGGATCACTCAGTCTCTTATCAGTCCCTCCAGAGCCAGGCCCTGGTGAGCCACAGGTGCAAGCTCCCTGTGGTTTTCAGTCCAAAGTGTGGTTGATCAGTTCCAAGAAAAAGAAAATCCACAGTCGAGGGAACTTCTCTGCCTCAGCTAGCTAAAAACTAACTAAAAGCAAAGGAGAGCTCTGTCCTGCTGTCTGTGTTGCAGACAACAGAGTCCGTGAGAAGGATAAAGATGAGCAAGTGCAGTTGCTGATAACAAACTGAGCTTCTTTTCCCTCCCTTTGCTCTCAGAACCAGTCTTAAAGGTGCAGAACTTAATATTCAGCATAAACAGAACAGACAATTGGGGATACCAGCATCATAAAGTCACCCTAAGACATAGGTGAATCTTACAGCAGACATATGTTCAAGAAAAGATAGTATCGATTTTATATACACTCTTTGTGGACCTAGGCCATTCAGACTTGGAAAAGTGGAGGTCAAGAGGGCTCTTTGCAGTCCCATCACAAACAATGTGTATACCTTATTCTTCGCAACACTGGAGAGCAAGAGCAGTTAAGAAATGAGCACTGCAGCACGATAGCGTGATACTGAAAAGATAAAACTGTATTCAGGCTAAACAGGGAAACTGCTTTCTAAGCCTGAGGGTTTCAGCTACAAAGCCAATGTTAAGATTATGTTGATGAGATGTTTTTTCTACACAGAAAAAAGAAGAGGACAATCAAGCAAATTAGCAAAGGGAGGAGACAGTACATGCCTGGAACATGTGCAGTAAACCACAGAATTCATGATGAATTGTATCTGTGTGCACATTTGCTAAGCCAGCTGTGTATAATACTTTGGATATGATTTAGGATTGTTTTGCACCAATAATGCTTTAAAGAATATTTTGGTTTTACACTGAAAGTCTGTCCCTTCAGTGTACTGAATGTTACCATTTCTTTGAACTACCCATATTAAATCCACTGTTTTGATGTTTTTTTGTTTAAGAAGAATGAAGCATTCTGCCAGAGAATATTGCAAAAAATTCCATTTTCCAGCACTTACAGCAAGCTGTTACTCCTGCAGTCACATCTGCATGCACATCTCCATTTAGTGTTGATGATGGTATGTGCATGCAATGTGGATATACAACTACCTAGCTACTTATTGTGTCTAGGTGTAGACAAATACTGGTGTAAATAGGGATGCTCCTCCTAGTAGATAGATACACAGGTATCCAACTAGCTGGCCCTATACAGATATCTATATCTGTGTATCTAGATAGATAAAGCCATCAGGATATAGACTATCTATCTCTCTGTCTGTTGTGGTTTGACACTGGCCCGATGCCAGGCATCCACAAGAGTTGCTCACTCACCCTTCCCTGACACAGCTGGGCAAAGGAGGGAAAAACAATTAATGAAGGGTTTGTGAGTTGAGATAACGAATGGGAGAAAACTCTTCAAGGGCAAAACAGGCATGACTTAAGTTGCAAAGTAGATTTATGACTAACAAAATAAGAAGAGAATAATGAGAAGTAAAATAAGTCCTTAAAACACCATTTTCTGCCCCAGCCTCTCCCTCTTTCCCACCAACAGCACAGGGAGACAGGGAATGGGGGTTTTGGCCAGTTCATCACCCCAGATTTTTGGGGGTGACACTCACTGCTGCTCCAGGAGAGAGGAGTCCTTCCCCTGTGAAACTGTGGGTTCCCTCCCATGGGAGACAGCTCTCCATGAACTTCAACCAGAATGGTTTTAATCTCATGAGCAACAACCCTACTGCACCTGCTGCAACGTGAACTCCCACCAAGGGAAAATAGTGCTCCCAAAACTGCTGTGAGTGGATCACTTTTCCAGAGGTTCAGTCCTCCAAGGACAGGCTGCTCCATCCTGGAGGCAGGGACCTCCTCTCTCCACTGGATCTCCCACTAGGTGACAGCCTCGTCCAGGCATCCAGCATGGGCACCTCCCCCACGGGCTGCAGGTGGATCTCTGCATTCCCCATGAATCCCCATGGGCTGTAGGGGCACAGCTGCTTCACCATGGTCCTCGCCATGGCCTGCAGAGGAATCTCAGCTCCAGCACCTGGAGGACCTCCTGCCCTCCTTCTCCACTGACCTTGGTGTCTCACATGTTCTCTCCTCCTCCTCTTCTCTGACTAGAAGAAGAATTTTGTGCCCTTTGTTTTGATTTTCTTCTTAAATATGTCATTATAGTGATGTTACCAACCTCCCTAATTGGCTCAGTTTTGGCCAGCAGCATGTCCATCTTCAAAGCCATCAGGAATTGACTCTGCTGGGCATGGTGGAAGCTTCCAGCAGCTTCTCACAGAAGCCCCCTCTACGGCCCACCCTGCTCCCAAAAAACAGGCTCTGCAAAACCAATACCTTGGTCAGACCCAATACTCTATCTATCTATCTATCTATCTATCTGTCTATCTATCTATCTATCTATCTATCTATCTATCTATCTATCTCGAGATCTATATTATTGTCTATCTAGATCTGCAAATATCTGCCTAGACAGATGTCCAGACAGATAAATATGTCTACCTGTATAGATCTGTGTCTACATTTGTATGAGTCTATCTGTTCCCAACCAGATGAGTGCAGATCCTGGGTGCTGAACCACAGTACATAATTCAAGCACTTGCTGATTGTTCCATTAGCTTCAACCCAGCTCAGGAAAGTAATGTTCTCCCCAAGCTACCAGTATGAACAGAAGGAAGCAATATTGCACACCACCCACCATTTGAGACAGCTGTACTGCTAAAACAACAGGAATCTGACTGGATTTCATCATAAGTCTCTCTGCTTCTTCATTTTCTTGAAGATATTTAATTTAGATTACTGTTCAATTAAATTAGTATTAACCTAGTCTGTGAAAATGATGCTTCAGAAAGATAGATGTATTTCTCTTGGCATGCATGAAGATGAAATTATAAGTTGTTCAAATCTCAATGCAGATGGGCCCTTTCTAATGAGTTATCATCAATATGTAAGATGTATTGATTACATCTGTAGGTTGTCAAGTGGGATCAGAGAAATCAGATTATGTTCAGAGATGAGACTATGACACCACTCTGGTTCTAAATTCTGTCTGGGTAGAAAAGAATGTGTGTGGAATGTCCCCATCAAGTTAGATGGACACAGGTCTGAGCAAAACTGACAAGCTGAGATGTGGTTTATCAGACTGGCTTTGCAGGTACTGGCTAAACTTTGTTAGCAACTATATCTAGTCTAAATGATTAACTGAACAGAAATAAATCAGACAGAAAAACATTTAATAAAAAGCTAGTTTAGTGGTAGCTATTAGACTGAGGTTATCTTCCTAGGTCCCTGCTGTTTTTAGCAAATGGAGGGAAAATAAATGGCTTGCATTGTCATTATTTGCCTAATTTTGCTGATGATTATCATTTTATAGGGGCTGAAAATTGTGTATTAGTCTCCAGACCATCTCTATTACAGCTATGGTTAAGATGTACCCTATCTGACTTAATTTTTCATGAGTACTATCTGAATACCTGGCTTTTGATGTTCAAAATAATTTAAAACAAAGCCTAATTTTGTAGTGAACATGAGGCATCATCTGCCTGCCATGTACTTGTTTACTACCTACAGCTCTATAATTATTCCTACATAGAGCAATATATCTAACTGTCTATAGTCAAATTTCTACGACTGTGACTCAGTCCTAAGGAAAGACATGAGAAAATCTGTAGTAATGTAAGCTGTGTGATTACCTAAGTGCCCAATATGTTCTTAATAGAGGGACATGGCAAGCACATACTTAACTCATCACTAGTTCAACACATGTTTGAGTCCCTAAAAGGGATGGAACTAAAAGATGAGTATCACTGGACAGAAGGTCAATTTTAACCATTGTGAACCATGACAATGGTAGTTACAGCGACACCTTCCTAAAAGGAATACCAAAGACTGTCTTTACAGTCTCAGTCTACTCCTTTAGGCACACTGATGAGCATTTTGTACAAATTCTGGTGCTCTTCAGATGAGATTGTGTGGCAAATATAGATCAAGAAATGTTTGTCATGCACAAATTATTATTTCTTTGAATCATGACCTGTTATATGCAGATATCACAGCTGAGTATTTCACATGGTATATTTCAATAGTGTACTGTGGAGTCCTGCATTTCTGAAAATTGCTGGGGCTTCTGAAGGGCAAAAGCAAAAGAAGAATGTAAAATAAAAATGAGAATCCTACAGATTTCAGTCACTCCTCTCCCACAGAGCTACACAAGCCTATTTTTATTGTGAATAAATACTTTGATCCATGTCTTTGAAGCATGGTGCACTTTCCTTCACAGACCATGCTGCTTCACTGTTTTCAAACAATAATACTCACTTTGAGTTCTTGTTTCAGAAAGTCTGTCCCTACTGACACTTCTACTATGCTGATGGAGATAATATCAGTGCCTTGTACCATATATTTTCCTCATATTCTCATAGGATAAAATGGTATGTTATACCATTGGCTTCATTTGGGTCATAATCATGCCTTGTATGGCAGGTCTGAATTTCCTGAAAGCACAGGAAGCTATTTGCCTTGCCAGATATATATCAAAATTTTATGACAACAAAATTGGAAATCATAATTTCATTTCCTATGGAAAGATCTCTCCCAGCATTTCAAAGTGTAGAAGGCCAGAAACTGCCCATATTTGCTTTTCACCAACTGGGAGGAACTAGTTTGCCTTTGCTCTCTTCCGTCTTTTCTGTCCCACACTGTTTTTCCCCGTATGTACAATCTGGTTTTGAACCATATTGGCTCTGATCCTCTCTGACTGCATGCTAGCATAGTGAAAGGGAGTGAAAATGGAGCAGGCATAGAGACCCAATAGAGTAAAAGAAGATAAAGGAAAAGGGAAGAACATGGAGGCTTTAATGCTTCACCCTTCTCATACACATCACAGTGCAGCAGAGTGCATCGCGGCTGGGGTTACACTGTGCCACCATATGAGACATGTTATAAACTTGTGGAATAACTCCACTGAGGACTGTGCTTATCCCTTGCAAACAAATATCTTCTCTTAAAAATCAACCAGACACACAACAAAAGCTCTAGTCTGACCTGAAGCCAGTGTTTGAAAACAGGATGGAAGAAGAATGTGTTCTCTGAAAGAGGCCTAATATGTATATCTTTCTAAAATAGAGGATGACAACAAATATTACCAACAGATCCTGCAGAAGTGACAGATATTCAGTTGAAGCATCTAGTGAAGCAGTCAGGATGAATACTTGGTGGATATTGACTGAAGTATTTGAACTCCTTAATCTCTGGTTCAGATATTTTCATAAAATGTTTTGTGATGAGCAATCAAAATGCCAGTTACCTAGAGCACCATAAGGTAAAAAATCCTAATCTTCCCATTCTCCCCAGAACAAAACCCTTTCTGCAAAATCATCCTTAATTTTTAAGATGTGGATTCAGTCTATCCAGAACACATTTTTCCTTTGGCTAGGTCCTAAGAAAATTCTATATATAGGAGGGTAATATTATGCATTTTATGACTATATTATTTTATCCATGTTTTGCTTCATCTTTTTGGGACTCATCCATTCCTTTGTTGCCATTGGACCCTGCATCTTTCATTGTTTATCAGAATAATTAGATGAAACAATAATTCAGATTTACTGGAGCTCTTACAGCTCATTCAATTGGCTCCCAAAGAGTCTTGGAAATTGAACAAGTTCATATTTGCCTTTTGCTTTCCCACCAAGGCATGTGTGAGTTGTCTGGCAAAGTCATGGTGCTGCACTAAACTGCTGCTTGGCACAAAGGAGTTTGATAGCTGACTACAGTTTCCCTTTCTCTACACACCAGTGAGAGTGGGAGAACTCAGGCATTCTGTTTCTCCAGATTACCAAAATGCACTGGATTTCACAGTGCAGAGAGCCAAGTTAAGTCTGCCTGGTTGAAAACAGCACTGTGCACAGGGGTGGCTGGGTATGAAATTAAAGGGAGATATAGTGAGGGGCAATAATGGTCTAACCATGCAAAGGACACTCTGAAGACAAGACGAAAGGAAAAGACATAGTTTTCCAGCTGGTGATACAAGCTCACTTCCAGTACAGAAGTTGGCACAAGGAGCTCAGGACTCTGCTGTGCCTTGAGCACTGCGCTCCACTGGCTCCACCACCGCTGTCACACCGGGCCTCAGGTGTGACACCTGAGCAACCTGACAGTGCTGTGACTTACGTCACCCTCGCAAGGTGGGCACAGACTCGTGGAATACAGACAAGGCATCTGACACTACCTTAAGCTCTTCAGAAAAATGTCTAGGTGTCTGTGCCAAGGAACACACCACTGCACTTCTGCTTTCATAATGATTGTGTTTGACTCCCTTGTGTTCTCAAGCAAACATACTCACCCCAGGTCACTACTATTCGTGGAAAGCTTAGAGTATGGGAAGAAAACAGTAACTTTCTTGAAGGGTTAAAAGAAGGCCGTGCTGCTTCTTTGTAGTTCTCTGCAGCATACAGAGTGGAATCCTCTTGAAGGCTACCTATACCTTTTCTATATATTTTTTAAATGAAATTAGATATTGGATCTGAAATGTTGATGCTGAACTGTCAGTTTAAGATTTACATAAAGCAGATCTCTGGCAAGGCTGGACATCTCTTCAGCATGACTTCTCCTGGGAAACAGAGTTTAAAAAATATCTTGAAACTTGAGAAATGCAAAATAAAGAAAGATTACTGTCAAATAGCAGGCTTATGGAAAACATCAGTTGTATCTGAGATGATCTGTAATGAGCTCTGTACTGATTAAAATAAAACTGAACTACTCAATGCATATTTTATCATCTGCATCTTAATATATCACCAGTTAAATATGCTTGGTGACTCTGAGATGATCAGCTGCATAGGTCCTGTGTCTCAGCGCTCCAAAAAGAAAGCCATGGCACTTCATTTCCAGCACACTGGGAAACAGCCCATTCATCACTGCCACTGGGACTGCAGTTACCCGATGTTTTCCTGCTAGGGAGAGCAGGGGATTTTGCCAAGAGCTATTTGCTTGCTCACTGCTGCCATGGAGTGTTTCTCCTTTGGTTGGGATCCTGTACTCGGCACATAATAACCAATGCACAGGGCACATGAAAGCAGAAGACATAAAGATATCAGGATGTAAATGAAAATCTGTACCAGCAATAAACAAAAAATAGCCATGTGAGCTCAGCCAGATTAAAAAAAAAGAGAGATATTTCAAGAGTCAGAATGAAGTAGTAGATTGTACGTTTACAATGGCTTGATGGCAAATAGTCATGTTCTGATTTTTTTTTTCCCCCATGTTTTCCCAGGAAAGAAAATGTCAGGCCATAGAGTCACAATGAAGTAACAATCATGAAATTACAATGGAATTGTACTTCTTCCATTTCCTTATTGTTTCTTTGGACTGGCAAAAAGTGCTCCAATTCAGACATGTTTCTGAAGTGAACCAAAAATCATAATAGGGGAAACAGGATGAGAAATTAGTAGTAAAAAGGAAGGGAGATGAAAGAAATGTGGGCTAGAAAATGCCCTGTAGGATTAGGTAAGTATGCTGTTAGTGTTCCTGATCTGGGTATCTACAGGTCCAGGGAGATTTCTGATGTGCTGTTGCTGTGATAAGTAGAACACCTTGTAGGTTTATTTTAAGAAAAAGCAGAATCAGACAAAGGAGAGTGTCAGGTCCAGCATTTTATAAACTTGCGCATCAGTTGTGGAATTAAGCTCTTATGGTTTTCATTAGATTAATATATATGTGTGTTGATAAGGAATCACTTACCCAAGTCCTAGAATGATAATGCAGATCCAACAGCCCCCAGAGGGAGACCCAGTGCTTCCCCTGCTGTCTCATTTTCCATTTCTTCTTCTTATAAAAATACATCAACTGCCTCTTAAAAGAATAATGAACAACTGGCCTCTGGTATAAAAAGTGTCACCAAATCATACACATGCTCAGTTTTCTAAGATATATGTGCTTTTCCCATTGGCAAAAAATAGAGAATTAGTGGAAATCCAAATTGTGTTCTCCCATTATTCTGTACTAATAATGTTTCCATTTAATTTCTCTTAGACGTTTACCAAGAGATTTCACAATTATACCTAGCATTATGTCAAACCAGATAATACAGAATGAAGTGCTCACACAATATATTTTTCATCTGCATTTCACAAAAAAATTAGGCAAAATCCTGGTGTTATACATGATCCTGCATCCAGCAACACATAGGTGATGCCAGCACCTAGGACACTTTATTTTATTTTATGAAACAATAACATAAAACTTATACATAAGATGCACTCACCTAACTTTAGCTTGCCATGTGTACAGAAAGCAAGATCCTCACAATTGTCATGCATTTCCCATGTTCTCTCAGAAGAAACATCACCATGAGGAGTTCCTGAACATGGTTAGAGCCCAGTGGGACATCAGGGGTGGATCATGCCCATCCCTACACAGAACACAGAGAAAGTGAAAGAACTTTAAGAGAAAGCTCATCTGCTAAGATTTAACTTAGAAATCCTGGCTTTCAGTACTCAATTTGAAAGACATACCTCTACACTTATCTGCTATGGAATCAAAAATTTCTCGGAATACTTCTTCACTAAAGTTAGTCTCATGTTGGACTCATCCCCCTAACACCCATTTAAAATAACACCCTGGAGAATTAACTACGTCCTTCCCCCTCAAGAGACCCCTCATCCATCCACCTCAGGCTCTGAGTGCCAGCCACATCAACCACGAGGAGAACAGCAGTCAAGCTGCTTCCAGGATGGCAGCAGGAAGGAATTACAGAGACTTTCACTTTGGCCACAGTTCTGCTTTTCTTATCCAGGATTTCAGATAGAGAATTATCCAGAATCCACATGATTTGGCACCATCAGGAGGGTAACACAGACCCCAAACAGATGCTGAGCTCAGTCTCATGTAACCCATTGCTGCCTTAAACTGAGTCAAAGTTAAGACACTAGCTGGGCTGACATCTTGCATGAAAACATGTTACTCTCTTTTTAAATAAAAAGATTCTTTCTTCAAATGAATTTTCATGAAAACAAAATATTAATATATCTTTCCACTGTACCCAGAAAACTGGTTATTTCTAATTTTTTGTATATATAAACCATACCTGTACATGAAAGTGTTTGAATATAGAACTGTAGGTACCCAATTTGGAAATTTAGATGACTGCTAATATAAAAATTAATGTAGATTTTCAAGGGGTTTTAGATAATGGAATTGTTTCTCTTGTTTTTATGAGGACATCGAGTATCATTTACATGATCTTGTATCTGCTAAGTGTTTTCTGAAAGAAAATCCAGTCAAAAGAAAGCTCAGAAGGTATCTTCACTCTAAATATAAAAAGATATAAATGATACTGGGAAAAAAGCCTAGGCTAAAGGACAGAATTTTTCTGCAGTCTCAGCCTCATTTTCTAAACTGTTCTTTTCTTTGCACTGATATTTATTTTTTTTTAATGAAATATAAGTTCTTATCTTATGCTTTTCTGATTCATCAGGCCTCTTTGTTGTATTCTAGGAGAAATATTCCCCCTCTGTGACTTATTTTTACCTTCTTTTACATTGATAGAAGTAAGACCAGAGAGGGAAAGCTTTCTTAGCTCTAGTGCTAATATTTAGCACAGAATTCATTTGGTAGCAACACAGCTTTAGCCTGGGCTGCCGAGCAAGCAATAAACCCTCTAAATGGCTCAAGGACCACTGGGGCCAGTGCTGTGCACAACTCATGAATCCAGGTCTGCAAAGGCTGCTACTTGGATATTGCTTTCCACGCCTGGAGCTTTCTATATGCATCCACCCAAGCCTCTTTTGTAATCCTTGATATTGATCAATCCTCAAGGGCACCACTGTGGGCAATGAGCTGGAGGTCAGCACCAGAGCATAAAGAACCTGCCATTCCCCTCCCTAAAGAACCTACCATTCCCTCCCTAAAGATCCTGCCATTCCCCTTCCTAAAGAACCTGACATTCCCCTTCCTAAAGAACCTGCCAATCCCTCCCAAAAAAACCTGCCATTCCCTTCAAGGAAGGGTGCTCTTTGCCCATTTGCCTCGGCTCAGGCTCCTGCTGCTGCTGGTCTGGGAAGCAGACATGTTATCCCCACTACCAGGGAAGGAAGGAGAGAGGGAACAGACAAGATGATATGAAAAACCCAAAAACAAAAAGGTTTTGTGGAGCCCCGGGAATAAATGACCAAGAGCACCCTCTGATATAGTGATGGGTTCTGACAATATGTTCTGCACATAACAATAAAATCTATTTCTTTCCCCACTTCCTACCCCCCTATTTATTTTCTTGCTTACAGGGCTTTACAGGACCCCTCACTGTGCTTCATTTCCATTACTCTTTCCAGTTTAGTTGCTTTAGTATCAAGATTTCTTTACTTTTTTTCCTTTTTTTTTCAGTAAAATAGTCTAGGGTATTTTTATTCCTTCATGCTTGATAGTAATTTTCTGCAGTCATCTCTGGCCTCTGTGGCAATTTACAATGATTAGCAGTTTACAAGAGGTAATGAGTTTCTATCTTTTCCTTCTCCCCCTCTCTCTTTCCCTCTCGGCTGCTTTCTCTGGCACAGTCTTCCAGTTATTTAAAATAAACAGACAACTGCAAAATTATCAACCTTAATGCCAAAAAAGAAAATAGAATTGAGCCTTCTAAAGACTAAGGAAAGAGAGGGAGAGCTTGATAAGTATTGATACATTTTCTTTCAAGACCTGGGGATGGGATTTCTTTTCTCCCCCATTTAATTTCTGTTTAAGAATAAAATATTTCTGTGTTTGCAAGAAAAAGGAGATGACTGATTTTAGATTTTCATTCTCTCTTTGCTAGCGCCTGGCATATTATTGAAAATAAAATTAAAAAAAAATTTTCCATCTTACAAATGAACACATCTGTTTAACTAAAAAGCCCCCTGAGAAAGAAAATAATAAAGAAAATTATTATTTTTACAAAGCAGGACTGAAATATCCAGAGGTCAGTAGGAAATGACTAGCACTCATTTAAAGTTGTCTGTTTTGTTTTTCTGAAACCTCCATTTCAACTGTGGATGAAAATCTACATTAAATGATCCATCCTCATTTCACAAAAAAATTACTTGTCTCTTTACAAGAATTGCAGGATCCTTTAAAATATATTCACTTTAAGGAAACCTATTTGTTAAAGTTTGCTGACCACATATGAAGTAGCACTTAAAGACAGTGTCCAAGACTGTCTTCCCCTGGAGCTTGCTGTGTTCCAAGCAGGATGGGGAGCCAAGCAGGAGTGGGGGGAGTTCTGGATGGCAGCACCATCTCTTGTTTACAGGTGCTGAGTGTCAGGGCACAGCAGACATCTCCACTGGGCTCTGTTCCCTGGCCCATATAAGTGCCTAGGAGGGACCTGTCTGTCACCTAGCACAGAATGGTGACAAGAAGTGTGGCAGTCTCACCATGTGCCCTGCTCGTTGCCATGATGATCCTTGGTAACATCTCCCAGATGCTGTGTTCAGGTCTCTTCATTTCCCTTATGCTCCTGGAGAAATACTTGCATTGTTTTCCATCTATCTGATATTGCAGACTTTCCTTTTTTCTTGTTAAGAAAATAATATTTTTAAAGATCCTGTGGACCTTTTGAAAAATACACATAGTTGCTTTATTTTTCACTTGAAGCCCTCCAAGGACAGCAGGTCTTCTGTTCTGCTGCTCCTCAAAAAAGCCCAAGTGAGCCAGAAGATAACATTGAAATCCTGTAAAAGAGCTGTGCTTGCTGATGGCCCAAGTCCAAGACCAGTGCCAACAAGCAGCCTGGATCCATCCAGCCTATTTTAGAAACAAACTTCCAGCTCTCTGGACACAAGTCATACTCATTCTCCAGCCTGAAGGCTGGGGAACAATTCCCTTTTTTTTTTATTTATTAGTAAAAATATAGGCAGGGAGATAATTATCCTAAGAATATCTAGTCAGCATCAGTGTACTTTATTAATTATTATTATTATTTCTTGCATCTCTTGTCTTAATAGAAGACTGTCTTTGACAGGATCTTTTACAAAAACAAAGTGGAATTTGATCCAACAGAAACATTAATGTGGGAGATCCTGCACAAGCTGCTGGGGTTTTTTTGTTTTTTTTTTTTACAGAGCGCATATCCAGTGCAGCTCCAGTACTTTCTCCACTGTTTATTTCTCTCTCAGTTCAATCTCATCCTATACATTTTCCAGTTGTCATACTGAAGTATTCTGGCAGAATTCACATGCCTATCAAGGTTTGGCCTGGCTCGTGTCACTTTACCACACTTACACGCTTGTATATGTTTCAGCCTTACAATAACAGAAATTTAACATACTGTAAATAAACCCTATTGTTTTTTACCCATGTGCAAGCCTATTATCATTAGCATTAACTTCTCAGAGGGTGAACATGTTCTGACTTATTCAACATGATTTTTCCATTCTCCTGCTGATTTCTCTCAATATTTTATTTTAAGCTTTTTGTAGTTGAATATAGGCCAAACTTGGGATACTTTGTCTGCTCACACAGAAACAACATACTCGACTCCAACTGTGAGCCCAAGTCAGTCAGATTGCACAAGAAATGGAAAAAGAAATTGGTTGTATATTTTTTCAGTAAGACCTTCAGGTCCAAAGGAGCCAAATTTTCCAGTGGCATGATTCTGCCCAGGGGACACAGTATATTCTGCAGGGAGGGAGTCCACTTAATTCTGGCTGATCTCATGAAGAGAGCAACAGCCTTACTGGGATGTGGTGCCTGGACCAGTCAAGACCAAAAGAAAAATTCAAGGCCATGTGGATGGCCTTTGGCAGATTGGGTGAAAGCCTGAATAAGTCAGCATCACTAAGTCAATTCTGCAAATGGCACAGTCCTGCGGTTTTGGAGTTTTATTTATGGTGTGACACCTTCACTTTTTTATGGTGTGACACCTTCACTTTTTTAATATCATCCAATACTAGGCTTCTATTTCTCAAGAATTTTCTTCCCATTTTGACATACTGGAGTATGATAAAATAAATTGTTTTAGCTTCTTCTTATTTTCTTGTGAAAAGTTAACAGAATGAATTTACTTAGGTATACCACAGGGAAACAGGTTGCCTATTTTCCTGCCCTTCCCTCCCCCACCTCCCCCCACTGGATGACTATGGAACAGTATATAAAACTCCCCAACTTAGGTCTCACTAGAGTTAGAGGGAAAATTACTTTCTTTTCATTTTTTTTGGTATTCTCTACATTGGTTTCAAAGGATTGAATTGGCTCTTGTCATTCCAACACCATATATTCCAACATTCTGTCCAACTGGGCCTTTTTCTGACCATTCTCAGAGGCATTGCTTTTGGAGATAATAACTAATTTCAAATCTGGTCATTTAAAAAACACTTGTAATGATCAGATGTATTTATTTTCTGGAGTGAACTGAAGCGGCCATCAACTAAGATTGTCATGGTGAGTGGTTATGTCTTACCATCTTGAGAAAAAATAATGTTAAAAGGGGTCCATTTTGCAAAGTGCTAAGTGCTACAGTATGTTTTCACATGAATATCTGGAAAAGGAGAAAAAATAATATTGTCACTTAAATAACTTCTAGTTACGAGTTTAGCTCTTCAAAAAACAAAATTAAAGACATTTTCTTTTGAAGCCTTTCTTGCAAAGCATGAGTAAAACAACAGGTCTACATTCACTCTTGCTCATGGATATTAATTTAAACAAATAAACAAAGGAATGGTAAAGAAAGCATTACACAGCTTAAAGCTTGGTCTAGTATCAGATGAATAATAAATACCTTAGTGCTGGCTGAGCAATGGCAAAATTAATTTCTACATGTCAGGAGATAATGAGCTCACTCAAGGAACCTTGTGTATGAAAAGAGATTTCTGAAGAAAGACATCACAATACAATTGCAAATTTGTTATTGCTAATCCTAAGGCTTTGAATTTACATTCCCCACGTTTCTTTTTCCTTTGATTTGTCTCAGCATACCCTATGTTGCAGTAAATACATATGAGCCAAATATGAGCAAAAGAGGGACATACAGAAAACACAGTGCCTGGAGAGAGGTGCTAGAGTCTACTAGAACAATTACCCAGTTGCTCTCAAACAATTCAATTTGTTCAGGAGTGGCAAGATATTTTAGTTGCAATTATTCTTTTTTTTTTTTTAATGCTGAACCCTGGCCAACATGGATACCAAGTGACAAAATGTCTTCAGCCTTTCAGCACACACTCTTAGTAATCATAACAACATCTTTATATTATTATAGGCACTACTGGCAGTGTGTTCAATTGTGCATGGAATAAATAGCTCACATTAGCAGTTTGCCTTAAAATTCATGTGATGGTAGCAGCCAGCTTAATTAAGCGCATCTTTCTGGGAAATCAGTAATAACGGTAATGCATGAACCTGCTGCTGACCTGCAGCAACGAGAGCTCCTTCAGAGCATCTCTGAGTTTGAAACTCAGTGTCACCCAAATCTACCTACTCTGTAAGGAAGAATCTACCAACCTGGGAAAGGCAGGCAATATCAATGATATTAATCTTCCCTTGATAATTATCCCTTTCTTCCTTCCTGGCCTTGGTCAATTTATATCTCCCATGATCTGTTATTGTTTTCCAGTGATGGGATTTTCAATATAGTGGTTCAACCAGATGTAGGGCTGCTGTGTGATTAAGTGCCTGAATTCTTCCACAGAAAATATATTTAAGAGTAGTTTAGATATTTTGGCCAGTTAACCAGAAGCAAGAAGCAGACACTTATTTTCAGAAAACTAAATGTATCTATTCATATCATACCAACCTAAAACATGTGTGAGGAGAAGCAAATACCTTCTGCAGAATTGTCTCTTATTTTAGAAAAAAAATCCTTTTCAATAAAAAGAAAAACAAAGAACCTTTTCACTGGAAAATTCCCAACTAACTCTAACATTGACAGATTGTGACTCCTGAGAAAAAGCCAAAAACAAACACAGAGTCATAGAGCCTGGAAAACTTGCCTTGCAAGGAAAAAATTGAAAAAGCTGAGGGCAAACATTTGACAAAGATGGAAAGACAAATAGATGTTTAAACATATTTGAACTGCATAAACATCAAGCACAGAGAGAATTTCTGTAGCTAGACACATGCTCTCACAGAACAGATTAAGGAAACTTGTAGTCATGGGGCAGCCTAACAAGACAGGAAGTCGAGACACAGAGTATGTTCTTATGGGTGATATCAATTTTATTAATAGCAGTGGAAAAATTGGAATGGTTTAAACTACACTGCATCAATATTTTGTACCTAGAGAGGTAAGCAGAAAACAAATTAAACAAATGGAAATAGTAAAGAATATAGTTGATAGGAAATAAAGGAAAGGTACAGAATATGCTATATCTATATTGGTAAGGAAATATGAACAGCCTAACAGAGAATTTTCTGGCTTTTTGTTTCTGTATCCATCCAGAGGTCAGGATATAAAGAACCTGAATACCATGCATGCGACACCATAGACACAGAGGAGACACTGTTGACAGGCTGTCATTACTATGACAATTATGTAAATAAAAACTATAATGTTCTAGGAAAAGGCAGCTAAAAGCAGCAACAGTAAGTGAGAAAAAGGATGTGGGAGAAACCATGAACAGTCTCCTTCAGCAGTCTGACCTCTGCCAAAGGGCTCAGTCAGGAACAAAATATACAGTAAGTTTGTTGAAAACAAATATTAAGGGAAAATTTTCCTTTTATTTTTTCTTTCTCCTCATTACTTAGTAGCTGTGACATCACCTATGCCAAGCAAAGAACCAATTAAGAGATTAGATACAGTGTCTTGCACTCAAATTCTCTGAAACGATGATCAATGATATAACATTCCTATTTCTAAGGGAAAAATAATTTTATATTTAACAATATTAAGAATACAACTAAGAATCACAACCATCAGAATTAATTTATTTTTTTATCACAGTGTCAAAAGTTTAACAAAGCTGTCTATGCAAAGCTTAAATGAAGAAATTCTAGAAATCACAAATAATAATGAGCCATAAACTGCAGGACACCAGTATGTGCTTTTGCCCCAAATGGCCATCAGCCAAATTTTGATGGAATTAAGATAAAGTCACTGGGTAAAGAAAAGCCTTTAAAATGTACATAAAACCATAAAGTATCTTTAAGAATCAAGGTCTCAAAATCAGGAGCAAAAAGTTAGAATATTTTCAGTACTTCAGAGAGAACATTTCTAGGACTTTCTTCAAAGTGTTTGGAGCCTATACCCCAGCAGAGCAAGGAAGGAGTTCAACAATAGGTAAGGAAGGAGACAGAGCAAAAGATACTGAGGTTCAGTTGATTCCTCTGCAGAGTTGCTGAGGTGCATGGAGTGCTTTGCTGCTGATCTGACATGGTACCAAAGCTTCCCCATAACTGTGTTGTGGAGATAAAACAGAAGAATAAATATTTCCATGCGCTTATCATGCATAGCTTTGCTTCAGATTAAGTCTTTGAGTGTTATTGTTACAGGGCCAGACCACAATGCTCACACAATCTATACATAATCTGGCTGGGCAGGGTTAGAAAAAAAACAGATCTGGATTTCATTTCTTTCGGTCTTGAGAGAGCTTGAGAAATTTGAAAAGAAAATAAAACCAACTGAACCCTCTTCACCTCCATATCCACCCCAAGGAGCTGTGGAAAGCAGAGGATTCTTGGGGAATTACACTGATAATCTCCCCTGCTCGTTTTCAGGGGTCCTTATCCAAGCCCCTGGGGCCAGCAGCACAAACATTGCCTTGTTCTAAGCAGCAGTGGCTGAATTCTGCTGCCATGTGGTGACACTGGTTCAGGGGAAAAGAAAAGGGGAGGGGGAAGGGGAGAAGCCTTGCCATTTCCATCAGTCAGACAGACAGCGAATTGAGGAAGGAGCAGAAGTTGTTTAGGACTGTCTAGCAAGTGACAACTGCTTGATTGGCAGGGAGCCACGATGAGCATGCTGTGCCTTTAAAATAGGTGTCTATCTTCAGCCTGGAATATATTCAAATCAGGTTGCATAAAAAGCTGTTCCAGCTACTTACAAGCTACTTACAGTAATTAAAAACAGAGAGCTGCCTTTGTCTCCCAGAACCTGCACAGAATAAAAAGCAAGCAGAGCAAAACAAAACAAAACAAAAAAAGCAATTCCCAAGGTCAGTTCTAAGGTATTATCATCCTTTTCTGCATAAGAAATCTACCTTTATATACATAGGGTTCCCAAAGTCACTTAGCAGCTCTTGATGACATACACTGCAGGAGCTGAGGGTCCTACCAAAAATAGGAGGACCTATTTGGATATGTAATTTGGATTATAAAATGCAGGCAGGGTTAGATTAGTCAAGATCCTAGCAGGCATGGTTAGAGGTGGGCAGGGAAACAATTATGCTTCAACCTCCTGCTCATCTTGCTTTTTTCCTTTGATTTGTCTGCACTGGCAAAAAATGTCATACCAGAGATCCAGTTTCTGTGTGTTCCTGGGGCACTTTCACAGTGTGAGGCCCAAAAATAAGAGGAACCAGTTGCTGAAACTTGATTCCACTACAGTTTTCATTGGGAATGTCTGAATGTACTTGGGGCATGGAGGTTGCTCAGTCTTCCCCAGTTCTCTGCAAAGGTGTGCACCTGTGGAAGAGCATAAATTTATTTAATTGAGGGGGTTTTGTCCCAGTGTGGTCTGCTTGCAGACATGCACCTCATTTGTATGTCAGGAGGGCAAAAGAGCAGCATTCCTTCCACAGAGGAAGCCCTCACAATCTCTAAAACAGTGGAGCTCTTAGCCAGGTACTGTTGCCGTGCTTTAATTCCAGACCACACAAAAAGGAATGGGAAAGAGTCTAAATGTGTTGCTGGGTAATGGGATATTAACTTTCTCACAATTTAGAAACATGGAAAGAATGACAGTACAATATTAAAAAAAAATATTAATATACACCATATACATTATATCAATATATATACATATATCTGTAAAATATATTGAGCAATATTAGCCTGGTCCTTTAATCTAAATGCCATCACCATTGGCCAATTAAGAAATCACCCTCTGGTAAAAATCTCCATAACACATTCTACATGTTCTCAACAACAGGTGCAGCAAGTGAAGATAAGAATTGTTTCTCATTCTTTTCTCTGATCTTCTCAGCCTTCCCCAGGAGAATGCCTGGGAAGGTTGTGCATTGCTCTCTGTGGTCAGAGAGCTGTTGCCACAATAAACCATCACAGACGTGCTTAACACTCACACAAACACACACAGCCCCTTCCCTGCTCCTCTCCAGACAGCCAGGATATTCCCATATCCCTCCTTGTCAGTCCCTTCCTTTCTCTGCCTTCGGTGACTCCCCTAAAAATCCCATAATCATTATCATGTAATCCCGAAGGGCTCTTCCCTGCATTGCAGTGAGTCTTGTCCACATACTCATCTTTGCCATGGGGCTGAAGGCTCCCTGAGGACAGCTCTAGCAGCAGGTGGGACAGAGTGACATTCAGATTTCCCTGCCTGCCCTTGTGTGTCTGTGCTTCTCTGTGTGGCTGCAGGATGATGCTTTCATCACACAAACTCCCACTCTAACTGAAACACCCTCTTTCATCAGTCTGCACAAAACAATTACTGTGAACTAAATCCACCTTTGATTTCTTCCTGGAAAAGCTAATGAATACCTTTAATAAATACAATTAAATCAAGAAAGGCAAATTATTTATCATTTTTCAATTCCATTTACTAATAAATAGCAGATAGTTAACCTAATATTCAGAAAAGATGGCTATCCATTACTTGCAGCTTCACTTAAAATTTTTCCTAGTAAAAGAGTCTGGAAAATGGGTTCAATCAAAATAGAAACCTTTTGTAATTAAGATGTAAAAGTTCTCTCTTTCTCCCTCTTCTCTCGCCTGGTGTTTCTCACTCCTCAGTTTGTCTGAGGAGAACTTCAATTTATTGACTTTTTACCTTTCTTCCAGTGTATTAGAAAAATGACTCCTCTACTTAAATATTTTATTTCTGAGAGTAATTTGTTCTATAAAACTTCAGTTAATTTCATAAAATACCAGTATCTTATTCCAGTGGAGTAAAATACAGTAGTTTTCCCTACTGAAAACTTTATGGGAAGCTTGGAGATATTTTATTAAATATTAGTCCCCTAGCATATAATATACTTTTTAAATGTTATATTTTATTGAAGTGTTGGCAAACACATAGATAATTTCCAAGTGGTTCTATTCTTTTGTAACATATTCAAGTATGATCAAAGTAATATACAAATTTCAAGGTAATTTTTTAAAAATCATTTTTAGATGACGAAACTTTCAAAATAGATCTCAATTTTTAATTTGATTAGAAAAAATACCCTCTCAAATGTACAGCATTTTACAAACAGTCTACTATGTTGTTCTTTGTTTATCCACAAAAGGCTTAATTTATTTTGAATACTTATAACTCATCAGTCATGAGCAAAATTACTTTTATTCAATTATAAAGGCTACTCATTTCATTATATATGTTTTCAGAGCATGTCTGAGCCATTTATAGAAAAGGACAATTTTTATAATGTATTATACTATCTATCTTTGCAGTAATCTGTGGTGCTTGATAATATAATTGCCATGTCCTCTAAATGTATTGTAAATGCATTGTAAGACATTTAAGTCACTGTGCAATACTGGCAGCATGGTTTTAAACATGTCATTGACTTCCCACAACTTTTATCCAAAAATCTGTGAGGTTTGTTACCACCAAGGAAATAGGAACTAAACCCTTACAATGTCTCAAGCTATATATGGAAAAGAAACAAAGACTAGGAAGGGCAGGCAGGCTAAACAGCAAATTATATAATCTAAAATACTCAGATGACCATGATTGCTGAAAAGTAACATTTTATCTTCTATGTTTATTCAGGTTATAAGTCTCACAAGGGTTGTGCTGCAAGGTGTACACACCATGAGGTTCTACAAACCTCCTTTCACTCACATAATGAGGAGTGCTGCACCCATCACTGCAAGGATAACAAGAAATAATTCAGAGCTTGTGGAGAATTAAAAAACATACCCTGGAAAATGATCAGTCAGTTTTATAGAAGAGAAACAATCCAAAATATAAAATCACAGAGCAGAAGTGTGGAAAAGAGCATGAATTTACAATAGCCCAAACTCAGAGGAGGGGCCAGCACGATTTAGATCTCCAGATACAGGACATCACATCACGCTCTTGATGAAGATCAATCTGCTGCAATATGCTGTGTGAAGCCATTCTCTAACTGAAATGTATCAACAGACATATTGGAAAGAATTCTGATAAAGGCAAGAAAAATATGCAAGTAATTTTATCCACCAATCCAAACTCATCTGCTCTCTCTAGCCTGATGACCTATAGACATCTCTCTCTGCTCCAGACTTGTCTCCTTCTTTACAGGATAAAATCTGTGTCTGTCTCTCTGACATCTCCTCACGGGTGTTTAGCTGTCAGCTGAAGTTCAGTGTGGTTAAAACAGAACTGTGATTCCCCCTCCCCATCTTGGTTTCTCGATCTGTGTAGAAAATGCCATTATTCTGCCTGTCACTCAGGCTCACAGCATGGACATCATCTTTGGAGAGCAGACTGAGCTGGCAGCTTCCATCATTTCAAGCCAGCCTAAGCATGAGCAGCTACAAAAAGCATAACTCAATTTTTCTGGGTGAAGTTTGAGCTGGATCAACCCCCTAATCCCGCTGCCAGCATGGTTTCATAGAAACTAATGAAATTGGGAGAAACGAGCAGTATAGTGCCCCTTTTGAAAACAGCCTGTTCTCCCTCACAGTGATTCATGTAGTCTGAATCCTAGTGCTAACATCTGCTTTTTTTTTTTAATCATATGTAGCTGCAGAGGTGAAGCTCCTCTCTTGCCACATCCAGCTCCTGCATGTTTCTTGAAAAATGGGACCTTGAACATAGGCATAACTGAGCTCTCTCTAGAATGCTCCTGGAGACACTGTACCTTGAACCTGCTTTGGTCACTTCTGTCCATCCTTTGCTTAATGAGCTTCCTTCCCCTGTCATATCCAACATGGATTGCTTATTTTCAATGTCAGGTGGTCCTAACATTGCAACTGTCCTGCCAATCATGTCAGTCCCTGCTCAAACATTTACTCTTTAGCTGGCTTAAACTTAACTGTTAGCATAATAATCAAAACAAGGTGCTCCAGCTGCTTTTAACTGGAGTTTAGTCACTATTCTTTGAATTATCCCATTATTCTTCACCTGAAAGCATTGATGGAAAATATACCCAAGAGTGCTTTCTGCTCCCTATTTTGTTCCTCTGAAGCTTCAGCAGATAAAATGACTGCAGCCTCAGTCGTTGTCCATTGCAAGGAATTTATCTTCTTGCAGACATTCCTCTCCTATCCACCCAAGACCAACACACACACACACATAGACTGTAGGTAAAACTATGTGCCACTCACTCCCACTCCAACTGAAACTGTTCCTCAGGGAGGCACAGACTTGTCTTTTCTAGAAGCTTGCTGTTTTGAAGTTCTCTGTGTGTGTTTATCTACAGCCAGCATGTGTGTGCCTTTGCACACCACCCAGACTTGTCAGTAGCTTACAGCTGAGAGAAGCATCTTGCGGTTAGCACAATAGTACCACCTCCTGTCACACCTTTAATGAGCACTAAGGCGCTCATTAAAAGTTTTGGACCCACACTTTCTGTGCTAAGCATCAGAGCTCAGACTCAGTGAAAGTCATAGCTAGTTTTCCTCACATTCCCACTGCCAGTCATACCAGAGGTCTTTTGCCTCGAAGAATGGAATGGACAAGATCTTCATTTTCAGGGTCCCTGAGAGTTATAAGAATTGCAAGAGCAGCATGGTTGATGGGGAACACATCAGCTGTTTCAAAACTAAATATAAGAGATATAATATGAGTAGTGAATAGAACACATTTTATCAGCTGCTTGGTGATTAGCTGGCCCACCACAAACATAGGAAATATATGTCCTCTGTGTTAGTATAGGAATTCCACTCTCAAAGTGATTTCATTCCTGCTATAGCATATATGCATGATAAAATGTCCAAAAATAATCACAAAGTGACAAAAAGATTTTGAGATTGGTAAAACAGGAAAAAAAATAAAAGAAAATAAGTAAAACTCATGTGGAATCAATTAGAAAAAAATATGCATTAACAATACAACATATCAGCCTGCAAAATAGTCTCTAGAGGATATAGATGGAAATGTCATCATTCAAGGTATTTGAACATAGACAGGACAAAGCACACCCGGAGAATACGTACAGTATTCTCAGTGTAAATCTGCCTTATCAGTGTAAAATCAGTGTAAATCTGCCTTAACATAGGAAAAAAATCACATGTTATTATGGGCTGACAAGCGATACAACATTAAAACTTGGAGTAAAAAACCAAGCTCCATTTTTCTAGACTTAGTTTAGACCTAAAAGGTCTACCCCTCTAATTTCTGTGATTTTCACCTCTTTTTAATTCACTGGTGTAGCAAGAGTATTTTTGAAACACAGTGAAACAAAGATGATGGAAGATGGATCTAAAGGAAGGGAAACAAAAGAATGATTCAGGTTCAAATGACAATTTTCCATATCAGGAATTCTCGCTGAGTTCTCCCATGGAACACGTGGGTACAGTAATATGTTTCATGTTCACTTAATACACCCAGCTGTGCCACAGAGGGTTAATCTCATCCCCCTGTCCCAGGTGCTCTGTGTTTCACCAGGAGTTTAAAGCAGCCAGCTCAACTAGAGAACACCTTTCGCATGAGTGACTTCCAGCAGCAAAAACTTTTTCTTTTAGCCTTTACTGCAAGAGACATAACCAAGCGGAAAAAGAGTAGCCAGAGTCCACACCTTCGTTATACTACATCCCCCTCCAAGACATCAACCTCCTGGGAATCATAAGTAACAGTACAAATAAATAACAACATAAATGAGAGCTCAGAGATTACTGCAAAGTGGCCATGGACCAACAAGATTCCCAGCTGGTTCTGGGATTAGAAAGATATAAAATCATTCTAAAGCTGACTTTTCTTCCCCACAGCAATGTGCAGCTGAACATAGCTCCAAAGGGTTTGGAAAGTAAGCCTTATGCTTCCAGCTTTGATATGTTAATCCAAATTTCAGGTTTTGTAGACAATTTAGTAGACAATTTGGATTTATTTTATATATTTTATTTATTTACTATATAATTATTAAGAAATACTTGGTTATGAAAAAGTAATTATACCGAGCAAACTGTATAAAATCAATCAATGCAAAGCAATTGAAAATTAGTCTGCATGTTTTTCTCATAGTGCTTAGCAGAGATACTTGGCAAGATCATGGTGGGCAGGTAAATGAAGAAGAGAGCATCAGCTTGCAAAAAGAGTGAAGGGACTTTAATACTTCTGATAAAAAGTCACTAAATTCACTATATAGTCCTGACTGATCACTAGGTTTTCCAAATTAAATTGAAAAATTCATACAAACGTCAAAACAAAATCAAAAGTAAGTATTAAACTAAACAAGGTTATTTTCAACACCGGTCAAAGAAATATGTTCCTGTTTGGTGTTGTAAATAAGCAGCTGAAAAGGTTCACCTTTTCTCTGCCAATAACTTTTCAAGTGCTCTAATTTTAGGATGGAAATAACTTCTGAAAGCAACAGGAAAATAACTATTTCCATGGGTAGGTTCCATCAGTTTTGCAGACCCTTGATTTCCATGTAATACAGGAAAGAAATACTGCAGGAACAACCCCTGATGTCAGATGATGGAGCCTCCTGGCACAGGTGTGTGGGGAAAGCCAAGGTTTTCCTCCAAGGCCGTATGTAGAGTCCTTTTTTGGGGTGATGCAGCTGTTACTCATCGTTACCTCTCTCCTGCCACTCTAAAATGCATTTTGTGAATCCTGGCTTGGACATTTATACATGATCACATGAGGGCCTGTAAGTCCTGGTTACCAACAGCTGGATCCTCACAGGCACACTGGAGAAGCTCTGGGGGAGCCAGCCCTGTTCCTGCATGCCCAGAACCAAAATCCTTGGCTGCACCCACCCTGCATCATCACAGAAACACTGAAGTGGCCCTGCACTAAATCCCCAAGGAATCCCAGTGGCAGAAAAATGCTCAAAATGCTTCCCCACTCAGATCCCCACTGCCTGAGTAAAGCAGTAGTACGTACATGGCTGCTAGCCATGGAATTGATAGAAATATTAGATCAAATGCCACATTTTACCAGAGACAAATATTGATCTGATTTGCAGCAATGAAAAATCACTGATTAATGAGTAACAGCACACACCAGTACCTGCAGACTGTACAGACATGTCATTTTTGGCAGTTAGAGCCACATCCTTCATCATGGAGTACTAGATTTTAATATTTTTTAAACCAATACAAGGAAATGATTCAATATAAAATATTTTTAAAGGTTCTGTCTCAAACTTTTACAAAACAAGTATTCAAAGTTTGGTTGGTGGAGTTTTCTTTCTGCTTTTCTGATCTCCTAGATTATTTTTGCAAATGGTTTTTCCATATAAACAGAAATCTTCCTGAAAGCTGGACTAGAAGTCTTCAAATCCCAACTCCTTTCAAGGATAAATGGCCTATTTCATCTTAGTTTAAATTAATTATTGTACATACATAATGTGAACCAAATTGCTTTGGAAAAGGAAGGAGAGGAAGTCTGCACTGGATTATGCCAGATTAATTTCAGTGCAACTCCTTCAATTTCAATAAAAATAATTTACACCACCATCCCTAGGAGTAAAATATGCCACAATGGCTGGCAGTTAATGGAAACTCTCTAATTCTGGCAGATGTAGTGCCCAGTTTTCAACTTTCTTAGTATAATCTTGTAGTTTTTCCCAAGTGATTAAAGCACATACAGAGAGTACATCAATTTTCACCTCACTTTGCTTGCTCTTAGGGATTATTTCTTACTTTGAATAAAGTCCTTCCAAAGTCTCTTAAAGAAATATGGGGATTATAAGAGGTAATTTATTTTCAAGACTTTTTCTTTCTTCAATTAGATGTTGAGAGCTGGTTTGCAGTCTGGTCACTCAGAAGAAAGTTAATACTGTCTATATACACAAGTCACTTCTTGAAAAGAGGTCACCTGCTGCTCACTTTTTCAATGAAGATCATTATATATGTTAATAAAAGCTGATGGATTGTTCTGGAATGGAAGGTGTATTATCCAATATGAGATGAACATATAAATATGGTTAGTTTAATAATGCCACTGAAAATGTAACTTAAGATAAAAACACAGAGGGAAAAGAAACCCAAGAAATTTAATAAAATGTTAATCAAGCCTTCCTTCAACAGTTTGCTAAGTGGTTTAAACTATAAACCAGTGAAGCAGACAAGTAATAGGAAGCAATCCTTGAAGGAATAGGAGCAGGTCAGGGGAAAATTTAGTCTCCAGGCAAGAAGACTGAGGAAAACTTTTACAGGAGTTCAGGAATACTTGCCAGGCAAAAGCATTTTTGGAGAAAATCTCACCGCTCACCTTGAGATGCGACTTAGATTGCTAAATGAGAATGTGATTTGACTAAAGAGATTAAAATTGCATTTCCTTCCAGCTTCTCTGTAGAAGGAATTATGTTTAATAGAACTAAGGAAAAATCAAACTGCATATAAAACTAGAAAACAACCAAGCCCCCCAAAAAAATTCCTCTAAACCAAAACAAAACTCACAATTTGTGAAAATCATGAAGAACAGATTATAAAGGAGCTAGAAACCTTTAAAACAGACAGAGAAATCTTATGCAGAGAGTCACAAAGACTGTTTATGTTTTTCTCAGTCACAGCATACATTTTATTGTTGTTGTTCCCAGCACACTGAAAGCGTTCAGCTTTGGGAGTTCAATATATTAGAAAATGCAAATGCCTGGCAGAGAACATGCAGAGAGTAAAAAGAGGGTCTGAGAAACATAAAACAAAAAAATACAACCCCACCTATATTTTTTTCTATTAGATACATTTACTTAGCTGATTTACAGGAAGATGCAGGGAGGAGGGAGAGCAGTTACACCAAGCCTGGGACTGACCAGAGTTAATGAGTTGTGACCAAGACAGACATGAGCAGTTTCACAGCAAACAGATTTCCATTGTTCATTAGAAGTTAAAAAACTCTGCTGCTTAGAAACATACCAGCTGCATCCAAGAAACTGACAGCTGCTGTTATCAATATTGCTTCTCAATCTTGACCCATTGCCCAGAAGTCCACTGGGTGACCTTGATCTCAATGGCTTATGGTGGTAAAGCAATAGCTATAAATAATGCATTAAAAGTGTCCTTCCATGTTAGCAGGCTCACATTTGTCAGGCATTTACTTACTATTCTGGGCTACCTTTTATGGTGTTCTCTTAGTGTGCTGTGCATTTTTCTTCAACTGCTTGAACATGGATTTATCCCTTCCTTAAATACAAATATATTAATATAGACTTGTCTCTTCATCAAATGTGGTCTGAAAAAACAACAGTTGGTGAGTACAGTGGGGGAAGAAAAAACAGTTTAGGGATATCACATAAAATGTTGGCATCTCTACTACTTTTTTAAGTGGTGTTTATTGTGAAGGAGCAACTTGCATGCTAATGGTGTTTTTCATGTAATTTAATGATTCAAAGTGTTTTAGAAAGCAGATAGTTGCATTCATGGGAATACAGAATATAATTATAGGCAATTAGGCATAAGCAGAGATATGACTATAAACTCAGTAACTTCTTTATCTGATCTCTTTATCATCAGACCATCAAGAGGCACAGAAAGTACCACAAGCAGACAACCTCTGCTCCAGTACAGTATTACCAGCCCCTTAACCCAGCTTTCTCATTCATTCAAATCTCCCAACAATGGACACTCCAGACTCCTCCTTGACACTCTACCTCTACCTCACTATTAGAGGGTTTTCCCAAAAACTTACAGAAATCAAACTCTTCAACTTACTGAAGTCTTCTTACTTGGAAATTATTTTCTTTAACCATTCTTTCCTAGTGGCTGCTTTTCCCCTTCACCTTCTCTGCAAGACTTCCTAGTCAGAATCAAATTTGGTAGAGTTCCCCATTAATTTCTTTGTTCTCTGTCTATAAAAAAATAGTGTATCCCAAGACAGTCTAATAAAATTTTGAACAGTTCCTATTGTTCAGCTATGGTCAATCCCTGACAGGTAAAGATTTCTTTTAAAAGTGAGACATTTCATAATTTTACTAGATTAAATTCTGCATCTATCTGACCCTTCTGATGTGATAGAAATTCCCTTGTTTTATTATAGATTTATGGTAGACAACTACTCAGTAAAACCTCCCTTTTCTCTTTTTTTTTTTTATGACCTTGAGGCTATCAAGAGGAATATTTTTCCTTACCACTTAGACTGTTTTGCTATAGGCAACCTTTTATTCACATCTCATTTCACTCTTTACTGCCATTCTGTCTTTGCTAAACAAACTCTAGTTTTCTATTTTAATGCTTGGTTTTGTTTGTCTTTACAAAACTGGGATTGGGTATTAGAACTTTGAGGCCCTGCTTTTCCTCAAATTGCCTATGGCTTCCAGTGAGCTTGTGATGCCACCTTCACCTCTCAGCCCCACTTCCATGCCCTCTCTCTCGTGAGATTAGTTCTCAGACAACATCCTCCATGGGGCTGAGGGACACAGAGAAAGAACAAGACTTCTAAACAAATTGCATTTCCAGAAAGCTCTCAAAGCTGAGCAACACGATTCTAGGGGATTTTGGCTTTAGCTTTGAAATTTGTTTCATATTTGAGAAAGCACATTTGAAGCAGGGGTGTCCCCAAGAGGAGGCAACACTGGAGACCAGCAGTGCAGTGGTGTCTCTTCAACTCCTGCAGCTGAGAGAGGTCCTGAAGCAGTGCTTGGAGTCAGCAAGAGCAGGAAATTCCTGAGGCGCTTGCTGAGTCTTCATCTTTCTGCTATTAAGAGTGTTCATTCATAGGTGAGTTTCCAATCTTAAAATCAGGAACTTGCTTCTTTGATGCACTTGCTGAACATTTTTTTGTTAAAAAAAATCCCATAAAAACAAAGAAGCAAAAAAACCCCAAATTAAAAAAAAAAAAAAAACCAAAAAACAAAAAACACACACACACACAAAAAAAAAAAAAAAAAAAAAAAAACCACCCCAACAACTATTTCTGGTTTTGAGCAACATTTCAAGTAATGCTATGAGCACAAGGCACCATTCTTTTCCAGGAATGCCAAAGAAAAAGTCTTAATATAATGCACAGTTACAGAAAAATCCTTTTGGTACCTAGAAACCAAGACAAATTTGGAGTGTCTTAGCAGCTGGGATGTGTTTCCCACCAACCTGCTCAAGTCTTTTGAAGTATAAAATCATCAAGGGCCAAGACAGAGAAAAAGTCATTCCAGTGAGACACTAACCAGTGCCTTCTGGCAGAGGACAAATGACAGAGACACAGCCCAGGACTGTAGGAATCCCCATGTTGTCATAATCTACAAACAAGAAGTTTTGGGAAAGTTTCCAGGATTCCTTGCCATTTTCATATCAGCTGCACAAGTTGCCAGGAGAGACTTCTCTGCTTTTTCCAGTGCCTATCAACACACAGCATGTGTCCCAGCTTCTTCACTGAGAGATTCAAAGTGAAATCATGAGAGAAACCACACAGTCTTATACGTGATAGAGAGCTTTGTGTAGGCATGAGAAGAATCACTGTCTCAGCTACTAAAATGGCATTTGGATTAATTAAGGGGCAGTAGATAACCCTTAAACTTCTACAAACACTCAGGACCATGCTGGATAACCAAGAGCTAATTCTAGGCAGGGAAGTTGATGGTACCAAGATTAAGTGATCTGTACTTTTTTTTCAGATTTGTGCACATTTTAGCAAGTGTTTAACCATCCTCTATAAGCAGGATCTTTTAATAAGTGAAAATATATTAATTCACTTTTCTAGGCTCTGCTTCCAATAAGAGAACAAAGGTGTTCATTGTATGGTACAAGTGCATCTGTTGGTAGCAACAGGTAGACTTCAGGTAGACATTAAATCATGAAGTGATGATAAAATGTGACATAGTTATCAGCACAGTTCTTAAGCTAATTGCTATCTTAGATAGGAACACTCTACCTTGCTTCATGAACAGCAATCCCAACATGCTGTTAGGACACTCTATCCCAAGCTAAAACTGGAAAGTATATTTAAGGTATGCTATATTCAATTAGCAAAACAAATGCTTGTATAAAGAAAGAATCATGCCAAATCAATCTGATTGTCAGAGAAGCTGAAAATATCTCAGATATTATAGACATTTTAGTCAAAGATAAATATTAAGTCATAACCAATAGTACACTACTTTTAAACAATAAGTTAACATTTGATATTAAAAAAAAACAACTTACAAAACACGCTAATTTGGAATTGATGTTAAAAAATTGTAATCAATGTTTCCAGCAACTTGACCTTCTTCACTTCAGCTGGAATGTCATGCTATACAAATGCAAGCACACTTTTAGCTACAGTACCACTGCTCTTTCTCTGCTGATTATGCTTTCAGTAGACACGGAGCCCATGGAGAGTGTATGTAAAGTATATTTAATTTTCTGACACATGGTGAACAAGCATGAATGCAATTCTTTAGTCCTGACCTTTAAATAAGCCAGTTTAAACAGCAGTGAGTATCATGCACCTTGTCTTCTGAGAACAGAAGTTATGTTCAGCTGAACAGTCCAACAGAGGTCTTGGAGATGAGTGGTGTGTGCCAGACAATACCTTTCCATTAAGAAATCACAATACACAATACCTTTACATTATGAAAAAGGGCTTTATGCTTCTCTATGCCTGTATCCAGCCAAATAAAAATGCACTGTCACTACTGCAGCTACCAAATTAAATTAATTAATCCCAGCCAAACACAAAACCAGTGGATTTCAGCCCTGAGGAGCACTGGGGAAATACAATTCCCTGATGCAGCTGCTGGGTACTGCTGCCAAGTACCCAGTGAGTATAGGCAGTGGCACTGAAGGCAGTGAGGGAGCCTGGCCCCTCAGCACAGCATTCTCAGCTTCACCCAGACTAAGGATCCTTCCAAGCCCAAGTGTTCTGATGGATCTTTATTCTAAAATAGGCCAGCTGTACTACAAACCTCCACAATCTCTTCATTTGTGTGGCGGTATTCTCCAGCCCATAGCCCTTTTCTTGTTTCTTGTTTCTTTCAGGCTTCACACAAGCAGGATTGGCAGTGCTAAGTTAAAGATAGAAAAAAACCCTGATTCACTGACCCATCACTACATCTCCTTAGCTTCAAATAGTCTTTGCAACACATTGGTAACTACTGGGGTCACCAAAAGTCTCTGTTTTCTAATTTCAAGTGTAGATTTTTCCAGAACATGATAGCACTCACTCAAACTTACTAGACTTATAGGCACACATGAGTAGAGGGCTACATGCAACCTTGAGAGCTGAAGCTGTCCAAAGTTACAATTTTTTTCTATATTGAACTAGAGATGCCAATAAACTTGTTTAGAGGAATTATTTTGCTGTCTTTCCTTCCTGCCAAGCTTAACCTCCAGCCCTTGCACTGCCCCTGCCAAGCACACACACAAGAACATTTTTCTTTCAAGCCTCTGTGTCTGCCCTGACACTTCCACTCCTGTGCTTGTGAGCTGCAGAAGGTTCAGAGCATCACACTCACCATATGCAACTGCCCACAGAGACAATGAGGACATGGCCAGCAGCTGGCAGCAAAAGTGACATTCTCTTACACTGATGTGACGTTTAATCCTGGGCTCAATTAAATGTATGGCATGATATTTATTAACTAGCTGAGCCATCCTACAACAGCAGAAGTTGGCTGCAGCTGTGACAGCCTGTGAATCAGTCCAGGAAACTGGCTGGGGGTTTCTGAGGAAGAAAATCACTGCCAAATTTTAGCATCTTCCAAATAAGCTGTTTTCCTTTACCAGCTGTTGCTACCTCATGGTATCATCAGCAGAGCAGGCAGTGGGCCCCATTCCTGGCTGACTGCTTCCTTCAGATTTGTGGGAGAGGAGAGGAGAGAGTCAGCCATACCTGCTGCTCTGCAGTGCGGTATTATGTGACAACTGGCCAACACCACGGGGGAGACAACCTCCACAAGGTGGCCCATCCCAGCTCTGACTGCCCTTTCCTGTGACTCTAAGGAAGTCAGTCCTGGCTATGAGATTCCTTATTATAAGAAAAGTCTAGATATAAACACACACACACACACACACACACACACACACACACACACACACACATATATTTACATTCACACGCAGATACCTACATATGTGTGTATATATAGGCATGACAGAGAGATATGATGAAGCTGCACAGAATTCAGCATATCACAGCTTTTCTATTTGAGCCGTGTACAGGAGCAGGAGCAGAAGGATTTTACTGGATAATTTTTTTCCTTTTTTTTTTTTTTTTTTTTTTTTTTTTTTTGTTGTTGTTACCTTGTCTCTGTAGTCAGAAGCGGTTTGGGGGAGGGGAAGGATGCCCAGAGGCTACTTCTTAAAGCTGGGGTGCTGCTGCCATCTAGTGAGGTGCGTCTGCCCAGGGACACACACATACACACACGGCAAGGTGTGGAGACACCTTCCTGTTCGCGTTTTCCAGGTAACGCCGGGAGCATCGTGCCACTCCGAAATTAAAGGGGCAGTCTGGAAGCTGAGCCATAGGATAACATGGCATATAGCAAAAGTGCTTGTTTCCCATAGGGAAGCCTGCACTATAGCCAGGTTACAGCCTGTGTGGAAGTAGTTTCTTAGGATGGTTCAGTGAGGCTGTATCAGATTCTCCTGATGACTGAACATTATCGTTTCAGACAAAATATATGGATCTATCCATCCAGATTTTACTAGGGATCAAATTATGAACCTGACAGTGATTGGAGCCTTGTGTATGAATTGTCACAGGACACCCCAACTCTTGTGAACACAGTCTGCTGCCTGACAAAGGTAGCACTGAAATGCAGCTTCCCTTCACAGACCACTTCCACAGGGAAAAAAAGGACTCTTTCCACACACAAAACAGCTCTTTTCTGACCTATACAGTTTAGATCACTCTGCAACAGTCAGGAATAAAAAGCAGACCAAGAGCCCACAAAATACAAAGTGCACTAACTACCAGCTTCACTTGCCAAAAGCTTTGTGATTCATATGTCTTATCCCAGCACTGGAGGAGCAGAATATCCCAGGATGGAGGCACCAGTCTTGGTGGGCTCCATGTCATATCACATGATGACACTGTAACCTCACAAAGCCATCCCATCCACACCACCTCCTTGTGGCCTGTCTCCTGTAGGGGTAAATGGGAAAGTCCAGGAAGAAGTCCAAGTATACCTGTGTGGGAAATTGAACGAACGGATGGTATCCCAATGTGTGAAGTTAGGAAAGTGGTTAGTTTTGAAGCTATTGAATTGAAACTACAGAGCAGAGTAACAGGTCTGAGCATTTGAAGTGCTTGTTTGAGAGCTCTGCTTCAACCCATGGCACTTCAAATCTGTTCCTCCACAGAGAGTCCTACACACATGGTTATCTTATGATGCAGACATTTGGCATATTTTCCTAAATATGCTGAAAGACCTAAAGATGATACTGTAAAATGTATTTTTCTAAATTGTCTGAGAATTGACGGAAAAATAAAGCACTTAAAGTTATTTCTTAATTACTATCCATGGCTTATTGTGTTGGTTTTAACTGTGAGAATGATAATTTTCTCCATAACAGCTTATATGGGGCGCAGGTTTTGGATCTGCATTGGAAACAGCATTTGATAAGTTTTTGTTATTGCTGAGCAGCACTTACACAGCATCAACACCTTTCCTGCTTCTCCTATGGCTCCTCCAGGAGGCTAGGGATCTGCAAGGAGATGGAAAGGGACATAGGCAGAACAGCTGAGCCCACCTGACCAAAAGGATATCGCATACTATGTGCCATCATTCCAATATATAAAGCTGAGAGAAGAAAGAGGAAGTGAGGATGTTCAGAGGGATGGTGTTTATCTTCCCAAGTCACAGTTCCATGTAATGGAGCCCTGCTTCCTTGGGGTTGACTAAACATCTGCCCATCCATGAGAAGCAGTGAATTATATCTTGTTTAGCTTGCTTGGGTTCATGGCTTTTGCTTTACCTACTAAAGTGTCATTATTATCTCAGACCAGGAGTTTCCTCACTTTTACTCTTCCATTTTTCTCCTCCCTCCCACCATGAGGTGAGTGAGTGAGCAGCTGCATGATTTGAGTTGCTGACTGGGGTTAGACCACAACAGTCACCAGCTCTGAGACTTAAAGTCTTCCAGGAGTTCTTCCAGTCTTCCAAAACTTTCTGTAACCTGGATCAAAGTGCAGCCATTCAGCAGCCTTCTGCTCTTGCATTATGGACTCCCCACTGAGTGACTCCATCACTCACAGGTCTGAACCATGCAGAGACTGATGTTTTAGAGAGGTGTATGTTTTGGTTTGCACTTGGAAAATAGGTCTTCTAAGAAAATATTATTTTTCTGTTTCATTCCTCTTTTCTCAAGCTCATTAAGATGCTGGGGATAAGAGTGCTCTTATACTGCCCAAGAATTTACTTCTTGTATAATGTATATATGTGGTATCAGTCTTGTGCTCTGATCCTGGAAGAGCTTATGAAGATTTAGCCTCATGCCTTTAGCCTAGTACCCATTAAGTTTATGACAAGATTATGCAGTTATGTAGATCGTTGCAGGACTTGTCACTGCATTTTGTTAAGTAAAACGGCTAAGGCAGTGTTGCTATGATATTGTAGAAAAATATCTGTGAGTATCAACTACCTTCTGGCCAAAGAAAAAGTCAGAAAATCATTACATTTTCACTGACAGCTATCAGATTTTTCCCCTGGAAAGATATAATAAAAATCCACAGTCTAATATTCAAGCTTCCCCTAAATCAACCAGTCAAGAAACAGTTTCCATTCTATCCAACATGAGTGAGAAATCACATTCCTATCTGAATAAGACACTATAGATGATAACATTTGAAGCAAACTATTTCCAAGTCTTTATCAGACTGAAACAATATGCTGAGAACAGATGGAGCTCATCCAGAATAAAACCACTTTAAAACCTGGACAGAGCTGTAATGTTTTTAAAAAACAATAAAATGAGGACTGCTTTCAGAGCAAAAATTTTAAGGCAGGTTTTCTGCCAGACCCCTGGAGTAGGTGATTCCAAATTAGAGATTAAATATAAACAAGACTTTGCCCTCAGAGTGCATTACTCTCTACTATAATGGGACTTTTACCTGAAGGAGTAAAAGAGTACCAGCATTCATGGAGTGCTGGAATGAGTGAAAGTGGGTGAAGAAAGAAAATTATTGGTAGAATCATCAGACTGTAAGATAGAAACGGCCCTTTTCCATCCAAGCTGTGAAGGATCAGGTCCAGAAAAGCAAAGAATCTGGTGCAAAACCTAGATTTCCATTTGACTTTCTAGAGACCTTCACAGTTCCTTCACTGATTTTATTCCCTTCTCTCTCTGTCCCACCAAGCTACACTCACCCTGAACCATAAGCTATTCCATGCACAGTTTAGCAGCTATGAAAGAGCCACAACCAGCACACATATCACATAGGAGAGGCAGGGGATGTAAGTCACCACTAGGAATAATTTATTCTTAAAGCCTAAGTGCAAAGAGATTAACTCTGAGGCCTGTCAAGATACTGCTGCTGTTTGCTGCCCCACACCAAGCAGCAGCAATGTTAACACTGTTAATCTTTGCCGCAGGAGGCACGTATGATATTTTATTACATTATGAGCAATCCTCACATGCTTTCTAATAGGAGGAGAGCCAAAAAAAAATAGCAGAGGAAAATAGAAAGGTAGGACAGTAAAAAGAAACGCAATGAAACAAACATGCAGCTAAGAGCCATCTTATTCTGCTGTATCTCTCCTCCCCTCTAGACACCCCTATAGAGCTATTTTAGTAAGTTTGGCTATTTATTATATTGTAAGCCCTGCTGCTTGATTTATTGGGCCTTGGTTGCCTCAAGGAGTGAGAAAATCTCTCTCCCTTCTCAGTTTAGAACAGAAGAAAGTTTTATTACCATCTCTGTGGTGCCCCCTGGTCCTTTCTTAGTGATGCTATTTCTGGCACAGACTGATTGAAAAGTGCTTCTGTCCCCCACATGGCTGCCAGTTTGACACTTTTTGACATTTCTAAAAACTTGTACTCTTCCTGCCAACTCCCTGTTGCTTTCTAAACCTTTTTAATCCTGAAGAATGCAAACTAATCTACTGAGAGAAAGAAGCTGGTCCTGGGAAGCAGAGCTGGAAATGTCAGAGTGGTAGAAATTATAAATTTACCTGCTAGGGAAAGAGAGCCAACACAGGAGAGAGGCTGTTAAGAAACATTGCTGACACTGTGGCCAGTTAATACTGTCTACTGTAAAAACACATGGAGAATATTATTAAGCAGAACTGTGTAATGTCTTCTTTAAAAAAAAGAATGCTTTGGAGGAAAGCACAAAGCATGGTTAATCAAGTGGAATAAAGCAGTGGTCCCTGAGGGAGACTTAAACTACTTAGATCTAAGTATAGCTAATAAAAGTTAGCAATTCAAGAGAGTTTCCAAAAGGTTTTATTAGTATTACTGTTGTGTCACAGCTGATCTTTTGAATGCAAAGGTCAAAGAGCCTATCGTGTTTTCCACAGAGTACTCTATATATGCAGAGAGCATTAGCACCCCAAAAGACCTCCTCTTCTTTCTTCTCACTTTCCACCCTCTAAAACTACTTTTCAGAAGACCTCCTCATCCCAGAAAGAAAGACACAAAATTTCTATTCTAATTATAACACCATAAAACAATAGACTCCAGATTTTTGCAATCTCGTTTCATATTTCTTTATCTTGTTACATTCACAATGATGCATTTAAAACAAATGTCCTCTGTTGTTTCTTCATAGTCATAGCTCTTTACAGACACAAGGCTACCTTCAGCCAGATAACCAGGCATCTAAAGACAAGACTTTCAATCTAGGCTGCAGGCAGCAAAATGATACAGTGGTTTACTCTCAAGTACATAGCACAACTAGCAGGAAGCCCAGTTTAAAGAAAAATCAGCTGTAATTCACATTGGCAATAAGGGTTCTGAGCACTTCAAAGCTATACTTCCCAAGTGCCTGATTTTCTTACTTCATTACCCTAACATGTTGGAAGCAGACATATTCCCTTCAAACTCAGATATTTCCTGTTGACTGTGCCTGGCTGGAGCTGGCTGCTCAGCACCCTTGCAGCCCAAGCACACCTATCCCCACCCCAGCATGGTTCCTCCTTGGTAGCATTCAGAAAACCCTACATTCATTGGAATGTAACTGGGGCAATGATAGGACTCCCTAAATACCACCTGGATTTCATTGCTGTTTCAAGATGCCAGAGGCACTTGACTGGTAAAAGCCCAGAAGTGCAAGGATTCAGGAGAAATTGGGCTGTTCAGTTTTTACTATAAGCAGAATATCTGGAGATCAGACAGTCTGACACTATTTTTCTTATTCTGCCTGTATAGTAGAAGAATGGATTAGACATTGACATTTCAACATAATAGTTGTCAAAAATAACTTAGAAAATGCATCACTAAAAAAATAAAAGTTTCTTTTTAGTGAAAGATTCACCACTTTTCTAGCTTTATGAACAATACACCAGCAAAGAGCAGGACTCAGCCTTTGACTAGCTTTTTTGTTCCTACAAAAGAGCAAGACAGAGAAAAAATGCAGACACCAACAATGGCAATCCATATAGTGAATACTTTAGATGACATCCTGGGATAGTTTTAAAATGGGATTTATACGTATTTTCTTTGACATTTGACAGCATCTATTCCAGTACAACATGGAGGTTCCCTTCTATGAAGTATTAGCGTATGAGAAAATCTTCTAAAAGAAAATGAATTTTAAAAAAAACCCAAAAAACATTAAGGAACAGGAAACAAATTATTAGCTTGGCTCCATCTGTGTCCATAAAAATCTTGACTTTCTCTTACACTCTTCTCTGTGACAGGTCACTTCTGATGCAAAATCTAGAACACTGCCATTGAAAACTCCTGTATAAATTGAAATAAAGTCCAAAGATCTAATTTCAGAGACCTTCTATTTTACATACCCCAAAAAGAGCTATCTATCTCACTGCTCTGTATGGTGTAGAAGACTATGCACCATTGCCATCTGGCCTGGAAGGGAGTTTGAAACTGGAGCAGCAGCAGCAGCAATGAAAGGTGCTAGCAGTGCTGCTTACCGTGGTTAATATTAGTAATTCAGCTCCATTAAGCTGAAACGCACTGGATTCATTAGAAACATGAAATGTGTAGTAAAAATCTGAATGCTGCGTTCTCTGCCTGTCAGATTAATAAATTTCCTGGAGTTGCATTAGACATCTCAGGCTAACTGAGGAAGAACAGCACAGAAAAGGAAGCAACTCAGGGGAAAAACAATTCAAGAACAAGAATGTATCCAAAGAGCATTGCATGACCCACAGGATTTGCAAAACTCCCTCTTTTGCAAAGCATCCGACATACATTTGGCCTACTTTTACATTCAAACACTGGGATTTTGATGGTCTCTCTGTCTCAAGATGCCTTTTAGCACTGCAGGGAATTTTACCCATGTACCAAAAAGCACAGGACCTGCTGAAAATTAGCTTAAACCTGCAAGGGCTAAAAGCAGCGTGGAGGATTTCACTGCAGTCACAGCAGTGTACTCAGGAACTAAACCTGGAAGTTTACAGCACAAGGTTCAGTTGTCAGCTCCATCACTGGCATGTAATGACACCCCAGGGACATTCTCCCTTCTTGTCCATTCTTCCTGAGTTAGGAGCTTCAGAGAAAGTTGATCTCCTTCCTAGCTATGCTCCTAGCTGTGTGGAACTGTGCTCCACATGAGCACAACTCAGCTCTGATATTAAAGGATTGGTGTAATACAAATAAAAATGGAGATATGTACAATCACTCTTTAATGCCATCTCCAAATCTTTTGAGATTAGGATGGCTTCTCCTCCCTCAGACAGGCAGGATACTCTTTATGTGTATCCTATTGCTGAGTAGCACACATTTCCTTTAGAAAAAAGAAGATACACCTGCAGCAAATCTAGAAATATCAGGCTGTCATTGGGAGGAAACAGGTGTGTTGTAGAATGTCATGAAACAGCTTTCTCCTGCAGAGCTTACCAGAGGCATCCCTAAGTGAGAGACAGGGAGAAGAAAGCTCACCCGTAGGTAACCTTTTAAAAGGGCATCCTGGCAGTCAGCAGGCATTTGACTTTTGGAGGTCCCTGGGTCCCACAGCCAAAATCCCTCTGCTTATTCTTCTCAGACAGAGAATTCAGAAATATGAAAGAGTGCTTTAATTATAAACAGTAAGGGTAAAAGCCTGGTTTTAATAAGTCAGTGGTGAAACTCTCCTCATCTTCTCAGAGGCATTTCTAAGTTGCAGTGTTGGTTTTATTTTTTAAGTTTCTGATTTTTTTTAACTTTTCCTTCTGAAATGTAGGTTTGAAGGTATCTGTGAAGATGGCTACAATTACTTGTGACCTATATAATATATACAGTAGCTTCTTATCATATACTAGTGCTTTATTCTCACTATTTTCCCCTCTCCTAAAGGGTACAGGGGATGCAGTTTGGAGACAAAACTTCCATTTCAACTTTCATGTTATTGCCATACGGGTCTCCAGGGTTCATTTTGTCTTTGAATTTAGAAAATTGAAATTCTTATCTCTTTGGCCATACATCCTGTACAATTTGAGTCAGATTCCAGACTCCCTGATACTTTTTTATGCTGCATATGTAGTGGAACTGCAGAACTGACTTTTTCAGCTCATATATACACTTTTGTCCAGATTATATACACTAAAGTCACAACTACCACAGCCCCTTTCCTGACTTTACATAGTGGCAGATTAGGGGGCCCAGAAAATCCATTTCACTCCACACCACTGTGACATTAATATTTTAGACTTATAGAGATATTCTGCTGCACTCTGTGGTAAGATTTACACTTCACGATGGTTAGGACACTGAATATCCTTTACCTGTGAATTCCTTTGATTTATCCTTTTCTCACTGAGCTTTACAAGTTCTTCCTTTCCTACTAGTTGTCATTAATTAGCCTTGAAGCAAATTTTCCTTTAATTTCACCTTTATTTCCATTGTAATCACCCCTCATACAACAGCAGCCTCTTATTTTTTCATGCTTGGTACACTTATATTGGAAAATGGGTTTATCTACAGAGTTACACATACTATCACAATTTATAACAGTGTGTTTAATTCTTTGGAACCAAACTGAGCACTAACTGCCTTGAGCTGTTTGGTGGGAAATTAGATTTGTGCTAAACTGCTTAACGCTCTGGGGAATGCAGAATAAACTAGATGCAGCAATTTTATGACTTTCAGAACTTCAAAATTACTATATTTTTATCCCTATCACTGAGCTTGGATGTCATTATCTAAGAATTTTTTTCTATATATCATTGCCCTAAAATGGATTTAAATCTTAAAAAACTGGGGAGGAAAGTGAGGGGAGGGGATGGCTTATGCAAAACATTTTTAATTTACAACACTTTACACTTAGAATATGGAATGAAAGATAGAAACACAATTTGGGAACAGTTTGATTTTAATTTTTCCTTTTAGATAAGACTACATCAGTAGATGTGATGTGCTTTCAGATTGACAATCTGGAAGTAAAACTTAAATTGAAATCATGGAAAAACACTTCTATCTTACTCCTTTTCCAAACTGCAGCAGGAGGACAGATCTCGAATCCATTTTTAATTACCCTGACCAAGTCACATCAGAGAAGGGAGAAAGAAACAAAGAAAAAATGATAAAATTATTTATGCTCAACCATTTAAATAGGCATTGCAGCTGACACCACAGTAATTCTGAATAACAGCCACTGCTGTACGGACAGGAGTTCTTTATTTAAATTCCCAAGTGCTGTTAATGTAATATGATAATGCAACACAATTAGCTATTTCAGCAAGACCTGATATTACCAAACCTTTTATTGCATGATGAAGTGCCATCTCCATTATGAAATTTCATAAAATACATTTATCACCTTAAAAAATATATATTTGCAATAGAAGGACGATAGAAATTGTTAACAAGATGATGAAGCTTCTGGAGCAGTAATTATGTGGCTAAAAGGCAGTGATTGTCCCACAGTGCTTCTAAGGCAGGTTTCTGCAAGCAAGATCCGTATTGCAATGTTTTGTGCTAAATTCACTGTCAATTCTGCTATTGCTAAGGACAAGAAAATTGATAATTTTCTTGTCCTTAGCAATGCTGTGGAAAGATAAAATACACAATGGACGAGTCTGGATTTGCAAACTCCACAAATCTGCTGAGTTGTGAAAATATAGGAGCCCATTCTTGTGCTGAAAGGAGAATGGTTTGAATATTTCTGTATTGCTTTAGTGTGAGGAACAGGCCAGTCAAACCCGACCCATCTGTCCAGTTGCTGTTGCCAGATATTGGCCTTCATAGACCTCAAAGAAAAATATATTTCCAAAAATTTATCTGCTCTTTTGGTTGAATTATCCAAAAAGGTCTTCGATTAGATCTCTTTTGATGATAGACCAATGAGAAAAAAATCTCTGCAAGTACTTCATAGAGTTCTGGTAGGACTCTCTCTATTTTTACGTCCTTGCCAGTGAACATGTTTTCAAATAACTGGAGCTTTTAATAGGATTAGCTGTAATTGGGATCTGTGTCATAAAGCCTACTGTGACAGAGAACAAGGAAGAACTGGGACAGAAAAACAAAAGTAAGAATAGGCTAGTGTATCTAATATATCATAGTTAAATTATCAGGAGATCCATACAACCCTGAAAATCTAAAAAACAGCAAGAAAAAAACTTGTCCTACTATGATTTCAAAAAAGTGTATGTACAGCATAAAAACAGAGTCTGTAGAAACCTGGACTTCTACCTCAGTGCCTTTCTTGGAAAGAGATTTGAAGAGCCAGATGCTGTCCTCATACAGAGAGGCTAATTTGGAGACTGATATACTAAAGCTTTAATAAGGGCTATTGGAAAGTAATTACCTCCATTAGTATTTCTAGGCTTACATCATTGGAAATTATTGTTAAATGATGCCCTTTCCTGTCAGATGCATATCTATCAGGACAGTGGTTTTCATGAAGCCAATTTTAAATTTTGGGCAAGGTAGGCAGTCTATTGAAAAGAAGAAACATTTAATGAAACCAAGAACAGTACCTGTACTGTGTATGTAGATTGAAATCTTCAATCCATCCATGTTGCTGAGCAGTCAGGAGTTAAAAGAGACTTAAAGGATTTCATTCTTCAGTGTATAATGGAAGTAATTTCTTCCCTGTATCCAGAAAGTCTGCAAAAGTTTTCATTAACTTCTCTTTATGGCTAATAAGACCTAGAAGAAGAGAACTTGCCCAGCTGCTGAGAAAAACTGTTGGGCAGCTTTTCTGGTGTTTTTTTTAATTGTTACTTTTATCTCTCTATTTTTTGTTGTAGTAGCTAGTATTTTAAGCATATGATCACTGTTAGCATGTTTATTAGTACACAATACAATTTAATGAATTAATATTATACATTACAATACTTGAATAAAATGAAATAATCATTTTACTAAAGCATGATCACGTACAGGTACAATCCCTAAAAACAAATTAAAATCCATCTTTTATCAAAATAGCTTGAACTCCAGTGTTTGGAAGCACAAGTAGGCAGAACAGACATATGTACAGGTGCAGATACCACCACCAATATGAATCATTCCTGCTTGAATTCTTACACTCTTTGTATGATTTTTAGCATTTTGGTGAATCTCTCTCTGTAATACTGGTCATTAAGCAGCATAGAAATATATTTGAAGAGATTAGAGAAAATCAATTTCCACTCACAGAGAAAAAAAACCAAACCAACACAACTGCATCATTGTAAGTTTTCATTTGGGCTATTTTAGTGGCATTATGCAAGCCTCCACAGTTAGGCAACAGGAAAAATTTATCATTTTCAATGACAGAAACAATTTTTAATTTTGGAGATTTAAATATTTTAAATTTATATGCATACTTAATTTTAAGTATCTTTCAAACTAACAAAAATCTGTCATGATTTTAAATATAACTTCAAAATAGATTTCATTGTTTCTATAGTACTTCATTAAATCCACCTTTCTAGATAAAGTTTTGAATATGAGCCCTTTGCCATGAGACTCTTCAAGGTGAAGCTGAATATGAACATTTTTTTTCCTATGTTTCTTTGACCCTGGGTCAGTGTGATGAAACATGGCAGTTCCCTCCAAGAAGAGCTGGAAAAAGCAAAAGTGGCTGCCTCTCACAAGAGTCTGATTCATTAATTTCTAAGATAGGCCCAATATAACAAAAAATCCGAGACTGATATTTTAATAGAAACATCTTCATGTTTTTTAGTCTCCCAGAAGGAATTCTCCACTCCATGTAATTTTGTCTCAATACCATGGGAACCAGCTGGATCTCAGTGTTTTCATACCATCTGTATGTGATCATTGACACATCCACAGAAGTCTCACAGCCCGAGTGCTGTGCACTTCTGGAGAGCTCCCCCAAGAACGATCTAATGTTTGAGCTAAAGAAACGGCTGAGACTGAAGATCACTCCAGATGGTACAGTCCTGAAGGCAGCAAAAATACAACTGCAAGAATTTGAGTTATAAATAAATGGCAGTTGTATGTTAGAAAAAAAAATCAAAACAAACAGATATTGAGGATATTTTCTTAATGGTATTTACAGAGACACCCAGCAGGATTTGACATACCACTGGATTTCATTGGAAAGTAAGAGCCAAGGCAGTGTCTTTGTAGATAGTATCCTGTATCTTTGATGCAAGTTGCACATCCCCACAGGAACAGATTTATAGTCCAAAATCTCTGATGCTGAAAACCTGAATACCCACTGCATGAACGTTAAGGAAAGTTTAGTTGAATTTAACACCATTCTGTCCCTGAGTATAAGAAGCTCAACTTCGGGGTGAATCTTGTTGGAAGGTTCAGTCTGCACCCTCTGGGGCTGCTGCCCAGTGCAAATCCAGCTTAGCAAGGTGGGCAGCTGGGAGATTGGCTTCAAAAGCAGTCAGGCAAAGCCAGAAGCTCCTAAAGTGGACACCTCTAACTTGCTCTGGCACTGCATAGCTGTTCCTACTTAATCACTTCTCTGTGGCCATAGGAAGACAAAATACCATTGTGAATTAATGCCTGAAATCCAGTCTAGCCTTCAATTTAAAGAAAAATGAAATGGGATGAGCCATGAAGAAAACAAGAATTTCATTAACTATCCTGGAATCATTCCTGAAAGAAACTGTATGCACACTTGTTTTAAATCATTTATGTACCACCACAACCAAAAATATCTCAGGAAATATTTTTTAACTAAAATTGCTATTTTCCCCATCAGGTATGCTCAATGGCTAATTTTGACTGTTCTACATGTCACAATCTCAAGCAAACAAAAACAGTGGTCAAGGGAAAAGCATGCAGAATATTTCACCTGGGGAAAAGATGGTGTAATACTCAGAAAGAACTTTTTTCCCTTGTTTTTCCTCAACTATTATATTTTCCAGAAAAGAGGGAGTAATTTTTAAGGGACTCAGAAGAAATCTGTCCGAGCAGTCAGGGCTACAATTAAAAACATATGTAAATACCTATGGATAGACATGAATGCCTGGAGTAAGTCATTTAACCCTAGTGCATGAGAGGAGTTCAGCTCAGGAGGGATTCTGGGGGCTCTCCCAGAATCTTATATGCTTGTTTAAGTTATCGTTTACTTAGATTATGAGTATTGCAGTCAGCCTGTTCTGGAGAAAGGTATCCCTGAAGAAAAAACACAGTTTTGCTGAATTTCCCTGTTAATCACAGAACTTTAGAGCACACTGAGCCCATCACATACAAGGCAATACCCTCCTCTGGGTCCCACCACCTCCTCAACACCCTTTCAGTCTCCAGTCCTCTGTCTTTAAGGAATGCTGGGTTCCCATTGGATTGCTTTCACTGAAAGCAGTGCTAATTGAATTTGTCCACATACTTGGAGTGGAAGAAGAAACTGGGATTTAACAGTTTTTCTTTTTGTGCCCTTCTTCATTTATAATTTACAATCTTTGGCCCCTAATGAATATAGGTCTATATATAACTGCATTAAATTTGTGAGACGTGTTTCAGTATTAATCATTTCATATATGTCAAAACACATTTTGGAAGCTGGCCAAAACAATATAAAATTTCTGTAATTATAAATGGTAATAGCAGCAAAATACTAAATACAGTGCTGCAGCAATAAGCTTCTCACATAGTTCTTCCTCAAAATCCTGATTTAAATTCTGGTTTATCAATAAAAAAAATCACTACCAGCTTTGAAATTTTAATTTCCTTTTGAAATAAAGGTCTCATCTAGATAAAGCTGGTGTTGCTTGCCTCTCAATGCTCCCTACTTTCATTATACAGATTTTTTTTCATACAGCTGCTAAATCCTATTTTCACAAGAGAAAAAAAATTTGCACCTCCAATCATCAAAGCAGCATAATTTAGGCCTTTATTATGTCAGTCATGAATTGTCTTTCTTGTGAGCTCACAATGTCATAATATTCTTTCTGATTAATGAGGATCCTACAATTACAGGGTAGGAACCGTCATGCTGTACTGCAGAGCCTGTCTAGAGGCAAAAATTACTGTTAATGCTAATGCATTACCAGAGAGTTAGGGGTGGAATTATTACTGTCAGCAAATCCAAAGGGTCTGCACCCACAAGATGGATGGCTTTTGTCATTTCTGGAATGCAGTTCTGGAAGGCCAATGAGCTTTTACATGGCACCTCACCAATTCCCACTTCTACTTTTCGCATGCTTACTGCCCCTGCTCACATTACCTGGAGCACCTCTGTCCTGCCAGATGGGAGTGAAACAAAAGGGACCTAGAAAAGCTTGCCTGGCTAAATGGAAATCTATCACATCAAAACAAACTAGTTTCAGTCTTCAAAGTATAATCAGCTTCCCTCATGCAAGTGAAAGGCAATATCAAATCAATAACTATATCAAATCAATCCTTGAATTGTTATAGGCAATTTGTTTCCTTTTTAGTTGCTTACAATGCATTTTCCCACCTGTAATCACAAAAAAAAAATCAAAGCAATTTCACAAACCTATGTACTTTATGGTACAGCCAAGGTGCTTATTTTATACCCATATGTGATCCCCAAGATAGAAAACCTGGATATATTCTCTAATTGTCTCTGTGACTTGGATAACTTAATCCTAATGACTAAATGGGAAAGGGACGTGACATTTTGTGTGCTGCTTGAGTACTTTTCAAATTTTGCTCTCAGCATTTCTAGAGAGTGCTTCAAGCTTTCTACTGTTTATTACTTTTCCACATCACTCAGTAGTACAAGCATATACTAAAGATCAAAAACATAGGACTTGAAATCTGAAAAACAATTTTTCCCTTTAGAAAATAAATACTCAGGATGGGAATGATTAAATAACGAGCAGCACAAGTGATGTCAAAAACCAAAGTGTCTTTGATGCTGCACTTTTAGAACACAATATCATCTTCCTTGAATCCTCCTCTTTTGTCACATCTCCTTATTTAATTTCATTCTAGTAGGATGTATCATGTTTGAACAACTCAAGTGGGGAGGCTCATTCCAGCTTCCAATATGTCAATGCCATTAACTGAACACATCTTTTGTAGTGGAAGAGACTGGTTGATGTAGCAGTACAGTCATTATTCAGCAGACAGACATCCAGCTGAAAGCCATTAACCCTGAGAAAACAAATGACTGCTCTCAGGATTTACCCCTCCAAGTTTATGCTGCTGTAAAGAAAAACATTTTGTCCCACACTGCAATTCTCCACGTAAAGAGCTTTCTTTACAGAAAAAGCATCCCCTTCAAATGAATGAATCAATTTAAATATATTTCTTTGCTTCGAAAGGCAATATATATTTCGGAAATCGTTCTGGAAAGTAGCTGAAAGCAGAAGCAAATAATGCTTTAAGGGTGTGTGAACAAATATTACACTGTTTTTCTATCACCTAAGAAGCTTTAAGCAGTCAGGAAGGGGAGAAGGAACAAAAACATTCTGACCTACAACAAGCTTTTTGAAGTTCTAGTTAAAAGTAATAGTCCATGATATGCAGGAGTTCAAGAGAGTAGCTGATTCAGTAGCATTTCATTGTTATTAAAAATATCATATAAATGGTACTAGCCACAATATGTCAAGTATACTTAGTCATCTAATGATAGTCAACAATCAAGATTATTAGGTAAACAAAGGGTTCAGGTTTACAATATGCTGATGTTGCTAAAATCAGTGAGAGTTTATTACCAAGTTGAACTAGCATAACTAATATTATGGTGGACTGCTCCCTTTTATATGGCAAATTTATCAGAAAAGTTCACATCATAAACTCTTAGCAACTCAATATATTCCATGCAACAAATGAATTCCATAAAAAACAAAAAATGTTAATAGATTTTTCCATTGGATTTCTTTTCTTGGGAAGTTTCCTGCAAAAGCTCCTGAGGAAGATGACAAATCATCTGTATTCCTTTATGGCTCTTGGTAATATAAACTATGGTTTTGAAAACATAAATTGATACACCGACTTTTCAAAACTCTTCAAATCTATTTCTTTTGGAATAAAAAAGTCAGACAGAAAAATGTATTTGAAGAGCAGGAGCAAACATAGGGGCTTCATAGTGAGTGGGGCTTGTAGACTACCAGTTTCAGAGCCCCAGTTCCGATAAGTGGCAGCAGTGAATCTTTAGAGACAGTACATTACATGGCTAGTGAGCATATTCATGTCTTGCCTGTCCTCTAACTTTTCCTAATCAGCAGCTTAAGTGTTCCTGAGCCAAAAGTTGTATTCAGGGCAATGAACAGCAGCTGTCAGTGGATTGAGTTGCCATGAACTTGCCTGCTCTCTTTTGAAATCTATTTTGAGGAAGGAATCATATAGTAAAACCAATAAGCAATGAGTACATTTTGAAGCAGAATAGCAAATGCCAACCATTGCAACTTCCCTCAACTCAGTACAGCTCCCCAGTCTACCAGACCTCATTTTAGTAAATACAGCCTTCCTCTGTGGAAGCAGAGACTAAAGAGACTCCTGTTAACTCTGTTAATCTTAATCCAATTGCCATTTTCATCTATGAGTTCCAGTATAAGGATTAGAAAGGACTCCCAAAATCGTCTTTAAATTTAGGGTATAGAAGCTACTTGGCTTATGTCTTCTTGTTTCACTGATGTCAGTGGAAAATTCTTCCAACTGCAGCAAAGCAAGCCTGGGACAGGCAACTGCTCACCTCTGCTTAGTGGGGAGAAGTGATCCATGTCCATCTTGTTCCCGGCCTCCGCATTAATCTTCTGCACCCCATAATACAGATGTTCATCGTTGTGGACCAGCATCTCATTCCTTCTTATTGCACAAAGGGATGAACACCACAGCACAAACTTTTCTATTTCTGCCCCCACCCCCACTGTTGCAGATGATGATCCTGAACAGTTTCATGCAGAAGATTCTCAAGCTTCATCTTAAAAATAATTCAACCATTCCATTCCAATACTCTTCTGAAGGCTGTTCCACAAACTTCTGCAGACTGTCTTCTTTTCCAGATGGCTAAAAACTGTCTTCTAATTATCAGGATGAATTTATTCATTGGATCCATTTGTTCTTCTGCCAGTATTGTCTTGCAGCAACAAACTGTAGCCACAACTGAGTTAGGTTTAGATCAGCAAGTTGTAACCTAAAGATAAAAGGATCATTGTATTGCATTTGTTTATAGATTAATTTCCCCTATAGTTATTTTAATAGAAAATATGCAGTGAAGTGTTGATAAATATAAATTAATGAAATTGACAGTTAAAATAATAACTTACAAAGTTATATGACAATAAGCAGTCTTGCTAAATTATAGTTATATTTAAATTATTACTATCTAATTGTCTATATATGTATATCTCTATTAGTTAATTATTTGTAGTTTGTTAAGTGTGTAAGTGTTCTACAAAATCTTCAGTCATTAAAAATAGATTAATTAAAAATGTATCAATAATGTGATTTGAGGTTATTGCATAGAAAATAAACTTATCTCACATATTAACCTGATTATTTACTCGTTAGAAGAATCCTTTGTATGCTGATGTATTTTGCACTACCTGAGCCTTCAGCGGAGCTTGACCTTGGCCATCTTTGGGAGTCATATTTTCCTGCTCCTGATCCTCCACGGCAAGCAGTCATCCCTCACCCTGCTGCCTTCTTTCTCCTCTCAGGCAGTCACCATTTGCCTTCTTCACCTTCTTGTGCTGCTGATGGATGGATTCAGAGAGAACAGCTGGACTCCATTATAGCCTTGTGGCTAGAACCATTCTCATGGAAGACAAATAAACTCCACTGTCACTGATAAAATTTTTCCTTCTCCAAAAAATGCTTTTAAAAAAAAAAGCTAACAATTCCACCAGTTTTCCTGAGATCCCCTCCCACACCTGTTGGAAATGGTGATTTTGCTTTACCTTAAATTAAAACAAAATGACCAAAGAAGACAATATAGAAAAAGAGGGATATAAAAAAATAGTGTTTCCTGTAAACCTGAGTTGCATTAATAGTGTGCCAGCATTTTCTTTCTTTCAAACATTCACTCTTGAAACAGGGTAATATTCCAAAAGGTATATTTTTATATACATAGTTATCTATAATTTCATCCCACAAAAGTAATACATAATATGAAGATAAATAGTAGCAGGTCACTGGATTGACAGTTTGGTAATTTTTTAGCAATTTTCACAGATTATTTTGTAATACTTTTTGCCAAAGATATAACACTTAATTCCACTTTGAGTCCAACATTTGAGTAAGTTTTGCACTTACTTCTTTGGTAAGAAAACATACCACCTCTCTAAGTTTTAAATTTGCTGTTGCTGAAGACGACAAGGAGAAAGCAGAGACTTCCACGTGACCATGCAAAGAAAGGTTGACCCTGGGCTTTTACATTTCCAGTGGAATATAAGTGGCCTCAGTGGAATAGAATCCAAGAAAAGAGGTGAAGCTCCCCTTCCCGCTCCTTCCTCCTATCAATAAAAAGATTCTGTGTGTGGTTTACTTTGCTCTTTAAAAAAAAAAGAAAATCTGCTCCCCATGACAGGCTGGATTGTAAAAGCAGTATTTCAATTGGAAGATTAGTTAGCTTTCATGGGAATTAACAGAGAGTCCCATCATTCACAGATGACTTGGAAAATAAAATCTGTTTTCTGTCATTAATCTGGCACCAACTGGCTGACTGGTCACCTACAGCGAGCTGTGAGAGATGGGAAGTGGGGAACAGTCATGTTTATTCACCAGATAGTACTATGGAAAACAAACAGAAAATTATCTTGGGAAAACTGGGGACCACAGAGAAGTTCTTGTCCATTCAATACATGGAGCAAGGTTATTAATGTGACTCCTCAGAGCTTTTCTCTTACCCACAATTTGGGGAAGAAAGATATTTTCCTCTCATAGGAGGAAAGAATGGAAAAAAAATATACAGAAGTTTGATAAAAGTGCAAAGAATAAGCACTGACAAGTCTTTGAGGAACTACTTATTCATTAATAATATTTACTTAGCAATAGCAGATGTTTGAATGTCAGCTTTTCAGTGGTTTAATACAGAATCTACTTTAATGTCATTACAGCAAGCCCTCAGTTTGGCTGTAGACTAGATGTCTGGGTATAGAACCAGGAACACACTTTACACCGTGTAGGCAACTTGAGAAGGCACCAAGCAGTTAGAGAAAGGACTTCAAAAGTGGTTTGAATTTAAGCTTTGCTGCTCAAGCACAAGCAGTTTGTTCAGCTTGAAATGTGTAGTCCTGAATGCCACAAGAAAGCTCAGAAAATGTATTTGCTGGGCAGCACAGGGTTGCAGTACAGTACTGTAGGCAAACCTCAGAAGGCAGAGTTTGGGCAAATTGATTAAAACTGGCTGAAAGTGAATAGAACTAAAACTGGGATTTTGGGATGGCAAACCAGTACCAGACTTCATCACAGCTTGGTCAGCTGAGGTCCACTTGACACCAAGAGGTTTTCTGACAGTAAACCAGAAACTTGTGTTGGTTGCTACATTTGCAGATTTCTGATTTTGAAAATAGACACAAGCTACCAAACCAGAAAAAATAAAGAGCTCTGTACCTGTGGATCTTGATTCCTCAGCCAGCTCCATGATTACATAGCTGTGAATGCTTAGACTCAGCTAAACCTTTCAACAGGACTCCTCCAAATCCATACCAAAAGCAACCAACTGGTCACACATCAAGAGAAAACCAAAATAAGCGACAAGAAGTGCAATTTTCCATCCTACATTTCAGAACACCCTGCTGTACTGTGAACTCCTCAATGACATTACTCTATGCTAAAAAACCATGGAGATGGGCACCAAGCCCAGCAGTAGCCAAGATATTGTGTGGTTTTCCTGAAGTACAGGATGCCACTCAGCTCTGGGCAGTTGTGCTGAGTAGGAGCTAAGAGCCTAGGAGAAATCTTCCCTCTGTGTGTGAGACTTTCTGCACTTTTCTTTTTTACTTAATTGAGTAATTTTTGCCAAAAATGAAAGAGAAGAGCTGCTCACAGTGAGTGATGGTGTCAGCCAGATGAATGCTGAATATAAAAAAGGCTGTGAGTCCAGGACCTTCTGCCTTCTCAGACACAAAATACACTCAGGTGGCTAACAGAGCTATCTTCCTTCCCTAGCAGTCTTCAGCTCCAGGGCTGTTCCTCACAGAAGCAAGGACTCCCACCAGATCTTATGGTTTTGGGGGCTGGCTTCTCCCACAGACAGCCCATGACTAGTGACTGGTTTTCAAGTTATCACTCAAGACCTTTGCATGAAAAAAACAAAAAAAAAACAAAAAAAACCCCAACAACAACAACAACAAAAACCAAAAAACCAAACAACTCTAAGAGGTTCCTGAAAACTTACTTTAAATAAGAAAAAAGTATTAAACCACGGCAGTTGCGGCTGATTTTGTTCACTGCACCTGTAAAGCCTAGCAATGAAGCTTTTTTCTTTTTCTGTTCATTAGTAGCATGCATTTGGTGAGCTAATTTTTTAGTTCAGCAGGATTAACTGCTGCACTCTAAAGGAAACATCCTACACATTAGCAACCCAGTGTATGTGGCAGTGTGTGTTCAGTCCATTTCTTTCTAAAACATACATAAGTACAGTAATGTTAGCCTTTTTTCTTTTTTTTTTTTTTTGGTTAAAACAAATCCATTTAAGAAATTGGAGTGTTCCATTCCAAGCAAGACAAAGTTCAAAAGAGAATACAGTGAGTATATCACAAAGGTACTGATCAACACTTTTTTTTTTCTTCTAGGAAATATATTTGTTCTCTTGGAAACTGAATTTTCACTGAAATAAAATACATAAGAGAGAAAACAGTTTTCACTGTGGTTCTTCTGGCACTTAGAGAATATTCTACAGTAAAAAAAAAGAATTAAGAATTTTGAACTGAAGAAAATTATAACCTCAGTCAAAAACCAGGAAAAAATGAAAGGAAAAGAACAGTAGAGGATGGAGTTTAAGTCACCCCTATTCACTGGGTTAGCACAAGAATGTATCAAAGGTAGGAAAAACTCCATTTTTTGTGAACTAAAATTTAGTACCATAATCCAAAATAATACTTGGCTTCATAGAAAAAGTAATGCTACACTCTTTTGCAGTGTTTTTTTATCTTTAGGTCTCAAGGCTGCTTATAGTAAATGCATATAAGTGTTGTTCAATAGTTTAAAAATGCACAAAGCTTGCTAATAAAATACCTTTTTTAAGAGTGTTCCTCATCCTTTTGAACACACCTAGATAAAAATGTGACCCACAAGGCCTAAATTGCCTCTTCCTCGCACAGACATACAGAAGATTTGCTTGAATTAATCCCACAGAGACCTCAAGTGAACCAAAACAATTGAATGGCCTAATCACATGTACAGAGAACAATAAAAGGATAAGGAATAAAAAATCTGGCCCAAGTATATGGAAATTAATAGAAAGCTCTTCTTTTTATGCCCAGCCTAGATAAGAAGGTGAAATACCTACCAAAACAATTGTTAGGAACAAACAATATCCCTGAAGAGAAAACCTCTACTATTGCACATGTTTAGAAGTTAGGAAGACAGATAAGGAAGCATATCATACAGAAAAAAGATCTTTTGTTTGTGGGATTTGCAGTCAGCACCAAGAGATACTGAACAGTTTAAAGAGAAAAAGAAGAGGAGAAAGGTGAGCACATCTGTGCCAATACAGAGTCAAAGCTGCAAGTGCTTTAACCAGAAGAAAACGTTTTAAAGAGAAATCACAGTAATCTAAATACTGAGCAATAAAAGTTCCACTGCAAACCTCACGTACCTTTGAGGGTGAGTCTATAACAAGAAGAAGTTCCAGGACACACATTAAGATTCTACAAGTTCCTTCAAGACGTGTTGTACATGCAAAGGAAAGGAAAGACTGCAACTAATCATATTTTCTGCCTTCATCAGCTGCCATCTTCAGAAAGGGCATATGCACAGTGACTTGTGCTCTAGTCTTCCAGGTGTCTAGCTATGGCAGCATGCTCTGCCCAGTAACACATTCCAGAAGACCCAGGCAGACTTTAATAACTTAGCTGAGACTAAATTTAGCTAACAATTCCATTGGGAAGTTTCCAGTTCAGGGATTAACTCTCCGGGGAAAGAAAGACTTTACAATATCTAAGAGGACATCCAAGTACAAGAACAGTTGCTATTTTTCAAACTGTTTCTTATAGCATATTTGTGGGCAGATTAGAAATATTTCTTAAATTTTATTAAGCAGAAATTACATAGAGGCATAAAAACTATTAATTACTATCTTCTACACCAAACAGCCTGATGTCAACAGGAATCCCACATCCTCCTCTAACTGGCCAAGCCAAAGGTGTCTCCTATTACCAGTTTCCTGATCCATTTTCTCCAAATTTTGACGTCAAGTGGGCAGTAGGCCCACCCAAAGTTTGCAGAAGTATCTGGCATTTAAAGGCTTACAACATTTACACAAAAGTTATTGAGGTCCAAAAGACTGGCCCATAAGCCAAGCAAATTCTTAGAACTCTCTACAGGAAAGCTTTTAGTAAGGAAGACTGGAAGAATGGTCATCTTTGTGAAGAGGATGGGTAAACTAACCTTACAAAACAAATGGACTTAATATGAAATATGTTTCTTGCATGATTAACTATGCAAACAAGTCTATCATTGACTTAATAAGAGAAGGGCAAGCCTGTAAACTACAAAACCAATGAAATGTTTCTTGTTAATTAGATCTTCCTTCTCTGGGAACAATATCTCTGATTTTTTTTATTCTTTTTTGCAAATGAAGCTGGGGGTTGCAACTTAGCAAATCCTTTAATCATGCAACTAACCACACTATCCATTATGTACAGCACAGTGCATATTTGATAATAGCACCAGTTTGTTAATGCTATATGAATAAATAAGTGGGGGAAAAATCCTTCAAATTCTGTGGGTATTTTCAGTTGCTGAGTCAGAAAACAAAATAAGGTCTAACATCTGCTTTTATTTCTTGTTCAGTAAAGCTTGCATCTCCCTTCAAGACTAAGAGTAAGCAAACTGCTGCTAACCATGATAATTATACAGTACTCAGCATGGTGAGTAGAATAACATTGTAATTGTCCAAGGGTTTGAACAATTTGGACTGATTTTGTATAGTGTATAATTTACAGTAAAGATTCAGAATGTGTTTTCTTTGCTTCAAGAACACTTTCATCCTTTAGCTTTGGATTATTATGCATGAAGAAAAGCATCCACAATCAAATTCAATCCAGATGAAGAACATCTGCAAAAATAGAACAATTTATTTTATTGACATTTACATAATTTTATCAGCATCTGATTTTGCTTGTGACAGTCAAGGTAATATAAAATAACCAAGACCCCACGGAGTCATTCAGACAAAATAAAAGTATGCAAACACTTGAAATTTTACCATAAGCAAAGCAAATTAGTGACAGTGACTGAAGCTGGGTGAAAGGACTCAAGAAAATGTTAACAAGCTCCATGCTTGGTTTATTTTCCTTCATGAGGTCAGGGCAAGACTCAGTCCTGTGCAGCTACATATTAGGACCCTCATTCTGCAGAAATCCAAGTGTTTATTTTTACACACTGAAGAGTCTCTGTGAAGCAACTGGGACTAATAACAATTGAGAGCAGTTATAAATCAGGGCCCACATAATTTCTGAGTATTAGACGTGGTGGTACATAGCAGTGGGAACAATGAGTACCACAGCCATCGTCATCACCACTGCATGTAAAGCAGCAGCAGCACGACCTAAAAATGTTCTAGCTTTTCTCAGAAAGAAATGAACAGTTCATCACCGTGAATGTACAGTATCATCCTTTATGAGACACAGACAAAAATCTTTACAAAAAATAATCAGAAGTCTTAAAAATAGTTTGTTTTCTATGGCTTTTAAAGACCTATTCTTAATTTTTTTTTTTTCTGGAATTGTTTTAATCAGGGAAGGCAAAATGATCAGGGAAATGGAGCTAATGGGAGGTGGGGGGAGAAAATGTTTCTCCATCAAAAACTTCTTGAACATTTTTGTTTTTGAATTTAAAGGGAGATCTTCCATCTCAGAGATACCAGTCCACTCTCATTTTGGTATAAAAAAAAGGAGACACAAAACCTAGTAGGATTTCTTTTTTCTTCTGTTAATGTTTCATGGCTGTTGTCTATAAAATGGGAATAAGAAATACCTACCCCAAAGGACTCCAATGGAAATTATATAAGTACAATTTATGGGCCACTCTAATGAAAGAATTTAAGATAAATATTCCAAATAGTTACAAAGTTATATCATAGCATGGAATAAGTCTAGCAAAGAACTGAGTACTGTTTCTAAATCACAGGATTGTTGCCAAAATTTCCTTTCTAATGCTACTGAATTACTTCCTCTTAGAGGACTTCAAGAGGTCATCATGCCAGTTGCCAGGCTTATATACCCTCTCAGAACAGCAGTAGGTTAAACACTAGATCCAATGTCTGCTTTGGTAAAACTAGTCAGTAGAGATACACAATAGACAGTTCAAAAATTTCTACATTAAATGTCTTCCAGTGTTTTGTCAGTCCTTAAGGCAATATTTTATTTCTACTATGTAAAACTGAAAAAAACCACCCACTTGCATTAAGTCCAACAGCTAGAATAACTGTAAATAAATTTGGCTTTACACTTTTATTTTATATATCTGACCTTCAAGTGTGTCACACAAAGTCATTCAAAAGTAAATTCACAATATAATTTTTGACAACTATCCTATCAAAATGGATATCATAGCAGTTTCTGGATATAATGCAGTGTAGCAGCCCCAGGGCCTGCAATGGCTCCTTGGAGGTCAGAAGCCTGAGCTAGGAAATGCCAAGTCATGATGACTGGACCTTAGAAGCTCCTCTATTCTGCCTTCAGACCCTGCTTATCTCTCTATAATCCTATAGGTCACTTTCCCTTGACCCTTACTATTGGACAATTTCCAAAACCCCTGTAAGGTATATAAACCCCTACTTCTGCCTGGTTTAGCAGAAGAGCTGTTACTGGGAACCTTCGTTGAAGAACCCATAAAGAATTCTTTGGAACCTCACACGGCCTTCTCCTCTCTCTCCCTTTGTCTGCTGCGGCACCTAGCAAGCTAAAGAGCTGAAATCACAAAGAGCTGATAATCACAAAGAGCTGAAATCACTGAGAGCTGAGCTTGCTAAGGTTGCCTGTGGCTGGGAGCTGCTTGGGAGCTCAGACAGGCTGTGCTGAGCACCACTGAGCTATCCAGAAAAAGGCAACCCGCCGGGCATACCTTGGCTGACAAGCTGCCAAAAATGTATCAGTGTTTGTTTGTGCTTAGACAGCTTTATCCAGTACAATGAAGAGGGAAGCAAAAAGGGGATTTGTATATAAGGTGGTATCCTGCTTCTCAGTGTTAACAAACACCACTCAGATCTGGAAAGCATGGCTGTGAGCTTTTGAGGCTAGGTGACCTTAACAGTCAGAAACAGATTTTTCAATTAATTCAATATTCATCCTTACGATGCATTTAACACTGTAATATTGCAAGTCAAAACTTCAGACAAATCTCAGTTTTGAACAGTTGATCTGACAAACTTTAAAACAGATGCTGCCAAATTGAACAACAAATAAAAAGGAAGAAAAAGGAAGAAAATAAGTGTTCTTGGCTTAAGGAGGTTTTCTCCTCATTATAGTTCTGGGGAATTTATTTTTTTCTTGTACTACTTTCATCACTGTCCACAGCTCTAAAACAAAGTGATGAACCACTAGGACTGGAAGACAACCATTTGAGTTGCTTTCCAAACTATGCTCGGCTTCCAGGGCATGGATTTCAGTGTTTTCTTCTTGAGGGAAAACTCAAAGCACAGATGCAAAATCTAATGGTCCCAAACTGACTGCTGTGCTCAGCAACAGTGTTTACCCAAAACACATCAGACAGAGGACTTCCTGAATTACATCAGACCCACAGCATTTACTCAGCAGGAAGTTAAAAACTCCTTCCTGACAAAGAAGAGCAAGACCAAATGAAAGACAGCAATCAGATCTAGGCACAGAACATTTTGGGAGATGCAGTTCCAAGGAGACATGAGCATGACATCTTTTCTTGTCATAAGCACTAACAACAAGAATGTCACCATTGGCCACACTCTGCTGCTGCTGAATGATTAGATTTAACTATATATTGGTCTATATATAGTATAGTTGCATGTTCATTGATGGTCCTGTGTCAGTTCCTGGCCTCAGGTGTATTTTTTGCAGACTTCTGCAGCAGTCCAAGTGAAGGAAGCAGCCTCTGATCTAAACGACCAAAGCACATCATCACAAGAAAGAATAAGTCCATAAACAAGTTAAAAAACTAAACTGCTCACACACATCCTTTCTCCCCTAAAAGGATAAATTTTATTTTACAGAATATACTCTAGCCTGGTGCACAGTGCTCCCCCTCTATCCCAAGGAACTGATGTATAGCTCTCAAAATGAAGGAATGTACCACATGTGTGGAGGACAGAATGTGGGAGGGAACATCTCTCCATCTCACTGAATAGAAGCATTTAATCAAGATGTTTCTGGACACAACAGGAAACCAAATTTTAAGTTGGCCAAGGCTTACCTTAATACAAATAAAATAACTAACATAAAACATTTGCTCCCTTGGCTGCAGAGGCAATTGAGTAGGACTTAGGGAATATGCTTTTCAGGCACCTGAAATCCTACGTTAGATCTTAAATTTTTTAGGCTCTCATTTGAAGACTGTAATGAATCTCAAATCCATTCCAGCAAAGAGAAAAATAATCAGAAAAACTGGAAAGTAAATTTCCCAAAGCTCCTCAGGTTCTGTCCACCTCTGATAGATTTTCTGTCAGGAGGATTTGACTCTGTATTTGCCTGGTATTTCCATTCCATTTGTTTAGCAAGACTGAAGTTTCTTTTGCTTGAGAAAATTCTGATCACAAATTTAAGACATTCCACAGTGTTAAAAAAAAATTTAAAAACAAACAACAAAACATACTGAAGTTCAGGAGGGTTGGGATCTAGTCCAGAAAACTTGATTGCAAAGCAGGGTTTTATTTATGTCAGCTTTGCAGAAAGCAACATTTCAAATTCTGATAGAAGACCTTTATATCTAGGTTGTACATTAAGCAGTCTGTTGTCTGGAAAATTATGCCAGTGAAAAGAAAACTGTTTTCTTAATTATCTCAACCCATTCTAACCTCCATGGTATTTTTTTCCTTTTTTTTTTTTTTTTATGAGGCTCAACCTGTGCAGTTCAATATGTGTTTATTTTCTCAGAAAGGAGACAAAAAAAGACTGGGGTATTTTATTATGTGATTAAAATAATGGAGTTGTAAAGGGTTTTATTTTTTTGGAAGTGTTTAAGGATTCATGCAACAATGTTCCAAAGGGCAGAATGCAATTGCTCACAGAGAGATTTTTCCTGATAACTTTTTTTTCTGAGGATGCAATTTTTCTGGTAGAGGTAAATAATCCTTTAATGTGGATGTCAGTAATGGAAAATTTAACACTTTGCTAGGCCACTGCTACTTTGAAAGACTATATCATGTCAGGTACCCAGCTTCTCTAAATCAGCATAACTTTCCTGAAAACTCTCCAACAGGGCTTCACTGCTTTACAGCTGCTAAAGTCCTAGATACAAATCTTCCAGAACCAAAACATCCAACCTCTTCTCCATTCCTAGAAAAGCCTCAATTCATAGGTACTTGGAGTACACAGAAGGAGGTTGATACCTTTTTGCCTTCCTCAGTCATGAAAACCCTTTATTTTTTACTCAGTTTAGTTTCAGTGAACAGGCTTGAGGCAATTAACTTTGAAACACACTTGGTGAAAAACCTTATCCTCTGTCATCTTTCTCCTGCAGTTAGCTTTTTCCTGTTTCATGCAACATCAGTAGGAGGCACACCACGCCAATCCCACCTGTCCACTTCCCTAAACATAAAACTTCTGAGGTTCACTTATGTATTTCAAAAGAAACAGTGACAGTATTTCTGTAATCGCAGGAAAAAAGGGAGCATGAAACAAAGAGAAACCAGTTCCGATTATTTTTTCAGGAAGCTACAAATGGTCTGTTAAACAAGTGACTGGCTGAAGTCACAGAGTGCTAATCATTGATCCCTAACAAAGAAAAAGCCCACCAGCTATGTTAAAGCCCTTTTTTATGTCTCTACAGATACCACAAATGAGCTATTAGAAATAGCACATCTCTCCACAGCAAGAACAAAGAGTACCACAGGTTGCTTCTCAGCATCTGATTTTATGCTCTTGGAAGCAATTGATGCAGATCTGAAAGCTCCTGTCTCAGTTTGGAATGTTCTTTGTTTCAAGAATCTGTTGTATGCTGTACTATTCACTGGTGTGTTTTGTAATGCCAGGCACAATGCCATGAAGGTATTTCAAATTCACATGAAAGCAACAGAAGCCAACTTTGACTTTAAAGCCATTGTTTTATTACTGGAAAGTTGTATTTTGAAGTGTTAACTCAAACATGAATCAAAGATTGGATCTAACAAACATAAGTCTGCAAGGTGATACAGCAAAATGAGGATTCTGATTTTTATATATTGCTTGTTGCTACTTGCACTTGTGACTCCAGATTACTCCAGATTCAAGTGCCTAGTATGCCTTAGAGCCATTATTCTTAAAGTTGAAGTAAATGTTAACTAAATAAAAAATAAAAAATAATTTAAAAAATATATCTACACACACACATATATATGACTTGTTGCACACAGCACAGGCAGGAGAAGCTCCATGCAAGGCTCTGCTGGACAGTCTTAAGGGTAAACAGCAGACTGAACTAGACAAATCAATTTTTTGACAGAAGTAACACATATGAAAAGAGCAACAAAGAGCCTCAGCCACAGGCCACCAAAAGCATTGAAGCCTTTTTTGCTTTATAAATTAACATGGATTATGAAGAATATAAGGCTTTCATCAACCAACAAATTAACCTTGAAGGAGTTTGTTTTAAGTTTTAGGTAATATAAAATTGTTAATTTACCTATTCATTTTCATTGTCAAATATTAAAGTTAGACCCTTTCATGGCAACATTTTCAGTGTTCAACATTTTTATATAGTTCAATGACTTTTAAATAGTCTTTCCATTACAGCTGTCCCCCTTCCTTAAGGTAGGTATGTATGTACTTGGCTAACTGAAAGGGAGACTTGTGTGGAGAAGTCTGTATGCAATCCATCATTTCAGCATTTCCATAATTTGCTGGAGATATAGCTCAGCTCGAATGCTTTTCCAGTGAGACTAATGTAGTTGAAAGTAGGGAGATTTTTTGAGCCTAACTGCTCTAACACAGCACAATTGTCCCCATCTGTTTAAATGTGTAGTTTCACTAAGTGAGGAGCAAAGAGGCTAGAGTGTGCATATACAATGATCACGATATGTGCAGTAAGGAACTTTATAATGGAGGCTCTTTTCACAAAGTGTATGAGATACTTTTTGTGTCAGATAATCTCAAGAGAGACAGCAGGGAACACCATCAGTGGAAAGAGAAGAAAAAGGGACAGTGCCACACCTAATTGTGAAAATACTTGATTTGTCTATAATAGTAGCCTTGACTTTTCATTTTGATTTCATTTATTAAATTTCTTTGTACAACTGTTCTTAGAACCATACAAGAGTCTAAGTACCCAAAGTTAAAACTTTACGTGTAAAAAATACTGATTCTACTTTTAATGCTTTGAACTTAATCTTAAATAAGCTTGACACCCATTTTTCAAGAACGCGAGTGTATCAGTTTCCTACCCGAAAAATCTGTCAATCTATAATTAAAGAGTAATGTGGGAGATCCTATGGCAATTGGCTTGTACTATTTCCAGGATTAAATTTTCTTTAACCTGACTTCAGTTTTTTTATTGTCAAAAATACCCATCTTAGCAGGAAAGATCTCTTTTCAGAGCTTAAGTATTTCTAATATTATCTAGGCAAATACCAAAGTTACAGAGTAGTAGACAGGTCATCTTCCATAGGCTCAGTTCTGTTGTACTTAATTATGCAGAGACCAGTCGTGTCCTTGGTATGCATCAGAAATGTGGATAAATGCCACTGACAGTACTATTGCATCTAGATTTATATGTGCAGCCCAAAATACAAATAGACAGCAATTTTTTTTCTGAGGTTGTTCAACTTTAATTTATCAAAACAGACATTTTTACTCCCTCTAATCATCCATTTTCACTGATGTTTCTCAGACAGGTAATTTATGCTATTTTTCACATGCTTAAAACTTCCAGCAACTCAGTGAGCATCCATTCCTTCAGTGATAAATTGTGCTAAGAAAAAAAAAAGCACAATAACATCAAAACTAATTCCCAATACTATGATGTTCCATCAGAAAGAAATTGCTCCATTTTTTCCTTACAAAATGATCAAGAGATATCAAAGAAAGTGAACATCCTAAAGAATGTAAAAAGTAAAGTTGACACAGGCCTAACATATGTTGGTGAAAAATTATGAGGCAAATCTAAACTGGAAGAGACATCTTCACTCAAGAAATTCACAAATAAACACTGATTGCTCCCTAAAGACTTCAGGCAGGTAGAACACAAAGGAAGGACACATTCAAAAAAGGATACAGAGGATAAAGAGGGAAAGAGAAATAAATTATATGGCAAATGAAGCAGATGCTCTTTGTCCCATATTTAAAGCATCACATCCTGTGAAATTTCAGCTAATAGCCATGAATTCTAGAAAATTAGTTCTGTATATAAGATGGGAAAAGTATTTGCTGACCTTTACAGAAATTCAAATCACAGAATGATCACATATACATATTAAAAGGAAACTTAATCTATGAATCAGAGTTGCAACAAACAGCCTTTGGGAGGAAAATTCTAGTTGCACTGATGAATTCTCCCAAGCCAGACTTTGGCACTCTAAATCATTATGCCAGAAATAAAACAACACATGCTGGGGATCCCACTATCTTCCATCAGGACACAGCTTCCCACATTATGTGTGTGTGTTGCAGGGAGAATACTCCTACTTACTGTTGGACATGGGTGGAATCCCCAGGAGGTCTAAGGTGAATTTTATAGATGGCAGCTGAGCTGAAATAGTTTAGAGCTGGCAAAAAGCATTTCCTATTTAGTTAAGATAAATATATGAAACCTAAATATCAGGATCACACCAAACAGACATCAAATATATTCTTGGTTCTTTGTGTGCCTTGGGCATCCAAGGACCCCAAAGGCTTCTGAGCAGTGGACAAGAAGTGCAGAACATGTAGAACAGAAGAAACTAGAGAGAAACTTCTGTATCTCCATTTCTGGATAGCTTCAAATTGCCAGTAATGAATATGGCTTCAAAATTACCATGTCATTAAATTTTCTGGAGAACAGGAAATGCTAAAGTATGCTACACAAGAAGTAGAAAATACAAATTAATTTTTCAATTTTCATTTGAAGGACCACATCCCACCTTAAGCAGTATAGTTATGTTGCTTCTCATTTTTTAAGCAAAATTAGACCCTCCCTGTTTTGAATATTCAATTATTACTGCCTCTATATTTAACTTGTGGCTTATACATTTCCCGGAAATTTTTTTCTTGACATAATAGTCAAGTTATATAATGCCTTATGGAGCACAGCACACAAAAATGCTGTTTTAAACAAAGAGGGGCTGTAAAGTTTCTGACAAATTTTGTGTGCAATTTCTATGCATGAAAACACTAAGCTTTTTTCCTTACTAACAGCTTTTAAAAATATCTATATGGTTGGAACAAGTTTGGATTTATGTTAGCAGTGACAGCAAGACCTCGGACACAGGAAATGCATTATTTTCATTTTCAGGAAAAAATGAGTCAATACACCATATATGTAAGATGCAGTATATTACTTATCTACTTGTCACTATTTTCAATTGAGCTGTAAAGCTATGGATGTTCATCTCCTGCTTCCTCAGTCCTCAAGACTTTGAGGTTGCTGCTGCTGCTGTCACTTGAAATGCTATCAGAGATTTAGGCTCTCAGTTGGTCATTGGAGCAAGAATTTTGGAAGTTTCCAACCCACTTACCTGGCAGGGACACTCTTAATCAAATGAGGCTGAAGATAACAAGTGGGTGGGGAACTGGAAGCTCTTTCTGCCCCCAGAGAACTTCACATTCCCCATCTGTCTTTCCTATGTAGCAATTCTGCATGCTAGTGTTGAACCAAATTCAAGGGAGAGGAATGATGCTATTTTTACATAGAACTATGCACCCTTCTAAGTTTCAGCTTCACATTTCTCGGAAGAAAGAATAACTCATGTGACTTAATTCTACAGGCAGCTGAGAGTAAAATCTTTTCTGTCATGTTTCATTGTGAATGACAATGCTTATAATATGTCTGTAAGATGTAATTTTTTCATGTCAATAGAAATTTGATATTCATAATCTAAGTAATAATTATCCTTTGTAAATGCCCTTGTTTTTGGCTGCCACTCTTATTATGGCTGTTTAAATTCACCATCTTCAGCCTGTAGAGAAAAGAAATGCAGCTATTTATTCCAATGAAGAAAGGAGAAAAGAGATTTTTGTTTTATGGAAAAAAATTTAAAATATGGAGGGGTTAATACAATTAGTATTAAATAGTGCTTGAGGTCCTTCCTACCTTTTAAATTTATTTCCACACATAGAGGAAAAAAAATTCTAGAAATTTATGTTCTGAAAAAAAATCCCAAACTGTATTTACTTCAAAGAGGGGAAGGTTCTATCTCTTTCATATATATATATAATTTGTTATACCTTTATCTGTTTAATTGTGTAGGGAGGACTGTATAACTTCCTCTTTGAATAGACTCTTCACTAAAAATAGTTTACCTGGCTGGAGAAAGGCAATTGACTTTGCTTTATACACTCTAACTAAAAGGCATGGCATCACATTGTTCTATGTGTACAAGACACTGGTACAGAATATGGGGTAGGGTGTTAGAGGAGATTTCCTTTCAGCTGCTATTGAACAGCTGACCTTTAGCCTGAGGACTCTAACTTGATATTTTTAGCATTATACATGTGTGTAGCTTTACCTTGTCTTCTTAGATTGTTACACTTAAGGCTGAAGGGAAAACATACTCTGAGAACTCATTATCCAGCTCCTAAGATGTGTCTGCTGCTACATATTATTTGCAAGCAAGTCTAACTCCTGCTTTTCTATTTTATTCATTACCAATAATTATTTGAAAGCAGACTTTTACTCCCATTCAGCATACCTGTGCAAATTAAAAGCCATTTCAAACCAGAACACACGATAGGCAAGTGAGCAAGAAATGGCTTTCTGCTGACCTGCAGTAGAAGATCCCACAGTCATACAGGTCATCCTTGCCGCTGTCTCTCCCCAGCAGGGAGCTTCCTGGGATGCTGTCACAACAGGTTTTGCAAACCTTCTGGCCCTCTGTTGTTTTTCCCTTGTTAGAAAAGCAAAAGCTCTAAAATAAGCACAAAATTTATACCGTTTACACAGAGAGGAAAAAAAAATCTGGTCTTTCATCCGTCATAGAGATTGCTGTGCTGAGGTTCACTGGGAATTAAAAAGGTGTACAAGGCAAGATATCCCAATCATTTACCCCCCTGAGATTAACTACAAGTACATGTCCAGCTGCTTCTCTGAAGGAAATCCTTCCTCTTTTCCTCTTAGTGTATCCCAATTGGCAGATGAGATGAAAACTTACCAGAAATATGATAAAAAGTAAACAGGGTGTCTCTCATAACTCTGTGATAGGCCACACTGGCAGGTCCTTACAAAATGGCAGCTACCTCTTCTAGGAGTAACCTACCTTTGCTTAAATATCTCCCTTTCCATAGCAGAGTTAACCATTTATAAATATGAAAAAAGTGCAGTAATTAGTAAAACCCTGCTGTCAAAATGCACTGCATGCAATCCACAAATAGGATGTTTACATTTAGTACCTTTAGCTGAAAGCAGAGGAACTTTCTTACTAAAAGGTAAGGGCTTCTCCACACTCTAGCTTGGTAGGATAAATCAGAAGTGGAGATGTCAGAAATAATCAAAACCCCTGCAAACTGCTCTCTTCCTCCTGGAACATCAGGATCAACCTTCAAATTTTACTTCTCCTGTGCAAAATGATTTCCCTTGATCACAATGAAGATTCCAGAATCTGTCCCCAAAACCTTATTTTCTTGGCTCTTCCTCTCAGTTGGGACACCTTCCAGCAAGCACATATCTGGTCACTAATTAGTCCCTGTGGTGGGCTTGAAAGCTGCAAGAAAGGCCATTATGTGAGAGATTCACCTACCACAACAGTTCCTCTGCCACTCCTGATTTTGACTTCCTTCCAGTGCTCCTCTGCTTTTGATCTTTTATCTGTACGTAGCCACTTGTTGTTCATTGCTATAACTGCACATTTTGATCTCCTGAGAGAGTATATCATGACAGCATGGTGCTGCATGTCATGTCTTATCCACATGGCACCACTCAGGAAAATTCATCTGAATTGTCTTTTCAAGTGGATTAGTTGAAGCACATTAAAAGCCTAGCATAAATATAAACTAAATTTGTTTTAGGTTAATATGTTGCAGAAACAAATTAAGCAAAATTAAATTAGGCCATGTTTTTGTTGGGTTTTTTAAAATACATGGTTTCACAGGGCTCTAATATGGTTTACCTAAGGTATCTTTACTTTATATCTTTGTTAGTCTGCACAGGCAAACCCTTATGATCCAGGAATTAATATCCAAGACAATTTTTCTATACATGCACGTTCAGGATCAGGGCAGTTTGCTTGATGAAAAAATCAAAGCACACAAAGTACTGCTTTCAATTTTCCATTCAAATATGGCTCCCTGGGCCTTTAGTATTACTGTATGGGGACTGAATTCCCAAATTCTACATGCCTGTCTCTGACCTCCACTTTCTAAGGCATTTTTCTCACAGAAAAAGATGCATATAAAAAAATAGTCTTCAGAAAGGAGGGGAGAAAGGTGGCATAAACTAAAGGAGTGGAATGTAGCCAGAAAGCAAACACAGGTAAAAGAAATACACTGTCATTTCAGTGGGAAGCAAAACCAGGAGGATCCTCTCTGTGTTATTTCAGATAGACTGAACTAACCAGATGGTACACTGTGGTGAAGGGAGAGAGAGAATAGAGGAGAAGGGTTAGGTATCTTCATACTTACTTTTAAAGTTAACAAATGTACTCATCTATAGAAAACATGGGGTGGTCTGTGCAGAGCTCCAAGAAGCAGCAGGCAGGGAGCCAGTCTTGAGTCATTCTTACCAAAATGAAGGGAAAAAAAATAAAAATAAAAAGAAGAAAAGAAAAGAAAAGAAAAGAAAAGAAAAGAAAAGAAAAGAAAAGAAAAGAAAAGAAAAGAAAAGAAAAGAAAAGAAAAGAAAAGAAAAGAAAAGAAAAGAAAAGAAAAGAAAAGAAAAGAAAAGAAAAGAAAAGAAAAGAAAAGAAAAGAAAAGAAAAGAAAAGACAGGAAAACAAATACCTCAGCTGAGACCAGAATCCCTAACGCACTCAAGGGCAACAATGTCAATCTGGAAATTGATTACAGACAAGTACAAATTCCCACTGGTGAAATGGACTCAGGTGCAAAACATCTTTTCCAGTGGCAATGTCACCAAAAGCCAGAAGCATCCATTCTTGTGATCCCCATGGTTTTTGGAGAGAAGGTGCTGGGCTGCAGGGGGAGCTGTGCACCCATCATTTCGGGGCAGCATCTGGCGAAGATAGTATGCTTCTGCAAACCACAGTGACATCTCAGAGGAGTGCTCCTATGGCAGCAGCGATGCACAGACACCATAGGGCTCACTGGAACCATATTGCTGGTTACATTTCTGGCTGCATTCATTCTGTTGGTTTTCCAGCAGCTCCCTGAGTGCTACATTGAAAGTGTGCTCCCAGACACTACAGTTTTGTCTCATCTGCACATTGTGTTTAATTTGAACTGATGCAGTACTTCCATTCTCATGTAGCACAGAAAACCTATCCTTCTTCCAAGATGACGAGACAAGCACTAAAAAAACACACATGGTTTAAAAAACTCATTAACTGATGACTACACCTTCTTCAAAACTGCAACAAAAGGCCTCTACCAGTGCAAAGAATGCCCAAATGAGTAACTGTTTAATTTACCATCACTATCAAGGAAACAAAATGTCTAAAAAATGTTTTATTGCCAGTCATATCAAAAGAAATTTAAATGTATAGTATTCATATCCCAACATGCAACTGGTAAATAATGTTACAACAGGAATGCACCAACAATACTTGTATTTGGAAACTGAAAAAGTTTTACAGTGACCCATGAGACTGTAGAACATGCAGTGTGTCTGCTAATTTTGTCATAAATTTATGCTTCATTTAAACAAAAAAAGGAGCAGAGAAGCCAATTTTAAAAATGCAGTATGTATTCCATTTAATAGATAACTATGCAGGCTGAATGTATTTGGTTCAGTACACTCTGATACAGACATGCTTTTCCTGCAGTATACAAGAAATGTAAGGTAGAACCTAAGATATAAGAGGAATAGGAATGAACAGGAGGTGGAAAAAATTGTTATGGTCATTCCTATCTAAGCTCACAGAGATTTATGACTTGGATATAGTAGCCAAAAAAAGACTGAGTTGTTAGCAGTGGAGAGTACTTCAAGTGATCAGTTGTACAGACACAAACTTAACACAAAAATGCTTGGATATGACACTGATGAAAACTAATATAAAAACCTGGCTGCAACAACATTCATCAGAGTGAGGAGTCTTGACAAGACCTCTGAAATGCCCTGCTTCAGCAGAGAAAAAAATCTTACTCTTTCCTGGGCTGTGATAAAGAACAAAAGCAGGAGTTTGACTACATATTTTGAGCCAAATTTTGCTAGACAAGAAAAATAATAATTTAGGCATTTTGTGACAATCTGCTTTGAGTCAGGCCTAATAGAAGGCTGAAAGGAATCTTGTGATTATACCAGGAAAAAACATAAGTAAATACTCTAGAAACATTATTAATGGCGTAGAAGAGGCATTACAGCTGGACAGTCTTTGAAAGCTTATTTGTCAAGGTTTCTGTCTTGCCCAGTTGTTTTTTAATATCACTTGGCAAAACTCTGTTTTGACCAGAGATCACAGAAGACTAATTTACTGGCCATTTTCCCCTTTTTACCTCAAAAGCAATTTTCCATATTACTTTAGTCTGAGTACTGTTAAAATCATTCATTCAGAGAATCAACAATGGGGAACATGTAAAGAAACTATTTATTAAACATATATATATAAATCAACATGAACAGATCAAGCAGTTTTAAGAAGGAATTAGCAGTGCAAACACATGACATTCACATTTAAATGAGAACATGGAGGCAACTTTTTAATACGCTTTATATGTGTGTGGTAAAGGGAACCTACAGGGACAAAGAAACAAAAATATTCCCTCACATGCATCAAATAGTACCTTCTAGAAGTTAATGATTAAAAATCTCTGAGGGCCTCTCAGTCTCAAATTTGGTTGCTTTGGGAAACTGTCACCTCCTTGGCTTGTACGCGTTTGGGCATATCAGTCCTTGTGGTATGGACCTGCAAAAACCAAAGCTTGCTTCTACTTCAAAGACAGATGGAGCAACTACTTTGGTTTCTTAGCGATTAGCCTTGGAACACTGTCTTTATCATCCTGGGGTTTGGAGAAGAAAAATATACACCATAGCTCAAAAGCAAAATTCAGATTCTGCATGTTATTAACTGAGAGCAACAAGAACACAAATTGGTGCTATATGCTGTTTCTTTGAGAGAAAGCAAATTCTTTTGAATAAGATTTCCAATAGTTAGCAGCAGTAGAGCATTAAAGTAGCATGTGTAGCATATGTGCAGTAGGAATTGATCAATGCTGCTCTGATGAGCAGCAAATCCTTACATGATTCCACTGGAAACTTCCGGGAAAATCAGCAGAAAAAGAAAGTATTGGCTTATCATATAAGACTACTTCCTACTTCCCAGGTATTTCAAGAGGCACAGAGAGATATATCTGTAAGAGAAGAAAAAGGTTTTAGTTATCCTAAGTCTTGACACTTTTTTTTTTTTTTTTTTGTTTTACATGGACAGCATGCATTTCTACCAAGAATACTAAGCATTTTCAGGACAAGCTTTTGGTGCAACAGTCAAGAAGAAGTACATGGGAAAGTATCCTAAGGTTGTCCTATTTGAAGTTCAGAGAGAAGTAATGTACAAGTTTCCATATCTTCAAATGTCTCCTGTCCCCACCCATACGTGCTTATCACCAGGGTTCTTTAGGCAGGATGACCCCTTTTTACATGTTGATTACACACTAAGGTAGAAAGCCAAGGAGAATAAATTTGCCCAATCAGAGTCAACAAAGATGAAGAAGTGTCTGGCCACAAATTGTATGAGGGAGCTGGGGGTGTTTAGCCTGGAGAAAAGGAGTCTCAGGGGAGACCTTGTCACTCTCTGCAACTGCCTGAAAGGAGGGTAGAGCCTTGTGGAGGTTGGTCTCTTCTCCCAGGCAAGCAACGATAGGACAAGGAGAAATGTCCTTAAGTTGTGCCAGGGGAGGTTTAGATTGTTAGGAAAAAATTCTTCACTAAAAAGGTAGTCAGGCACTGTAATGGGCTCTCTGGGAAGTTATGGAGATACCATCCCTGGGAGTGTTCAAAAGGCATGGGCCTGTAGCACCTGGTGATATGATCAAGTGGTAAAGAGGCAGTGCTGGGTTAAGGGCTGGAATCATTGATCTTAGAGGTGTTTTCCAGCCTTGATTATTCTGACTCTATGATTAATCCTGCTCTCTCACTGAGAATTTGGACAGTGGCTGTGGTAAAGAAGGGGGACAGATAACAATTAAGCTGAACAAAAGAATTTCTTCAGTTCCTTATCCATTTTTTTACATTGCTCCACTGTTGGTAGATACATGCTGTCCAAGCAGCCACCCATTACTTCTCTGAGCCTAGCTCTTACTACACCAGCCATAGACTTAAAAGCTGAACATACTCCTGTTCTCCCTCAGGCCACAGCAATTCACCCATCTATAAGAGGAACCGGCTTCAGTTGTCTCCAAAAATGCACATGCTGCTAATGAAAGCTTCCACTCTTCTGCCAGACCTCCTCACACCTGCAGCAGTAGCATCTAATCTCACTTATCATTATAAGGCTTTCCAAAGCTGGACACATCTTTTGGAAGTGACAAAAGCCCAACCAACGAAGCGCACGATCCTGCTGACCAGGCTCTCCTTGCTGCAAGTCAACTACTGCTGCTGTATCAGGGGAAAGTGAGGAAGGTAACAGATACCTCCTCTCTTGTTGCTCTTCTGAGTGACAAAAAAGGAAATGAGGCTCAGAGCCTCCTGGCTAATTCACCACTGAGGATGCCAGTGTCTTACAGAGACACTCTGCTCTTTTAGAGGTATCCCATTCCTTGTCATGCTGCTGTTTACTGTAGCTTGGCAGGTGATTTGCAGGTGCTGTTGCTTGACATCAGGAAGCAAATATCCTCCCTTCTGTGTTCCAGATGAAGAAAATGTAGCCTATGAGACACAATAGGAGATTCTACATGGCCACTGAGGAAACTAGGAATGCCATAATGGTGGACCAGTTAATACATGGGGAGACAGAAAGAGCAATAGAGCACTGAAGAGCAACAACAAAAAAGAGTCCATGCATCTGATACGTGTCTGATAAATGAGTGCTTTCCCACAAGACATGTGGGAACAATGCCTTAACAGAGTGTGTAATGGCCCTTCCCAGAGACAGGGGCAATCTGTCTGACAGATGACACTGAGCCCAGAAATGCAGGAGCATTCTCCTTGGGCCGTGGAGCAATAAAGTCTCTGCACTAGAGTTACTGCCGCTATTAAGAAGAGGTGCAGGGCATTAATTATATTCATAGGAGAAACTGAAGTAAGGCTGTCGCATAGCCGTATAATAGTATTGAGACTGTCATTTCCCACTCCAAACTCCTCTAATTAAGTCCCAGCTGAGGTCTGTTCAGGTCTATGGTCTTGATTTCAAAGGGAGAGAGACAAGTAAATAACAAAATAAATATGAACAGTTTTGTTTCTTCCAGTTTTGTTTCTTCTGGCAAAGAAAGGTCAGATATTTGGAGGCATTTGTGAGTATTTTTATTTGAAGAGGCTGGTAGGTTGTTTTTATCTTGTAATTGTCTCCTGTACTATTTTGAAATTAATTGACCGTGTTCACTCCATTGAACCTAACTCACCTTGAAGTCCATGAGGACATGATAGATCTTAGGCTTACTTTTCATGTTAAAAGTCAAGATCTGCCAACAAGTGAGAACACAGGAGAAATCCCACCATTACCTTGCTCTACATCTCCACAAGGATATCAAATATTACTACCCACTCCTGGTGCCAGAACTTAGCATCAAGGCACCTTTTATGAGTATTTTGCTTCCCAGAGTGGTATATGTAAATTTGGTGACTAATTCTGCACATTTTGTGCGGGTTTTCTTTCCTTCTTTTTTTTTTTTTTATAGTGAAATTGATCTACACATTTCTGCTACTTGATACTTTTAATGAAACTTTATTCCCTGTTAAAAATAAAAAGAAAAAATAACCTCCAATGGCAAATTTGTGATAATTTTATTTTTTTTTAATCTTCATGCTCAATGACATATTTGTTTTAAACCTGCTTCTGTTTACATTGCTTCACAAAGACAATGTTACAAATCCAGTTTTCCTTATTCTTCCATTTGCCAATAGACTAACTGGAAATAAAAAGAAAAGAAATAAAATTACAAAGGTGAGCATAAGAGAAAAGGAAGAAATGACAAATTTTTGAGAGAAAGCACTCTCTTTTCTTTCTAATATTTCCATTTTTCTTCTAGTTTCTTGAATCGAGTCCATTCATGAGTTGACCTTGCTGTTTGCTTTCTTTTTAAATTTAAACTAGCTTTCGTATAGGTTTATATATTTAATTCTCTTGGGGTTGCTGAAGAAATCATTAGTCAATGGTTTGTATAACTCTAATTTCATTTTCCCAGGTTATTAAAAACTAATAGCATGCCATTTAATTAGACTAGATTGTGAGAATCCACTTAAAAGTTAGAAATAGACTTACAAACTGCCTATCTTCTTCCTTACTGCCTAGGAAGACTTAATAATAAATCATTATTCCTTTTAAATTAATTTAGTAATTACAAAGGACTTCATTCTTCATTATATTCACCACAGCTATACATATTTCCATAAGTTCTCATTTATTTGTACCAAGAGTACTATTAAATATAGCATTAATTTATCAGAGCGGGGTACAGGAAGAAGCCCTTGGAGGATAGTGTTGGTAATGGTCTGAAACAAAACTTTCTGCTTATCCAAAGAATGAGCCTCTGCAGGAACCCTCAGTATTAACCCTCACACCACAACATGACAATGCTGTAGAGTGCTGAGGAAGGGGACAAGGCACAAGGCAAGGGAGTGACTCCTTGGCTACATCCTTTCCAAGTGCAGTTCCTGTGCTGAGCCTTGAACTGAGATGACAATTACTGTAACCTGGAGCATAGACCTCTTTCCCTAAGGAAATAAACCAAGACCTCCAATTTATTTCACGTAGCCTGTTTAAGAATCATTGGATAATAACGGCCTTCAGTCACTGCCAACCCATGGTGAATTTAAAGTAGTGACTTGGAGGGGAAATGCTCTATGTCATAACTCCCTAGGCACATGATCCCCTCTATCATGCCACTTATTAGGCAGCTTGGCCCTGGCACCAGATTTATTTATAACATTATATTTCATGCTATATAGTCTGAGGTTAATAAAGTCTCATTAACAGCTCCTTTATGGACTACCCCTTTACGGGCAGTTACCATAAAGCTCTCCAAGATTTGATTTTACAATAATGGCAAATAACCTCGCAATTTATTTTCCCCCATCCAATTTTAAAGACCCTACAACAACATAAAAGTGGGAGAAAGAAAGGGGTAAAAAAAAAAAAACAAAACAAGAAAATAGTTATCTGTGGTGCTATGAGAAGAAGGCAAAGAAAAATGTGGCTATCTAATAGGCAAATATGTTTTCCTTATGTGCTAGACTATATATTCTGTTGGTAAGTCCAACAAAAAACAACAACAACAAAAAAAAACTGGATAAGAAAAAACCTGGATAAGGATGACAGTGATTTTCAGTGCCTCTTTGTTCCAAATTCTCATTGGCTTGGCTTGAATAGACACTTGATAGAAGGAATGTAGGAATTGGCTGGAATTTCACGTGATACCCTATGCAGGCTGCAGTCTTCTAGAGTCCTTCAAACTTCTGACACTGAATTGCCATTTTCTCTTGAAGTCTTCTTAGATACAGTCAAAAGAGTTTCTGTGTCCTGGTGGTTTCTTATTTAAATTCTGAATATCACTAAAAATCATTGGTGCTTTCTAAAAGAATAATATTTCCAAGGCATTAGGGATTGGGTGTTTTCTTTTTGTAGAATATATGAGTTGCTCACAATTCTGCAGTATTTGGATTTAGTAGATGCTCATAACTTCTTAACCTGTTCAGTGTCAGAACAGCTCTGGAAATTCCAGAAAAGAAAATAAACTAATAATAAATTTATTAAAACGAATAATAAATATAAACTAATATATCAGCTGAAGAAACTTCTTAAAATGTGCATTAAAAAGAATCACATTGGACCTTTTAAAGGAAATAAGACAGTCACAGCTGAAGGAGTGCACCAGAAGGTCATGGCAGGAAAAAGATGCATTTACCTCTCATGTACAGTAAGGAGAAGAACAGCATACTCAGCACTCCCCTGTGAGACAGGACAAACTTTGCCTCGGTGCATATGTCATTCTGAAATAAATACACAATGTCTATTCACCAAGTAAATCACAGTCCAAATAAAGGAAGCTAACAGAAGTGGAAGACGAGAAGTATTAAGAAGGAAAATTATTTGTCCAAGATCAATGTGAAATCTCCTGGCTTCTATTCTACACCAAACCTAGAGAAGAAGGGGTCACGCCTGATATTTTTCTATATGGCCGTTATTCCTTCCTGCTTCTCCCCTACCCCAAAAATTAGTATTTAGGTGAACATGGAATTTAAGGGTTTTGGAACACAACAGGCAGATATTACACTGTTTGAAGAGAAGCAACATGTATCAGCCAGTGTTTTCTGTAATACTAAAATGCGATTAAAGAACTAAAAATACATATTCTCTCTCAATTTTATGATAATGTATGGCCAAACACAATTAATTTTTTTTTTCCTAAAAAATTGAAAGTTTTTACTGAAAAGTGAGTTTGAGTGGAAAAAATACATATTATTCCAGAGAGAAGGAAGATGAACTTGACAAAGAAAACAGTCACACATGAGAAAGATGAATGGATGGATAGATGTTAGAGTCTATATATATTCTAGTATAGTGAACACTATAGATTCTGATGTAAAGCCTATATTTGAGATTTCTGCCATATTCAATTATTTACAAAGTCAGAACTTGCAAACAGTGACAGAGTTCATAGGATTGTAAATGCTAAAATAGAAAGATAAAAAGAATTGCTTCTCAAATAATATAAATTATTCAATTAATATCTAACATGCATAATCTTGCAATGGGAGATCAATGATATCACAGTGAAATTTAAACATTTGCTCAAATGCTCAATCAAAAGAGATGGGATTATTTATATATAAAACTGAAAATTCACACTTACTGTAGTCTCTCATCCTGATTGTTTTATGTTTGTAAATTTTATATTAATAAAAAAGACCACTGTATATTGATGCTGATCTCTATTATAAGAATTTTAGGAACAGAAATCAAGATGAGACCATTCTCCCTGCCAGCATAGCATCTGCATGACAGTTTACTGCATTCCAACCTACATTCCTTCTATCAAGTGTCTAATTTGCCAAATTCTAGTGATGGAACAACAGTTTATGCTAAGTGAGAGTTTCAGTCTTTATGTCTTTTGTTGTTGGGTTTTTTGTCTTTTTTTTTCTTTTTTGGGGGGAATTTTTTAAACCCGTATTTAAAATCATATAGATGGGAAATGCCTTTAATTTTTGTCCTGTGAATGACAAGAATAGCCTTGAAACAGGCACACGGAACTATTTCACTTTTAGAAAGAATACTTGCAAAAATTTTACTAAAGATAGTGAATTACTTTCTTTGTGCTTCCTTTTTCAGATGTTCTTCCCCCTTTCTTCATGGCTTCCAGTCTTCAAATAACTGTTTTGAAACAGATGTTAGATGGGAACTGTCCATCTCCTCATGCAATAGGATGTTGTATAACTCACCTGCAGTCAGACAAATTTCAGTTCTAGATGACTGAAGCCAGAGGCTCAAATTATGAGGCATGAGATTGATATAGGAGTGTTGCCCAGACCTGGAAAAGACAGATATTAAAAACAGATATATTTAGCAATATTGCTTTAAAGAGTACAGAAGGTAGGCCAATATATCAGAACTACATTTCAATAATGTAACATCCATTTTATAGCACTGAGGAACCTATACTTAATTTGGCATTCAGCTCTGCCTCTAACTGCATCTAAGTATTGATCTATCAATCTATAATAGTTAATATCACATGCAAACTAAATTTCATTTATCTTTACACATCTGTTGTCCATTATTCAGAACCAGCATGTCCAAAAATCAAACATTCATCATGTTTTTAAAGACAATTTTGTAGTAACAACTCATTTCCATTTTGGTTTTTTCGTGAGACAGCTTAGACCTACTGAGCAGCTCAACCATAAACTGTTAACACACAGACTAACACAGCATGAGAGAGAGAGAGAGAGAGAAAACAACCTCACCCACAAACAAACTCAGCACACAAAGAGGCAGCCCTCGTTTGCCACGTCTATTGCATTTAAGTGTCTGTAAAAAAAACAGAAATAGGAAAACAAGAGTGGTGGCTTTTCCAAGCTCTAATTCCAGTCACTGAGAAGGAAAAAAAGCTGTGGGTAGGTAGACATAAAAAGAGAAAGGAAGGGGTAAAACAAAAAGAATTTCAAAACAGAGCACCAAACAGGAACACTAGAAACTCATAGGTGAGAAAAACCAAGAAACCTTCAAGAAAATGAAAAAATACATGCAAAAGATTGCAAGAATGACCAAAAAGAACACATCAAACTATGAGTGCTTTGCACTCATCTTAGGATTTCGAGAATCACTTTTAGCAGTTAAAGAGAGGAAAAGCATATACAAAGCACATCTACCAAGAAGCTGAAAGCATTGACATTTATTTCATCAAAATAAAAGTTTTTAAAAGCAGAATATTGAGTTTATAATCATTTAGCATCAATAAAAATTACAGAGGAAATAAAGAAGCATCAATGGCTCTGACATGTCTGTAGGCAGTGGGAGTAACCAAGCATTATAACTGGAGAATTAAATATATTAAAATACATATATAGGTGAAAAAATTCCCAAAAAATCTCAGCATCCATTTTCCAACTGAATTCAATCTATAAGACAGGTAGAAAAGTTAAAGTTACATTTGAAATCTGCTCTCCATTTAAATTTATTCACCACAATCAATGTTACATGTATTTTCTGCACTTTATTCTTGTTTATTCATGATATACTGGTAAGAGAATTTTCAAGGGCAGTATGACAGGAAAGCACTTCAAAGAGAAAAGCTTCAGGATTTTTGATCAGATTATTATTAATCAATCTCATTCATCATTTTTTCCCTTCTAAGGTATTTCCAGGCAGCTTCACTTGTAAACAATTAATTGAAGATATGCAAGGCAAAAGAGAAAAATTTTAAAAACCCCATCCATTAGATACAACAGCTTCAAAAAAGAAAAGAAACAGCATGGAATTTGCACTGAAGCCTAGAGAGAGTCACAGCAGAAGAGGCAGAAAAAGTTACATAACTGCATCTCTCAGATAATGCTGAAATCCAAAGGATCTGCAAATCCTGATGATGAGGCAGCAGTAGGAAATAACAAAAAAACACGGGTATGGACTGCCCATAATGTCCAGGTTATTGTCATTCTCCCAGCACCTGAGCTACACATCCATATAGTAGATTAAATAAGGGGAAAATCACAGGAGCACATGTAAACCCATAAGATTCTCAGACACACAAATGCATCTGTAGTTCACACATTGTGACCCACTGGGGGCCTGTGTGCACACAAAGCTGCTAAGGACTACACTTTTCACTAATTTTTTGCTAAATTCAAATTTTTGTTTTGTGGAGAATAGATGTCTTTGCAGAAAAAAAAAAATTGAGAGGTGGGGAGGGAAAGGAGAGTGAATACATATTTCAATGTTTGGACTCCCAAGGAGCAGTAAAAAAAAATACTCATTTGAATTTTCAAATTTGATTTTTTTTTTTCAGACTCAAATGTGGGGAAGACATTCTTAGTACTAGTTCTTAGTGTTAAAATATCAAATTCTCCTTTCCATCTCCCTCCATTTTGCCATCAGAGTACACATCCTTTCCACACTCCCCGCTTGAACAAATCAGAAAATGGGTATCCCATCCTCACTACTGAACAGTAAAGCAATACAGGAAGAGGGAGGAAGAATTAAAAGCTATGCATATGCATTTGAGTGAAAACATACTCTGGCAATGCTTTGAAATTATTAAGAGCAAGGCAGCACAAATCCAGAAACATTAGCTCAGGTTCAGAGCTGAGGTTCAGCTCCTGTGTGCTGCCTCTCACCACATTCACATTTGTCTTGCACTGCTTATTCTTGCTCCAGTTCTTTGGAAAAGGATTATCCAAGGTAGTTACTTGCAATAGCAGGGGTTTAGACTCAGTGACCCAGAAGATTCTTTAGTCTGAAGTCTCTCTGAGTTGTCTAATTCCCACCCCAGCCATACCCCAAAAGCTGCAGCTTTCCAAGTAATAGCATGATTGACCTTTGCCTTATATACAACAACATTTTTAATGAAAGCAGAAATATTTTTCTGTATCCTAGCACTAAGTTGTTCCACAGTAACCGAGCAAATAGAATTCTGTTTGTACACTAGCAAAAAGAGGTAATACTGGCATCCAAATAAAGAGTTTTATCTATAAAATCTTTTATTTTAAACTATTAGGCCTGGGTTTAAGTTGCATTTTAACCACAAACATGGGAGAAGCTGTCCCAGATGGTGAATGTAAAACGTGCTGTAAATTTTAATGAAGCAAATAAGTCACTAATAACAATAATACCAACACTGCTGCGTTTTTGGTAGATGTTAATAATGCAAAATTTAAAAAAGAGCATGCAGTATTCAAATAAGTGCTTAAGAAGCCCAATATAATTTGCTAATTCAGCTATTCACACTTTGATTGCACAGCCCCTGGTCATCTGCTCAAGTACAGCTGCTTCATGTAAAAACAAATAAAAAAAATTTTATTGTCCACCAGATGTCCCAGCTTATAATACTTGCTGCTGTAATTCAGGTCACCCAAGGTTCAAGCACATTTAGAAATCAATTATTCTTGGATGGTCAACTTTGTGACAGTGGTCAAGGCACTTCAGTCCTGGGTTCATCCTGCTTAGAGGGGAGGGAGCACTCCTGTAGTGAAAGCATATTCACGTGATGAATATCACAGGCACCCCAAACAGATAATTACTACCACAGCTTAGGGAAAGAGCTGGAAAAGGCTGGAGTAAAAAGAAGAAACATATGCCCTGCTTTATAAGGCTATTGAAAACCCATTAGCAAGGCCCTAACAGATTTATTTTCTTTATTGAAAATTAATTTATTATTATTAAAGATATATATATAAATATAAATAATAAGATATTATTATTAAAGGTATAAAAGCACAAGGCACAACAACCATCACTGCTATGCACCAGCATTCTCACTGATCTTGATGGGGACTAGATGAAACATGTAGTGCAGTTAGTGTTTCTTCCCAAATCAAATGTAAAATTCAATGGAGCAGAATTATCAGCTGGAGCTAAAACATCTTGCACCAAGGGCGTCTGCTGCTGTGCTGCACAAAGCAGGTTTGAAATCAGCAGGCCATGTTTTGTTTATGGATTTCACAGGACTGAAAACTAAGGAAAGGCTGGACTGGAGGAAAGAGAGCTTGTTTCTGGAAACACCTTCTCTTCCAGAGCAGAAAAGAATCTGAGCAGAGCCAGGGACTCCTGCCAGAGCCATGCTGAAGGCACAGCTGTAGCATACAGATGCCAACACAGATCCCCACCAGGGTGAAATGAGAAGGCTGATGATTTCGTACAAGAGTTCACCACACCCAAAACACTATGCCTTTACTGCACAGGATACAAAAGCCTGAAACATCCCAAACATGTCAAGATGTTTGAGTCTAATATTTCCTTAAGCAGGACCTGTGCTTAAGCAACATAAGCATCCATTTGTCATCTTGACTGATGACTTACAAGGAGCAATATCTTGACAGGAATATTTTCTGAGAAATAATGTTGTTCTGCTATACCTAATTTACACAGTGCTGCAGAATACATGAAAAGTCACATTTTCATCAGGGATCTACCGCTCACTGTAAAGTTCCTCTCAGCCACTGAATTTTTGCAACTCCATGCAGTGACCACCAGCCCCTGGCACTTAAATATGCATTGCAATTAATAGAACAATTACTTGATTGAAAACTTTCCCTCTTGAGCTTTATCACTGTTAGTCTTTAAAATAGAGAAAACAGAGGATTACTTAGCTACTTATGGATTTCATGTGAAAATGAAAGTCCTTTACGTCCTCGTCAACTGAATTTTGGAAGAGCTGTTAACACCTGTGAAAGGGTTTTCCTCTCAGCTTGGACAGATTTAAACCATCAGTATATTTGTTCTTCAAAGCCTGCTTTTCTCACATTGTTCTCAGAGTTCATTATTGTCTCCTTGCCCATTTTTCCTCCTCAGCATATTTGCTTCTCTTCTCCCTACAGCTGACCTGTCATGATGCCCATGCTAGCCAGTATATCAGAGTTCCCTCTGCTCCCCACTTTATCACCATGTCCCAAAGAAAAACCACAATCCAATGATCTTCAAAACCTCAGTTCTCCTTACAGTTTGTCAGCCACCACTGACAAAGAATGACCACTATGTCTTTTATCTCCCTCCATCTCTGTTTTGAAAATTTACTCCCATCTACATCAGAAGCCAGCTGCTGTCTCTGTACCCTTGGGGGGCCTTAAATAGCCAACAACAGCCTGGAGGAGATGGAGCAATGGCTGGCTCAGTGACTTGGCTACACTAAAGACAAGGATGCAATGCTGCTGGTACAGGAGCTACGCAAGGAGCTTTGTGTCTGCAGGGCCCTCTGCTATCCTGTACTCTCAGAGTGTGCAGTCGAGATGACCCTGAGGCGTTGTTAGAAAGTCTCTTTTTCCCAGCCCCACAGTCGAGGAAGGAGTCAGGATTCCTCGGCTCTGGTTTTCAAGGCTGTTTACTTTCTCTTATATAATACATTCTTTTTCTGACCCACTGAGGTCTGTCTAGCAGGTCGGTTCATGGCATAGTGTCTGCCATTTAATACTAAGAAATACATGCACTTTATTTACAATAATTTTCCAATACCTATACTCTATGTTAGACAGTCTGTCTCTACTCTAAACCAATCTAAAAGTGCCAGCATCACACAGAACATGGAGGCTAAGAAGGAGAAGGAGCAAGGACAGGACATGCCCAAATTCCTCCATCTTGCCTCCTGAACCCCCATTCTAAAAACCCCAAAATTCTACCTTTTCACCCCGTGACAAACTAACATTCTACTTAAACTCTCATGGTTTGTAACTCTTGACATAAAGTTGATAATTTTCTCCATGGGTTAAAATCAAAGGCACAGGTGTCTTTGGCTCTGTGCCAAGGTCTCTGAGCCCCCTGCCAGGGGCTTGAGCCATCCAGGGCAGCCAGAGGAATGTCCTGGGTTCCAACACCATACAAGGGGAGCAGGAGAAGGACAATACAGATAGAGAAAAATTGGGTCTGAACCTTCAGGTTCCCTCTGACTTTGGGTCACCCACTCCATCAACTTTAACAGCTGCTTTCTTGTTGCATTTTGTTTGGTGGGGGGGACACCCCAGGGAGTCCTTGGAGGGCCTCCTAAGCTGAGTGTTCCCTGGCAGCAGCAGGCAGGCAAGGAGACTCCACATGGCTTCTGAGGGTGCTGATTACATGAGGGTTTATTGGGAGCAGTGTGCTTTCTGAGGGGGAAGGAGGAGGGACGGGGAGAGAGGGAGAGGCTAGGGGAGAGAAGGGCCAAGAGAGAGTCTGGTCTGCCTCCACGGCTTAACAGGGAGATTCAAAGTGGGCACGGAATAAGATTTGGGCCAATGGGATTATAGACACATGAGACTTCAGGGGAGGAACACAGGCTTGGAACAAACCGTACATTTTGGAGGGGTGAGAGAGCATACCATTTAACTAAAATGCAACACCACACTTTCTGACATATCAAAGCAGCAGAAGTAAGTTTCAGAAATGCAGCAAGCTTACATCTGCCCAAAAGAGTATGGAATAGACTCAGGGAGAACAAAATGCAGTGGCTTCAAACAGTTTAAGGGATTAGGCTTGAAGATGTTGGATCAAATTTTAATCATGTCAGGTGAAATCCACCTACATACCCAGAGAGCAAAATATCTAGCCCAGGACTTGCAGAGACATTGTCATTGCAAATGCACAACCTTGCCATTTCCACGCAGTTCAGGCAGGATTTGGTCTGTGCAGGCCCAGAGGCTTTGCAGCTGCCTGCCCAGCACTCATGCAGTGGCTCCCAGTTAAATGCCTATTCTTTGCTCTCCACCTGGGTTAGCTGCAGTTGGAAAGCTGTCTTTTCCTTCCCATCTATCAGAAGTCCCCAAAAGCTGGGACAAAGGTTGGAAGGATTAAATCAAATTTAACGGGGGGGGGGGGGGGGGGGGGGGGCAGATGTGGTAGGGAGCAGAGGGATGAGAGGAGATACCTGTCCTCAGTGGAGCTGAGATGCAAAAGGAGTGAGCAGGTGCCTGCCAACCATTTACTCTGCTACCACAATCTGTGGAGAGCCCAGTACCAGGCTTTTGATCCTGGAGTGATGCTGGCAGCGTGCAGCCCTTGTGGAGACAAAGGGAAGCCTGATCTGCTCCGTGCCAAGGTGGCAGCCCCGCACTCGGGGTGCCCTGGAAACCCACCCCAGCTGCAGTCACTCTGCCTTCATTGGCAGGCACCACCATGGCACCAAGTGCCACTCCTGGCCCTTGTACAGGCTCATACAGACTAATCCTCTCAGAGGTTATCCTAAAGGATTGGCAGCTACTGGATTAGATGGGCTGCAAGCAGGCTGCAGCTGAAATTTGACTGAAATTTCTCCTTACACCTCTGTTTCTAACCAGATCAGATTCAGTCTCAATTCATCAAACAATTTTTCCCCCTTTTTAACATCGGCTCTGTTGTGGACCCATTGACTTGAACAACAGTTTTATTTCACAAACTACAAAATTTTATTTGATCTTTTTGAGAGTCAGTGTCACTTTTAGGCTATTGTTAGCTCTCAGAGTTCCATTGCCAGGAAGACAATAACATGTATTTTTCAAGCTGCAAAGACTAAAGTCCAGGGATTATATAACTGGAAAACAAAATGTGACCCACATATAATGGCTCAGAAAGTAAATGTAAGAAAACAGTGATTATTTGTTGAGTCTCATTTTTAAGCCTATTTCAGGACCTTCTAAACATTGAGAGTTGAACAATTTGTATCACTGCCAATTCCTTAAAATGAAATTTGTCCCCTCTACTGTTTCAATTATGCAAACTGCACTGTATCTACAGCCTTTAAACTTTCAATAAAAGATCTTAATATCTAAGCAGACATGCAAGCAACTTATTTCCCTGTGCTTTCTTTGAGTATTTATCACAAAAGGTTATTATTTCCATGGGACTGTGCAATTAGACTTCACCCTTTATTGACCTCTGTCATACTTTGAATTAGCCATTATCTATGTTGTTACTAAATAGCTGCTTTTGAGTCTCATTTCATTTGCAGCTTCAGGGAATGGCTAATTCATCTAATTCCATGGAGTTAGGTCTTGCTTGCACCAGCAGAAAAGAAGAACTGGGACTTCTGTTTTCCAGCCTCTCCAGCAGGCACAGACAGGTCTCGTCTTCTCTAAAGTCCATGGAAATCAGTCACCCACAGAGACCTTCAGACAGGTAATGTGAGCCAGCTTCTCAGCTGTCTGACATCTGGTGAATCAGTAAATCAAAACTGATCCCTGCAGTGAGGCAACATCAGAGCATCTCACCCATATGGGTAAGAGAAAACCATGGAACAGCTTTCAGGCTTTTCTCAGGAGCCTGAGAAAGCCTTTAGAAGCTAACAGACTATGTGGCATTATGCACTGAACACATGAATATTGCTGATGACTTTCTTTCTTTCTTCCTCTTCCCCTTTTGTTCCAAAATGATACTTCTACTGAGTTTTTCCTCTAGATGTCACAGTTCTCAGTCTTCTGTGTAACTGTAGCCAATACTTCAAGAACAATAATCCTCTAGCCACGTTATTGGTTTAAGGCTCAGCCCAAGGACAGAAACAGGGCTTGCCATTCAAATTAACATGAATATATTAGCATGGTTTTTTTTAAATCTAGGGAGTGTTATTCTGAGAATGTTTTGCAATCTGATGTCAAATTTGGATTTAAATTCTGAGAATAACTTTACTGCTCATGACCTGACCTAGATGGTCCCAAACTGGGTGTATTTTAGAGATACAGGCCTATATATTCCATGCAAACACTCATGTGAAAAGGAGATCATAGATGAAATATTCCAGCATAATAAAAAATAAAAATAAAAAATAGCCAAATCCTAAAGAAAAAACTGACCTAGAGATAAAGCAGACAAATAGCTATAGAAGAGGGCTACTGACAGACAAGTTCAAAGTGCAGTTTCGGATTTTCACTTAAAAAATTTTACACAAGGAATCCCTTTCTGATAATAGCTAAGCACATTTACCTCTGTACAGTATAGCACACTTGGTAAAGCAGTTTAATACTTCTCTTCCTTCCCCTGAACCTCACATTTTCCACATCCTTAGCAACATGAATGTTGTAGCACAAAAGCTTCAAATAAAGCCAGGGCATAGGGTCTGGGGAAGAGCACAGAGTGAAACAAGTCTCTCCACAAGCAACAGTTTGGAAACCAATGCAGTACAGAGGAAATCTGCTTTTGTAGCTACTTCAGAGACTTCTGTTTATGTGCAAAAAGAAGAAAAAAACTCACAAAAACTAATCTGAAATGCCATGCCTGATATTCATCAAGATACAGGTGGTTTAAATGAAAGTTTGTCTGAAGACCCACATTTATTTCCCTTAATTCACTTACATCCCCTGCACAGTAATTTGATTTTTATATTTTAACAGCAATAAGACATACTTCCCTTTAAATTAAAATACTATCAATTTCCCCCTCAAGAATATTCCATCTTCTAAGGCTACAGTATTGTGAAAAGTTCACATTAAGTGTGAATCTGTTGCAGAAAACTCAAAATTACCTACTAGAAAACCAAGCTTGTGAATACCACATGTAGTCTACCCATATTTAGTGTGTTTGGAGGCTGGTTAATGAAACCCATTTAAGTAAGATGGACTCCTTTTGCATTATATCTCTGCTTACTATTCATGGCCTGCTTGGGCAATACTCTGTTAAAATCCTGTTTTAAAGCCCCTACTTTGTGAGATGACATTTTAATGCAGTCAGTGCTCATCTCCAGAGTTTTTCTATTAAAAAACTGTGTCTGTTCTGAAGCGATAAAGCAAGAACACAGGCTCAAAACCCCTCATAAGGGGGCAGAGGTTCAATGCTAATGTTTCTGTTCTCTTCGATTCTTCATTAAGTATTTTCTTAATTAAAACCCCTTTTTGTTTTGTTTTTGTTTGACAGAAGCAAAGCGTTTGATCTGCTACACCCTTTATACCTGGTCAGATATGAATCCTTCTCATCCCCCATCACCGCAGGACTACCTTCAATCCTCTCAGCCACTGGTTCTGCCTTGGAACCCATAGGGATTTTGCACAGCCTGAATTTATATTAGTTTATAGAGTGCATTTTCTCCCCCCACTCTCTGCCCACACTTTGTCAGAAGATGTCTGTTGGCTTACATTGATGAGGATATTAACGACCCTGGGGAAACTTTTTTCCTGAACTTGTCTGTGCAAGGTGACACTTGACATGCTCAGTGCCACAGTCTAAGCACAGCTGGGCAACTGCCGCCCAAACATGAATTCTCATGATAGATGAGTTTATTTAAAAGCTATATCTGATACTGATGATTGGCTTAAAACACCTGCCTTACCAGCGTCACAAGAGAGCTGCCAGGCCAGTGAACCACCAACCATCACTCATCAGCAAGATTTGAAACTTGGCTAATAGTTAACTTTCTGACCTATTACTCTGCTCTTTCTGTTTATGTGCCAAAGTATGAAAGATGGGGGGGGGGGGGGGGGGTGGCACATTTAAGTCACCTGATGGCAAACATATGCCAAGATTTACTTGCACTTCTTGATGTTGTTGTCATTCCACTTGAACACAAAGACTTACATGGAGAATAAAAGAAAACCAGAGCTCACCTGCATGTTGATTTTGCTGTGCACTTCTGCAGACACATCCTTCTGTACAAGAGTCCTCCTACAAAACTTCATTCATTCAGCAGCTAAACATCAGTGCTGATTGTGCATCAGGCACCAGGCTGGCATGCTAAAAGGTGATTCATTCCTCTTAGCACGGCACTAGAAGCGCCTGTCTTTCTCCGGGTTTAATATAGAAGCACCTGGGTCAGCAAACTTGTGAATGGTTAAAGACAGAAAAGCTGAACCCCTCCCTCAGCTCTGCGGCTCAGAAGAGCTACAGATATAAACCAGCTGTATAAAAACCAGTGCTGCTCGCCAGGAAATTTGTGACACCTTGGGTCTCACAGCCAGAGCCATTTCACTCATCTACTTTACTAAGTGAAAGTAAGAAGGACAACTAAAGGAGCATCAGTACCTGGCAGGAGCACAAGCACAGCAGCCAAAACATGAGAAGCTCCAAGAGGAAGCACCCAGACAACCTGGGGACAGCAGGACCTTTGGAAGCTGAATGGTCAGCAAACTACTACCAGAGCAACCTGCATGGAAAACGCTCCTCTCTCCTGCCCCTGCATGTTGTAGAGATGATGGATGCCTCCCACCCATGGCAGCAGGATTCAACTCCACCCCCAAGGCTGAGTCCCAAATGCAGAAAATTAATTAGAACTAGGTCATGTTGCAAGATATCAGACCCTACTTGGAAAAATTTTCTTGAAACTTCAAGCAATCTCTAAAATCATTGCCTCACACTCTTTAAGGGAGAAACACTCCCAGTGACAGAAGTAATGAAAAAAAAAGTTCTGTTGAGTTTTTCCTCCCAAAACAGAAGAAAATCTGGATAAAACAGATAGTAATAGTCATTTAATAAAATGAGTTAATGGAAGAAAAAATTAAGTACGCAGCTTCTTTAGCATGCAGTGTACACTGTAAGTAAGTTTAGAATGATATAAGAGAAATGGCAATGCTGTACAGGAAAGGTCTAAATATGGGGTTTTTCTTTAGATATATCTCTAAAATAAGCACAAAAATAAAACTTTTTAAATGGCTGGATTTTTAATTTATCAACTAAAAGGAAGACTTAGCAGCAGGCAATGGTAGTTAAATTAAATTAATTGAAAATTCTATCAAGTCTATCAAACTGGAAAAGTTATGCTCTAACATTCCTAAGCCACCATCTTTCCATATGTCATAAACCCTAATTTAAAAAATAAAAAAAAAAAAAAAGCAGGGGAAAAAAACCCCACAACCAAAACAGCTAATAAGGAAATCCAGTCAAATCTTCTCTATTTTTAATGTGCTTATTGAATTTTGTCTTTTTTATCACATAATCCCATTAAACTGATCAAAACTTTAAAAGCATATCAGCAGATTAAAACTGCTTCATTAATTAGCTAAATAAACATCTCTGAATTGTCTTTTATCAGTCACTGCTTGTTCCCCTTTATCGCCTATGTTTGCTCAATAATAATAATTTAAACAGGAAGACAACCTATTTATAGAAAATAGAAGAGATATGTGTTTCCACAGTGTCTAATTAAATAAAACGAAACACTCCATTTTTTGGAAATTTTCTGCAACATTCGCAAGGAAGTGTGTTCTTTTGCTCAACTTTTTTTTTTAATAAATCTGTTGTAAACACTTTCTCAGACTTGATTCATCTAAGACGTGGAATGACAAATCATTAATACTTCCACCACTTGTGCTACTTGTGTTACTTTCATTGTCTCGATGGATGTGACTGAATATCAAAGCAATTTCAGAGCCTACCTTGAATCTTCAAATCCTGAGTTTGTGAAAGCAGCTGCTGTGGAGAACTTGGATTCTTTAAATCCTAAAAGAATAGAAGGAGCACCGAATAAAACAAAAGCAAAAGACTAACAAATGTTGAAGTTTCTAAAATAGCTGGAGAGAAGGTAAAAGGCAGTAAGACATAAAGACAAAGCAGTTTATAATTTGTCCAGACTGTTCTACTCATCATTACTGGTACCCCCTTAAAAACACTTAAATAAAGAGTTTCTGATATCTGCTTTCTTTGTACACCATCAGAATTATAGGAGAACTGCTAATAATGAATATGAGACCTCAGAATTTATCTAGTCAGACTGGAAAATCATTATTAAAATCTTTAGTGAGGAAGAGGAGATTTACTAAAATTATGCTCAATAGAAAAGCAAAAGTGTATCATAAACAACAGGAAACTTTAAAACTAATTTTCATTTCAAGTACAATTGTGGATTTTTTTTGTGGCATGTTTAGTCAATCAGAATAGTCCTAATACTGCAATAAAAATAAATAGAGTTGACCACAATTCCTGCAACACTATGAGTCTATGAGTGTGATTATAAAAGAGATTCCTACTAATATGTAAGTGTACAAGAAATAATAAAGTCCAAAATCAATACTGAAATTTACATCTTTATCAGAATTAATATTGCAAAGAGACCCCGAATCTTTAATAGAGTAAGAACCAAGACATCAGTATTTCCACATCTGAAAAGTCATGGTCTGATTTGGGATTTTAATTTCTTCAGCTTCACTGCCAATTAAAAACTTCTAGAGCTTTCAAAAATTATTGAGAGGTGAGATGAAGAGGCAGCATGCCCAGCACATATTTTACTTTTAGCTCCAAGGCCATCCACAGTTTTCAAAAACATCTTAGAAGGAGCGAACATGGATAATATATGGACTGGAGTGGTCACACCAGTAGCTGGTAACAGTACCAACTCAAACATTAGTTTGTTCCCATGGGCTGAGCAGCCAACTCAAACTGAAAATACCCCCCAAGCACAGGTTAAGAGATTATTCATCCAGGGGAGAGTTAGAAGGTATTTAGATATACGCAGAAAGGGCCATCAGCAGTCAAGTCATTGACCCAGACGTGCCTACATGTCTGCTACCTGAGGTACAGCCTAAGTGATCTGAAGAAGTTTCAGTTTAAGAGCAAAGCCTAACAAAGACAAGAGACTGGTGTCTGGCAAGTTAGGAGTACAAACCAAGTGCGATGGGACTTTTCCTCCAACCACTGCAGGCAAGTGAATGTCAGCAGAGTGCACAGCAGTCGCCTGAAGCTCTTGCATTCAAACCTATTGTGCTGAAATGTCAAACAGGATCTTTGCCACTGGCATAAACATTTTAGAGAAGCTTCAGGGAATATACTACAGTGCTTACATCTCTGCTGGTTCTCATCTTGCAACACAGGAAATATCCCTCAGAAACAAACACAGACTGTGACTTGTGGCAAAGAGTAGGATTTCAGTTCTGAACAGATGAGGTTTGGGAAGGAGGGGAAAAAAGTCAAGGTTTGAGAAATCACAGAAAGGTCAATCAGATGCTTACCTTTCACATGCAGTTCTTTCAAAACAAACCAATGCCACATGGCACTCTTAAATATATAAATAACAGCTTTCCCTCTGCATTTATAGTCTCATATCCAAAGTTCCCAAGGAGTTACAAAAGTCAGATGTATGGAGAAGGGTGTGACACCAAGGTCCAACTCAGTGTTAAAAAAAGAGCAGCTTCTCTTTGGCTCTCTTTGTGCTTATCTGGATGGTGATCACATTAAATGGCAGAAGACAGCAAAAAGGCACTCCAGGCAAATCCTATTTCATGGCTTCTTGGCCTGTGTGAGATACTGCTCCCCCGAAAGAATTCTTTAGGGAATCAGTGCTCCCACTCATAACCAAACCCAATAAACTTTGAGACACTGTACAATGCCTCGTGAAACCTTTGCAGAAGATACAGGTACCCACAAACGTGAAAAATTAGAAATTATCAAAGTAATAAATGCAATACTCATAACCAAGAGGATAGCAAAGGGAAAATATTGCTAATGATCTGTATTTTTTCCCACAAGGTGAGGTAGTCTTTGATTTAAAAATACTGTGATGTGCAGCTGCATATAGAGACTCCATTCCCACTCCAGCATTTTTCTTAGACAAGCTTTACCAAGAGGACAACAGATTACAAATATGCAAGCACATGTTTAGAAGGCAATGTGATGTCCTGAAAAGATAGCCAGCTTTGTTACTTTTTCATCCCTTGTAAAGAATGTGCATAACTGTGGTAGGATTGCTGAGAGTTGTGAGTTAAATAGCGCTATATATAAAGCCAACACAAGTTGTGCTCTCACAATTTGAATTAAGTAGAGCAGAGTGCACAATGTGGCTAATTGCATTTATTCTTCCCTTTATACTCACATATAATTTCATTTCATCTTAAGAGCTGTGTTGGAAAAATGTAGAGACTATGCTAGTTTGTAATTTGTTGGCATTTATTTTATGAACTGCATTCTCAGACTACGTTTTGCTGCTGTCAAGAACAACAAAACCTTAGAGAGGAGCTGCACAGACTTTTTTTCTCCTTATTTTATGCTATTGTGGCACTGTAACAAAAAGTATTAAAATGGACAAATATTGCTTCTCCATTTAAGGTTTTGTACAATTGTTGCACAGTGAATGACGCCCAAATAAATTCCTTCCCCCCGCTTTAATTCTGGCAGATATAACAGATTGAGACATTGCTAGACAACTACTAGACTGAAGTAATTAAATAGTGTAATGTGCAAACAGCATTTTAGAGTCAGCAATTAGATCACTCAAATTAGATGCTTTATTTGCCCAAACATGTCTGTAAATCTCATCGAACAAAAGGCTTCATTTACAAACAATACAGCACCAGACTTTCAAAGCACAGTGCTAGAACACAGCAGACCACTGCCTGTAGTCAGTGCCCCAAGAGATCCATCACACTGAGGCATGGACAAATCTGATAAACACCCCAGAAATGTTTGATAAACACCCCAGATGCAGCCCAGCTTCCTGCATTTACAGTGGGCACTCAAATCGTGTCTATGGGCTGTACCTCTGACTGGATGACTACAGAGTTCTGAGGGAGGAAAAGAGAACCTTCAGGAGCACAGGATGATCTGATCAAATTCATCCTTTGAAACATCTTGGAGTTTTAAATTAGTCTCGTGTTTCTGAAACATTCCTGTTTGTGACCTTGAAAGCTGAAGTCTTCGAGCCTAGTCAGAGAGAACATGGAGAAAAAGCAATGTCCACTATGTGTTTTCTTAATTTTGTGGTTGTTGTTGCGATATATTTGAGAGAACAGCATCATAATAAAAGTAACATTCCAGGGTATGCTCATCTTCAGACTTTCTGCAGTTACTAAAAAGAGGAAAACTGATGTTCCCATGAGTCCTCTCTGTAGTCCATGTCCACTTGTTATCTAAACAATGGTGTAAATCAATCCACTGTGTAACACACAAACCTTAAAACAACTGCCAAATTACAGACTGTAGCATCCATTATTTAACACTGAAAAATCCACATGATTAAATTATTGTACAGCAGCACAGAATACATATGTCTTTTATATTCCACCTGTCTTCAAAGACCAATGACCTTTGTTTCTCTTTCTCTCTCCTCAGGTTAAATCTTAAGGGATATATTTCTGTCATTACGCTCTCTGTGGAGGAAAGGCCACTTTCTGGAGAAAGCCAAAAAATTATCTGAGAGATCACAGAAAAACTTTCAATCTACTCTTTGGCAATGCAATAGGAGCAACGCCACCCGGTAGCTTAGATAAAAAAATTACTCCCCTAATTAAATAGTGTTAAAATCCATGCAGATATATTGTAAATAATTTATCCTAATGCTGACATAAACTACCCAACACACTGTCCATGTAAAACAAACTCAACCTGTGTATTGGTTTAAACACAAGTACCCAGCCAAACAAAAGAGCACAATCCATTCAGAGACAGAATATTGCAGTCCACCACAAAACTACAGAAAAAACTAAATTCTGTTGTGGCCGTATTTATTTTTTTTTAATAAACATTGTCAGAGCATTGTTAAGTCAATTATAATATGCTGCTATTTACAATTTAACTCCATTCTCTTCTAAAGCCCCCAAACTGAAAATGTTCTACCTCTCCATAATTTTAGATGGCTGATAAAGGCACTGTCTGGGTACGTAAATCATATCCATTCTCAGCATCCAAATCACTAACAGTTTTACACTGATTTCAGTGGGTTTGGAACTAGATGTTAAAAGGCTTCCCTTTAAATTTAAATTTATTTTGAATTATACAAGTTTCTAGGAACTGCAGCAAAAAACAGTACAAATAAATAATGGGACCATTTATATACAAGGGTGTCAGAATTGTCTGTAGAAAGAAGTCTGCCTTTATTCCTTCTTTCCTGGGACAGGTATTAGCACTTATCAAAGCAAAGCTTCCAAGAACATCCTGTAGCAGAGGGCCAGGGGTTTTTTTTGTGAGAATACTAAATCTAGGAACACCTTTCCTAAACCATTACACACACACACACTAATAAGATCAAGGGCTGTAACATCCTTGCCTATAACTAGCACAGTCCCAGGTTATTGTGATAGTAGTCTTTATTCTGTTCCTATCAAATGATTCATATGTCCTGGTGGCTGGAAAATGGAAGGTCCATTCCGTTTTCTCAAGGGAAAGAAACCCACTCACTGAAATCACCAGAGAATTCACAAAAGACAAACAGAAAGGAGAAGCTAAACTGAAGGCAATGGCAGCAAAACCAAAGGAGAACTCAAGGACTCATCCAGGTCCCAGGAATGGCCTGGAGTCCTGAGGCCACAGCAGGGCCTGTGGACCCTCTGAGGTGCTCTTTGGTAAAGGGAGCTGCTGCTCTTTCTGTGGCACAGCTCTGCCAGTTACTCTGGCACAAAACACTCCACCTTTGCTGGTGTTCCCTGCTCCTGCTGCAGCATGTTGGCTCCGGAGAGGCGCTGCAAGTGGCCTCTGATGGTGCATCTGGCCTCTCCAGAACAAGAACCAAGAAAAGAAAGTTCTGGAGCATGTGACACATGATCCCAGGTACCACCTTCTCCAGGCTGGTGCAGAAATGTCAATATAGTCTCAGCTATATGGTCAGTCAGACTACAGACTGTGAGCATTGCTCTGCAGCCCTTTGTCCACAGATTTTCCATCACATGCCATGGGCCGTACACAGATACCAGCATCAATTTAGCATTTTAGCGATATAAAAGCTTAGCAAAATACAAAGAACTTTCTCCCTTTTTTGTGTAGTGTGCTCTTTGTTTACTTTTAATATCGTGTTAATGTCATTAGAGTGAGGGGGGGAGGTGAGAAAAAAGGAGATTGAAGGCATCATTGCATATTATTATCACTTACCATGTTACCTTGCCACTGATGCTTCCATTTCAGATTTAAGTAAAGAAAATCAAAACTATTAGAAGCAGCTGATAAAAACAAACCAAAGGTACTGGAGTGTAATGAAAGCAAAGATTATTAATCTGTTGCAGATACAGGAGAGAGATGCAATTATAAGATTCAAGGGAAATAAGGCAGAAAAAAACATCTGCAGCGAAAGTCTAATCCTTTGAAATTAATTCATTTACTAAATACTCCTATCTTTTGAAGTTTAAGATTCACAGCATATATCACTGCTTGTCAGAAAACCTTTGACAGAACACACTTTGAAATACTCATCATCCAACTCCAAGGATATAGTAGGGATTAGAAAGAATGTGTTTCCTTTTTACTTTTTTTTAAGGTAGCTATATGAGCATTAAGAGCATTATTATTCTTTTAAGGACATATTTCAAGGAAATAAAAGAGTTGTGAGGTTATTTTCTTTCTTTTTTTTTTCTGTCTTTTTACAAAAGAGCTCTATTATCTTGAGTACTAAAGTGCACTGAGGTGTTCACACTGTATAAAATGTGTACACTGGGTCTCCTTCTAAATCAGACGCAGATCAAATAGCCCTGCAAGTGAACGAGAAAAATCAACAGCATTTGCAAAAAATACTGATATGCAAAAATTAACAGGTATGCCAAAAGATGTGAAGCTAAAGTAGCAAGAAGGGCATATGATCCAGGGCCTGTCTATAAACTCCTGTCTGACATGTGCAATCCCCATCACCAGGGAGCTTTATGAACTGGTTAGTGAGGGATGGGCTAGATGTGTGTCTGAAACACATCCAGTCTGGCTGGTCTGTGATTAATATTTCTTCTTTGCATTACAGCAGACTGAGCCAGGAATGAGGACCCCCTTCCCTAGCCACTGCACACACAAACCTTTATTCCAGAAAGTTTCGAAAGGCTGGAGACAACTCACAGCATTCATACAATTTATTTTAAGTGCCAAGGTTCCATGAACCTCTGCAGTAAGGCTTGATCAAGAAGTTCAGCTTGCTTCTAGGTCTTTCCTTCTCCATGTCTGACTAAGCAGGACCCAATTTAGCCTAAATGCCACAAAAGTGGAGGGCAGCAAGCAGGAGATGGGGCACTGTGATGTAGCCAGCCTGAGATATTCACAGAAGGATCAGTGATCCCCAGCTGCCAAGGGGTATGGAGACAACAGCCCCTCAGCCTGACCTAAAACCTAGCAAGCTTCTGTAACATGCTACCACCTCCTGACCATGAGTTCAAGAGGTGTTTTATAGGAATAGCATGTCCCCACACAGTATGCCTCAGCAGAGCTATTCCCTGCACAAGAAAAATCCACCTATGTGCTGTACAAGTGTCATGCCTCAAACTTCATTCAGCTTTAATCTGCTTCATAGTAGCAGAAAGAATGAAGTTTTAATTTATGCCCTTGACTCTTCAAAGCAGACCCCACAATTTTCTTAGACAGGGATCCATTTGGGATAATAATTCTCTTAAAATCACAGAGAGCTGAAGAGGGTAAAAGGATATTTCCACAAAACAAGCTTCAGAAACTGCACTGAATAAATACTGCAACACCGATATTTGCAAGTGATCCTATCTAGATGACAAAACCAATGCATCACCAAACCTCTGTGCAATCTGCTGTTCAAGGTGCAAAGGCACTGCATACATGTACTCCTACAATCCTGTGGAGGGTTCTCTAAAATCCAGCTCACAGGCATGCACACTCACCTCCCAGATATCCTACTACCTTAAAACGGGCTGGATCAAATCAAAGGAGCCTGTCATCAAGGAAGCAAGGATCTGCAAAGGCTTCCTGTCAGACGGTAAGGAAGACAAGATGGTGACAAGTGTACCATCTGGCAATTTATTTTTCTTCCCAGGCTTCAGCACACAGCCCAGATTGAAAAGCTTGCAGGAAATCCTTCCTACACCCACTACTCTCAGCTTCTGTGTCACTCTCCTCCTCAACATAAAGAGGGAAACGTGTTGCTTTCTCAAGGTACAGAGACCACAGAACGAGGCACAATTGTTGGTATCACTGCAGCACACCCAGAACTGCCTGTCCCATTTTGGTTTAACTGTATTGTGCTGTGGCATGCCAGGCTCCAGAGTCTGAGGCAGGCAGGTGGTGCTCTTGGAAGCTGCACAAAAAGCAAATCACCAACAGTCTCATCCCACTGGATTGCAGAAAGAAAAATCTGCTTTGTTCTGCATGCACTTTTGAAATCAGGGAGTTGCTGCTCTAGGTAAAGCGCACACTTCAATATGAGTAAAAGGAGAGAGAGCCAGACCCAGGCTCCATTCATGAACTGGAAACAAGGACTACAAACACTACACCTCAACTTCAAGGTGAAGCCATAATCTGAAAACACTTTAAATCAATGTTTGAAGATTCAGCTTAGCAGAGTCCACACCTAGGGTCCTAGGGATTTCAAGTGTCTAAGCTCCATCTATTAAAATCTGAACTCGTATTAGAAAGCCAAGGGAGTTGTTTCTGTTTGTGAAAAAAATAGATACATATAGTAGCATATAAAATATATATTACAAGTCAAGTTAAGGAGAAGCTTCTGGTACAGGACATGATAGGTTTATTTAAGAAGTTGTTCAAAATATGATAAGAAGTAAAGAACACAGAAATTAAAACCAAACCATTTAATAGTACACAATAACTCCTAAAAGATCTTTATTCTGTAAAATTCTCTAAGCAGTTTACATTTTTAAAAAAGTTTCAGCAGCCAACAAGAGTTGATACTAACTGGCTGCATTATTCAGTCAGGAGCATTATACAAACAGAGAGCTTATGATTTCAGCAGAACCTAAATATGCAAAAAATCATTTGCAGTGAAGCTTCCCCATTCCCCTGTCTTCATCACAAATAATTAACTGTCCTTTTAATTAAGGCATCATTGCTCAGATATCAACTTCTCTTTTAAAATACTGTGAAAGAGAGGAGGAGTACCAACATTCTGAGGAATTTTGATGTATTACACAATGGTGTGAGATGTATAGGCCTTGGATGATGCACACATCACAATATCAAGCCCAGTTCTGTTCTGCTAGTAGCATCAGATTAAATACAGAGACTTGTTAGATTTCAGTGGAGTTTCTGCTGCTGTAAATATTTTAAAAAGAAGAAGAGAGACAGTCCTGGAATAAGAATATGTATTAAAACCAACTTGATTTCAAGGAAAAGTGGTTGGTGATAGCACTCAGAAAACCCAGCTGATTGCTTAACAAACAATTATATTTACAGGACAATAAATGCATTCAACTAGCAATCACATAATGGCACTTTTTTATGGACTTTAAGCTGTGTCTTTATAAAAAACTTCATTAGGCTACTAAGATCCATTCACATTATCTCCAACTGGAAGAGCAGCAATAAATCAGCTCATTGTTCATGATCCTGCTCTGATCCTTTACAACTGAAATTCTCATAAATATTTAATTTTTTAAAAAAGTAAGTACTGAATCAAATACAAACTTTTTCAGCTGTGGAATTACCTCAGAGAATTAAGATGGTTTGGAATAAGGCCATTTTTTAGCAAATTAGTAAAGAACATAGAATAAATTCAAACTGCAGGTCAGTCTGAACTCATCTCCCTGTATTGAAAACACCTTGCTCTACCTACATCCCAATTCAAATAAATCAGTGAAAGGGAGAAATTTAATTCAGTTGTAGGATATAATAAGCTAATCTCTTTACAGTAGATTTTTGACAGATTTCAATAAGTTTTGTTAAACTTAAATTAGACACAAACTTCCTGCACAACTTCCATAGAGCTTCCCTTGTAATTTGCTCTCAGAATTGTCTCAGATAAATAGAGGTACATTTATCCACATAGTCTTTTGCAGATTGTACATGCAGACTAAGTGTACTCTGTGCCAGGTCCATATTGCCTACACTACAGAAGCTCTGGGTCTAGCTTAGATCTATGTTAGTGCACCACTATGTCCCACTAGTTCTTAGCACAGTGTTAACAACATTTAGGTTAGTTTTCTTTGATCAATTTTTTCATTTCCACTCTCTGCAACTTCATGTGCCTTTGCCAGGGTCACTGAAATGGAAAGGCATTCTCCTTCCCTTTGACTTCTCCACCAAGCCACATTGAGAACACTATGGGCACCTTCTCTCATTTTCATAAATTTATACAGACCATGTGTTCTTTTTGTTTTGTTTTGTTTTCGTTTGGTTTGTTTTTTTAGAACCCTCAGACCCTTCTCAGTAACATTAAGAGGTGGTATACTCTCTTAATCTATAATTAGGTTTGATTTTTGACCAGTCAGATGAATTACCTTCCCCACAATAGTATTGGTAGACCTTTCTGCTATAGAGTTTATCTTGATTTATTTATTCATTAAAGAATTTTCTCTGTTCGTCTCAGTGAACAGAGAAATACAGGGAGACAGTCATACAGTGTTCACTGTACACTGCCTTAGATGTAGAAAGGAGGTTTTTTGTTACTGTCATTTAAAAGAATCTTTGAGTAGTATCTTTTTGTTTGTTTACTACATTCTCTGCATGTAGTAACTAGATTTTCTGGCTTTGCTTCATTGCTCTTTACAATTCCCTGAGTCCTCTTTTCAGCTTGCTGTCATATACTATTTGAATTTCAATCTTCAGATACTCCTTTTCTGTGGTACCATTCCCCATCCCAGATGGCCAAAAAAATGTTCATTTGCAATAACTTTGTTTCTTTATTTTTCTTTTTCTTATCTTCACAAACTTTCTAGCACCATCGTCTTTTTTCAGAGTGAAACATGACCAGAAATACTATTCTAACTAACTTCCAATGTCTTCTTTAGATTTCCCTCCACACAAAGATAATAAATCTTCTTAGTCAACCAAACAGTCATTTAACTTTTCTGGGGTCTTGTTTAAAGAGTGTGTCATGGTCAGATTTTCCTGTCTTCCTCCCCCTCTACGGAGGTTTCATTTTTGCCTCTTGTCTTTGTCATTCATAAGTCAAATATTAGTGTAGGATAAGGCTTGAGAGGGTGTGCAGGAACCACGAGGAGCTGCTCACAGTATGCAAGAGGGATTCTGGAGGACATTTGGGAAGGTGACTGCATCATAGCTTTTGCTTTAATGCAGGGAGCTAACCAGCAAATCTAAGTGTTAAAAGGGGTCATAGCACACTCGAGTAATGGACATCTGATCTCCAGTCACAGGACATATCAACTGCAAACACGGGGTTTTGACATGGTGAAGGGGAATAAATCTAAACTGAGGAAGCATATCTTCATTTATTGGATGGAATCCCATAGTACTCAGTAAATAATTGCGGCACATGTTAACATGAAAACTTAAACCAGATACAATTTTAAAAGCAGAAGCCTGAAATGAAGGCCTGGATAAGAAAAGCTAAATGCTTCCATAATAAATGTGCATAAATCCAAGGGAGACACTAGTATAAACTAGCTCAAAAGGGGCCTCCAAGATGTGGTGCTGTGGGAGAAGAATGAACTCTACTAAATTTAGAGGCAGCACCTTACCTTGCTCACTTCAGGTCTTGCCACAAAGCACTGTGTAAATACCAGACATAGTCAGTTGCAGCTTCTCTTATTCCTTTGCTAATTGATAATTCTGTTGCTCTTGCTCTACTTTGGGAAAGCAGTTACCTGCAAAAACTGCTTCTCAAACATATTTCCCCTTAGCATTGCCCTGCAGCCTGAACCTTAACCAGCCTGCAGTATCCCAGGCAGTTCCCAGCAGGATAGTGTATGACAGGGACTGTATGAATGGACAGCAAGATGAGTTAGTCCTGGCTGGTTGCAGAAGAGTTCCCCTGCACAGATAAAAAATTATTTACTATGCAAATTTCAGGAAAAGAGGGCAAAATATAAACTACCTTATCCATTAACATAGAGAAGCTTGCAATAGCCTGCCACAACAAAGAAGCTATTACCTCCTCATCTTTTTTCTAAAATCATCACTGATTTTGGTCCCCCTAGTTACCCTACAATGGCAGGAGATTAGGAAAACTAAGAGAATTGACTGGAAATAATTGCTTGACATTTCCTCCATTCAGATGAGCTATTTTTTCTTTCTGCTATCTGGTTAAATCAGAAAGCCTTATACCAAAAACACTCTTGCACATGGTGTGGTACATTTTTGAAACCTCATGCAATAGAAAAGATGAAGGGAACAGGACAAATAATGGAAAACAAACATTTCCATGAATCCAGCCTCTCATTTTGATTCTGATTTTTGTTCTCTTTTCCACACCCCTTCACATGTATGAGTTTGCATTTGCATAAATGGTGAGAATAAGGGTCCATACAAATACTCATTCATATGCAAACAAGGGTATTCACTCTTGTTCCAGAAGTGTTTGCCCTCTGTTTACAAGGTTTCAGTAGCAAAATCACACAGCAGAAAAATATCATGAATTCCAGCTGGTCAGTGATATCCCACCAATAATGCTCACTAGCCCAGAGACAATAAAAACAAGCAAACAAAAACACAATGATGTTCACAGTGCCTTTACACAACTAGGTAGTGAGAATAAATATACACAAATCAGACCCTGCACACACCACCCTTATAAAAATACTGCATTTTCTGATAAGCTGACTGCTTCATAAAGACAATCACATCTACCACAGTGGAGAATGCCTGAACACCTAACTCTGCTTTCTGCTACCATACGGGCAGGCAGATTTCAGCTTCAGAGTTTTGTCATGTTTTTCATTCCGATGCTCAAGAGCCCAGAAAGGAGAAACTCCCTAAGGGGTGGTTAGGATGGTCACTTGGGAATGGAAGCAGCAGTGTTTAAGTCACTGGCACCAATTTCTGTAAAACAAGTATTCAAACTTGTTTTTGTATGCTCCTAATAAGTTAGCTCACTGATCTATTCTGTGGCTGATGGCTCTCTGTCATACTCAGCTACAGTTGTTAAACTTCTTCCCTCCTACTCTCCCTTTGGCCAGAAGTGAATTGAGCGCACTTACCCACAGTGTTTAGGATCTAGCTCCTCTTCCAAACCGGTCTCCTGGCTTTCTGATGGGTGTTGAGCATTGCTCGTTATTTGTGAAGTGAGTACTGGCAAACACAGGGTTGTGTGGTACACAGGGACCTCATTCCTCCTTCCTCTATTGCTCAGATCACCCACTCTGGGCGGTATTGGTTTTGGGATGTATCAGCACTTTCTGACAGTAGTTTTGGTCAAAAAAAACCGCATTCTGTCTTACCATCCACATTCTTCAAGAGCAAAGGACCAAATCTGATGTATGTGCTATTCGACCCCTCACAACAAAATGAGAAGCTTTGTGTTAGTTGTTATGGATATTACTCATAAACTGTGAAGGCAAAGCATTATTCTAGGACTTTTTCCCAGCTAATTCTTTACTCATAATAATTCTACAAGAAATTTCAGATGTGCCCTTCCTGCTTTTACTTTCATCATTGAAGAATATTCTGAGAAAAGTAATTTTATTAGATAAAAGGCAATTTTTGAAACAACTTAAATAAACTTATTTTCAAAGAAACAGAGAAATGCTGGATCATATCTTGGCATCATTTATGACAGTGCAAACATTGACACAGATTTCAGAATCAAAATTTATGTTTTGCATCTGTTATCTACATAAAAATGGGGGGGGGGGAACAAAAAAAAGTCACAATATGATCAAAATTACAGTTAAGTTTTTAAAAATATCTTTACAAGAAAGAGTCCATTTAAGAATCAGGAGTCCACTACTGGGGTGGTAACCAGGCTGCACCTGCACCTCGCAGAAGCTCTGGCAGCCATGAGCCTGCTCCTTCACTGTTGTCAGAGTGCCAGGAAAAGTTCCCAACACGCCTGAAAATAGCCCAGGGAATTACTTCAATTTATAAAAAAAATGATAGGACACACATTCTCACGGGGACAAACTAATGGTCAATATAACTGAGAAGGGGAAATTAAAGTGATGAGCATTCAGAACACGGTTGCAAAGGAAAACCATTTTGGTAACACATCTCAAAATATACTGAGTTTTCTGCATAAAGTTGAGTGAGTTCCTGTGATCAAATCAGTAGTTTTAGAGTTTTAAAAATTAACTATTTTTTACTTTCCCAACAAGACTTTCTGTTTACTGGAAACATGTTTGGTTAAAGTACACCATTTACTCCCAGGTTGTTTCCTCATTTTCAACAGATTTGCAAGAGGCTACAGCAAGGAGCAAGAAATGCACAAGTCTTCCATTCTGGTATGTATTTTGAGAGAGACTTGTTTTTCAGTCTCTTAATTTACAGTTTGTATTTGTATAGGGTATAAGCTGTGTGAGGAAAGCAATTGATTTACAAAACAGACTACATGCAGCACATACAAACTGACTCCTCTTATCAAATAGGAAAGACTTTCTCAATGCAACAGCTTGATGCAGAAGAGCATGCTGAGCTGAAAAGCAAATACAGCTATCTGATTAATTGATTCTGACCTCATAAATATTATACTTTGGGGGCTCTAATGGAACTTCCTGAGGGTAAATTGCATGGTTCACCTCATTCATTTATATCTCTGGCTGACAGATGTACATTATGAAATGTCACTGAATATGCTGGCAATAAATGAGGTATAACATTAGCATCTTGGTTCGGTTTTCCTGAAGGAACACTTTTGTTAAATGAATCCCACACCAGTAAAAATATTATTCTCCACTATGTACACTTCTTTCTATTTTAATCAGGCTCACAGAAATATATACAGGCCTTCCAAAAACACAGAGCCCCAGTAAATTAACAAAACAAGCTGCTCTTTTGTTGTGCATGTTTCCATTGTGAAGCTATATTGTTGAAGAATATTAGGCTGTGACAAGCATCTGATAGTGTAGTAGTTGCACTAATGTTATGGTTATTATCTTTACTACCGCACAGTGAAACACAGTTAATTAAAATACAGTGAAGAAATTGCTCCCTTCCCCTGCCCACCCATAAATGAGATGATAAATTTGTTGTTGTAGTCAGCATATAGGGTCCCTTGACCTCTCTGCATGTATTTAGGCATTATTCTGTTTTATTTCATTTTTTTATTTTGTTGCCATTTGAGACTGATAAAACTGCACATAAAGGGCTTCGGAATAATGGCAAATAACCATGACATGTGCAGCTTAATGAAATTATATACTGTGGTGCATTGCAATAAAATTCATAGGAATATATGCCCCACTACTGTAAGGCTTGCAAATTCCAATAAACCATTAATCCTTGCCATGAGCAGGCCATGACTGCAAAGGTAACTTTGCCAAGGAATGGGGAGAGGGAAAAGAGAATGGAGGAGGGAGGGAGGTCGAGGGAAGGAGAACAGAGCTACTGGTGAGTGTGGTAGTTAGAGGAAATGAACCATCCCTTTGGGATTAAACCTACTTCCAACTATCCCCTTTCCTCCCACTTTTAAGGCATAATTGTTATAAAGGACAGCACTGGAAAAACATGTAATTTGTCTCTCACTAGTCACCGACAGCTATTGCAGGCTTAGGAGCCCAAGTGAGGCTGACAGATATTTCATCTTGTAGTGTTACCTCCAGGACAGCTTCTGAAGAGCTGTGCGGTGGCTGCCTGCTGCACTTCTGCATGGAGAGCAGCATGAGGGGCAGCCCCCACTTGTACTTGCTTTCCAGACAGTGGCCACAGACATTTTCCCTTCTAACAAATCTTTCTCAGCAAGCTCCAACCCCTCTCTTCAGTTTTTCAGAAAGGGAGTGAAGGAGGGAGGTCAACCGGGTTGGGAAAATTGACCATTACAGGAATTTTCTGCAAACAGAAATTGAAAATAAGTGACAGAATTTGTGCCTGCTCTGCTACTACATCTGTGCATTTATTGATTTACTCTCTGGCACAGACTGCAGCTGGTCTCTAAAGGGGCCACACAAGAAACCTCTGCGTTTGCATAAAACCGCAGAGGTCAGCTGTCACTTCAATACTTTTTTGACTGAGTTTATGCTTCCAAAAAGGTTAGAAAAATGTGTTAGGTGCAAAGAGCATCATCTAGCACTAAGAGCAGGAACACAAGGCGTTGTTTTTGTAACATCACTTCTGCTGCATGCGGTGAAGGGTTCTGGGAGCTGCCAGGCTCTGCAATTTGGCTCAAGGTGGCTGCAAGGGGAGAGCAGCGTCCTTGGCAGACAAGGATGCCTGGGCTCCAGGAACATGGATACTATGAGAAATGCTCCTCCTTGCCCCAGTGTAGTTTACTTTGCTTAGTCAAAGTCACGAGTCAGGCCTCATCAGAATCATCAGGATTTTTTGGTTTGGGGTTTTTTATCCCATTTTTCTTTGGTTTGTTTTTTTTTTTTTTTTGTTTTGTTTTGTTTGTAATTTAAAATAAAGCAGCAAGGATGAGGGGAAGCAAGTTGTAAATTCTGTAACACTGCCTTCCCTGCTCAGACTTTATATTTCTCATCTCTATTCTGCTAAAGACTTTGTAAATCCTAGTTGCAATGTTTGCATGTTAAGATGTTTGCTAGCATACCTGTCTATTAAAATATGAGTGGAGAGATGTTGAAGATCATTTAATAGGATTTCTACACCAGAAAACCTTTATATGCTTACATGCAGACAATTAAATATTTATATGTAAAAAACAGAAAGACAAATCGGAAGTATATAAAAAACAGAAAGACAAATCGGAAGTATATTGGGTTTTTTTATATATGGATTTCTTTCCTGTTTACATTTTTCTACCATTTAAGAATACTTGTCTCTTCTGCTTCTATCTTGCACACAATTGAGAAAAACAAAGCACATAGAAAACAAAAATAAAGAAAATACAAGTGCCTTACAAGTTTCTGCCTAAATACCAGCACACACACACACACCTTGACTCACAACTAATCTGGAAAAAACAAGGGAACTACTCCACTGCTTCATAACAGAAGACATTATCCCATGCATGATTTCCTGGCTGATAAACCAGGGTCCAAATTATACAGTATCCAGTGTCATAAACCTAAACTTGCCAAGGCATTGCGCTGGTGAGCTCTGAGGTTGCTCAGTGCCTCCTGCTCCCAAGGGGCACAGACAGGGTTTTGCCCTACTCCAAAGTGTTGTACACCATCAGGCTGTGAATATGACACCAAACTGGACAATTCAGTCCAGTCCAGCAGGGAGCACTCAGGTGAACCAAGTACGTGCCACTAACCCTGGCTTAACCATGGCATGGAAAGAAGATGACTAACAGCAGAGGAGTCTGCTACAAAAAATTTAACCATATCACACTTGTACTTAATGTACAGTGTCTAGACAGTATTGACTGCTTGCACAGACCATCCTCCTAGGGACAGCTCTCTGAGACCTGAAGCTGTGCTGCTATAATTAAGCCTGCAGTATTTTGGAAGTCACTTGCTTTTACACTTAGAGTTTTCCTGAGCAGTCTTACAAGCGAGGCAACAACATGCACTTGCCTAGCATAACAGGTGGAAGATATGGAGAGGGGGAGCCCTCTTTAAACAACTGTGAGCAAATTTACCAGTTTTATAAGGCATCATGGATGATAGAAATAATGCTTTATTCATCTAAACAGAGCATAATTATTTTTTCTCTTAAAATGTTCAGTATACTGCTTTATCATTTTGGTCCCTAAACATCAACAGCAACCTTTAAGACATGGATGTATCAGTACTTTTTATTTTCACCTCACAGACTATGTTTGCACTAGACAAACAGAAATTTTTAACTCTACAGCTTTACTTTTCTTACTAATTTGGTGTTTTATTTTCATCACAAACCACACTTCTAAAAAATGGCTCAGCCAAAACATCATTAATTTTACCTCCAGCAGCCCACCCTGCTCTAACAGCCAAGGACCCATTAAGCTGTCTTAATGCCCCAGACTTGTCATCTTCTCTTTGCTTCCCTCAGAAATCAGCTGGTTGGTGTCTCAGAAAGCAAGTCAAGCTGTGCAATAGTCAGTGCATGTTGTGGCACAGGAACAGCCTTGTACATAGTATTTTCTTTTCCAGCAGTGCTTTAGGAGCTGAAGACAACCAACAGTGTTATCCAGCTCTTGGTATTGTTGGGCAGCACAGCAGACACATCATTCAAAGGTTTCCCTATTCTCAAGGGACATTTCTATTAAAAATAAATAATAATATAAAAAAAAAATAAAAATTCCCAGGCTGTTCTTTACATTTAAAAGACCTGAAACGCATTGCAGTGCTCTTCCTTTTAGAGCTGGTACCCATACTCTTATATTACTCATTCCTCCTTTCACGCTAAGGATCAAAGGCACTCAGTCAAGAGTATTTGCAGCACAATTTCTCTCTGCTATTTGTGATTCTAGAGCTGCACAGATATGGTCAGAGCAGAATAATATGTGGCCAGCTCAACGTGAATATTTTTGGAGGGAAGGCCAAGGAGTGCAGAAAAGAAATGAGACCAATTACATGCCAGAGGATGAGAAGGAGAAAACAAAAAGAACTTGAGAATCTAAGCTGACAGTCCTAAATGCTCAGCAGTAATACTAACAGTGGTCCCCCGCACAAGAGACAAAAGAGCATAAACTGGAAACCCGGAATTTGTGCAGGGCTTTGTTTAAAATTAGGTTAGGTATCCATGATGAAGAAATAGAGCCTTTCTGAGATGGTGAAGGAGTGAGCATTTGGCAGACACCAGTCAGTAGCTTACACTTGCAGAATTAGAGACTGGCTATGCAAAGCTAACTTACAGGAACACGGTAAAATTAGTAAAAATCAAATTCAAATTTTTGCATGGAAGGGCAATTTATTTCCCCTCTCTGACCTTTCAATACCCCTTGAAGAAGTAAACAGTGGCATTCCTCTAAACCACTAACCTTTCCCAAATGAAAACACTTTATCTAGCATCAATTTTTTTCAAGCATAGGCCATGGTGAGGGATGCGGGGAGCTACAGCAAAAGCAAAACAACAAGCCTTGAAACAGTGTAAGACCCCTTTTTGTAATACTGGCCATGAGCTCTAGCTCTCCAAAGAGAAGCAAGTGAATTCTGCTCCAAGCATCTGTGGGCAAGGTAGCTTGGGTTTAAGCTAGAGAAATCTGAAATACTTGGGTTTAAGCTAGAGAAATACTGAAATACTTACCCATAATTAGGGACAGCCATTTCCACTTCGTGTCATGGACAGCAGAACTGATCTGAGTGTTGCCTTTTTTCCCTCTGTGATATTATATTCCCCAGTGGAATATAATATCACAGAGTTTATGACAAGCTGTTTTCCTGATCAGTTGTTAAGCTTCCTAGCTTGAGCTCTGTCCTAGTCTGTATGCTGCCTTCCAACTCATAACCTGATGGGGAGCTTACAGGACAGCTAAACACACCTGGGCAGAAGCTGGGTCGGCTTTGGAAGGCAAACCAGGAATCAGCCACAAAGGAATTGCTGCCATGGACCCAAAGTCAGGAGTTTGGGTCATCTTTGATAACAGCTTCTGATATATCCAAGGGGATGCTGGAAGCAGGATACAGTGAAGATATTTATTCCCAAAGCACAGAGGAAGAAAGAAGAGGACCATCATGCCCTCCATATGTGCCAAGAGTGGGAGAGAAGGTATCGCATCATTCACAAGGTAAGCCCAAGCGCTGATGGAAATGAACTCTGTTGCTGGTTTGGAGGTCATGCATATAGGTGCCTGGGCAGACCACAAGACAAGCAAGCCCACTTGCTTTCTGAAGCACAAGCCTAAATATCCAGAAACAGTATTGGCTCTAATAGTAAAGAAAGAGAATGGAGAAAACTCACAAACACTGCTCATCTTCTTAGCAACAGGAGCCAGCTTCCCCTCTAGAATAGATCCCTGTAAGTAGAAAAGTACTAAAAGGGGAAAAAGAAAAAAGTCAGATCTTTCCTTTGAATTCCTCATTTCAATTTATGTATCCTATCTGCCCGGGAATTAAAATAAGAGAGGCAAATGGATATTGCATAAGTTACACTGAAGCAGAGATGCACGCTGATCTTAAAAGTAGCAACCTTCAACTTGGCTTCTTCTTCCTTCCCCACTCAATTTTTTTTTTCCTTTAATCGTTATTTCCCTTTAATGATCCTTTCCCCGCCTGCCTCTCTGCAGAGTTGCACGGAAAAATACTGCCATCCAGCGGCATTCCCAGAAAGAATTCCACAGACTCCTTGTGAGGGTCTGGAGAACAAGACCCCCCCACCCAGTTTATCTACCCAGATAGAGGAACAGCAATGGGGGTTCAGGAGATGCAATTTTAACACTTGCTGACACGCTGAATTTCACTGCCAGACATAATGATCTCAAATCAAAGATATGATGATTCTAAGGATCCTGCCAAGCACATTGATCATTCATTACTGAATTCAGTTTGCTTAAAGGCAAACAGATTTTCTCTAGCTGATGCATTTGAAAAACCCTGATTTTATGTCCCTAGAATGATCTAAACAGAACTGTATAAAAAATTGACTAAAAAATCAAATATCTAATTTTATAAATGTAATTAGAAAGAAAGTACTTCCTTTTCTGTAATTTAGAATTATTTTCTCAGCACCCAAAATTTACTAGTTTCTCAGACTGAAAGACATGCACTTTGCTCACATGTTATAGAAGACTGATTTTCTTTTTTTTTTCCCTAGGGATATTTAACATTATTCAATAACTTACTCAAGGACAAATGTCCACAGTCTATGAGTTATATTTGAGTTATATAGGTTTTCACAATCCATCAAGGTTTTGGAGACCTTTCCATCACTTTGTTAAAAGCTTGAAAATATCTGTTCTATGTCAAGACGCTGTGTGTATAAACATGTACATAGCCAATGTTGCTGTCTCCTGAATGGGAAGAGCAAAACCAATCCTTTTAAACAAGCACATACACTTGCAGAGAAGGTCAGCAATATTCAAATTTTAGGAAAAAAGGTGGTAGTTTATTTATCTTAGGGTAAAGTGATTTTGCATAACACTGCTACTCAAAACCACATACGTGCAAGACAAATGCACCAAGCTGTTCATGAAAATTTAGCACATTTGTGAGCCTTTGTTTTGGCGGTGCCTTTAGCAGTAGGTGCTCATATAGCACATCAGGTTGTACCTGCATCTTGAGTTTTTGCTGCCTTCTTGCTCCATGGATCTCCTCCACCGGAAATTCCAAGCTTGGCATGTACTTCGCTCTGTCATTCAAGACAGGGTTTTAAACTTAAACATCTGCTTCCAGAGATAGGCACAGCTCTCACTCCCTGCCCTCTGCCCCCAAGGAGGGAATTTGGAACACTTTCCTTGGCACTCCCAGAGGTCAGTGCTCCCCAATGTCCAGCACCCAACATCCTGCCCCTGGGTTGTCTCCCATGGGAAAGGTGATCCTCCATTTTCTCCCTCCTTTGGGACACAGAAATCTATTAGGAATAAAAGCAAAGGAGTTTATTTTGGCTGCAATCAATTATTTATATTAATTTTCCCCATTTTGCAAAGTCTAATCATATGTCCAACTTTTCAGTCTCTTTACAGCCTGAGCTCCTAATTGCCCACTGCAGCCCCAGCCCTACCTACAGTAACAAACAGCCCCACCCAAGGAAGCAAGAGGCTGACTGGATCATCCACACAATTTTCCAGTGTGAATGGATGGAGTCAGATTGGAGGGCTGGATGCATTTCTGTTAGACTGTCAGTATGGGGTGCAGCACCAAGTCTAGATTTCCAGGCCATTTCCAGATTCCACCTGTCATACCATACTGAAGTCCAAATACTCCACTGAACCATAGAAAAGAGTTTACCTCCACATGTGCCCATGAAAGAAAGCTATGATAAAAAACTGCTTGCCTCAGTGTAAATGAGGCAAGTATGCATCTTGGTTTCTGCTTCATGTACTTTATTCCCAGCATAAACCATTTCCAGTAATCCCATTCAATTAAATGGCAAACCTGCATGAAAATCCAAGAAATTTTTTATTACTGAAGCCTAAATTTTCCATTAATGCAAAGCTTATATAAATACTTCCATTTTAAATCAACCAAATCATCAACCAAAAGGCTCAGCCTTAAGAGCAAGGTCAATATATCTACATACTGGACCTACAGGGACATGCTCATAATATGTGGTAAAATAATGTGTATTCCATACATGACAGATAATAGAAGGAAATGGGGTTAAATCTACCACTGACCACTCCCTATGCCTGTTTGTTCAAATAGTCTCTCTAATATTTTCCCCTTAAAAATATTTTCCATCCTTGTCAACAGTTGGCTCCTCACTGGCTACATATTTTGCAAAATTCTTTATCACTTCTGTTTACTGTGTGTCTATTCTTTGATTAGACATGACTTTACACTTCCCAGACGTGATCCTGTGGTATGTTTTGAAAGGATGAAGAATTATCAAAATATGAGAAGACTGTCCTTCGGGTCTATCCAAAGCCATTAAAATCCAGCACAGTTCAAGAAAAGTGAGATTCATATTTCATGAGAAACTTTTTGCCCCCTATTTTTTTACACATCCCTTTACTCATGTAAGGTTGCATGAGCCAGTTTCTGCTAATTTTGCAAGAGTCGAGAGACATTGTTAAAACATTCTGTTTACTGGCCTGAAAAAGGTCATCTCTTGCAATGGCTGTCATTAAGCCCATTACTGCACAATTTAATCATAGATGCTTAGAGAAAACACTCAAAGCAAAATATCACAATCAACATGCCTAAGTGTGTTACATAATAGATTAATAGAATGGAAGCTTCCAATTTCCCATCAATACGACTGAGTGAATTATTTTCTTGAGTAGACTAATTACTATGAAATATCTCAACCAAAACCTTTCCTAAACTCCATTTATCAGTCATTTATTATATGCATCCTTGTCAGAAGAAATATGCACTTATCTGCTCCATTTAGAATAATGAGACTAATGAGTTTCTAATTGTTATTTACCAAAATCCTTTATAAAAAGCAATGAAGTAAATGTAACTGTCACATCAAGGAACTAGAAAAATACACTCCCACGGGATACCCTTTCTGTGGGAATTGCACTGCCAGCAGTGGAAATCTCACATTTTGGACACAGCCACAGCCAGAAGAAGCAGCATTTTACAGTCTTTCTAACTGATGGAGTAAGAAAGTTGGGGACTTCCCCCTTCTGAGGATGCTTTTGCTGAGCTGTGCAGAAACATGCAAAGGCAAATCAGCATGAGACTCAGAGCAATTCTGGCACCACTAAGTTATACCACACACATAAGCACTCCTGTCACATGTAGCAGAGCATTTGCACACCACCAACAGTGCCCTTTCTTGCCTCTCACTTTCAGTTCATAGCACTCCATCCAAGTTCCAAGCACTTTGCAAACACTAATGATTTTAAAATATAAGCAAATAGAACTGGCATAATAGAATGAAGACCAAGTCTGGGAGAAAGCTTTGCCCAGGGCTGCAAGCAATAAATCAATGCACTTCAAGATAATCATATAGTCAAACTGAAGGCTCAAAAATACCTTGCATCTTTGACAGTACCACAGAGGAAACAGTGAATCCACCAACAGACACCCTTATGTTTAAGAATGCTTCTATCTGAGATCCTTATTTCAATATACTCATTAATAACCAACCCAAAAAAAACCCCACTTCAACTGAAAGGAAAAAAAATATTTAAAAATCTTGAACCTGAAGTCCTAATGGACTATTCCAAACAGTATCATTGGGTTGGGGATGCATTCCTCATCAAGATACCAGATACCCCATATCAGAGCAGAGTTAGTAGAGCATGTAACAAATAGAAATAAATCTGGATCTGGAGCTAAAGTGAGGCTGGTAGAATATACCAATGAATTGTTATCATATACTGGTCCACTTTATAGACTCTTTCCAAAGCATCCAGCATTAATTACTATTGAAAACAGATCATTTGGTCTGAGCAATACTACTGGTTTACTATTCTGAAATAATTTTCCCTCATATTTACAAGCTCTTTTTTCAGAAGACTAAAAAAGGAGAGATTTGAGATTCCACGCTGTAGGAACAAAAATGTTTCAGAAAAGGCAAAACTACATGTAGGAACTATGATATTTCTTTTTCTTTCTCCTTGAATTTTATACAGAGTTAGACAATTTCACTGTATGTTGATAAGGTTATACTACAGAATAACAATCTCTAAGGAATTACTAAAAAGAGATAGTACTTAATAAAAATTCCTGTATTTGAAAAGATGCAACTAATATGTCCCACGTGAGACATCAGCTCCACAGATTTGATCATTTTGGCTCACCCTGAGTCAATGCCTGACTAGTCTGAACATTAAATGATGCAGCTTACACTACCAGTAAATTGTTCAGCAGGACTGGCTGAAAGGAAGGAAGCCCCTTCCAAATGTAGCACTTGCAGTAGGTTTTTGATCCCAGCCTCATAATGAAAGAATTCCAATAAATGTTGATATGTTTCTGCTTTCTTTGGTAAGATGTCATCTTTACCAGATAAGAAAAGACTTCTTGTCTCAGGTAGTTACCAACACTGAAGGAGCCATAGCACTTGTAAATATATTTTTACTATGAATACTTTCCCATTAAAAAAAATTGATTTGGTTGAAATCTGCATGTCCCTTTTATAACAACATGCCTACCCAACAAATTCAGGAATTAAACATGTCCTTTTCTTACATTTAAAGCACCGTGGAGATGTTTTGGTTTAGATTAGCAATTTGTACTCTTTCAAAAGTTAGATATTCCCATTACGGAGAAAAACCTACGTTATAGAATTATACAAATAGAAATTAATTTTAAATCATAGCAGAGATTTGATATGGTAAAAAAATACTAAAAAAAGATGAAAAAATTCTAGTGCACATTTTGCTTGATGATTCTAGTGCATTCTTTTCTTGATGATTGCTGTGCAGGAATGCTGGGAGTCTGTCTACAAACAATTCACATAGAAAAACATTCTAAAAATACCTTAATCTCTTTGCAATTTATTTCAAATGCTTTTGTTAGAAGGACTTTGGTAAACAGAATAGGATAAGTGTACAATTTGGAGACAAGTGTTATTATCAGAACATTGCTGAAGGTGTCTCAACAACTGACTATAAGAACAATAAGAAAAGACACAGAAACAGGATTTACAGTTTCCAGCCCAGTCCTGCCCTTACCTCCTACCCCTACATAAAGTCCTTGACTACTCTAGATGAAGACACTGTACCTCATTTGAGCTGTATTCTATTTGAGGAGCTTATAGCTTCGAAAATTAAAGTAAAACCTAAGCCTTTTCTGAGTCTCTTGTCCTGTCCTTGTCAATTCACCTGAGGTTAGCAAAAGCCAAAAACATAAAGGTCCCCATTTTTGCTGCAAGAGCAGCAAATCACAGGGGAACAGTAGCAACATGAGATTGTATATTCTTCAGGGTTTCTCCATCTAAAATCCAGGTGACTAACTTTTCACATTGCTGCTTCCAAAAACTTTGCCATCTCTATTGTAATGACTAATTCTGTCATGTTTAGAGCCATTAGAAATAATTAATGTTTAGTATTTATAATTTTTAAATGGGAAAAATGGAAATGATGTTTACACCAAAATAAGAATACACCCTAAATGGCTTGAATGGTAGTGTTTTAGTTAAAATGATACAGAGCGTGCTAAACTCTGAGAATATAAGGAAGATATAGAAGACCTTAAGTGTGGACACAGGTGTATTTAGAAATTTTAACAACTAATATTGCAATAAATTAAATAAGGACACAAATTTGCAAAAACCATGAAACATATACTTTAGAGTCTAGATACAAAAATCATTGTAGATATGAAAATTCCTCTTTTATCTCTAGGCACTCATGTTTATCTCTGCAACAGTGAGTGCAATAATCACGCTTATGAAGTGGATTCATATTCTTCATGCTTTTTATGAAGCCACCTGTATATCTGAATACTTAAATAAGCATTTCTATAAAAAACAGTGACTATTTTATCTTCTTATTATATCTTCTCTCTTCTCTGAGATATTTTTACAATGTTGCTCCTTAAATTACTCACTACCTGAAGGTTTAAGCAATTCGGTACTATTTTGAAGCTGATTAAAACAGGCTAGAATTCTCCTGAAGAAGAGAGGATTAAAAAATAATCCCAAATTTGTCAGCTGTGGATTTGATGCAAATTTCAGAAATTTAAGGACACTGAAAAAAATAAACTGTTGCTCATATTCCTTTAGACTGTTTCACAGAGGAAATACATAATTTACCACTGGCATAGGATAACCCACACCTGGGGATTTGAATTTGTCAAAGGTGCTGGTCAGTAGAAACAGCTGTAGAAACAACTGTCGAAACAGCTTCTACTGATTCACAAACATCTTATAAATGCAGTTTAGTCTGTCTTGCAGCAGGAACCACCTGGATGTCACTGGGACACCCAGATTCTTCACTCAGCATGTTAATAATTGTATTTAAGCAAAGAAACTGGTTAAAACACAGGAATAGCTACCTAGGGAAAATCTTCAGTAAAGTCTGAAATGTCCACTTGGAAAGCCCCAAATATTTGGTCAAATATTACTCCAAGTAAAGTCAAATACTTAGCTGTGAAGACATCTAGTAGTTCAGTCAATGAGTATGTTTCAAATAATTTTAGTGTCCCAGACCTGTGCATTACCTCCTCTGCACAGGTGACTAACCAAGGGGTTCCAGGACTCCCCAGGCTGTTAAAAGACTGAAGTGCAGACATGCACACTGGTTGAAACCCTGCTACCTGGCTACAATTATAACAGAGAAAACTTGACTTTTTTTATTTATAACTAATCCCGTTGCCCTTGCAACAAACCAATCACCAACAACACCAGACAGCTACAGTTAAAACCATTGCATGGATGTCCTGAGAAATCCATGCTTACCAGAGAATTCATGCCTTCCACTAGAGACCACCATAGGGCTTGGCCACAAAGTAAGGATCTCATTTGCAACCCCATTTTAGAGAGGAGGAAGCAGGACCCTGTCTTGCAAAGTAGAAAATTTGTTCTCACAGCTTGGTGGTGAAATTGCCACATGTGATTCTTGAGAGCTCAACTCCCCTAAAGAAAAAGTTGCACTAAACAGAGCACAGGGCTCTGAAGAAAAATCCTGCCCTAGGAAGTGAATGGCAATATGTTCATGTTACAAAATTTTGCTTAAAATAAAGACAACTTTTCCCAGAAGGGCCATAGATGCGAATATCATCTTAGCCAGCACTGGATTGTGTGAGCTGAGAAAAATATGCCTTACATTTATGAATGGTTGCTATTTAAAGAAAAGGCAACATATGGCAAATCTTATTTCAGGATTAGAGTGTTAAGACAGGCTTACAGTAGCACCTACATTGGCTGACTGCTAACATGACTAAGGACAGCCATATGACAAAGCAAGAGAACTGTGTCAGTCCTCATTGCTTTTTCCAGTGTTTCATATAAATGTACTGGAAAGGTCAAAAAGAGACGATATTTGGATTTCACTTATCCTTCTATTCCACTTTCAGCTCCATGAACTTGACTGAAGGAAACTTGTGAAACATTAGACATTTAAAACATGGGATAAACATGGTAAGGCACTCAGCCACTTAGATAACATAAAAGTAGTTCTGTCACAGTCGATAGCTCCCTGTATCAGCTCCTGAGAGGCAAGGATGTGCATGTCACCTGCACCTGCATAAAATGAAGTGATTACTACTTCACTGATGGTTAACTGTACAAGTAATGGAGTAATCCCAAACCCCTGAGAATCCCTTAAACCTTTGGAAATCAGGTGGTTTTTTTATCCACTTCTGTCAAGATATCACTCTTCTAGTGCAAAAGAAGCATAAATTCTTAATGTTTGTTCCAGGCAATGCTTTCCAACCACAAAGGGTCAAGAAAAAGATAAGAGACTGCACCAAAAGCAATACATAGCCTGAGACTGGTAGGTATCAGATTGGAAAAAAAATTAAGATAATCTGATTTTCCATAAATTAAGAGAAAAATTATTTACCATATTCTTCACACACAAATTATAATTTTCATTTTTCTTCAGATTTAACTACTGCATGAAATATTAAAATAAACATCCCCAAGCTGTTAGGATAAAAATTGAGTTGCTCTGTCTAGAGACTGAAGCATCTGGTTACTATACCAGAGGGAACCTGAAAAACCTTCCCTTCATGTGGCAGCAGCAGATTTATAACCTGTGTAAGGCACTGGGTCTAGATTATTTCAGATTCCTTTCCTTCTCTACAAACAACAATACACAACAAGAGGATTTTCCAGACAGTGATTTATTTGCCAAATATTTGAACTTTATTAACAACTTGCAGTAACAACTCAGCAATCTGTGGCCCACCATCAATCTGGCTCCATTTTCCAGAAGCCACATGAGTCCTTGTCCTGCCATCTTTGATCCTCACCTTGGATTTGTCCTGATGGCCATTAGCAGAGCTGCTGGTATTCCCAGCAAAAAAAATATTATTCAATCTGACTGATTAAATAGCACAGCAACTGAAGTTCCTGCTCGAAGCACAGATTTGGGTATTTAAAAGAGGTAGTAAACAAGAGAGACTTTTATAGAGCAATGAAATTAAATTATCTTCTGGCTCCCTTGCCAGGGGCTTGCAAAAAGACCTGCTCCCAGTTTTGCTGTGCTGTGGGATTTGGGTCTTTTGCACTGAAATGAATTTGAAGGACTGATCGTTTAGAACACTACAATTGACCATGAGTCACTCAGTCTAGCTGGTATCATATTTGGGCAGAAATGTATTTCAGGCTGAAAAATGGTTCAGCTTCCCTTAAAATGACAGTTGATGCTTTTTCTACTCCACTAATTTTTTCCATCACTCACTTTTGCAGCAACAATTCCCAAGATTTTCCTTCCACCATAACCCACACTGTGGTGAAGAGTGGGCCTGATCTTTTAGATATATAATGAACCAGTAAAAGACTTTTCTGCAGTTTGTTTTTGTGAGTCCATTTGCTTTTGATTACAAAGCTGTGTAAGTCATCACTTTAATCCAAATAATTTTCCAGATACTTATGCCTAAATGATGCTCTCTATAAAAAATGGTCATATTTTATGTAAACAGTACAAGCTTTATGTGCTGCTCTAAAAGTTCATCTGTTTAATCTGGCCCTGTCAGGGCACAGGCATTTTGAATCAATATGAACTATATTCTCTTGCTGTTTTCAACATTGTGAACAAAAGGCACTTGTGTTTTCCTGAATAAGTATTGCCTTATTGCCAACACTGTAGGAAACCCTTGTATTTTTTAACATAGACAGAAGCTAAAATTACTAACTAAGCATTCACTTACATTTCGTTCCCCATAACAAGACTGACTGCAAAAGCAGCATGCCCTTCTTGCTGCTCCAGTACTTACACCAGCAGGACTGTCATGAATTGTAATGGATGGCTAATCATACCTTGTGCATGTTGTACAGCACTCTTTTTGATAGTTCCAGGCATATTTATCTCAGCTTGCAATTTGCTCATGTCAGACTGTATCCCAGCAGCCTCTTCAAAATGTTGTTTTGCTTCCAGAGAACTGGCAATTTTCCTCCTTCAGTTTTTATCCAAACTCCACTGAGTTACCTGAAGCCTCTGCACAGACTTATTATTATGTTCTTTTTTGCTCCATTCCTGCCTGTAACCCCTCTCCCACCCCTTCTTCTGCCACCGTGGGCAATGCACACATTGACAGGCATTCCCAGGTGTCTTACTTCATGCCCCAGGGATCTGCACAATACTGAATGTGCAGACCATCTGATACATGGGGATAATCTTTCCAAGGCAGCCTTGCCAAAGACACCTTAGATACAACTCATTATCAAACTTTATCTGCCAGGAGAGTGTGAGGCAATCACCTTCCAAAACTAATAAACAAATGGCATTTTTTAATATTACTTTGTCTTCTTGAGAGATCAGATAATGTCCTTTCTCTTTCTACATTTGTTTTGGGTTTTTGTTTTTTTTTTTTTTTTTTTTTTTTTTTTTTTTTTTTTTTTTTGTTTGGTTGGTTTTTTTTTGGGGGGTTTTGGGGGTTTTTTTGTTTGTTTGTTTTTTTTTTTTTAATGGATGAGTTTAAGCACACAATCTGCCTTATTTTCAACATCTGGCAAACAAGTCAGATAGCCCAATTAGTTGGATACAGAGAAAGACTAGAAATGGACACTAATCCAAATTTCATCTAAATTTTGTTGGAAAGGGAAAACAAATGTTACACAGACCCTGTTTTTTTACTTAATTTTGTGAGGAAAATGTCACTAATTATGTTTTATCTGGCAGAATTGTATCCCAAACAAAACAGCAGTTCAGATGGAGAAGTCTGATCTTAAGATTCTGCTTGATTATTCAGGTTTTGTGGTTTGAATTCATTTCATGTGTCTTGTCTATAAGACTTTCTACACAGCTCTTTCTGCCTTCAGCCAAATTGTTATGGAAGGTAAAAGCTACAGCTGTCTAGTGAGTATAATTTAACCACTTCAAGCTAGCAAAGAAGATGGCAAAGAAAGACTCAGTGAAATGGAAAAGCTTTCAAGCATGACCCAAGCCACCACCTGCTCTGAGGGAGCATCCAGCACACAGAAAATACTTGTCTGACCTGATCCTTAATTTTTTTGGCATCCAAAAAACACTCCCCATGTACCCCAAGTGTTTTATCAGGCTAATAGGTAGAAAGTTTTCTTTCCTGCTATCAGAACTTAATGGAAGCTTATTAGTTTCCACTGTATAAAAGTTACTTTTTCCCTCTCATAAGCAGTAAGAAAGACTGAGCACCTCATTGTCATATATAGTCTATATAAATAGCTAGAAATAACTAAGGAGCTATTAAGTAACAAACCCCTTTCTCTTTATCTTTCCTATGAGGCCAGTTTCTTAACACTTAACTACTTTTTCCTAGTTTTTTCTCAGCTTCCACATTAGATCAAAACATTTTTAAATTACTTCACAAAGATTTTTATTTACCTCAAGTTATCATGCTGTCATTAGTCCTTGCAGTAAGACACTGGAAGATATTTACAGTAACAGGAGCCTGGGTTCAGGCTTCAGAAGTCCCTCTTTAAAGGATATCTTGCCCAAGGCATCCATATTAAGTGATGTTTCCCTACTCAATTGCCTCCATCACGAGTGCAGTTTCTCAGTGAGAAGCATGTTAATTTATGGATTCCAAACAGAAGCATATTTAGAATCCTCAACAATAACTGCCACACCTAGGCCAAAACAGTTGTGCCATTTGTCCTCACTTTATCTTCCTCACTTGTGATGCAACTGTCCCAGAACAAATGTCCTTTCAAGCTCACCCCTTTCCCTCCCCCGTCCCCACAGCTTACCTTAGCTGCTAATGATCAGCAAAGCACAGAGCAATGCCCATGCAGGACCCTTTCTCGTATGGAAGAATAGCAGGAGAACTGAAGGGAAAAGGAGACAGCAGGTAGCTTCCAGGATACTAAGGTAGTGCACATCATCATCTTGTCTTTATCACAACCCAGAATTACACCACTCTATGCTGTAAGATTTGTTACTTTGCCTAGCTTGTGGTGCCTCCAGTGAGGTTAAGGCATAGCAAAGAGAGCAAATGCAAAAAGGGACAGTTCCTTTAAAAGCACACAGTTTGCAAATTGTTAATTCAGGAGTCCTACACAGCAGCCACTGAGTTGCCTTCCAGACTGTTTTCTCCCTTTGCTCTCACTGATTTCAGCTTGTTAAATTATTCTTCACAAGGAAAATGATGAGTGACTGATCAGAAACAAACCTGAACCGAAAAAGCACATTGCAAGGCAGCAAAGTCTCCTGCACTATCAGGTGGACAGTGTGGGACTCTATCAAGCTGCACCCATTTCCTGTGATCACAATCTTTCTCACGTTAAAAACTAAGACCACTGATATGCCAGAACACCAAAGAGGCATCAGCCAAATTATTTTCATTTTGCGTCCAGAGACTCTCTACACAAAATGGAAATAAAATGTCTATATTTCAAGGCAGTGAAAATGCCATCATGGCAGTCTGTCTGTCTATCTATCCAGGCCTATCAGTCCTTTCTTATTGTTATTGTTGACCCAGGCAGGTACCTGACAGGTCACAGTCAGCCAGGCAGAGGAAGTTATTCTTTTCTGAGTCAGAGAAGACGTGCAGAACGTGTTTCTTTCATATTCTCGAGAGCATCATATCTTAACACTGCAAGTGTGAAAGAGAGTTACTAATGTCCTCTCCTTCACCTTTTCTCCACACTGTAGGGAAAAGCCCTGCAGATTTAACAAAGAGGTAACTAATCACCTTGCATAGAAATGAAAGGTTTCTGAGGATGGTATCCCTATCATAACACAAATAACTCCACTGAAGACAATGAAGTTCCACTGAGATAAAAGCATTAACCAAGGGTTAATAACTTTATGAAGAATTCATTCCTTTTAAAAAAATCTTTGGAGCCCTTCCATGGAAGAGATAAAATCATCTGCTCCGTCAAAAGAGTGGTTACAAAATAACCTTTCATAAAGGTTTCCCGTTGAATTTTGAGACCTTTTCCATTAGTACAGAATAATATTGTCTCTGGAAAGTGCTTTGTTCCTGCAATGGTACAGCATCTATACAATGCCTCTTCATCTGAGCTATTAGAGCACACAAAGGTAGCTGGAGTGTGAATCCGTTTTATAGAGGCTATGTACCACTTAGAGGAATGAAGATAATAAATTCTGTAATTGCCAGCATTTCTTCCCAAAGCAACAAGATTCTCATTTAACTTCACAATTTAAGCTTAAAACCTGACCAAAAAGACAAATGCCCATCCTGCTAATACAAAGTTGTCTTTGGAATTGAGGCTGTCACGGCAAAAGCCAGGTAGGGAAATTCCTCAACTTTCAGGGCACAATTGTTTTAAAGCTTTTGTTTAAAACCCTGTGAGAGAAAGAGGATTCATTATGACAATGGATTTCAAGAGAAACATCATTTACACAGCGTGGTGTAAATGGTGTGTTTGACCTCAAGTATGATTTGTGCATTGCAGAGTACAAAAGAAATACACTATTTCTAGAAATGAAGTAGCTCCAACTGGTAAAACAAAAGACATTGTAGACTGAGAAGTATCTGAGGAACTGACTGTCTTTCATAACAAATGAAATGAAAATTCCACTCCATTTAGTGTGCTCCCATGGGAGTAATGCACACAGCTAAGTTTCAACCAAATGGAAAATGCAATAGCAGCACTTAACTTCATTTTCTTGTATCTGTTCTCAATTTTGCAAGGGATATACTTTAAACATCTGTAATAATTGTACTGAAATTGTTTCTAAATTAAATGTCACAGAATATAGTTAAGAAAAAACAGCTTTCAGTACATGTATTACATATTGTTTTAAAACAATACATATCAATGATTAACTATCTGCAGGTACATTTAAAGAAAGGATAGTGGAGGAAACCCAGTGGGATGATCCTTTTTCCTCCTTTTTCAAAAGTATTGCACAAGACTGTCCCTAGAATCCCAGTAAAAGATCCTCCTCTTCCCAACCCCAGCATCTGAAATCATCTGAAATCCTTTGAAGAGATTGTAACACTGACATATCAGAAGACTTTAATGATTTTCTACTTGACACTCTGAACACAGTGAAGTATAATTCACCTATTTGAAATTGTGTTATAAAAATGGTTTATTTTTTAATGGAATAAATTGAAGTACATTTTTAAATGTATATACCGAGTGTGACTGTGTGTGAATATGTATAAATGTGCACATGCAGGCTTTCTTGTGCAATATGAGCACCCTTTAGGGACAGGACCATTACAAACCCAGCAATTCCTCCTCCTTTTATTTATTGACCAGACATCCTGGGAGATGACTTTCTTCTCCTCCTTCTCTGTCTTCCAGAGCGATGTGAAGAGATATAGTCAAAGCTACAGCTGGGATTTCATTTTATCCAAATGGATGTGTCAAGTGAAATTGAGACCGCTTAGATTTACCAAAGTTTCCACCAAATTCCACATTTTATTTTCTTTTTGCATAACTTATGCTAACCTGTGGTTAAATCTCACTATTTTTGCTTCTAAGTTAGGCTCTGTGAAAGAGTCATACAGCTGTTCATATTTAAGATGGCTCTTGTAACAGAGCACAGTGCTCCAAAGATGTAATTAATGGCCGTGTGGAACAGGATGAATCACCATCTCTTAATAAGTCACAAGTGCTACAGGCATGAGCAAAACAGGCAAATCACACAAAGTGGTTATCAACATGTCCTTCTCACATCCCATGTAGGAATGCATTTTGTGTCTTTCAAACTATAGAAAAAAATTTTTCCAAAAGTTTATGGCTACTTTGGTGAATGTTACTGACATTATTTTGCGCACCGTTTTAGCTCTGAAGTACATTTGCTACAAGTATATACATGGCACTCACAGCTCAGGAACGGGTACCATGGGCAGTCTAGCTGAGAATCAGGACACTTCTAAGTAAAGGGAGTGTAAGCCAGGAAAATTAATGGTTTGTTTGGGGTTTTTTAAGCAGAACTAAAACCAAAGCAGTATAACTAAGATGAATTGTTACATATACACAAATATGACCATTGTTGTTCCATTCACCGCTAAAAGACTGCTGTCCCAAATCATTTCAGGAGCAAACCCCAAACTCCCTGCTTGCCAAACACTGACCTGCAAACCTAACACTAGTGACCACTGTCCTAGTGAGAGGATTTCCCTCTGGCATCGTTAAAACTCTTGAGTTCTTTCAGTAGTCATCTTTTTCTGTCTTTCTCACTTTGATCCTTTCAATATATCCTAACATGGCATTGTTTAATAGCCTTCATACAGGTCAAAAAAAAAAAACAATACTTTTTTCTTGTTTGTTGTCTTTTTTTTTACACAGCCATCACAGAATAAATTAATCCTCCATGATTCCATGAACACTTGCAATGAAGCACCACTATATCACATTCATTTTGACTTCACCTTTTTCATTCACAGAAGCAAACGAGCAGACAATACACTTATACACTTGAATAGAGAAAACTAAACAGTTCAAATATTCTGTTTAATCATCCATATAGAAAAAGAAAAGCGGTCAAAAAAATAAGGTTCTTCACATCAGGCACCTCACTTTTTTGTTTTTAGAAGTACTCAAGAGAAAAATCAGAATAAAAAAATTCATGTCAGATCAAAAGAAGTGGTGATGGACCTGAAACAAATTGCAATGAACTTGAAATGTTCATTTCTGGAATGTTTTTTCTCTTCTTCAGAACTGCCAACAAACTGAACAACAATCTGTTCCTTACAATCTATTGTGCTTTTAAATTTTGCTACAGTAGCATCTTAAATTGCAAGTGCCTTAATCAATCAAAAGTGACTTCTCAAGGAATTTTATTCCTGGATGATAAACTTACCTCTACTGAAGGTGGCTAAAGTCCTTTTTATATCTTTTATATTTGATTTGTTTCTCTTTGACTCTGTAGTTTAGTTTATTTAACATAGGGCTAACTCCAGCTTATTGTTTCTACATAAAATTACATCAGGAAGAATAACATATTTAATCAGGAGAAAATACTGAACATTTGCTACAAAAACAAAACGAGTCTTCCTGCAGGAGGATGATTCTTGTTTATCCATCCCACATCACCACCATGTTTGAATGAATTAGCTTTTTTTGATATCTCCTCGTCACAGGTCTGCAGCTGAATAGCCTAAAAGACCTTTCTCTTTCCACATTCAATAAAAATCTAAAATTTAAAAAAAAAATCTTCTTAGAAACTGTTTAAAAATATTAAGCCTACAACAAAAGACATTTTTTCCAAGAACTTGTCATAGATCCTTGTTCCTTGGACTGACATGGCCTACATACTTTTTAGGTTTTATGAAAACTTCTGACCCTTGAGGACAAATGCCACCCTCAGCACATGTGGATGAGCTCAGTACTGTCGGAAGGTTTTTCAATGGCAAATCATTGAAAACTCTTGAATCAAAATGTCCTTTTCTAATGAAGTGATTTCTTTGTGGTTGCTAATAACTCTGGTTTGCTCTGTGCTCTCTGTGCACACAGGAGTTCCCTCAAGGTGACCTTCCCACAGCCAGTGCCCACGGGAACAGGTCTCCAGCCACCAGCAGCACCACATAACTTGCACAATTGCAAGCATCAAGAGGGAAGATGAGAATCATAATTTCCCTTTATCCATTAGATAAGTGGATGAAGGGAAAGGTGCACACAGCTAAAGAGCAGACCTGCTAGGACCCTTTCCCTGAATCCTTGCTAACCAGATACCTACTTTCATTCACAGGTCACTTACTCCCTGCAATCCACTAAAGCACAGCTGGTCAAGATAGCTCGGAGCAAGGGAAAGGAGGAAAGCTCTTGCCATAGTACCCACATCTTGGCATCTATCATGTTCAGAAAGCACAGAGCAATGCTGAAGCAGACCCCAGTACTCAGGCATAGATCCACAGGGACTCTCATAATGTATTTTTTTTTTTAATTTCCTCTGGGTATAGCAGGTTACAATTAAGCCAAAAGGTATTTTACTTTCACTGATACTCTCAGCGGAAGATAGGTTTATATCAAGAGAACACTTTGTATTCTTAAAATTAACAATCTGTCTAATCACGCTCTAGGGCTTTACAAGCTTTTCATGCATACAATTTGTCATTAGCCATTAATTTCACTACCATCGGCACGCTAAAGCTCTGAAGAATTATACCAGGAATCCATAAGAAACAATATCACTGCAACAGGAGGAAATCCCCAGACTCACCAGCCTGGAGCAGCACTGGAAGAAGGGCTTCAGGTTCCTCATTTTGCCATCACACAGTGAACTACATAGAGAACCTTGGTAAAACCAATGTTAACAAACGCATGAAATTTCACCCCACCAGAGAAACAGAGGTCTTATTTTTCTCAGGGCTAATTTTACACTCTCCTAAGAGTCTGAAAACTTCTATCACTAAAACGTGAACAAATCTAAAATAAACAAAATATTTTGTGTATATTACCCCTTTTCAGACTACCTTGCATTTAAGCTGGAGGGCTCAAAAATATTTCCTCTGTCTTTTCATTGGATGAAGACTAGAAAGGTTCCCCTGAGGTTTCAAAGGGTATTTTAGTCTCAAATTAGTGGAAGTAAAGCAAAGGCTATGTTGTGCAATGGTATGCTTAGAATAGAGACAGTGAAAAAAAGATTAGTGTTCTTACAAAGCTATTACATTTTAATTTTTAAAAAAACTTGACCATGTGCTTTTGAGTGCTCTCCTTAGACTCAAAAAGCTGAATTCTTCATGTGATTATCACTGGGATTTTGATATGCAAATCTAGAACAATCCCAGAACTATTGAATTATTTGAAGTTTTGATTTAATTCTGCATTATATTTTTGAGGCCTACACGGCTGTGTCAAGTCCAGACTGTCTTTGCACAAGGGAAAAGTTTTGCTTGTACAGTACAAAGGATATGTAATTTCGTGTCATTTTCTATCTCTCTGCTCCAGACCCACACATATACTTTGTTTCTTCTCTATGGGCTTAAACCAGCTACTAATTAGAGATAACTTCCTATGAAAGTTGATGTTAGAAAGACATCAATTCATGCAAAGCCTAAAATCCCAATCCAAAACAATTGGTAGCAATTAAAAGGGTTCCAGAATGGTGCTGGAGAATATGCCACCACAAACTTTATAACATCTGACAATGTAACATAAATGTGTGCACCAGCTATTAAAACAGGACAGAATTTGCCACATTTAAATATTTAATAAAATGCTACTCTAATCAATGTCCTAGCATCCTACACATAGGAAGTCTTCCCTTATTTCTGTGGTGATGAATTTATACCATGAAATTGGAAACCTAATTATACTTGCTTGTCACGGTGACCACAGAATATAATTGTAGCTATCACCAACCAAAATAATTGGACACCTGATTTTTTTTTTTTTTTTTTTTTTTTTAAATAGTCTTCTGACTGGAGATGCTTGGATAGGAAGAAATTCAGAAATTTAGCCATTAGCTTAATCAAAGATGAAAAAGGAAAAGAGAAACAACATTTGGAATATTGGGGAACATGGCAGAATCGTGCATTGAAGAGGAAGTGAAAACCAGAGAATTTAAATTTTTAATCTAACATCAGCATTGATATTAGCATTTAGATATTAATTCAGAGGAAAAGTGGAATATATTAAAAAGAATGCTTTTTCTGTTGCATTACTATGTCTGGATGGATAAATCAATTTGGCTAGGGACAGTGTGAGACAGTCTAGTGATAACAAAAGCAAAAAGAAGAAACATATGGGCGAAAAAAAATACAAAAGAAAAAATAAAAAACCACAACAGAAACAAGAGAAGGCTACCACCCTTCTTGCCTTTTACTCAGCTCCAAAATACTGTCAGCTTTCCACCCCCAAAAATGTGTCAGACCGTTTCCTAGCAAAGCACAAGACCCTGCTGGGTAAGCATCAGGAACAAGGCAACAACAGAGAGGCAGAAACAGAAGCAGGACAAGAGCCCCCAAGGCAGCAGTAGTGGTTTTAGCACCTGCTGCATCTTCTCTCCTCACCAAACAAAAAGCATCAGGGAAAAGAAAATAAAAACCCTAACACTTTTTTCTTCTTGGCAGATGAAACCTTTAATTCACCACCTGCTGCCCAATTCTAATAGCTGCATGCAACATCCATGGATGCATTGAAGGAGGCCAGTGAGGAAACTATGGAGTCTGTGGCACCAGGAGCTTCTGCTTAGCAAAAGGAAGTAATAAACCTTCAGTGGTCCCCCATGGTTTGGAAGCAGCCACTGCCAATCCCTGCACAGCATCCCTGACTCAATGTAAACATTGGATTGTGGCATTGTTGCTGATCCAGGCACAGCAACAGTACTTTGTTGGGAGGCTGGGATCAGAAAAGGAAAGAGGTGATTATGGGAGATCAAGACCTGACCTGTTCCCTCCTGTTGTTTTGGATATAGGAAGAACAGAGCCAGAATTTGTCTTGTGAGGAGAGAAGAATAACAGCAGCAAGTCAAAGAGTTAGGAAGAGAGAGAGAGAACTCTCTTATCGGTCTTCTCAATTCAGGGAACTTTTATTCCTAAATTGTAAAGGTGTGCTCTGGTAGAGTCACTCTAAGCATCAATGTAACACATGGCTTAGAGCAGCTCCCACGCAGGAAGCATTCACAGAAAATGGAAATTACCACACCCCCAGGGCAGATGTGAAGTAATCTCTCTGGCTGATTCTGTCACTGCCAGCAAAAGGGTCCACAAGAGCTGTGGAGAAGGAACCAAAACAGACATACAACATTGTGCCATCATTCCTGAAGGTAGACACCTAAAAGGCAAACCATGAAAATTGAAGACAGTAGCAGACGAATCAAGCCTGAATACACCACAACATCAAATGTGTTCATTGCTTTTGGAAAACTGCATAAGAACTAAAAACAGCAGAGATATTGAATGAACCTTATTCAAGAATTTTGAAATACTCAAACATATCACTTTAATATAAAAATGATCTTATGAAAAATAGGAAATACAAAACATCTCTAAAAGGCTTTTATCATTCAAATGTCAAGTTTGCTTTTGATCATTTCTAACACATGATTTATTTATTAACAGAATTATACACTAGCATATTATATGCGAGTAAGCAGAATTGGTAATATTTTCTGTACACACACTGCACTGAATCTACCTTTAGTCTGCAAAAACATAGCCTGCATTTCTTGTGGGGGAATTATAAACTTGGCTTATAGTTGAGATTTCCCCAAATGAGCTGTTTGTGATCCATTGGAAGAAAATTAATTGTTACATTTAAGCAGCAGTTCTCTTTTTTTCCATGAAAGATATAAAATAACACAATGAGCAGCCAGTATAAAGAGGCCTTTAGCCACTTCTGGTTGGTAAACAATGTGATAAGGGTTAACCCAATTTTCCAGCAAACTCGGGTACAAACAAACTCAGATTCGAGAGGGACAGTGTGTGTTTTAAATGACAGCTTTCCTGTCAGGATACAGCTGCTACAGTAGGAAGAGTAGTTCAGCAGTACCATGGTTCTCTTTCACCCAGCCTGTTCCATGCACCGAATGAGACAGCAGGCCTCAGAATACAAGGTACATGACCACATAGTTTTATCACTGCAAACACACAAGTGAGGAAAATATTGAAATTTAGGCTAAACTACTTTAAATACCATAACTCCTGGAAAATTGCTCTCATAACCTAAAAAAAAATCATATGCCATTATATGCATATGATTTCTCACTGTTCTTCACTTATTTGGAAATGAAACTCTCTGCAGAGGATGCAAGATATGGAGCAATTGGTTTAATTGCAACTGAACTGTGGAGAAGAGGAAAAAAAAGGTATTTTTCCTTCCCTTTCAGTGAGTCAAATTAGGTCAGCAAAGGATCTGGGGAACACAAGGGCTACTGCAGGAAGGATGAGGGTAAATTGCACATCCTAGAAGGTAAATAGACACCTTAGAAGTTGTCATAAAGCATCAAAAACCTCCAAAGCGCACCCAGATTTATTGCTGGGGCCTTCTGTCAGAGGACTGTGCATGAGCCACAGTGTTGCAAGTGTTAAACACAGCGTACCTGGGCATTCCCGCCTGAACCTGAATCTGTATTAACCTATTGATTTCTGTGGGTTTTGGGCCTCCCTCACCCAAGACAGATTGAGACTGCAACTATCACTTTGACCAACACACTTCAAAATGACAACCACTGTTTCATCTCTCGATTTAACAGGGGGTGATGTCTTTCCTCTCTGCTAGCTACTCTTTTCCTTCCTGTCTGCTTCTTTCCTATATATATATATATATACACACTCACATAAACACTGGTCATTCAGTGTCATTCCATTCTAATCTGCTCCCTGAGGGATCTATTGACAGCAGTCTCAGTTACCCTCACCTTCAGGAGTGGGTGGTATCTTCTTCCCCCCACTCCTTTATTTTTGAAGCTGGGAAAAACTCCTCTTCCTAGGCCAAGCAAGAGGCATGGTGCATACCATGTCACCAGACCCACTTTGAGAGGGAGATTCCAAGGCATATTCCTGACTCAGAGTCTAGGCATAGCCAGGGAAACAGCTTGATCAGTAATTGAGCTGTAAAATGCTTCATGAGAGTCGAAGGTCTCTGCAAGCATGCAGGACAACAGAAACAGATTGAGGGCAGTGCTGTGTCCTTAAGCAGGAAGATAAACAAAACCAAGATAAATTAATTTCTGATAGTAGCTGGTGCATAAAGCTTGCTCTGTCTTGTTTATCTTAATAGCTTTTCAAGTCAGGCAAGAGGTAAAATCTATGTGGCAGAATTACAGGAATTTGAGAAGTACTTCACGCTATGAGAAATAAAATAACTTTGGAGGAGACACTAAGCAGATAAGAGTAAAACAGACACAAAGTGTTATAGAGCTTAGAAGCCTACCACACAAATGCAAAAGAGAGTGAGGAAAAGGGATGAGCATGCTCAGGAGAAATCCCCATTGTGGCAGACCTGGCAGGTGGATCACTCTGAAGCTACAACTTTAACACATGACCACACAACTGGAATTTCAGTAACAGGAGCCACAGAGCCTGTATTGAAGCTGGAGGAGGACTCTAAAATGGCATCCAATTAGACCTGAGCATGACAAGACAAGTCAAATAAACTTATATCATATCTGGTACAATAAAGGGAATGAAGCCTGGGTTGTTCCACTAGCTCCATCAGCACACATGGTATGCTCAGAGAATATGCCAGATTAAAGAAACTTTACACTGCTATAATGGAAGTGGCTTGTGGCAAATCCTTAAAGTAAAATGAAAGGTTTTAGTTAATCACAAATGTGTGGACAAGTACCATCAGCAGTAGCACTGACTCTGAAAGGGAAGAAAAGGGTGGGCAAGAAAAGCTGGGGGGCAAGTGTGATGCTCTGATAAGTCCTCCCATATGACAGACAGAGTCTGTCTCTGCAGACATCTGTCATTTCATATATGCTCAAATATACCCAAACGATATGCAGCCCCTTTCTAATATTGAAGGGTAAGATAAATGATCTTAGTAAGAAAAAGGCATGAGGCCACAAAAAAGAACATAACAGAGAATTGCAGAATAGAAAAAGTAAAATATGAGAAAAAGTGGAATTACAAAAAAAAAGGTTAAAAAGAAGTACACTAAGACAAGAGAACAAAACTAATTCTCTCTGATTTATGCAGCAATTCAAGCTGCTGTTTTTTCAGGCTTGGCCTCTGGAGAAGCTCAGTCACCAGAGCAATAACATGTAGATTTCAAAATCTGAGAAACAAAAGTGATTAAACTTTACTTCCACCCCCACCACACAAGGGAAGCAACTTTTGGGGGCAAAGATGGGGTAGGCAGCCATGAACATGCAGATCCATCCCAAGCAGCAGCACCTGAAGAACAAGCACATCCCTTATAAACAATGGGAAGACTTTCTCTGCCATGGTAACCCTTACATCCTTTCCATCTCCTAAACAAAAGAGTTATACAGCTCACAGGGGAATTACTGTTACAGGAGTAGATGCTTTTTAAAAAAAATCATGTTCTGGATGCCCCCAGTAAAAACAAAAGCCTTATGTCACTTACAAACAGAGACCCAATAAAAAACTATATGCCCTTGTAGAATATCATTTTTTGGGGTATAAAAGTGTACTTTGAACAGTTTTCTGCAGTACTTCAAATACAGAAAGCTGCATTTGGATTGCTCAAGGAAAAAGCCCTCAATGAAAGTCACAGACTGCAATACTTCAAAACACCAATGTCCTCTACAGGAGGGTGAGCCAAAGGAGCCTCCTCCTGAATGCCTGCAGCCTTCTTGCCACGTCTCCTTCTCTGTGCATTTAGTAAGGAAAAATAAAAAGAAAAGAACTGTGAAGCCAGAGCTAAAAGCTCCCTTGAAATTTAATTCTGACTATTTTTTCAGCATGTGATACATGCCAGGAACAAAGAGACCTTCAGCAAAGTAGCAACTAGTTGTACTGCCACAAAGCCATTCCCAGCCCAGAGCTGCCATGGATTTTGGTTAATATTAAGCTCCTACTGTCAAAATAACAACAATAGTCACCATTTTCTATCATGCCTTCCCAGCCATGTTGCAAATGTTTGCCAGGCAGACGATTTTCTTCAAATTCCTTTGTGAGTCAAGTTGGGTGCAATATACCAGGAACATAATTTCATTTGGAAAGGTTATTTGCTCTCTAATTTCTATTCTGAAAGCAGATCATGTTTCCATCTACCTTTAACCAGACATTTGGGATGTTTTTTTTCCCTCCCCTTTCTTTTTTTTTTTTTTTTTTAGTAATGACTTAGCATTGTCATGGTTAACAATCAGTCATTTTTCCTCTAGTACTTTTGAATATATATCAGGAATAATGTGCAAGAAACACTATTATTATGAGGAATAGGTATATGTGGATGCCACAGTAAAGGTAGAAATGCATTCAATCACAGGTCACCCATTCTCTTGTACAAAATTTCTGAGGTTAAAATTTTTTTAAGCACACAGAATTAACACAACTTCTATTATACAAATTGTACATGTGCTCACATAGAAATTGTTACTATTTATATGGAGGTTTAATTGTTTCTGCCCTCTTATGAGTATAGAAGTCAAAGTTATTAGTGTATACAGATTAATGGGAATTCTACAATCTCTACTATTTCAATAGCTCAGTCACCAGTGTTAATTAGCACCAGACAGAGGTCAATCATGTGTATGTAGACTGTGCTCTTTGCCTGTTATTTATTTTCAGTCTAGAAAGTGTATACACCAAGTAAAGTTAGAAGAGTCTAGAAAACTTTAGCACTTAATAATTTTAGCTTTAAAAAGAGAGGATATTATACAGAAGTGAATGGCATCCACTGATTAAAAGAGTGAATTTGATTTGCCCTATTCCAGATCTCATTCTACTTTTCTGGGAACTTCATATTTCTTCCTACAGAAGAAAATAAAAGAGGAAAGGAAAAAATAACAGCATCAGATGAAGATAATATGGACATTAAATTTGAATATATGTATATCCACAGTAGAATTCCTAAAAATGGCTGGCAATAATACAGTGACTCCAGTAGTCTTCCATCATTTCAGAAAGCCACAAATACCAATGATTCACAATGACAAATATGTAATCACCCATAAAGTGCATTCCTAGTTGACTTGTCCACGTTTCCAGGTCTTACTCCCTAAGAAAAGGTTAAATTGGCTGATTCTGACATCTGCACTAAGAGCAGCTGCCTTCCAAGAACAGAGCACGTTCATCATGTCAAGCATTGTATTCGGCACCCATATGAATCCAATAACCAGTTATAAACACTTGGTTCTTGCTTCAGTGTTGTCAGCACAGAGATAACACCCCTGCCTCTCTCCTCCAACTCAGCAGGATCAGTCGGGCAAATCAGTCACCACTGAGCTCAGATTTGCCTTGATGAATTCCCAACAGCAAGCAGAAGGCCAAGCTCTCTGCCACGTCTGCCATGTCTGCCATCATTCAAGTTAACACCAGTGAATATTTGTGATCTTAGTGAGTGAAAGGAGGCAGCTGCCAGGCTGCACCTTCCCCAGCCAGCAGCACGTACCCCGTGCATCCAGCTACACCCTTCACAGCCGGGGCGCTGATGGAGCGCTGACAGCTCAACGGCAAACCAAAGATTATCTTCTCAGTTCAGATGCTCATGATGAGCACTTTTCTTTTGGAAAGCAATCAAGCACATGAATAATGTTTAAGTGCTTTTTTAACCCCAAGCCCCATCACAAGAGTTACTCGGTGAATAATTGCTGAGGGGAGGGTTGAGCCCAGGATAGGAGAGTTTTTGCCCTTCACAGAACATTTTGAGTTGGGAGAAGTTAAAAGAGGTTCTGAACAGAATAAAATGCCAAAAGAGCAAACAAAAGATAGAGACAAGTCTGATAATAACACTAACTACCTAATATCATGCAGAATACTAATGCTTTTGAGATTAATCTTCAATTTTATTCCAACACTTGGAGTACAATGCTGTTGAAAAGGGACTGTAGTGGATTCAGTTTCTTATGTCCTATCAGGTACTCAGGAATTTCAGGCTAGCACTAGATGTGTAGGCCAAAGGTAAAGCACTTGAAGTTTCCAAGTTTTAGCCAATAACATCACCTACCTCCCTGCAACCAAACTCACTAGGTATGCTGAAGCTGTTTAAAGGCTGATTTTTCACTGCTAACATTAACATAATTATCCTATCTTTATGCTAGCCTAATATCTTAATCATCCAGAAAATGAAAGAAGAAAATCACAGAGAAAAATATCTGCAGCAAGAGAACTTATCCTCATTTAAAAACCCCACACTTATCACAGACATAACATTATGGAGAATTGAGTAAAGTTTTTTTGTCCATCAGTTAAATGATTAATAGTATGACGGTGGATGTAGAAATTAAATAAAATACTATGTCAACCTAAATTATTTATTAAGTTTACTCCATTAGTGGAGGATATTACCTAACACTATTTTACCTTCTTGGTATTATTTCTTTTTTTTTGGTTGATGATGTGAAGAAAAAGAGAATTCAAAATAATTCACAGAGTAGGAAACACTGTGAAACTGAAAGGGTCAGGAGTGCATGACAAGAAGAAAAAATTGTCATGGTCTCCCGCAAAGAGGTGGTTACAGTCTCAGCTTACCCTGAGCTGAGCTCCCTTGCCACCATCCTAATTTGGACAGGGCAGACCCCCCCCTGCCAAAGACTTGTGTCTGTGCCAGTGAGGCTCCCCCACCCTACATGGGCAGAAGCATCAGGCATGATTTGGACAGATGTGATACAGAACAAGAGAAAAAAAACTTCCCTAGATGACCTGGGAGACAACCTCTAAATCACTTCATTTATATAACAAATGTGTTGTTTACGAGATGTCCGAGATTTGTTTTTCCACTTCTGCATAATAGATACTTCTATATTACACATAAATAGCTTCACCCAAGCACAAAATAATAGAATGCAAGGATCAAAAGCATTCAGAGTCTCAGCACTGCAATTCAGTGAGAGTAATGAGACCGTGTAGGAAGGCAAAGATTGAGAAAAAGGCAAACCAGTGATGTCTTTTACTGGCTATCAGCACAAATAGCTAAATAGATTAAAGCCTTCTGGATTACATTATAAGATGGAAACCATAATGCATCACTGGACAAGTTAGCTAGACATTTAGTGTAGGCTTGACTTGATTAAGAATCAAAATACTGAAAGCTCAGGACAGACTGAGCACTGACAACTTCTAAGAACTCAGCTTATAAACAGAATAACCTTCTGAGAAAGCAGAAAAATGCAGACATAGGAAAGTCTTTACAACAATTTGAAGATAATTCACACAACAGAACAGAGTACAAACTGACTTATATAAGCAAATACTAGGAAATTAAGAAACCCGGTGATGAAAGGTAAATGGCAGCAAGTATTTAATTAATGAATAAGGGAAAATACTGTGTAGTGCTAGAAAAAGTTTCATTAAATATAATGAAGTCCTCTTAGAAGGATCTCTCTAGGAGAGGCTCACAATTGACCCAGAGATTATATGTGCATATGTCCTGACAGGGCGTCAAGGTCCTGCCAGCACTAGACATTACATGTGTGGGTTGTACACACACACATATATTTTTTTTATAGTGGTGAGGGAAAATTCTGGTGCTCCAGGCGTCAAGAAGGACTAAGTAGCCTGTAGCATTGCTGTGACTGCAGCCTTTGTAGCTCAAGCAGGTACAGTGAAAATTTAAAGGCAGGAAAAATGCAGGGAGACAAAGTCAAAGTGTGACTATGGAGCAGAGTGCCAAATGGAGTGGAGTGACAAGCACAGCACAGAGCAGACCTGCCCAGAGAAGCTTGGTGCTACCATGGTTGTTCTGGTATGGTTTTCATACAGCATGATAAACACTCTTTAGAAGCTGCAGTTGCGTTCATGCAACAGACTGGCAGACTTCCCACTCTGTGCTGAAAACACAGAGAAGGAAAAGTTCTACTTCAAGTGACTATCCTACAAGTTCATCCTGAGTATCCTGAGAAGGAAAGCATAAAACCAAGTTTCAAATCAGAACCATCTGCAGTGAATTGGGATTGAGTTGTGAGTGGCATCAATATGCAAATGGTTTTCTCATTTTTCAGGAGCACCTGTGTCTATACCAGAGTCCACATCATTTTTCAAGATCTCAAGCTTGCCAGCTGCTAGGAGAAGCTGATCTCCTTCTTTCTCCTCAAGCAGAAAAGATGTTCCTCTAACCTGTCCCATCACTAAGCATCTCTCACTTTTTCAGGTATGGCCTTGAACTTACCTAGACATGCTTATCACACATTCACCTTCCCAGACTAGAAATCATTTCCTGAAAACATTCCTCCTGCTTTCCCCTCCAGAAAATAAATCCTGTTTATTTCAGCCACCTCTCCAGAGTGATAATACAGTGTCTCCATATCTGCAGTAATACAAGTTCCCATGTCACTCACCAACCTCCTCTCTCCTTTGGCTTCAGTACAAGCTTTTCTCATCTTTCCCTGACCAGGGAAAGGGACATAAAAACCCAACTGCCATTCTTGCAGGTGTGCTTAATACATGTTGACTGGTAACATCTGTAGGTTTTGGCTCCCTTCAAACGCAGGAGAGCTGTTTCTCTTCTGACTCAGTTGTCACATCACAATTCCACTTTCTTGAGTAAGTCTGATAGTTAAAGAGTCTGGAAGCTACCAACTCCTCTCCTCCCACTGGTAGTGAGTTAATGTAAACCCAGATAATTGCTGGGTCTGTGTAACTGCATTTGGTGCTAAATTCCCTAATGAAAGTTTTATTTTAAAAGAGACATAAAGTCTAAACACTATTGTCTGGAAAGCTGGGAAAAAATTCCAAGAGACAACCAAGATCTCTTTTGCATTTCACTTGTAGCACTGTCCCTGACTTTATATTACTGGGTATTTTCTGTGATTAGACAGTATTAAAAAAGCAAAAGAATTATGCTGCCCATTCAAATTACTGCACAGAAACATCTTGTATTGGCAAAAAGAATGCATTTGACACAATCTTGACACAAAAATGCCCTTTCTCATACACTTTATTGTCTACTTAAGTGACTAGTATGATTGGAAAATGCATTGAGCTGTAAGGACGAAGTGGTGGAAGGGTGAATTGAAGAACACCATGAAGAGTTATCTCCAGACTCATAAGACAAGAATTGCAGAAAAATGTACATTAGAATTATATAGAATAGATTAATTGTATGTGATATTATTGTTCAGAGATATATAATCTCTGAAGAAACTATTTGAGACTATTTGAACAAAATAAAATGTCATATATATAATTTTAAGATAAAATAGTATATCCAAACACAAATCTCTAGTTTGAGCATAAAAAAACCCAAACCAACCTAAACCACACCAGCCAAAGAAAACCACCAAAACAAAGAAGACCAAGAGAAAAAACAACCCACCATGCTCAAGGTCTTACCCAAAACTTTTTTTTCTTTCATCTTTCTAGTTCAGTGCCAGTCTAAATCTCAGTCTAAGTATTTGAGGTTGAGCTGACAAGAAAATAAAGTTCTAATTAAAAAAGAACATTTGATAATGCATCACCCCAAAAGTGATGTCTTAAATCATGCAAAATCATACCCAAGTGTTCTTTGGATATGAAATTCAAAATACCAAATAAGTAAAGGAGGAGAAGAGCATGTGGAAGAAAAGAGAGGAAATAAGGAAAAAAGTCAAAAGACTTCAGCAAACATTGTTTGATTTCTAGCTGATCCAGAGACCAGCAACAGCAGAATATTTTTGGGATACTGTCTCAGTCTGCTTCATGTCCTGCTGTCTACTGGCTTCTGTCTTAATGTCGTGGTTTGGCCCGGAAATGTGTTTCTTGAAAGGTTTAGGTTGGGCCAATCAGTGGCCAAATTCAAAATTGGCATGTGGTGTGGCCACTGAGGATCTGGATACGCCTCTGAGAACACACAGGGGTTAAAAGCAGGAGATTCCCAGAGGACTTCCTCTTTGGGAATGCAGTGTTGGTGAGTGGAGTCTGAACCTCTCCCCTGCCCAGCTGCGTCTGGGTGGGGGAGGCCATGACAGGGAGGAGGCCAGGGCCCCAAAACGTGCAGGGGTGGAGGAGAACATATGGGGGTGGAAGAGACCTGGGATGTCTGTGCAGCACCCCCCCGGGAGAGAGTGATAGAGACTGTGCTGGTAGCACAGCCGGCCAGAAGCGGGGGATGCGGCGAGAGAAGGTGCTCGGCAGCTGTGGGAGTCCTGGGCAGACAGAAGGGAAGATTTTAACCCCTTTGTAGAATAATGGAAACCTTACAAATACTAATCTTCCTGAATCAGAATGAGGAGAGAGAGATGAGAGATGAAATGGGCAAGCGTGAGGAAAGAGGTGAGAAGAATCCTAGGTGGGAAGAGATGATGGAGTGGCCTTGGGCTGGACTCTTTCTTGTATGGCCATGGACAGACCCGTGTTTTTCCTGTGACCCAGAAACTGTATTTAGTGGGAGGGAATACCTTGGAGTCAAGAGTGAAGCAGCAGTGTGAACAGAGACAGCTGAGGAGGGTGTGGGATGCCCTCTGTCTCCACGGAGAGGAAGATCTCTGTTCACAAGGCCCCTTGGCACCAGGGGGTGAAATCTGGGGGGGACTGGTGTCCCGAAGTTGAGAGACTGCTGCTTTTGGAACTGGGTGGAGCATCTTTAAACGGGGAACCCTACAGGCAGTCCTGGTCCGTGTCCAGTGGTGAGAGCATTGGACATGGGGGGGAGAAGTCACGAGGGCCGATGTTCTCTGGGTGGGGCCATGGGTGACATGGAAGCACAGGAGGTTTTAATTGTGCTTCTGGGGGAGGCCTATGAGGCAAGGGAAGACTTCTCTCTCTCCCTGATGGATTTGAGAGTTGATTTGAGGGGTGGTGAATCTGTGGAGAAAAGGGAGGGGGGAGGAGGAATGTATTTGGAAGGTTTTCATTCTTAGCTTTGTGTGTGTGTTCCTTTCTAGATTTGTAATGAATAAAGTGTTGTGTTTTTTCCTCCATCCCCGAATGGGAGCCTGCTTTGTTCTGTTCCCGGGTCACATCTCATAGCAACCATTTTGGAAATATACCCTTCATGGGAGCCCTGGCATTGTGCCAGGGTCAAACCATGAATTGAGATATAATTTCAGCTGAGTTTGATTTTCTGCTTGAGATTCTGTGGATTTTCTTGAGATTCTTGAGATTTTCTGCTTGAGATTCTGTGCATCCAGCCTTGCTTCCTGATACTACCCCACTACTTGTATTACAAAACAAGTTCCACAGTGATCCCAAAATCTACAGTTGTTATGCCATATTTTTCCACCTTTGATACATTTATTTAAAGTACATTCAGAGCTTCAGACAGACAGAAGGGCAGCCACAGGAAAAAGAGATAATCTATCTTTTTATCTAATTTGTACCCTAAATAAATCATGTCTTGTTTTCACTGCTTCTCTCCCTTGAAACCACTTGCATTTAACTACTCAGCTGTCTTACAAGGGTTTGGGAATGTTTGCAGCCATCAGATTGAAGATAACACAGCAGAAGTCAAAGTAGTGACTTGATCATTTAAAATCTGTCAAATAGAGGGTGGTAGTTCAGGTCAGAGCAGTAAAGCAAAAATTTCAAGATGCTAGGAGGAGAGTGCTGATCCTCTTTCAATAACAGTGCCTTTGCTGTAATTTAAAACAGAAAAGGAATGCTACATTGACCCCCCTGGAAAAAGCTTTTGCCCTGACAATTAATAAAATGCTAAAAAGCACCTTGACTGCCGTCACAGCAGGTACCTTTACTATACAAGAGGCAGCAGCATATGAGCAGCAGCATTCAAGACCACATGCAGTAAGAAACTCAAGTGGAGAAGTGGTTAGTCTGCTACCAAGCTAAATGGAAGATTCTTGCATGAAAACAAAATTACAAAATAACCTGACAAAATCCCAAAGTCTCCCCGTTATGTGAAACAACACTGTCATAACATCTGGAAGGCCATCCAGAACACAGCTTTACGGGCAGCCTCTCCTCCTCCATCAGGAAACATTATTTGCAGTTATTTCTCTCGTGTTCAATCACTTGCATCCAGCAGAATACTAATAATGCAGTCTCACATATTAAAATTGACATTATTATGACCCTCACAGAGACCAAAGGATTTATTGGCAGTATTTACTCCTCAAAAGAGAACATTTGGATTAGCTCACTTGGTTAAAGCATGGTGCTAACAAAGCCAAGGTTGTGGGCTCAATCCTTATACGGGCCATTCACTTCAGTGGTGCATTTGATGAACCTTGTGAATCCCTTCCAACCCAGAGAATTTTGTGAACACTTCCCTTGTTGAATGGCTTTCAACCACTCCATTGCTGACTCCAGTATCCTGAACATTTTGAAAGTTCTTTCCCTGTAACATCGTATTTCACTCTTCAGTTCCTGCCTTGACATTCCTCCTCCTTTGTCCACAACCAGCACTTACCTATACACTGTCAAAGCCACCATTGCTCACTGTTCATCAGCACAAGGCTCAGTTAAAAACTCACAGTGCATCAAGGATGGATCATTGTGGTGAGGGGAAGTTAATTATGATCACAGAAAATTAAAATTAAGATCAGAAGAGACATCAGGAGGTCTCCAGTCAGTTTACATCCTTTTTTATTGTGCTTCTGTGACTCACTACAGAAGATCCCATGTTCATCCTCTTGATAAGCTCCTCAGATGTAATGACAGGCTGCTATGAAGTCCCGTGAAGTCCTCTATTTATCAGGCTACAAGTGCTCCAGCATCTTAAGGACCACCTGCTAAATTTTCTCCAGTTCATCAGTTTCTTTCTTATATTGAAGTTCAGCAGGAATACAGGACTCCAGATTTTGCCTAACAAATGCTGATAGAGAGGGGTAATCACTTCCCTCAGTCTACTGGCTTGCCTCTCTGCCTCTCTGCCTGGCTCGGTCTCAGGTGACTTCAGTACTTACTGAGGTGTGACTTTCTGCCCCCCATTACCTAGTAGGACATGAGAACTACCCTGCACTTGCAGACCTGCACTTGGAGAACCAGCCACTCTCCTGCTGCAAAAAAAAAGGACTAAGCTTCCCATCTCCTCCATAAAACCAAATGGTTTCTGGCTGCCTCTCCTCTGTGCAGTTGCAAGTTCAGGCTCTCCTCTCTGCAGGGTCTCTGAAAATCCCCTCAACTGCTTTTTACTTCTTCCCTGATGGTGCACATTAGCTGACCTCCTCCAAACTGACCTCAGTGTAGTGACACAAGTCTTCTATCAGTGCAGACCTTGTGCAGGCAGGGACAGCATCTTCCTCTGCCCTGACTTCAGCAAGAGGCCCTGGGAAGCTCTCTGTCCCCAGCCCTGTAGGGCTGTGTCCTTCCTTTGGAGCTCCCTCAGGCCTCATGCCCTAGCTGAGGGGCAGTTCTCCAGCAGACACTGGAGCCATTACCCTGTGACACTCCTCCTCTGTAGGAGTGGTTGACACCATACTGAGTCCCATCATGTCAAGCAGACTCAAACCACCAGGGTTGGTTATGCAAGTGCAAACTGGAACCAACAGTAAACACCAGTCAGATCAGGCAGATCCTTTTTTTCTAGCATCCTTGTTCTTACTCTCTTTTTTACATATTTCTGTAATAATTTTATCATATTTGGTCAATTTATGTAATCTGTAGGTATATTCTACCAGAAGTCCACATGAAGAACTGTCTGTTCCTTCCACCCTGCATAGCTGTTACTCTAGGAAAAAAGGAGATAAATACTAAGAAGATGAGATCATAACTGAAGGTACACTGAGAAACATTATCTTGAGTCTATATCAGCTAGACACTTTGGCAGATAAACTCTCCATATGTGCTATTCCATCCTATTGGTAACAACATCAAATGGGTGCAAATGCAAGAAGGATGATGAGAAAGTCACCAAGCAGCCACAAAATTTCAATTTCTAGTATTCAAGGACAACTAAATGCACTTCTTAGGCATGATTTCCATTAAATAAATATTTAATATAAAATAGACACTGCTTTTCAAGTAATAGATGCATTGAAATGTCTCTGAAAGAAAGCACAGCTTCCCACTATTGTTACTGGACTTCTAGTATATCTGTTCTACAATTAATAATTATTGACATCACATTTAATTGGTATTCTTATTTTGCCAATGGCCTACTGAAGACTTATCATATTAATTAGTAGCAATGAGACAGTTCTAACCACCTACTGTCATTAATTTCTTAAATATGTACAATAAGATGCACACTAATTGTGACAGGTAATTGGTACCTGCCCACATTCTGCCTCTTTTGAAATTGCTCTGAAGTAGATCTAAGAGTTAATCATCATAAAACCATACTTTTTAAACAGATTAAAAACAGCCCTTTCAAACAACATATTGTTGAATTTAAGCTGAAACTCGTTCTTTTATGAGAAGGAAGAATGTGCCTGTAGACTTACAGATCTAGTTATCCATCCAGAAAGGCTGGAGGATTCCATCCAGCTACACATTTTGCCAAAACACACTGAAAGCTTCAGCCAAAAACAAAAGTCTCCTGTGTTCTGGATTTAAAGGAGTTTTGCATCAGAATATCATATCAGGTGTGAGAGGCAGTCCTACACCTAGTAACACAGAGGAGAAACACCAATAAGCATTGGGAAATTCAAACCCCTTAGTCCACAAGAAAAAGACAACAGGACTAAACTTCAGCATTTCCACCACAGAAAACTGTTCTCCACATCTCTCCAGAATCAGGCAGAAAGTGTCTGCCTTTCATTCTTGTCTGTTGGAGCTTCTCCCCTTGTTATTATTTGGCTATGCACAGATAAAAGGAAGAATAAATCCAGAATGGGACATACTTACAATACTGGGGGGTTAAATCTCTTGCTGTCATTCTTTCTTTGTATAAATATTGATTTATTCATACATTTCACTTTTACTGCAAATATTTAAAAATAGCAGAAGTTGCCCATGCCCTTTTCACTGTCTTTGAAGCTCTCCATTGATAAGCAGTAGGGGTGAGTCAGCACAGCAGGGATGGCAGTGTTACAGATGCTCACTGTGACCTGATGATTCCTCAGGGAACTGTGAAGGAAATTCATCTGACAGACACAGGTTGTGTCCCACATTGCCATAGAAAACACAGCCTGATAAAGCAGAATGTAGTGACTGAGAGATGCACAAGGGAAAGGGCATCCTCTGAATTCATCCATGGTCAGTAATAAGACACGCAATATGAGAACCACTGTAAATCCTGAAGTGGGAAGGGGTTGGAGGGGTGAAAAGGAAAAAAGAAAGGAAAGTACCTTATACACAATTAGCTTTTACCAGTAATCAAGTACCGCTCTTTGTATAGCCTCAGCCCATTTCCTTTCACAAGGAACTCATTTTTGCTGAGTGTTCTGAGCTTTATCTATTTTTAGGCAGTTGGAGATGGGAACAAGGTGACCCATAGCAAAAAGGAAGCCCTGTATAAAAGATACGGTCTTCATTTTTGCAAAAGGAAAATTGGTGTTTATATGTAAGATAACTGTCAGAGGAATGGTCATTCTAGTATGCAACATCCTATCCACATATGGTTTGAAATTACATCCTTCCTCCCAGTTTGCTGGATTCAAAATACAGATCTTGAGTCTACAACTGTATGATTATATAGCAAAGCACCTTCCCCTCCTCCCAAAGAACCTTTGGAAGCATGAGGGGTATAGCCCAATCAAGTGAAATATTCACACAAGGCTTTCAACATCCTAAGTCCATACTTCACGTGAGGGCCATGGAAAATAAGTTACACACTGCTGGGAAAACTCTGAGTAAAGTATTTCCCCCCTTGTTAGATCTGCCAGCTAAGAAAAGTTCATAGTTACAGCACATTCTCTTGCTCCTGACTGTCATTTTCAGCAACTCCATTTGCATGTACAACACACAAGTAAAGTTCAAGCCTGTCTGAATGAAGATGTCATCAAGCACTAAACTAGAAATAAACAAATGCACAAAACTTTCTGGATGATCTTTAGGGTCCCTTCCAACCCAAACCATCCTCTGATTCAATGTCTGACTTTTCAAGTCTTAGGCCTGTCTTAAAAAAAAAAAAACAAAGGCAGCTCTAAGAAAATGCTTTGAAAATACAACTCATCTCGTCTGACCCACAAGATGTTGGGATCTAATGAGTCACTCCTTTGCACTCATACTTATGTATTTGTCAGCCCAAATAAAGACATTTTTAAAAGTTAACCATGCTGAGGAGGCTGCCTTTTAAAAAAAAATGTGTTTTCTTGTTTGTTCTCCACTAGTAGAGTGGAGTCTTCAAACAGTCTGGATAAAGGTAAGTTGAAGATTTTGCCCACTCCTCTTCCAAAAGACACGAGGAAGTGTTACTCATGACCATTTTCACACACCGTCTTGGAGATTTGCTATTTGTATAAACAGGTAGTTACTTACCCTCAAGAACACCATGGTCCAGATGCAAAGGCTAAGAAAGGGAGCAGCTGTGGACTTCAGTAGCATTTCCACTGATCCCGTCCAAAGGCTGGCAGGTGAATCACACAGCTGAATCAAAAATGTCACAGGTACTTGGTGCTATCCTTTGCCTTCAAATCTGGCCATCAGGCAAGAAATTCCTATCTTTTTTGAAGGGAACAGACACAAATGAACAAAAGCCCAAATTCAGACAGCCCAGCCTTTGCCTAATGACTTGCATTTAAATAATCTTTTGAATTTGGAGTCTCCATGGTTTAAATGCTCAGGATGTGGGAGTATGAGGGAGGTCTGAAGCATAACAGTAAGGCTATACATGTGTTTTTCTTCCCTTCATTAACCTTATTTAGCATTAGCTGACTTTATCTTAAGGACCATGTTCCTGCACAGGCTTGCCTCCACAATAATTGCTTTACCCTGGAAACAGCTTACTCTTCTCCCTGGGCTATTGTCTGAAGGAAGAAGCAAAGGCATGGAAAAGAACAAGCCCTGGAACTGGTTTTGCCCATCAGGACTGGCATGGAGAGCTGGAGCCATGGCTTTTGCCACCTCTGGGAGTTATTTGGTATGATTAATGGTGCTTCAGGGATGGCTGCCTCTGTAGGAACAGCCTTTCTCCCCCACACTTTTACATCTTCTTTGCCTCTGTGAAGATAAACTGAGCTACATTTGAAAAGCAAATGTGCATAGCTAGCACAACAGTTAACAACTCCCAAAATTCAACCCCTGATGACTCTGTCTCTCTTCAATCCAAATAAGCCATAAGGACAAACAAATTAAGATCAGACTAAGCTGAGATATACAGTGTGCAATAAAAAGTCCCACTGTAATGCCTTAACCAGGGCACTTCAATGCATTTTTTAAGTCATGCTTTTTGATTAAATCCAGTAAGCCCTGTTTATAGAAGATGACATATTTCTGAAGAGAACTTTTGTAACTAAGAACTGTAGCCTGGTACTCTGGGATAAGTGGTATTCTCATTTATTTGTTAAGATTTATTAAAAACACTATACAAAACTAATAGAAACCTCTTTTGAATTTTAACATAAAATTATTTTAGAAGTCAGAAAACCTAGTCCAGTCATAGCATTATCCCAGGCTACAGTCAAACTAGATTTGGAAATGAACATTTCTAATTTTGAACTCAGCACGCAAGGGAGAATCCTCTTCATTCAACAATTTTTCCAGGCTCCATTTTGGTTCCATATTGCTGAAGCAATACATAACTACTCATACTCAAACCATTCTTCACATGGTTTTCAAAATTTCTCTTCTGGCACAGATCCTAAAGATACATGGCCATGAATTTCCACAGATGCACAGGGATTTTGAGTACTTGTGGACTAAGGCTCTTGAGCTTGAGTGACTTGAAAATGCAGTTCACAAAAAGCACTGAGCATCCTCACTTCACAGCTGAGGCCAGGCTTTCTTCTGAGAAACTCTCTGCCTTTTCTAGGAATCTGTGTGTTTGCACATAGATGCACATAGTCATGTATGGACTTGCACAACACACACTTATAAACTCACAAATATTTTTTCAGGAAGAAATTGCTATTCTCAAAATTTTGATGGAGAGCAATGTGTCTTCTTACGATATATTCTTAAGTTTCACAGTAACATAGCAGGTACTTGTTATCAGTATTTTATCACATACACTCATATCTGTGTATATATATATATATCTTCCACATATATATTTTATTTTCCCAGAGCTGTCAAAATCAGTTGTTTTCCCTGAAGACAAAAAGAAGGGATTAACAAAGCAGTTGGAATAGACCCAGTCTCTCATTTGTCCAGCACAGCCTGTAGGGTTTCAGTTATGCTGTGAGAACAGACTGGTTTGGCTTTTTGCACACAGTTTCAACCTCAGACCCAAAACAGGTAAAATTAGCCCAAGGATGACTTCTGTTTGCACCTTTGAAGTGGACATTCTGGGTTTCAAGAGTGTGAGAACTGACCACCAGAGCTGCTTCTTGAGCGTTGTGACAAAGGGTTTGGCATGATACTCCACCTCTGGAAATGAAGGAAGAAAGAACAGTTTCCCCTCTCACTTGTAATGTTCTTCATTTCCTGCTAGATTGTTACTTCACCAGATACCTTGTTCTCTTTTCCCCTGGCCTTCTTGCAGGAAAATGCAGGAAAAGACAGGAAGAGCACCGAGGAATCACAGGTTCAATTACTGGGCATGCCGAAGTGCCATAAGCCAAGCCGTTACTGCAACGTGATGACAGAGCACTACTTTCTGCAACACGTACTTAAGGGAGAAAAAATATATAAGATGGCATATTAGTATAAAGTATGGGAAACTGGAGATTTTGTTTTAAAATGATTTCAAACATTTCCTGGACCATGTTCTGGAAAGAATTCTTCTTCAAAATCCATTTTTTCTTAGAAACCTTAAAATGACTTTAGCAAAGAGCTAGTGAGTAAAACATATATTGACTAAAAGGACAGTACATTAATAAATGATGAGTGAAGGAAGAAATCTGAAAGGGCTTCGAGAGTTGTCTCCTATGGCAAAAATATGCTGCAAATGTGTAGCAAGGAGTCCATTCTTTAAACCTTGTGCCTGACAGCAAAAGGCTGAAATTTGTCACCATGATATTTTTATGAAAAATCCTTTGCCAGGATTTTTTCTCCTGAAAAGCTAAGAAGCCTCAAAAAATAAATGTAAACAATAACTATCTGATGGCTGTGGAATGTGGTCTGGAGATGGTTTACCAACAGGTGCATCTTTGATTGGTCTCATGTGAATTGTTTTTACTTGATGACCAATCATGGTCCAGCTGTGTCAAGGCTCTGAGGAGTCATGGGTTTTTATTATTCCATTCCTTTCCTAGTCTTCTGATTAAATCCTTTCTCTATTATTGTAGTATAGATTTAGTATAGCATTTTTAATATAATGTAATATCATAATATAATCAATCAACCTTCTATGAAATAGGGAGTCAGATTAATCTCTTCCCTGGTCCTGAGACCCCCAAACGCAATGACAGAAATTCAAGGTGATGACCACTGATTCCAAAACTGTATTGCTGCCTCAGCCCAAATTACCTTGAAGCCAGTTTATTCAGTTCTGACAAATTATGAGCTGCAGTAGTTCAGTAGTTCAGATAATCATTCAAGCATTAAAGTTAAGTCACAGCCTCTCTAAGTGTCAGTCTCAGCACTGCTTTTACCAGAAATGGACAATAACTCCCATGCAAAGATCCAAGGCACCTTCTTGAGGAGTTTTGCCCAATTCTTGAATTCAGTCCTTGGCCAGACCGGTCCTGGACCCTTCCTGCTGCAGGAGGGAAGGGCTCCACAGAAACTTTTAGTCACCAGATGGCACTAGTACAGAAACCAGACAACCACATTACCTTTCAGTGTCATAACATAAAACCATACCACTATTTATCAGTAAATATTTATTTGAAAACCATAACCTGAGTTAATTAATGCTCTGAAATACTTGTTAGGGGAAGTTGCAATGGTTTCTGATATTTAAATAAATATGGATGAGAAATTTGACAGGCACCCACCATGAAATTTGCTCTTCTCTTTAAACTATGAAAACCAGGATATACAGTCTCTCACTGTAGCTGAAAGCATTCCACCCAAAGACAGCAGCTTTGGACTGTTACAGTCAAAAAAAAAACCAACAAAAAACACACAATACATTTAATTCTGGCATGCTACTTTATTATAAAGCAAAGACATCCCTACAGTAAAGGTAACTGCAAATCTAAGGAAAACATTAGAACTGAGGGATGCATCCCTCCCTCTCCCCACCTCCTGTTTTTTTAGCTGCATGTTGACACAATCTCTGTCACGAGTACTCTGTTCAACAATTCTACCCTTGAGATTTTATGAGCTCTGAAAACAGTCAATGTAGCTCAACTAAACTCTCATGGTACCTTCATTCTCAGGTTTTTACAGCAGTTTAAAAGTAGGCTTACATTTTTCCATGCAGCATTGACACCAGCTGGAGAGTTGTCTGCCTGAGTCAGTTTGCAGACTCAAATACATTAATTCAGCATTATTTGTTGGAATTCAATCCCAGAGGTATAAATTTTGGACCCACTTTTTCTGGTGTATTAATTTTTCCTTCAAGTTTAAAAGTCAAATCATCTTTCCACAGTATCCAGATAACATGTAGACTTCTTCATTAACCAAAATAACTGCTTTAAAGCTCTTCTCCCACAGGACTGAATATAAATACACATTAAAGATGCTTGTGTTATTTGGGTATAGACAGATTGAGACATTGCCAGGACACACATTAAGCTACTGACTGAAGGTGAATGCAATATCTTGTGCCTAGCCCTGCAATTGGCTAGAAATGCATTTTCTACACAAATTCTCTTCAGAGTATAGAGTTCAACACAAAAAGAAAAAAAAAAAAAACAAAACACACACACACAAAAACCCCCACATTCTCCGCAAACACATAAAGGAGAAAAAATATGGCATTCTAAATATTGATAGAAAACAGACATGACACAATACAAAAAAATGGCATTACAGAATTCAAGCAAGCATGAAGAATAAGCTTGCTGAAATAACAATTGCGTATCTCTGATATTTTCAAGGCAGAAAGTTGTGCAATTTGTCTATAAAAATGGTGATATATCAAAATATATCAAGGAAGTCAAGCATTAGAAGATTTCAGATAAGTTATATAACTTTTTAATCCTAATAAGAACCATGAAAATTGCAATCAGTAGCAGCAGAAAAGTGTAGAAATGCTTATATTATTCAGGGCATGAGTGAACCTCTGAAAAAAATCCAGAAAAAATTCAGATCAGTCTGTCTCATAATTGGCTACATTTAATTCCACTAAAGCATCAAGCTTTTTCAGAAATAACATAATCTGAGCCTTTAACGCAATTTCTGTGGTCACATATCCCTGCCTCTCTCTGGCAGAGCTCTCCAAGCAAAAGAAGAATTATACATGGTCATGCAGAATGAGAGCAGCAAGGGTCAGCATTTATATCAGCAATAATTGCTTAGAAGGCAATGACTGCTCAGAGACAAAAATCAGCAGCTTGCCAATTGGCAAGCGTGTGCAAGCTGACATCACATGGCTCCACAGCTTATAAGTATCTTAAGATAAATCCTTGCAGCTTTCTTTCCTTTTAATCTACATAATATTAAGTATTTTAAAGAGCAAAAATTGAAGGCTCACTCAGATTATAAAAAGCTGCTGACTGCAGCAGCACCAAAAAGACCAGTAGGTTAAGCCAAAAAACCCAACAGAAATTAAGGGAAAAAAAAACAGAGCAAGAGGAAAACAAATGAAGGCCACTGTAGTGACATTCAGATTTCAGGAGGCATCTTCTGCTTTACTATTACAACTGGAAGTAGAAGGGTACTGCCCACCACCCAAGAGAAACAAACAGACACCCAGACATCCCTAAACAAAAAATCACTAAAAACATTGGCCCCACAAACAAGGCTTGAACACATAGGTCCAGAAATATTTTGAGTCCACTCACACAATACAAGAGGAGTAGGAGCGCTTCTGTGTGTGACCAAGTTTGAAAATAAGTCATCCCAGAGTAAAATAAAAGAGTATAATGTCACAGAGAAAGGTGGGCTCATTTTTCCCCATTTCTCCATGGATTTGGCCTACTGAGAGAAAGGAAAAGTGTACCTCACCATTTCAAAAATATAAGCAAGAAATTATAATAGAGGATGGAACAGGAAAATGAAAGGTAACCTTTCCTGCTGGAAATGATGAAGGTGATTAATGTATTTTTAACATTATATGGGGGAAAAAAAAAAAACTTGACACAATTGAATTCCCTTTGAGCTTGTAAACCTCAGGAAAGCACCCAATTCCCAAACTGATTATAATGGGAAATTGACTGGTTTATGCTTGAGGTTTTGCTTGTTTGTTTTTATACCCATTCTGAGGGAAGCAAAACCAGATTTTACATGAAAGCCTATACATATTTCAAATGAAAAGATGTAATCCTTGTTAATCATTTGTTCTTTGTGCACTACTGAGAAGTGTTTACATACAGTGTGCTATTGAAGGCAATGTAAGGCAATAAAGTAATACCATGGATTAAAAAAAAAAAAAAAAGGTTTTTCAGCTACCTTCAGCTCCTGAATTAATCAAAGCATATTATCAAGATTTGTCTGAATATCATCCCCCCCCTTACAGCTCATTAAGCCTGGCCTTTTGAAATGCTGCAGCAGCTGAAGCAAGAGGCAACACAGAGAAGATAAAATGCAGCCGCTCTCTACCAGGCTCCAGGCTGCCCAGTCAGCTCTGCCAGCATCTGCCTCAGGCAGCAGGGTCAGGCACTGGTGATCAGAGAGGGCACAGGTACAGGGAGCTTTGGACACTGAAAGAAAGCAAAACCACCTTACTTGGGCATTTATGTACACAGCCTAGATTTCAGAAAGATTTGGGGGTTGTGCATGGCTTCTTTGAACACACAGGTGTTGCTTTACATTTGTAAGGGTGTCAGATTTAGAAAGGTACGAGGTACCTCTCTCTGTATCACTTGTTTACTGATTGTCTGAGGCAAGAAATCTTGCAGAAGAACAACTGTGATGCAGAATTTCCCCCAAAGCAGCTGCCACACTTGGATTACCTAGAAATACCACCATTGGTACTCTTATTTGCTCTCAGTATGAAGCAGCTGTCAAAGATGATGAAAATGAAAACTCTCACTTGCTGCTTTCCACTCTCATGGTTTCCACTCTCCCTTCACAGCCCTGTTTCTTTGCCACATGACAGCACTTAGGGAAAATGCATTCTTTAAATACATAGCACTGTAAAAAGCTTGACAGCATTGGAGATCATGGCACATGTGCCACTGTACAAGTACACAGGTCTCTGAGAACCAGTTTAAGCACAAAAGGACAAAGAGAACAAGATAAGGAATTCCAGCAGCAAAGCCACATGAAAATCAATTTTGTACATGCTGGACCAACAAACCATCATCATAGTTTGTCCCCTCTATCCTCTTCCTTGATGTTCCTGATCCTTGACCATCTGGCAAGGTTACATTTAGGGTTGAGGTTTTGTTTTTCTAATAAGAGAAAAGCAAATAATGAATTGTGTAAAAAGGTAAGTCTTATTTATAATCAAGCAAAATGTGACTTAAATGGAGAGACCTTGAAATCACATATATGGTACATTCTGCTGAAATTACTTTGATTTTAAATATGATATTGGGAGCATTATGGCAAGTAATGACATGGAGTGTTTTGTAAGTCACTGAAGAAATATTTTACTTTGCTGATAAGTGATGCTTTTGGGAATTATCAGCAACAACCTATGCATCTGGGCCATGACATGAAACATCAATCTTACATCAGTGTAAAAGTATTAATACTCAACTTCTCCCTACAAATCAGTTTAAGAGGATCCTAGCTGAGGGATCTTTGTCCACCTTCCTGTATGTCAGTGATGCAGAGTGAAAGAACAAGTTGTGACAACACCACCTTCTTCATGGTAGGGAGTAATGTCTTGGAAGATGTAAGTGAGGGGAAGTAGAAGTCACACAAAGCAGGATTCGGTTTTCTGCAGTTCCACATCATGTTTCTGTCATGCCACATGCCTACCCATGGAAATCAACAGGCATAGTGCTTTCAGCAAGTGGCCCAAAAATAATTTTTTACTATGACATTTCATGGCATTAGATAATTCATTGGAAGTGCTTGATTATGCACATTTTGATGAGCATTTTTCACTGTGGAGGCTTGGGAAAAAAGCAGACATACAGAAAATAAATACCTCCTCTTGCTCTGACATTGTTGGTCTAACTTTCACAAGTCACTCCATTTATTTTAGGATCATCAGTATTTTATTACTGTCTTTCAGCTTCTGCCAATAGTGTAAGTCAAGGAGAGAGGGAAAAGTGGGAGGTGAACAGTGAGATTTATTCTTTGTGAAAAAGCCTCATAGTAGCCAAGATAAAATTTGGAAAGTCAAACTCCCAATGTCAAAATTCAAAGGTAACGTTGAAATCCCTTATAACATTCACCAATCTTGGACAATACCAAGATGCATCCCTGGCAAAGCCTGACTGAAGCTGTAAAGTTGTTGGAGAACACAGAGCCTTCTCCCTTTAGGAACACACTAAAGTACATGAGAAAATACGCCAGACATTAGCATTACACAGATACCTTCATATTTCAAATCCATCAGTCACATAACCCTATTTAGACATCTCTCAGTCTCAGGGTACTATAAAATCCTCTAGACAGCTTCCTTTTTACAAACACCCACAAGCAGCATATGCAAAGTATCATTTTAATGCTACATAATGGGAACTGAATTTGGTCTGAATACAGTGTTCAAAATTAATAAAATACATCCTGATGGCTGAGTTATCTACTACTCATCTTGGATATAGTCAAAAATAAGCCACATCCCCAATGTAGGAATTTTTTTATTAATTTTTATTTTGTTCCACATGGTGATACTACTGAAGCATAGCTTTAAATTCTGTACCATCCTGAAACCATGAGCATAATTTTTGGGTACTGTTGTATTTTTGCCTGCTACAATATAAATTTTATTGATGAACTAAAATTTTTGGTAGGAGTGCAAGAAATAATGTTAAAACAGTTCTGTGAAGGACTGCAGACAAATTTCTGAAGACCTAGCTGTAATGCCAAGATCTGGCACAGACTGGGTATCACTACATAGATTGCTCCCCATTTAATTAGAGCAAAATCAAATTTCTACCTGTATTTACACATGAGATGCTCTGTTAAAAGCAAAAGTACACAGAAAAAGAGCTGCAGATAAGAACACAAGGGCAGGTGTTACGTATACTTCCTGCCATATGGATTTCACTTTAGAGGATCTAGGCTTGAATGAATTTTCTCACTGATAGACACTCTGCATCTACTAACAACTACATTGTGGTTTTTATGGATGCTGTAGAAGGACTGACTGCACCCAGAAAACAGAGTACTGGTTTCTGCAACAACATCAGTTAGCTAAATAAAAGTGTAACAGTTTTACAAACCTCTACCCAAATATATCACAGCTGCAACTGCAAAAATCTCTACCAAAATAGCAAAAAAAAATATCTTAAAAACTGCAAATCACAATAGTGCCTAGACCAGAAGATAGAAGAGAGAATGTCCCATTTTATCCCAATTAAGTTCTAATAGCAGAATGACACGTGAACAGATATCCAGTGAGTCATAGCTGAGTAACATGATTTTGTGCAATAGCAGGGAAGAATTGTTAAGGAAACCAAGCCACCGTAATACGCAACACAAAAATTTACCTGTGGATGAATTTAGGTCTTTTGAACTGCGACAGCAAGCACTGCTGTTTGGCTAGGTAAGCAGAGAGAAAGAACAAGAATACTAAATTAGGAATAGTTCCTTAAATGCTCAGGTTGCAATTGCTCCAGAGGAGCATCCTTGTTTACAGCCTTTACTTGAAAATTTTAGTGATGTTGCAAGAGAGCAAGGCACCACTTCTCTCCAGTAATTTTTTATCCAGACATTAATGATCTCCACAGACCAGCAATGCACGAAAATTAGAAATAAATAATTGATGTTTTTTACACAGTCTGAGCTGGCTGAGTCATCTCCAACAGGCTATTAAAACAGCATCATGAGCTCAGCTGGTATAAAATGCCTAGAAATCCCCAGTTCCTCCTGCAACTGGAGCCTTTTTTCCATTCTGGCTGAAGACAATGAGAAAAACAAACAATTTAAAACAAGAAAAATCTGAGGAGAAGTTGGCAAGGGAGGTTGCACTTTTTAGCCCCCTCTTTAGACATCTGCCCCTTTTCCTTCTCTAGATTGCACAGCTCTAGTCACAACTTTCTCTGCACATCTATAGCTCTCATATAGGTGAGGGAAACAAACATCTGTTCCAAAAAGAAAGGCCAGCTCCCAGACCAGGACCATAAAGCCTGCATTGCTTCTGAGATACTCTCAGAGTTACAGAACAATTACAGGTCTTGGTATTGTAGCAAACAGAGTTCTCTTCCCTGAGTGTGAGCATAAATTCCATAGCTCTGTATTAACATTTGGGGGGGGGGGGGGGGACTTTACCGCCATATTGCACATACCAAGAGGTTTTTACTGGATGAAACATAAAAGAAAATAAGCCAGCTTTTCCACCTCCCCAAAGTGAGGGGGTGGTCACTGTTGAGCTGTGGGAATCACTGCTCAGCAACCCCACTACAGAGCATTTCTGAGAAAGCTTTCTGAGCTATCACCACCAGGGAGTAGTGGCAATCAGATTTTTTTATGACATTAAGGCTCTTGTTAAGAGCAAAAAGAAGCCCAGATTTGCCTGACTCCAAGTAGTGTTACAGAATGATAGACTTATATAATGGTTTGGGCTGGAAAGGAGAGGCTGACCCTGAGATGAGCACAGTGCTAATAGCACAAGATCACAGGTTTGATCTCCATATGGGACATTCATGTATGAATTTGACTTGGTGATCCTTACAGGTCCCTTCCAACTCAGAATATTCTACGACTCTGGGAACAGAAGTCTACCAGCCAACCTTTTCTAGGGTAATCCTGGTGACACTAGATATGACAATTTCACACAACCTAGTAGATCAGGTAAGTTTGCCTACCTATTTGCAGAAAAATTATATCCTGTCCTGGTTCCAGACAGGACCATTAGTTTTTGCAGTAGCCAGGAGGGTGCATGGCTAAGAACCAGTAGTTTTCAACACCATCTCACATAATTTTTTTGGAATATGGGTGGGGGTACATGGAAGCAGTCAGGAATTGTCAGGCACTGCATGGCATTGTGGTGAACATTTGTATTTTGTATATTTTGGTCATTAATATTGTCACTGTTCCTGTTAGTTTTCTTATCTCATTGCTGCTTCCAGTAAATTGTTCTTACAGCAACTCATGATTTTTACCTTTTGTGCCTCCAGTCCTCCTCTCCAGAGAGAGGAGGCAGAGGAAGCAGGGCATGAATGACTGGTGCGTAACTTGGAATGATTTCAGTGGGAACACTAAATTAGGCAATACTATCTCTAAACCACGACATATCCACATGCGCATTGTAACTCTCCCTGACAAAGTTTGCTACCAGGAAGATAAACATTATGTAGTCCTACAGCCTGTACTTTATCACACTGTTCTGATACACACACCCCCAAATCATGCAAGAATCATATGAAGATAAAATTGGCATTGCCAAAATAATAAAAATAAGAAGAAGACACCCCAAACAACAAAGCCCTGCTCCAAGGTCACTTCTTCAATTTGTGAGCTTCTTGGAGCACTATGTGTCAGAGCTGCTAAGAGATAGAGGATGGAGAAAGCACCAAGATAAGAAGCGAAGCTGCAATTTTACCTCTACCTGACAGTCTAGCAGCAATATGCCATGAAAAGGAGCCTTGCTCTCCCATCCTCCACCGCAGCCACAGATTCTCATTATCTGCTTTCTACAGGCTGGAAGGTAAATGGCAGATACTGCTCATGCATACAAATCTAAGTTTTCTCTGGTTTTGCAGGCTTACTGCAGCCTGTTTGGTATTAAAAAATAAAAATCCAAAACCAAAAAAAAAACTGCAAGAAACCACTATTTTTTTAATTGCTTTTAGATGCTGAATTTATTTTGCTGCACCACAAAGCCCTGCCTTTGGGGGTATTCTGGGAGCAAGTTGTTCTATAGGACCCGGCAGAGCAAGGGGCAGAATTTCTAGCTCAGGTCACAAAAGCAGACCAGTTGATGCTCAGCAATAAGCTCTAACTCTGAAGCACAGAGGTGTCCTATCAGCAGCACCAATTTTACTTTCATGACAGATCACAGCCACCCTGATGCTGATAACTGAACAGATTGTTCCCAGCACAATAAAAATAAGGTACCAAGGATGATCTTGCACTATATCATTGCTTTGCAATGATCTCAAACCCTGGCTTCTTGCTTTTCTACAGTTTCTTACTTTAACTCCAAAATGTTAGAGCTATGGAAATCTGCATTAGTAAATAAAATATTCTATCTGAATTTCTTCAGTGAAATTCTGGTTTTGAGTAATTACCTGTTTCCACGCCAGAAGCCTAAAAAATACTTATTAAGAGTAGAACCCCAGCCCTCCTAGCTGGAAAGGGCAGAATCTTTGGAAAAGGAAAAAATTGCCCTAAGGGGAAAAAAAAAAAAAAAAGGTAAATCAACCACACATTAAAAAAAAAAAAAAAAAAAAAAAAAACAGGAATAACACAAGCCAAAAACGAACACACACCAAAAAAGAAAACCACAAACATTTCACACTTGAATAGAAAGGATTAATGATTTGTACCTAATAAGACATCCAAAATCCAGAAAGTAAATCAAGAGTCTGGTCATTGTGAACTAAACATGTAGAGACCTGATTTTAGTCATGATATACCTCTTCAGTGGTATCCTCTACCCATTCAGGGTCTCCCCTGAATGGGTAGAGGATATAAACAGTTATCACTATATTTATGCTGCTGCTATTACATTTATGCTACTATCTTTGTGCTGTCATTTACTAAATGCCCATGAGAACATTTGATCAGTTATCCCAAAGAGATAGTAACCAAATTAATTATGCTTTTGTTAGCATAATTATGGTCATAGATTAGGATGGGGCCAAATGTTTGGGACACCTGGGTATATTTAATAGAATCAGTTCTGGCTAATATGTTTGAAAAGATACCACCCAAAGAAAAGATAAATAAGAAAATCCTAAAGTCTGTTTATGGCAACTAATCCACATCAAATTACTGCTAATTAATGGTTCAAAATGAGTTAGACCATCCAGATCCCATTTTATTGGGCAACATTGCAAGATTCTCTCTTTTTCTCTGATTCATCTGGAAAGAGGGCTTAATATATTCCTCCCCCGTGTCCAGTCTCTCAAAAAACTCAAAAAAAAAAAAAAAAAAAAACTCAAACAAAAAAAAAACCAAGGGGGGAAAAATAAAAAACAAAGAAAAAATTTACCATGCAAGGCCTCTGAGATAGGGAGAATAGTTGGGGTCTTCACAAAAAATTAATCATTTTTGGAAACCTAAACAGCAAAACTACATTAAAAACAGTGATTTGTTTGTGACTGAGAACTCTTTCTAAAGCAACAGTTGCAAAAAACATCAAAGTAGAGAAAGAATAGGGAAATAAAATAGTTAAGGAAAAAAATCTGGTTCCTGGAGATACCATTACAAGTGCCTAGGGGAAAAATATTACATTTTTTTAAATTAGGCACCATTTTCTAAACAATCCTTTTCTACATCCTGACAGTTTCTCAGTGCAAGATGTGCACTGCCAGAACTATCCTATTTTCCAGGGCTTCTGATGGGAAAAGATATTATGCTATAATGAATCTAACAATCTTATATCCTCTATTTATAATGGACCCAGAATGCTCCAAAAAATAATTGGAGTAGTTTCTTAACTTCAAGTCTTCTTCTATTACCAGTGCTTAGCAGCAAAGAGAATTGAACACTTTACTAAGTAATAACATGAAAACTCAAAGAAAAACTTTCCAACATACTGTCAAGTTTTATCAGGCATTGAGTGATTAAAGTTCAGTTCAGACTGTGCTTAGATGAGACAATTTTCTGGACTGGATTTATCAGAGGTGGGTGTGCAGTTACCCACTGTGTATTAAAATACTACATTGAAACAGAGACTGGTGGAGTGCAGAAAGGCTGAACAGAGCTAAACAAATCTCATTAAGGACATCAGAATTATCCTCCAAATATCACTTGTAGAACAAATCTGTCCTTGGAAACTGGTGAAGACTTATTCTTAAAATAATACTTGATTTGGAAGAACAGATCAGCAAGGCTACCCAAAACCCTGAAGTTACAGTATTTGTGCATCTTTAACCTAGAAAATAAAAACAAGTCATCCCTCTACTTTAGCATTAATTAACCTCTAATAAGCCCTGATACACACTCATGATAGATTTCCATTTTGCTTCCTTTCCCATAAGCAGCGTCACGCTCTTCTCCCAAGTCCTGGTATTCCTTTGAATAAGACTCTTTTGAATTGGGTCTTCATAACTCAGGCCCTATCTGAGCAATTACAAAACCTACTTGAATATTTTCATTTGCAAGACAATTCATTTACGTCTAATGTATTTAAATGTTACATAGAAGCAACACTTTCAGGTCAATTTGTGTTGATTTCTTAAACATCCATGGGCATTTCAGGTTTTCATTTGCTCAGAGCTCCTGCATAAACAACCTGAAATGGCTGTGATTTTCTGTCACATTTGCGTTGTTTGCTGTAGCTTTATAAAAGCACTGATGAAAGTCTTATTATAAGTATGTTTAATCTGGTTTCTTTTTGTCCCTAACTGCTGTGGTAGAAAAAATTCTTAACTCTCAGTTACTCTAACTACATTTCTCTGTAGCTATTTTTACTAAAAGACTGTTCACCTGTAAATGATTTCATCAGATACAATTCACAGGCATAATGTTATGAGTGCACTTAATTTCCAACATCTCTAAAGAAATAACGACTTAGATCAATCAAGATTTCTGATGGAAACACGAGGACTCCCCTTTCATATTATTTGTTTATGACTACCTAGTATTTAAAATTAGAATTTCTGTGTGTTGAAATCTCATTTACTCCAATTCTTGTATGCTTAAAAAATTAAACAAATAAACCAAAACCCCCCACTACAGACAGGAAACCCACAAATAAATAAAAACAAAACCCCCACAAATATATAGGAGATCAAGATTCTGTTTAATCTGACACAAAGTAAAAATTTTCCTAAAGAGTATTTAGGGGCATTTTTTACACCATGAAAAAAGACTGAAGCCCAACCCCAAGCAAACAATTAAAGAGGGTTTTTTCTGCTCTTTTTTTTTTTCAGCCTCAGGAGATGCAATTTGCTGTTCCTTTCTGAAATAAAGTACAAATCCATTGACTGCAACATGAAAATTTCCAAGAACTCATTTGTTCAAGAACACATCTTGGTTGTTTACTAGGTGCTTGGCTAATGGAAAAAAAAGTTTGGAACAGTGACATTCAATTTTGCAATTAATGATCTATCATATCTATTCCTTGAAAGATGCTTATGCCACAGCAGAACTGATATACTTAGGCAAGTAAGGCAATAGAAACACCTCTAATGTGAGGCACAATTTCACTCCTAAGTTTTATAGCAACCTATGTGTTATCCTATTTTTTCCTTAGTAGATATTAATTAGTACTTCACAAAAGTGATCAATCCTCTTGACCTCAACTTCCAGGTGGGGAAAGAGATTCACATTGAAATAGTTTTGTCCCACAGGATATGGTTTGGTCCTCCCATACACTGAGGCACTTCCTATATGACCTACCAGGTTGTATTTTGTCTTGTTTTGATTTCCTGGCTACAAACCTGATGTCAAATGCATGAACATAGGTAACACATGCAGGAACTATATGGAAGCCAACTCAAATTTGTGGTGCAGTGAAATCAGAGCCTTAAGGAAGTGAGTTTTCTAGGTTTTACATAAATAATACAAAGCTATACATCAAGAATATACTACAAGTTAACAGAAGTGTACACATCATCTCCCACATCTCTCACCAAAAAAGAAGAAAATCTGATTTTATCTTATTAGAAATGTCTTCATTCTTCAGGCTCTAGTGCTGTGTCTAATGCCATGAGGAAATGCACAGTGAGGGTGTCATGTTTGTGCATGCCCGTGACAGTGCATTGTCAGATAGCCCTCAGGAGACACCTGTGCCTCTTGGGTGCCACAGATGTACAGGCAACAAAACAAAGGGCAACAGATGTTGTTATTCAAAGATGGCCACTTATGCAACTGCTGGCAATGTAAGGTTTAACACTCTTGAAAAACACTCTGATACTGACTTGAGGTTACATAATTAATTAAACACTAAAAAAGGCAATTGCTGAGAGGTGCTGAGAGCAATTCTTTCTTTCAAAAGTGCATATTACCCCCAGAGAAAGTTTCCATGTAGACACAACCTGGGATGTAGCGGAGAAAACTAATGAAGAATTAGGTCAATAAGAAGGTCAATTAAAAATGTTTCTTCTGTTAGCCATGAACATCAATGCACATCAGCCAGTTCAATTGCCACTCTTTACAGCCACAACAAATACAAGCTGCTTTAGAAAGATGAGGAGATTAAACAGTGTTTGTGATACTTTTTAAGCATTTCTTGACAGAATATTTCAGTGTGATGATAATTTGTGGTAGAAAAAAAGGCAAACCCCATCATTACATTAGCTAAAACATTGTATCTCACCATCTGCACTTCTGAGAGCCATCAGCAGCTCCATTTATTTTAGAAAGGACTGTTAGGAACCTCTGTTGGAAAAAGCCTCATTTCATTCAAATTACTCTGCAAAGCAAGTCCCTGATGTTCACAAGCATGAATGAACTCTGATATAGCCCAAGAAAGAACATTTCATTCTCAGGATGTTTCTGAATATAAGTACCTGTATTCTTTGAAATCCCATTCTAAGAAAGGAGCAGGAAATTCCTATGGAAAGGTTAGCAATCTGATAAACTCATAAAACACTGATGGCTTCTGTGGCTTGCTGAGACCACAAGCATTTCCACATCACCATATCATGACTGTGCAATGGTTTTTAACAATCTAAAATTAAAATACTAACTCTGAAAAGGGATCGTTTTGCTGTTTCATGCTGTCAAATGAACCTGTAGGTGGGCAATGATATTTCACTGGAGGCTGAAGGTGAATGAAAACTGAATTAAGCTGAATGTTAAATTCAGCAGTATCATAGGAAACCAGGGTCTCTGAAACCAAAACAGATGATTCTTGCAATGACTAAGTTTTGGATTAGCAGGCTGAATGCTTCATCAATTTCATCTTTTTTACCAATATTATATAAGGAAAATCTCCCTGCTCAGTTCCTGCCAGTCATATAGCCAGTCAAATGAGTAATCAACTCCAGACCGGGCTGGTGGTGTACAGATAGCAATGAAATCACCCTCTTAATATGGCATGCAGATATTTTAGGGACAAAACACTAATTTAAAGTATCCTGTTTTCTCTTTAGCAGAAGGCTACCTAGCTTGCAGTTTATGGGGCATCATCCAATTTTAACTTTTCTGTTGCAGTGACAGGAGGACAATCTGCCACTGCCACTTCTACTAACCTGTCTCCATATCAGAAATTAATTAACCACGGAGGTGCAAGGATAGAGTTACCAGAACCTTCACTAGTCGTTTCAGTGTGATTAATTGACAGAGTATCTTGAAACCCATTTTGACATCAAGACAAAGTGAAATAAGGGACTGTCCTGGCTCTGTTTTCTCTGTGCTTGTAGAAGTGTCAGATATCATTCTCCACAGGGAGGATGGAGGCAGTGGAGAAGAAAAGTTGATCCTTCCCCAAGCACATCAGAGTGGTATATGGAAATCTTTACTCAGACAAATAGAATGGAAGCCATGAAAGCTAAAAGCAGACACATCCCAGCAAATTACTCTCTTACTGCAAGACAGCCACTCCTGGAGAGCACAGGAACAAGAAGATATGTCTGCTGGTACCTGGGCACAGCTCATTCACCTCGCAGCAGAATATATTTCAAGCTCTTAACAGCAGGAATGCAATGACTCCCATTTTTGCCAGGTAATGGCTCCCTAGTAGGGGGGGAAAAAGGGGGATTGTTTCTTGTTATTTTTAAATGCACTGCACTTTTTAAACTTTTTTTTAGTAAAAGTGCTTTCTAGATGAACACTGGAGATGCCTTACAAGAAAAGAGCTGTTTGCAGGATCATTGCTCTGCTCTTCCCCACCAAAGCTGTTTGCAGAGAAGAGTGGTTGTGAACACTTTTACATGAGCAAGGTGTATATTTCTATCACACTTTGCCAGACTAGAATTCAATCTGAGTACACTGTCAAAATAGGGCTGACGGCAGGCAAGTAATTCATTCCTTATTCCGGGCTGTTTGCTTCCAACAAGCCCATTTCACGGGATAGTTAACAGATCCTCTCATGATAAGGATGACTGCTGAAAGCACTTAGGCTGGTGTTGCTTTAATACCAAACCTATATTGAGGTGTTTGACACAAGTAGTGCCATACAAAGTAGCTTACAAAGGCTGGTGGAGTGGAACAAGACATGAAACCTAATAACAACATTCCTCTCTTTCTGAAATGCCAATGAAATCTCTTGATGCTGTGAGTGTTTTTAAATACTACGCTTTCACACAGCATTTTAGTTACAGCAAATGTAACTATGCTTGCAGATTAATTTGCTGGGTAAAGATTTCACTTTGAAAGTATACTTTCAATTTTTGAAGCCCTTGCACACCTAGCATATTCTTAGTAATATTTATGTGGTATATTAATGAACTTTATTTCCTTGAGGGAAAACCACCTGAAAAGGGTAAAAAAACCCTTGCTATGACTGGTTTACTGCATATGTCCTGATTTTATGTGGTATGTAATTGTTTATATAATAAATATTTATAGTGTAGGGCAATAAAATACTATACAAAGCTTCTACAGAGAAGACATTTTCAAGCATTAACGATGAAAGAAAAAGAGTTCAAACAATCGTCCAACAGAAATTTTCCTCCTGTTTTTTTTTTCCCTCCTGTTTTTCAAAAGCGCTTTTGACTTAGGACCATCACATTTGAAATGGTCCCAGCTGTTTTCACAGGCATTTCTGGAAAATCTCCTCTTTCTCCTGCCCTGAAGGTCCTTTAAACTTCATTTCTGCTTGGATCCTTTAAATTCTTTTCCAGGTCACTAATGTATAAACATAAAAGAACTGCCATGTTATGTGGTTGTCCTAATTATCAGAAGTCCTGAGTATTGTGATAGTTGATTCATGAACCACTTCTTTAAAAGAATGAGAAAAAAAAAGCAACTAGTTCGATTAATTTAGTTGTAAGTTCTTTCTGTAGCCTTTATTTTCACAAAGTTACACACACAGTCTCATGTCACTTGGTCAATAGAGAATGACTTGCTTGCTGCTATGCTGTTCACACTTTCTCCTTCTACTTGCACTAGCAATTAAAAAGTATTAACTGAGCATATGGATTGCACTGAAGGTCAAGACCCATTTTAACTCATACCTAACAATTTGTTAGGAGCAGACATTGAACAGTACCATCATTATGGTATCTGTATGTCTAGTGAAAACATATATTGACTGCTTACATCAATATTACCTTGTAGCATCAGCTGTTTATAAACTGCACTTTCCTGTCACCATGGAAGAGGGACAGTGCAGAAACCCAAAGTGTCAGTGGTGGTTTTGTTTTGCTTTGGTTAAAGCTCATGGAGATAAGTACATCTCATGTCAAAATAATTATTAGGGTTTGGCAGTTTCCCTGAATTTTGAGAGATTGCTCACAAACTGGTTCAGCCAAATATTATTTGGGGTCTTTCAAGTACCTGGCAGTTTGTTCATGAACAAATTTTCAAACGTTCCCACATATCAAATATACTGTGTTCATACCCCAGTTAGTTTAGTATCGAAATTGCATTCTCTCCACACCCCACCAAACACTGTGAATTGAGTAAAGAATAACAGTTTTAAGTATCAGATCTGCAAATGCATCCTCAGATTTTGCAAAAGCCCAAAATCTATTTCCGGGAATGGTAATTAGTAGCAGGATACCTCTATTTGTCAGCCAAGCATTCACACTATTAACCTGTTTGCAATTGCACTTAAAGTGTTCATTGAACATACAAACATCAAATCCATAACATGCAATTCCCTGAGCAGCTGCTCATCCCAGTGCTGACCAGTAGGAAGGAGTGAACTCAGACCTGTTGTGCTGAGTTATGCCAACAACATCAAGGTGGTTAAAAAGAAAAAAAAAATGGGGGAGGAAGAAAAAAAGAAGGTGTGCGTCACATTAATATTTTCTGAAAAATCCCTTCGCCCAGGATTTTTCTTCTGGGAAGCTGAGAAGCCTCAGAGAAAAAGGAAAACAATAATTATCTCTTTTGATTTTCCTGTGTTTTGCTCCTTTGGAATATGTTTGGAGGTTGTCTACCAACAGGTGGTTGTTTCATTGGTTTCTGCTGTGAATTATTTTGACTCAGTGGCCAATCAGTGCCAAGCTGCATCAGGGCTCTGGAAAGAGTCACGAGTTTTCATTATTATCTTTTTAGCCTTCTGAAGTATTATCTCTGTATTCTTTAGTATAGTATAGTATAGTATAGTATAGTATAGTATAGTATAGTATAGTATAGTATAGTGTAGTATAGTACTCTTTAATATAATATAGTATCATAAAATAATAAATTAGCCTTCTGAGAACATGGAGTCAGATTCATTATTCCTTCCTGCCATGAGATTCCCTGCAAATACAATAGGTGTGTGGGAAAAATGCTTCCACAGTCACAAAAGGACATGTGATCATGACAGCTAGATGCAAATCGGTCTGTTACATGTAGGGAGGGAAAAAAAAATGTGCATACACACTGAATACTTCTACCTTACACCATGGCCAAACCAAAACAGATGACAAATGTCAGCACTCACATGAGATATCAACAACTCTAAAATGCCCAAGAGGCCACGCCTTTTTCCTCCTCTAACTCAGATCAAACCAGCTGACATCCTCACTGGAATCCCAACAGGCAAGTGCCACACTGAAGTACCACTAGAACAAAGGTAATGGTACTGGAAGACTGTTGAGCAGCTTCCAACCCCTACACTAGTGAAACCATGAAGATCTTACATTCTAAAAAAGTTCATGGCCTCAGTTACGTTGGAATATAGCTCTCTGTGGCCATCAGTCTGAATTTGTCACAGCTCCTTTATGGCAACTATAGGAACTGAATCACAAAGTGTCTGGGGGAAAGCAGAATCCCAAAAAAGCCAGTGAGTCATCCTACTGTGTCCCATTACTTCAGGGGGTGAGCACTATTCGCAGTACTCATGACAATGAGCAAGCCTGACTCGTCCACCTGATCTTTTCCAACACTAAAGTTGGAAACCTGCATGGAATCTTACTCATGACAGTAGGCTTAGGGATTGGTAGAACTGATACAGAAACTGTTGGAGTTTAGGAGCAGCAGTCAGAACTAAGTAAAGTATGCAGTGAATTTATTGTTTAATAAATTTTTATGTTCCATGGTTAGCTCAGGAAGTGCCCACAGGAACCTAAGGGACCTTCTGCACCTACTTCAAGAGTCTTTATATTAACTTTGGTTTTAATAATTAAGTATCTAAATGAACAAAAGTAACAAAACAGCACTTTTTTCTGTTTCAGGAGTAGCAGTTGACACAGTCATCTTTTCATCTTACATGCTGTATTTCTTCAGAATACATCCAGCTGTCAGACTCTGAAGAAATTAAGAAAAATTAAAGAAGGAGGGAAAAAAAATACTTTTCCTGTAAATATTATAGAGCTTTTCTAATAACTCACAATCATAGCACTATTTCCCTCCCTGCTGATATTTGGTATTGACAATGCAGTGCAAATTAAGAGAAGAAAGCCTTTTTGCAGACAGAATCATACAGAGTTGGACTGAAGCTTCAGCAGGATTAAAGAGCTACTCTAGAAAATAAAAAATATATATAATATATTTTTAAAGGAATAGCTCTCCCAGCCATATCATCCTTCACAAGTGGAGCCTGCAGAACAATTTATGCCTTTTGCAACTCCTACTTGCTTTCTGAATTTCTTCTTCAGAGTGGATCTGAGTGACAGAAAACACAAACTGCATGTGACCCCTTTGTACTGGAAAAGAATGAAGAAAGCAGCAGCAGCAACCAGGCCTCTTTCCACTTCCCACTGAAACAAGTCCCAGCATGGCCTTAATGTTGCAAGTTTCTAATTAATGCTCAAAAAAAATGGTATATTAACACCCAGTCAAAAATATGAAAATTAAGAAGGTTTTCAGGCTGTGAAGCTTAAATATCAAGCTTCTTGCAGCTGGGATGAATGGATTTGAAAATCCCTTAGAGTCAGCATCAACCATCACTGATGCACAAGCACAGCACAGTTTGAAGAGATTTGTGCTTAATTTGTCACTAAAGGCTTTCAACTCACAAAATAGAAGCAGAGAAATAAATAAAGCTTGTCTGTAGACAAATAGATTCCAGCCTACCTGCTTTTTGTACTTCTGTCCATAACTGGTAGCTGGTGCTTTTCTGTGCCGATAAAACTATCATTGAATTGATTGTCTCAGTTGCTAAGGAAACCAAAGGGATGATGCTAATGGATACTATTTATGACACTGGGAACCTTTGGAAACATTTGCCATGAAAAGATGGTGTCACAAGTTAGTTAAAATCTACATTGAGTCTTAGCACAGAAAAGAGAACTAGATAGGATTTTTTCCTTTCTGTCTTTCCTCTGAGTATTTTTTATCAGATTTTTATAGCTTTATGCTTTGTTTGGCTGTCAGCACCACTTTATAGTCATTTTTCTAGCTTTATTTCAAAACGCAGGAGTTAGCTCAAACACATTCATTCTAATTCTGAGCAGTGGAGTCCAGGATTTTTTCAAAGCATTACACATGATACAAAATACGATTTGACTTTGGGAATGCTCTCCAGAGGACAGAATTTTTGAATCAAAACCATTGGATTTTATATGTTTCTACCTTTGCTCTTATAAACTGTAAGTTATGGAAGATTTTCTTAACAGACATAGCAGATCTCAAAAACCAAACTGCTAGATTACAAATTATTATATTTTCAGGAACTTATGTTTGTATTTTTAAAAAATAATCTCCATTAAAAAGAGACAGATTTCCTAAAAGCATTAAAAAAACACTAGGGAACTGTAAGTTATTTTTTCTCTTTCCACAAGCTATATGTTCACAGCATGAGTCATCTATCAAAAGCAACCACACAAGTCTGAACTTATACCAGTGAAGGATCAAGCTCCAGGCACTTATTTATTTACAGAAGGCTTGAGGAGTTATTTCTGCACTGGAGTCTCAGATGACCCAGAGACAGATACCTTGTTGCCATGGAAATCTCACAACACCATTCTCTGCCTTGCTTCCATCCAAGATCCTTCTTTGCATCCTTGGTGATCCCTGCTTGTCACAGATTCCCTGGGTCCCTTATTTTGAGCAGGCAGCAGCTGCTAGTAGGACTGGAGCACATTTAACCCTGTCTGCCACTTCCAAGACATAGGAAGGTCAAAAAAAGTGATTTTTTAGGATTATGACACTTGACTGAACATCTGCCACTTTACATTCTCATGCACTCAGACCTCCAAAGTTGTGTCTCATTTCTTAATAACAAAGAAGTAAACAGAGAAACTAGTGTGTCCTCCCATGCTGGTAAGAGAGTAGGAATTAACAATAATTAATCAACTAACAATAATTTGTTCCTGGAGAAAGGAAAGAGAAATAATATCCAATGACTACTCATTCTCATGGGAGAGCAAATCACTGAGACAATTCAGTGACAGCTCATAAGGTGCATCCAGAACAAAGCAATATAAAATCTCCAAAAGACTCCTAAAACACCAACCCCACCACCTGAGCACACAATCCAGAACCTCTTGAGTTTGGAGGAACCCATAGAGATCAGAGTCAAACTCCCTGGTCTTTGCAGAACTACCTAAAACTAAACCATGTGGCTTTAGATGCTTTTTGCAAAATCTCTGCAGCTGAAAATCTCTGCATAATGGGCAACAATTATTCCTCTTTTTTTTCTCTGTTGCATCTATGCTTCTACTTTAGACTCTTCACTTCAGGATAACACATCTATTTACACATGAAAAATATATCTCTTTCCTAATAGAGCATATAGGAACAAGTGCCTAAAATAAATTAGATAACATAAGAATCTGAAAATTTATTGGAAGAAGTATGAGACAAGAGTACATTATACCAACAAATACAGGGCATTAAAGTCATATAGAGCAGTTCCCTTGGCATGACCCTAGATGACATCTGAAAACACTAAAAAAAAAAAAGTAATACTAGTGATTACTCTTCATACAAGTAGACAATTCCATTTTCAGAAAGATATCTCAATTTTACCCAGCCTGTAAACATTAGAACCACAACCTACCAAGATACATTTATTTGAAACAATTTCAGTATGAGACCATGAGCATCACCGTGTAAGTGAAAGGGGGAAAAAAAAGTTGTGACATTTCCAAGTCAGCTCTAGGCAAAACCATTTGAAGAAAACACCTTCTCATGACTGCCCAGTGCTGCTGTTCACCTTTTAGTCTCCTCTGTGGCCTCAGGAGAGAAAGCTAAAACCAGTGTTCCTGACACTTTTACAGCTTGTGAAATTTAAATAGCTCTCTTTGTGTTCAAGATTAAAGGGTTTTTTCAGTAGTAGTAGTAGTAGTCCCATCACTGAAAATTAGCCCATTCCAATTAAGGCTTCAACTAGAAGTAATGTCTCCCTTCAGGGAATACATGACATTTTAAATTAAGAAACATTCCAGCTAACCAGCCTATAAATCTTCCCAATTAACTGTATTCACTACTATTATATGATTCTTCTGTTCAGTTTGACAATCCTAATCTCCCAGAGAGTGCAGAAAAGGATGAGACCTCTGTGGTAGTTGCTTTCCACTTGATGTACTGGAAGCGGGTCTCTCTGACTGTACTTTTATTTGACAGATCTGAGCCAAATGGCACATCAAAGGCCAGTACTCTTCACTGCCATCAGGTGAAAAGGTTTCCAGTCTGCCAAAAGCCTCTGTGACGCATTTCTCACTCTCCACAAGGCTTTGTGGCAACACCACTAGAAACACAGCACCAAAGGATTCTCTCACAGGAGCACTTTGCACACTTCTCCACGGATTATTCTTTTACTAATCAAAGCTTTCAGGGAACACAGTCAGGGTTTGTCCTAGGAAGCACTGTCACACAGTGGTGATTGAGGGTGCCAGATGAGGTAGGCTGGAGGAAAAAGCAAGTACACCTGTCAGGAGCATTAAATGTTACTTTTCTCTCTGTTACATAGATGGTTTTATTCCCTTTTAATATGTTAAGAGGGTAGCTGAAAAGAGCTGCTAAATAGGACATATAAAAGAGACATCTGTAAAAGTCACAAACAGGGAAAAACATAAGCCAAATTCATGGAAAAAGAAAAAAAAGAACAGTAGCTGAAGAGATCACTGTGTTTTTTGAAAGGGAAATGTCAAAAGCTATCATCCTAAATTGGATGAGGCAAGCTGGGGTATTGCCAGACACACTGCAAAAACAGAGCCAGCTGAAAGACCATGTTGGCTAAGCAAGTGTGATCATAGAAACATGGAATGGTTGAGGCTGGAAGGACCTCTAGAGATCATGTAGTCCAACCCCCCTGCTAAAGGAGTTTGCATCAAGGTGAGTTTTTAACAACTCCAGATGAGACTGTTACCTCTCTGGGCAGCCAGATTCTGTTCCAGATTCTGTCACTCTAATAGAAAAGTGGGTTTCAGTATGTGCCCATTTCCCCTTGTCCTCTTACTGGGCACCACTGAAAAGAGCCTGATCCCCTCTTCCTAAAACCCACCCTTACGATATTTATAAACACTGGTAAGATCCCCTTTTGGTCATCTCTTCTCCAAGGAAACTAGCCCAGTTCCTTTAGCCTTTCCTTGTAAGAGATGCTCCAGCCCCCGCATCCATCTTTACAGCCCTTTGCTGGACCTGCTCCAGTAGTTTCTTCTCTTCCCTGAACTGGCAAGCCCAGAACTGGACACAGAACTCAGATGTGGCCTCTCTAGGGCTAACTAGATGGTCAGGAGCACCTCCCGCATCCTGCTGGCAATGCTCTTCCTAATGCACCCCAGGATCCCATTGGCCTTCTTGGCCACTAGGGCACTGCTGGCTCATGGACAGCTTGTTGTTCACCGGGACCCCCAGGTCTGTGGGAATCCATAAAATCAGAGGGTTTTTGGAAGGCTGTGAAAGGCAGGCCTCAGAGACAGCAGAACTGTGATTAGAGCTAAGCAGTAGCCATAAAATAAGTCAACAGAAAAATTATGTAAAAAGTAGAAAAGTAAGGACAAATGGAACAATGGTCCATCTATTAACACTTGTCTAGAATAACTCCCTAAGCTGCAGAAAAGTATATCTAGCGAGAGATTAGGAAGTACTAAGCTTAATAATGGAGGTCTATGCATTTTGTTTTAAGGCTTACAAACAGGTATTGTATTTGAAATAAGCAAGCACTGTTTTAACCAAAGGTACGTGTGCTTATACTGGTTGGACAGAACTACTGTCAATATGCTTTTGCTTTGTGTGATTGGTCAAAAAATTTATAAAATAAGTTGCAATATTAAGTTCTTGGTCTGCTGTCTGGGATGTGAGCTGCTGTCATCTTCCCATTGTTATAACCACGTAATGAGACTGATGCTGGAAAATAAAACAGCTCAAGACATGTTCCTAGCAGTCCCGTCCCATTTGTGATTTGTACATAGCCCCTGGCCGGTGATAAGGTCCTTCTTCACAAAGCTGTTTTCCAGCAGATCCATCCCCAGCCTGTCATGACACATGGGGTTGTTCCTCCCTCAGATACAGAACCCTGCACTTGCCTTTGTTGAACTTCATTTGGTTTCTCTCCACCCAACTCTCCAGCCTGTCCAGGTCCCACTGAATGAGAGCGCAGCACTCTGGTATATCAGACATTCCTCCCAGTTTTGTATCTTCAGCACCTCTGAGCTGCGGATACAACTCTCTGAGCTCTGCCATTCAGCCAATTCTCAATCCACCTCATGGTCCACAAACTCATCCCACACTTCCTGAGCTTACCTATGAGGATGTTACAGGAGACAGTGTGGAAGGCCTTGCTGAAGTGGGTGAAGACAGCACCCACTGCTCTCCCTCATCTACCCAGCCAATCATTTCATCCTAGAAGGCTTTCAGAAAAATCAAGCATGACTTTCCCTGGTGAATCCATGCTGACTGCTCTTGATAATATTTTCCTTTTACATGTTTAGAGATGACATCCACAATTAGTTGCTCCATTACCTTTCCTGGTCATAATGAAGGTGAGGCTGACTGATCTGTAGTTTCCCGAGTCCTCCTTCTTGCTTTTTGAAGACTGGAGTGACACTGGCTTTTCTCCAGTCCTCAGACAGCTCTTCAGCTCTCCATCACCTTTGAAAGATGATAAAGAATGGCTTAGCAATAACATCTGCTCAGCACTCATGTGCCCCTTTGGGGCCTGTGGTGTGTCCCATTTGAGCCCACAGATTTGTGGTTGTCAGGTCTGCCTAAATGACCTCTAACCCAATTCTCCTCAACCAAGGGAAGGTTTTCCTTTCTCCAGACTTTCTCCCTTCCCTCCACATTCTGGGATTCACAAGGACTGGCTTCAGCAGTAAAGACTGAGGCAAAGAAGGCATTCAGTAACTCTGTCTTCCCTATCTCCTGCGTCGGCAGGTCACTCACCTCATTCAGCAGGAGGTTCTCATTTTACCTACCTTAATTTTGCTACCAATGCACTTAAAGGAGCTCCTCTTGTTGTCCTTGTCACATCCCTGCATACCCTGACAACATCCCTGTATTTCTCCAAAGTGGTTTGCCTCTTTTTCCACATTTTGTTAACTTCCCTTGCCATGATCTCGTTGCTAAGCCACAAAGGTTTTCTATCCCCTTTGTGCATGCCTATAAGTAAGGAATCAAGCAGTCTTGACCTTGGAGGAAGTGATGCTCAACCAACTCTCTTGGACCCACCATAATTCAGAAGCGTATGATGCGGTGCAACTTGAGGCCATTTCCATGGGACAGTGTGCTTTGGAGCTAGAAGCTGTTAGCACCTATGCTGGCTCACAACACAGGTAGCAACAGACAGTGCACTGTCCCAGAGATACAACCATAAAAGCACCAACAAAATATTTCACAGACATTTAAAAAGAAAATTTAGCCACTGTAAAAGGAAAACAAAGTGATTTTCCTAAGGCTATTGTCCCAGGCAGAAATACTGGGAAGTGTTCTGGAAAGAAAGAGAAAAAAAAACCCAACAAAATACATCTCGTGTCCTCTGAAAATGCACCATGTGTCCCTACACTCCATAAGGGTATCATGAAGCAGTTTCTGCAGTGTGGCCTCTGCAAACCAAACAATATTAGTCTGCCACAACTGAGAACATCCCCATCCTGCCAGCTCTAGGGTCACTGCAGCTGATCTCCATTTATGGAAGTAAGACAAAAGCCTCCCTTCCCAAGAAGCTCAGGAATTCAAAAACAGGCAGGTAGTAAAGGAAAGGAATATTCTTCAATCCCTTTAACCTGCATCCTGAATCCACAAGTTTTGTCTGTGTATCAGGGCTGCCCCTCAGAGCAATCTATATTTAGCAGATCTTGGACAGAAAGTAAAAGAGACAAACATATTAAGATTCCTCATTTAAAGGAAACAAAGAAAACAACCAAAAAAACCATCCACCAACAAAATAAACAAATAACAAAATCCAACACCACAGCACATTCTAGTAACAACACAAGTGTACCACCAGGTAAATGAGTTTGTGTTTACAAAACCTCTAATGCTCAATTAGGTCTGCTTAGCACTGTGTATTACTTGCTGATCTTAATGCAGCTTCTTCTATGCTATTGCTATTGCTGCCATGTAAAAATCTGTACAGTGATAGAAACCTTTCCACATAACAACCTAAATGAGGGTGTTTGCCCCATTAGTCAGGAAACAGTCATGCTCTAATTAATTTGTAGGAGGCAGAAAATGGGTAACATATGGCTCTACTCTTACAGAATCAAGGGAAAAAAAGAAAACATATTTACTTGTATTTCAAATATTAAGAGGATATCTCCACATATTTTCCAAGTGTTTACCACCTCTTCCAGGGGCACATACAGCATCTTTTGTAGGTACCATTCACTCTGATGTTGAACACAATGAAATCTCAGAGGCAGACCACATGCATGACTCATTAAAACAATTATGGTCCTTATAAATCCACATAGAAAAAATAATAATTTAGAATAAAGGTATCTAATTAATCCCTCCCATTATTACAATACCAAGAATTATTACATTAACCAAAAACAATGGAAATATTAAGCAATATTTCAGCACACAACAAAGCAAGAAAAACAACATAAGAGATTTAACATTTCTAGGAACAAAGGTCTGGAAACTACTTTGGGTCAGTGAGTCCTAAGTGTTATTAGAGGTGGAAAAAATCAAAGAAGCCATGGTCTGTGTAAAGTTTTGGGAGTGCAGTTTTCAAAATAGGGAAATCATGGATAGGTAAATCATGAATCTTTTCTGGATATGGAAATTATGAATTAGAAAGTCATTACAGTCTCAGCACAGCTGTTTTGTGGGATATTGCCCAGCATGCAGCCTCCAACATTGGCTCCCATTTTTCCCCCATCTGATGAGGAAGTAGCCACAATACATTGCAGAAATGATGCGGATCTGGGGAAAGGGACACCAGGGCCATGGTACGCCTCCTTGCCAATGGTCAAACCAACTGGCAGATAAGTTAGCTTAAAACCATACCCTTTAAGAAGGTTCTTCTGTTTCCCTCTTTTTTTCAGGCCTTTATTACTTACTAAAAGAAGTTTCCATAAGCTGCATATGAAGCATGTTGCTTATAACAAAATTTTTCCCACCCCCAAGTCTTCCGAGCATGTTCTTCCATCTATTGAGAGTTACAGAGTCTCACTTGAGCAGAGGGGGAAGTTCCCTTGTGGGAGCTGGAAGAAGGATAGAGTGGCCCACACCCCAGCAACCTACTTCTTTTGAAAACATGTAAAATTCGGAGCATATTATATGTTTGCAGTTATTGCTTCCCACTGTAAGCTGCAAATCACCAGGACTAAGCTCCAACCTCAATGTGGAGATGGGGTGAAGTGCTAAAAGTGATGGGGCAGAATAGAACCACCACAGAGGATTCCCAGTGTTCCATGAGGACCCCAGAGGTTGGAATTGCTCCCTGCATCACAGATCAACAAATATCTGGTGTATTTACCTATGCAGAGCACTGGACTTCATTGACTGATTTTCCAACATGGAGGGAAATATTTACTGCCCCAGCTCTTACTGAATCTGTAGAAATCATAACAATGTCATTTTCTCACTTCTTGCAAGTGCACTCAGACACACATCTGGGCTCTTTTATCCTTCCACATATTTTTGTGACTTGAGAACTGCAGCTTGATCTCAAGACTCATTTTTATACAGAGGACAATGAGCATATATGACAGGAAAAACAAGAGGCAATAAAGCAAGAAAAAGTGAAGTAAAATCAGCAAACCAAAGAAAAACACTTACCATGAGAAGTCTTTAGTTCTTCTGAAAACAACCTTGAGAATAACTACCCCATATTACAGCTCTGAGACTTGTTACAGTGGCACTTCACACATTTCAAGGCAAAATTTTTCACTTTCCCCAGTTTCCCTTAGACTGAAACATAGAAGAAAATGCATTCATTGCCCAATGTGCAGATAGAATGATACTTGTTGAACAGAAAAGAGCCCTAAACCATTTTATTTCTTGAGAAAACTCAGACAAGAAAAGTAAACACAAATGTTACTTTGATTTCCTTTGGCCCATTAAGATGCCACTATAATGTTTCCAACTAGAAAAACAATCTTTTGTCCCCTTTCTTTTTCTCAAAATAAATTAGAGAAAAAGTCACGACTTGCTTTCATCAGGAAAATATTGCACTTGTCCATACTGACTAACTCCTACTACTGGAAACTTCAATAAGAGGGGCAGCATGTCAAAAATATTTCTTATCAAGAGAAAAAAGAAATAAACACAGAGATGCTACACTGAAGGGTGCAAAAGTTGTTGAGATTTCATAGTAAAACCTTAAACTTTTAAATTAAAGCAATATTGATTAAATAGTTATTAAATTATTATTAGTAGTATTATTAAATAATAATTATTATTTATTATTATTCCTTTTGTAGGGAATATGCACTGAAAAGCTGGGGAAATAATTTTGTCATATCCAGAAAGATCTTGGAAAACAACAACTCCGTCCCACAATGTTACTTTTTTTATTTTTTTTATTTTTTTTATTTTTTTTATTTTTGCAAATAATTTAATTCATTTCCCCCCCCAGTCTTTCATCAGGCCTTTGGCAGTAGGTCAACTGCCACTCGTGAAAAGGCAGGAGACAGAGTGAACTCACAACACACAAAGCCCACTTGGTTAACACAATGAGGTTTACAATGTGTTCAGAAGGAAAATAGGAGTCAGGACAACACCCAGGTTCCTTCATTATGAAAAAAAGAAAGGTAGTTGAAGAGTGAAAATGCATGAGGGTGAAGGATGGCCATCTGCCACCTCTCCCCCACAGAACATAATTTTCAAACTCCTCCCAACATATAGTCTCTGGATCTTATCCCAGCTTTTCCTCATGTATACCACCCACGCTGGCAGGTGTTTCCAGCATCCTTCACTGGATATCTCATGTTTGTCACAGCAACTCAACTCACAGGTGCTCAAGAAGGAAGAATGAACAGTAGCTCTCATTTCTGACACCTCAAAAAACAGCAAACTGATTTTGAGTCAGGAAACAAGGGTAAGAGTAGTGGAAAACTAAAGGCACAAGAGATGCTGGCTATGAAAGACAGGGATAGTTTGGAACTAAAACTTGCTGATGTGAATTTTTACTCTTGAAAATGAGCACATCAGAAATCCTATTCAGTGGCCTTAATCCTCTCAATAACACCCAGTTCCAGGGGACTCACTGGTGCCCAAGGGAATTGCCAAGGTCCAATGCCATAAGGATCCGATGGCTTATACCCCAAATACTAGGAGAACTCTGTGTAATTTAAATTGTATTTGGAAATCAAAAATGCACAGCAGGATCAGGATCAAAGGAATGTGCAAGAATATGGACTTTTTGTGTGTATGTGTGGGGTTGGGTTTTGTTAGTTTGTTTTCAGGGGAGAGGGCTGCTGGGGGAGGGAGTGGTTTGTTGGTTTTTTTAATCTTATTTCTGAAATATGCTGTCTGTATCTCAGCCAAGACAGCTGCTCACATCAATGAAACTGCCTGGGTGTTCTAATGCTTCCATGATGACATGCTCCATGCCTCACTTAAATGTGATAATCTATGTAGGCAGCATATTCCTAAAGGAGAGAATTAGGAACACACACTCACTCTGTATTGCCTACAGAGAACAAAAGGGCTTTTAGTTTGTTTTTTTTTTTTAATTCTAGCACTGTGAGCTTAAGAGTCACAGCTCCTAGGTGATTAGGACAACAGCCATAGTCTTGCTCTTGGGCTGGAAGCATTGTTTCCTCTCACATTCCATAGCCACAGCATACATATATTGGATATTTCTGTACTATATGATGCCAATACAGTTTCACAGTTCTTCCACAGCTACAAGACCTTCCTGACCTCTAACATAATTACAACTGTCACTCCTTTTCTGCTTCCTGCCTTTTTTCCATGATTCTCTTTCATTCAATATGAATTTTCTTCCATCAGTGCCCATGGTAACATCCATAGAATTAGCTCCGGGCTAGACAGTGGCTGTGAACAGCTCCTTAACCATGGAAACCTGCCAACATTTATCACAAATATAAGATGTTCCACAGAAGTAAAAAGCACAACAGCGCTTCTTTAACTCTTTTGCAGATCCTTGGCACATTGTGGTAGCCAGAGCAATTTGTAAACATGGCAAACTGCCTGTCTTGCCTTTTTACATTTATAAGCATACAGATGGTCCTTAATGGCATGCTCAAAGATTCTAAAACTATAAATTAAACAAAATACTTACCTTTACATTAGCCATCAAATAATACATGGGTCACATTACTGTCAAAGATGCTAGTGTTATAAATATGCACAACAAACAGTCTGCCTCATGATGAAGAATACACACAAATTGTTTCACACCAGAAAATTTTGAAGATGCATGCTGGATATTTAAAATTTAAAGCAGTTACAAATATTAATTTTGGGTATAGGGGGATTGCTTGTAATTTTTTAAGTAACTTCAGGTATGAAATTGGGATGAAGGATGACACAATCATATTCCATAGAAATAATATTGATAGCTTGAAATCCTGCAGCAATTTCTTTTAAAACAATCACTAATTGCCTCCCGGAGTGTCTGTTTACTGAGCACATCAAATAATTAAGTTTACAGTGGTGAATCAGAATGAGTAGCAGAGCCAGACTTATTTGGGAAGCAATGAAACTATAATTGGACTAGAAAACATTGAATGCAATAAAACACAGATATGCATGCTGTTAGGAGGTTCCACACAGGGACAGAGAAACATTTGGCATGTAGCAGAGAAGTAGTCTGCCTTGATCTGCATGGGAATCAAGTCCAGATCTACATGCACTTTAGAGAAATGCTCGATAAAGTCCATGACTGGCTGCTACAGGATGCTCAACTACACAGTTTCTCCTCTCCTTCAATCAGTTTAAGATAGCTTTCCCCAGAACACAGAGATTCACAAAGCTAACTTAACCTCAGCCACCACTGAAAAGCCTTTGCCTTTATGTTACTTATTTTCATCTGAATGTTTTCTACTATTACCTGGAATGCTTGGTCGCCTGTAAAAATACTTCTTTCTAAATCCCTGCCAATTTATAGGTTATTAGCCTGTGGATGCATCAAGCTTTGTACAAAAGCTTTTATCACAGAGACTTGCTAATGGCTGTGTTTTAACATTACTGCATTCAAGACTGCTCACCAGAGCAAGATGATTACCATAGCTGATAGTATCACTGATAATCAGAAGGCTTTATTTTCAGCTCCCCAAAATGAGCAAGATAAATGTGGTTTCCATAATCCAAGGTATGAATTTAAACTGGTATACCACAGGAGTGTAAAACTTGCACATATATCTATTAATATTTTCCTATCAATTTCTCACATAGGGTTGAGTGGAGTTATCTAATCTATCTATATCTATATAATTACTCACCTAGTAGAATGGTTTTGGTTGGAAAGGACCAAAGGACCTTAACATCAATCTAGTTCCAGTCTCCCTGCCATGGGCAGAGATACCTTTCACAAGACCCCATCAATGCCCCATCCAGCCTGGCTTTGAACAATTCTAAGGATGGGGCATCCATAACTTCTAAGGGGAATCTGGTCCACAGCAAAGGATTTCTACCCAAAATCTAATCTAAATGTACCCTCTTTCAGTTTGAAGCCATTTCCCCCTTCCATATCCTATCACTTCACATCCTTGTAAAAAGTTCCTCTCCAGCTCTCTTGTAGGTCTCCTCATAGCTGAGTAACCCCAAATCCCTCAGCCTGGTCTTCACAGGAAAGGTGCTTCAGCCCTCTGATCACCTACATGGTCCTCCTCTGGACTTGCTCCACAGGACCATGTGCTTATGTTGGGGACCTGAGAGTCGAATGCAGTACTCCAGGTAGAATGCGTAAAAGTGGAGTTTTGAGGGTCCCAACTAGTTTTCTGGGCTGTTAGTGCACATTGCTGTCTCATGTTGACCTACGTATCTCCCAACATGCCCAAGTCCTGTTCTTCAGGGCTGCTCTCAATCCATTCTTCGCCCAACCTGTATTTGTGCATGAGATTGCCCCGACCCAAGTGGACAACCTTGCACTTGGTCTTATTGGAACTTCATGAAGTTTGTATGGGGCCACCTTTCAGGCCTGTCAAGGTCCCTTTGGATGGCGTCCCTTCCCTCCAGCGTGTCAACTGCACCACACAGCTTGGTGTCATCAACAAACCTGCTGCCAGGTGAATTCATTCCTACTGCCCATACTGCCGACAAAGATGTTACACAGCACTGGTCTCCACACAAACCCCTGAGGAATGCCACTCAGCACCAGCCTGGAGCCATTTACCACAACCCTTTAAGCACAGCCATCCAGCCAATTCCTTACACACTGCACGGTCCATCCACCTGCGTTGCTTTTGCACAGCTCAGTTTTTGGTAGTGGGGGGCCACAGAGGTGGTTTCTATGAGAAGCTGCTAGAAGCTTCCACCATGTCCAGCAGAGCCAATCCCTGATGGTTCTGAAGATGGACATGCTGCTGGCCAAGCCTGAGCCAATTAGAGGTGATGGCAAGTACCTCTGTGATAATAAAGAAGAAAATCAAAACAAAGGGGAGCATAGATTTAATTCCAGCCAGACAAGAGGAGGAGGCAAGAACGTGTGAGGGAAACAACATGGAGAGAGCAAGGGCAGTGAAGAAGGAGGGGAGGAGGTGCCCCTGGCACCAGAGCTGAGATTGCTCTCCAGGCCGCGGTGATTGATGACCATGGTGAAGAAGCTGTGTCCCTGCAGCCCATGGGGATCCATGGGGGATGCAGAAATCCACCTGCAGCTCATGGGGGATGTGCTCATGCTGGATTGTTGATGCCTGGAGGAGGCTGTGATCCAGTGGGACACCCAGTGGAGAGAAAAGCAGTCCCTGCTTCCAGGCTGGAGCAGCCTGTCCTTGGAGGACTGTACCCCTGGAAGAGTGATCCATACCATAGCAGTTTTGGGAGAACTGTTTGCCCATGGGATGACTTACATTGCGGCAGTTTTGGAATGACTTGTGCTCTTGAGATTGGAACAACATTGGAGAGGTTTGCAGAGAGCTGTGTCCCATGGGAGGGACCCCACAGCCTCACAGAGGAAGGACTCCTCTCCCTGAGCAGTGGAAGAAAACCTCAGATAACAAAATGCCCAAAACCCCCATGCCCTGTCTCCCTGAGCTGTTGGTGGGAATGGGGGAGGGGTTGGGGGGAAGAAAAGGTGTTATTTAAGGGCTTATTTTACTTCTCATTATCCTCCTCTGATTTTCATAGTAATAAATTCACTTTATACCTCTAAGTTGAATCTATTTTGCCCTTGGAGTGTTTTCTCCCCCTCCTTAACTCATGAACCCTTCATTGATTTTTTTCTTTTCTCTCCTCTGCCCGGTTACAGCAGGGGAGGGTGAGTGGCTGTTGTGGGTGCCTGGCATATGGCCAGTGTCAAACTATGACACCATCAAATCCATGCTCCTCCAGTTGATAGACAATGACATGAGGTTCAGTGTCAAATGCTTTGTATAAGCCCAAGTAGGTGGTGTCAGTTTTTCTTACCTTGTACACTAATGCTGTCACCTCATCAATGAAGGCCACCAAACTTGTCAGTCATAACTTGTTCTTAGTGAAACCATGTTGGCTGTCCCCAGTTGCACTGGTACATTCACCCCTGCTCCTTTCCAGGCTGCAGTGTGATCTGACACATGCTTGTTAGGCCTTGGCCTTGAAAACAGCACCTGGGCTCAGCTCCTTCTGAGCTTATCAGAAACACTGTCTGCTCCCAGGAATTGCTAACAAGCTGCTGTTTTCCTATGACCAGACTCAGAAAATATTTCTCTTGCCTGAATAGCATAATGTTCCTGTTCTCATACCTTCAAAGTGCTCACCCAAACTGTGGCCAGGATGAAACATTATTATGACCAAAACCCCACTCTCTTGCAGCCCTATAAACAGCAGACCAAAATTTCCCTTTGAGGTCTCCTAGACTGCAGTGGGCTGCATCCAGCAACCTCCTTCTGAGGAGGACACCTCTCAGAGCCAGCAAACCCTCAGGTTTGCTATACCTCGAGCGTTGCCAAAAGACAAAGTATCCTGGGCTGATACCTCACTCCTCGAGGCCCAATCCTTCACCCGCTGGGAGATGTAAAAGCATCCAAAATAAGTATTTCGCTGACCTCTGATAGGAATTTTTTGCAGGTTCCTTGCTTGCACTGACTGTTTCTGTCTGTGTGCATGCCCCTGCACATATGCTACAGCAAATCTGAGAGAAATACTGCTTTCTTAGATGTTTACGTGTAGAAGCAGCAGCCTGCTGCAGCTGCCCCGATCTTGACGAGAGCTCTATTTAAAAGTATCAGCCTGTCATGTTTATCTCAACTTTGAAAAAGGCTCTCTGTTCTCTTGGGAAAGGTGCATACCAAAGGATTGACTCCAGCCATAAACACCATGTGTGCATGTTTTCCTTTACCACACAGAATGCTGGGAGGTGGCATGCTTGAGTGAATGACTGATAAGGGCAGAAACATCTTCTCGGGGTACTTGGTGGTGTGGCTGTTTTGTCTTTCCTTCTGCACCTTCCCTAAACTTTCCCTAAACTTTCCCATAGTAGAAACATATAAATACTGAAGTGTGTGTAATAAAGATGGATTGTGCTAGAAGAAGCAGTGGTTTCCATGTTTCTTTTTTCCCAAGCTGCTGCATTAAGTATGTCAGATATAAATGTATCCAGGCCTGTAAGTAAGGTGAAGTTATAGTTCTAGCTTTCTTAAATGCTGCTAAGTGTTGTTCTTTCACTAACTTGTTAGATATAACAACTAGTTATGAGCTAACCTGAGCATCCTTCTGACAAATTGCTAAGTATAACTTTGAAGTTATAAGTTAGGTTAAATGCTGTTAAGTATTCCTCTCTTAGATGGTTAATCTTAAATTATAAAGTTATAAGTTAAGTTGGATATAAGTGTTTTCCCCATGCTAAATTACTAGGCTTAAGGTATAACCTAGGTTAAAGTACTGTTAAGTTTTAATGTTAAACTTTTGGGCTGTATTCCTCTTTATCCTTGCCCTGACTGTCCTTTTGTCACTGGTACCAGTCACGCACACATACCCCTAGGTAGTTCTCTGATTGTTTTTTTCATTGTTGCTTCTTTTCCCTTATTCCTTAGCTGTCCTGCAGTAACAGAGTGAATCTTGCCCACAGAATTGTCATGGCATGTTGCTTAATATTAAATCTGACTTTTGCTCATACCATGCCAATGATTTTTTAAGCTATACCGAACTCTCATTTATGACACCAATCACCTCCTTATTTTCCAGCTGTCTTAGCAGAGTTTCCAGGGGGCTCTGATTCTTGGCCTTGCCAGGCACCAAGGTGAGACTGACTGGCCTGTAGCTCTCTGGGTCTTCCTTTCTTCCCTTTTTAAAAATAGAGGTTATATTTCTCCTTTTCAGTCAGTGCAAACTTGACCAGACTGTCTTGACTTCCCATATACAATAGATAATGCCTTAGCTGCTTCACCTGCCCCCAGGACCCACAGACACATCTCATCAGGTGCCATGGACTTAAGCACCTTCAGGTTCCTTAGTTGTTTCCCAACCTGATATTCTCCCAGCTCCTGCCTTTGCCTTTTGTGACTTGGAAGGTAAGGCTGGAGCCCTTGCTGGTGAAGATCCAGGCAAAAAAGTCATTGAGTGCCTCAGCTTTCTCCCTGTCCAGGGTAACCAGGTCTTCCCTTTCCTTCCAGAAAGGACCCACATTTTTCCTAGTCCTCCTTTTATCGCTGACATACCTACAGAAGTTTTTCTTGTCACCTTTGACATCCCTGGCCAGACTCAATTCTCCTGGGGCTTTAGCTTTCTTAACCTGATCCATGGCTGCTTGGACAATTTCTTTGGATTCCTCCCAGGTTCTCTGTCCTTGCTTCCACTCTCTGAAGGCTGCCCTTATGTGTTTACATTTGTCCAGGAGTTCCTTGATCATAGCTGCAGGTCTCCTGGCATTTTTGTCTGACTTCCTCTTCATTGGGATCCATCACTTCCGAGCTTGGATGACATGATCCTTGAGTACTAACAAGCTCTCTTGGTCCTCTCTTCCCTCCAGGGCTTTATCCCATGGTACTCCATCAAACAGATCCCCCAGAAGGCCAAAGTCTGCTCTCCTGAATTCCAGGGTAGTGAGCTTTCTATGTGCCCTTTTTGCTGCCCTAAGGATCTCAAACTCCACTACTTCATGGTCATTACGGACAAGGCTCCCCTTGAGTTTCTCATTCCCCACCAGTCCCTCCTTGTGAGAAGCATCAAGTCGTTGCTCAGTGGAAATTAGGAGATTTTCCATCACCAGATGTGAGGTGCTGGCTTTTATCCAATCCACACTATCTTGTCACACTTCGAAAAAGAAAAACTTACTATCTCACTGCATGTTTTGCAAGACATGTAACTTCTGACTAGGATGTAAAAAGCTCCAACACAGCACCACAGAAAGGTAGTTTGCTCCCTTCCAAGCCAATATACGAGCAAAGTTTGTCCTGAAAGTGAAATGACAGAGAGGGCTTCAGCAGCAGAGTAGTGGTTTCACTTGTATTGTCAGTCCTGTGACAGTCAGTCATTCTTTACAGCGCTGTAAAGTCACAGGATTATTACCAGTTTGTGCTTGGTCAGCAATTCAATATTCTCAGCTATTTTCCTTCAAGCCATTCTTAACAGCCTCTGACTCACCAAGGAGAACTAAATATAACTTCTACTTCATTCACTGCTGCTACAGCTGTGAGATGAAAGCAAGTAGAGGCAGAGCACAGGGGTCCTAATCACAGCATTGCCTCAACTTACAAGCTTCACATAAACCACACTGGTTTCCTCCAAATTTTCAGTGAGATGGACACCACCATCTTAGAAACAGTTGTAGAATCCATAGTGTCAAGGGAACTGCAAAAAAGTGGTATGTCTGTAGTAACTACTACTTCACTAATTACTGTCTAGGTAATGAAACGGAACCTTTTTACACAGCTTAATGTTACTGCAGCATTTTCCTTGAAGTACATAAAGACTCAAAGAACATGAAATTTCTTAGCAGTTTTGGAGGCATGGGGGGGGGGTAATATCCAAGTACAATTTAAAAGATATAATTAAAATATCAATTTCATGCTTTTCCAAGAATCTAGCCTCTTATGATTTTACAGAACAAAAACTAGCAGTCAGATGAGATTTTCACTAACTAACAGAACCAGAATATCATGACAAAAATTAATTTTGTACTCTGCAAGTTCCAAGAAGAGAAAGCAGCAATAAAGGACAACAGAGTTTCACTACAGGGCTTGAAGGAGAAGGTCTTATGATTACATTTTTTAAAGCTAGCAAAAAAACTGAAAACTATCCTAGTGAATTAAATATCTTAAAAATATATAGAAGCAGCACCAGTTTCTGTAAAACCAACATCCTTGGAATAAGATGCAGTACTTACAGAAAATTGCTCCTGGGTATGCTTTCTCAAAAGCAGTTGGGAATTCAGTATAACTCCTAAAATAATTTCTATATATTTATATATAATGTATATATCTATATAAAAGCAAACACAAACTCAGTAGCACTTTTAACCATCTGGACTTGGATTTTAAGTGTTACTTTATGTAAACCAAGTCAATGACAAGTTCTTGATATACTGTGCAGCCTGCAACTTACCCTTTCATCAGGGTTGGGCTGCATGCATTTGTTTCAAATTGAGAAAGTGGTCCACTTAACCTTGAACTTAAGGAACAGCTATCATGTGGATAATTGATTTTGGTTACTTTCTTAATTGTTTTTCTGCGAATACAGCAGAAGCATGTGTCCCTTTGACTTTCAAAACACAAAATTGCAAGTTAACACCTTTTCTGTTTCTGCCCTTTCCTGTTAACACCTTTTCCATTAAAAGCCTCTTCAACAGAAAGTGTCAGGGATTGAGGCTGGCTCTGGTGCACATTAGACTGATTAATCACCAAGAACATAAAGGCTACCAGCCAAATGACTTTGACAGAGGATGTGCACACTCCTTACTGTGCACACTCCTTACTGTGCACACTCCTTACCGTGCAGTTGAGGTGTGCTGCAAACTACTGAGATGGAGATAGCATGGTTTATGTTACAGAAAGTGAGAGTATTGCTATATGAGAAATCTTAAACCCAGCCTCAAGCAGTTCAAGACTAACCTGTGACTACCTTCACTGCAACATCCATCACTTCATTTTTGGCATCTTTTATCCCAAAGGCATCCTAGCTGGAAACACCTGCACACCCACAAAAACTTCACATTTCCTTTGCCGAGGAAAACTGCATTCTCATTTCACTTTTAAAGCTTGTCTCAAAATTCTCTTCACAGTGTTCAAGGTCATGCACTGCCAGATTCCAGTGCTTAAATTTTCAAAAGGCCATAGTCCTGTACCCACTTGAACTTACTAAAATTCATATCTTCTGTCGCCTGAGAAGTGGGAAGACAGTTTCTTAAAGCATATAAAGCAGGAAAGGAAACATGGTTTTTGAGGGGACTGGTAGCACATAGCCTTCTGTCAACAGATTTTTTCAAGGCCTGCTTCCATATTTCACTTACATTGTTTCAGTGTCTCACAGAAAAGGAACAGAGAGAGGTATAACTCCCTGTTCCACAGGAGTTCAGTGTGCAAGAGGTCATGGAGTGCTGGCAGAAGATCATCCATCCTTCTCCAGGTCCAGTGAGCACTAAAACCACCACAGTAAAGTTGTGTGTAACTTAATTTCTTATACTAGAGGTTTCTGAGCTCAAAACCAAAAGCCTACAGATTTGTAGGTCTCATTCCTGTATCACAAAGCTATTCACTCTGTGTTGGAAATCGATTTTCTGATGCAGTGCAGCTGGGAGGGTTGGGAAGTTTTACATAGAAGGGCTGAGCAAGTTGTATGCAAGTACTCAAATGCAGGGGTCTGTGGTATTAAGAGGGTATTGGTGATGGTGATAATAGCCCTTATTGAGAATAAAGAAAAAAAAGAAAAAGAACCAAAAGCCACAACCTTTAAATAATAACATGCTTGAATATCAACTCAAAAAAATCTTTGCTGTGAGCAGAGAAAATCTCTTACTGCAGGAGACATGTTTCTAAAAGTTGACCAACCAAAAGAGCAGGATAATAATCTTATAGCAAACCAGTATTTTCAAAACTAGTCCAGTGTGAGCAGGAACTGGAGAGTCCTTGACCATTCTGCTAAAATCCACTGTGAGAAGGAATAAGAAAATATTTTCAGAAGGCATCCATGAGGTATAAGAATCAACAAATCTTAACTTTTATACTTTCCATAGTCCATACATCAATTTATTCTAGTACATGAGACTGAGAACCTTGAATCAGACATTTAGGCACCTGTGGCACAGGAAGGACAGTGTCTGAGGAGACAGAGGTGGATCTCAAGGGGCTAGAATAGCCGTTGAGATATTCAGCATTTTATGAATTCCATTTTCAGAAAACAAAGGAGCAATTTATGCTCAAATTCAGGGCTCTTCAGTCATTGTTCTAAAACCTTGGAAGGCCTCATACTCAGATTTCTCAGGGGTATCTTAAGCATTTAAATCCCATTATCATGTATGAGCTTTCACAGATCATCAGCTCAGCATGTAATTCAGGGGATTTTCAAGCATGCTTTCCTCCCAATAGTTCCTGTGTGAGTTAGTCATGAAAAATAAATGTAGGACAGGACTAATTATAGAATAAAACCTGACAAAGGTGGTCTATCTAAAAGATTTTTCTTGGAATAATAATTTTAAGAACAACTGTATATTTAACTGTATAGCTGAATTCAGTTTAAAAAATGGTCCCTATTACTCAAGACAAACCCTTGCTGTGCAGTTATGACCTGTTCTCCACAGTCTTAGCAGGCAGCTGATTTTCCCCATTTTTGTAACAGTCTTGAAATCTTATGCCCCAACTTCAGTCACTGCTTTAAACAGAGAACAATTCCTTCACACTTCCCTTGAAGGACATATTAAGGCTTTAGTTTTACTGCTTCTGAATTTCCAGCACACTCACTCTGGATATTTCCAGGCTAATCATAAGAATTCAGCAGTGCCCCAATATTGCCAAGAGGAATATTATCTAGGGCATGACTGTAGTGTGCAGATGCTTTGGAATCTTCCCTGTGAAAGAGCATCATACTGATTAGTTACGGCTTTGTCCATGTTAGCTCTTTTCCAGGTCCTCTATTTCCATTTCCTCTTCAGTTTTATTCAACCATTTTAAAAATCAGGCCTCAAATGTACACTTTATCCGTGCTCTGAGATGACACCTATCCTCTTATCATCTTTATGAGGCAGCAGACCTGCTTTGACTCACTCTTTGCCCACTCAAGTATGAAAATATTCCAGTTTGAAGGAACTTGATTTGGCCTTTTGAAAAGCACCCATCCTTGAAAAAACACTGCTTAGAACAGAGTTATTCTGTGGTAGATGCTCCATTGCAATCCCAAAGTGTGACTGCTCCACTGCAAATCCAAAGTGTCATACAAGTGGACTCAAGCAAGACATAACCCTGATTATTCATCTCAGTTTCCCTGTTTTTGACAAACCACCATGTTCTTACCAAAGCTTACTGGCATCATCTTCAAGTCTTGGTAACAAGGTCCTAAGTTACCATGGCTACACACTCTTCCTGATGTACAAACACCACAATACTTAGCTCACAGATTTTCCCACATATCTCCTGAACCATTGGAAATGGGAACTTCCACATTAGCTCAGGTGAGATCTGTAGTCATGACTGAACAACACAAAACATAAGATGGGCACTAAGTCACAGGGTGAATATTCTTCTTATATATTCTTCTCTCATGTCCAGGGAAGAAAAAAGTTAACAAAACACAGTATAAGCATTTTCAAAAGAAAACTACATTTGTTGCATATTATTTAAGATTAGTAAATGGGTATGCCTGTACATGTATTAGCCCACTTCAAAAATTCAAGAGCATAGAATCTAAGAGCAGACAGCAAAGACAGAGAAAAGCAATGAGAAATGCCCTGTTGTGACCTCACCACCTGAGGAAAGTGTTAATGCCTAACAAAAGACATCTCTGTGGTAAACTACTGAGCTCTTAAAATGCAATTACAGCTTCACAGTGGCCTGGAACAGATAATTTACAACTTCAATACTTTCAGGACTCAGGTAGAATCTTGGTGTAATTAGGAAATTTATTTCTCAATTAGCAATGAATTTAACAAGCACAAGAGACAGAAGAAAATACGAAAATGTGGGTTTCTAAAAAGTGAGACAATTGAGGAGCACATAACATAGTTAAGTGGTGTTCAGTCTAGCAAGTCAGACCAGGATGCATTTCCAAGCATTTTAAGGTGGGAAAGGTCACCCCCTCTCTTTAACTGGTAAAGAAATCAAATATGCAAAGAGACAAACCATCCTCCTGCTTCATACAGCCAACACTTCATCAAACAAAACAGTGTTGGAACTCTTTGAGACTCCCTCCAATACACTCTGACCACAAGGGCTATCTTCTCCAGCCACAGCTGATGGATAAGTTCCTCTAGGCTCAGGGCTCAGAGAAAGTCAAGTTCCTTCTGATTCAGACAGAAGATGTGGACGCGAATATGGAAAACAGCAGAAGGGGGATGCCACTGAACAAAGGGCTCTGGAGCATGAACCTGGAACTTCATTGCCATCCCCCATAACTATGTCTATAATAATGATCCAGCAAGGACACAGAGAGAAAACACCTTCTCATGACACTGTTTGTTGTCACACTGACCCCATTTTATATCATGTCACCCAGACAATGTAAGGACATAGCCACAGAGCACGCTTCCCACATGCAGCATGAATAGTGGAGAAAAATGGGGATAGACATGCATGTGGCCCTAGACACAAAAGCCAGGCCAGGCCAAGTTGCCCTCAAGGCCACACTGTAAAGGACCTGGACCATTTTATTTACTGATAAACATGTACATGTGAATGAACTGGGTTGGAAGGGACTTATACTACCTTATAGAAGTACTAGGAACTGCAGAGACAATTCCTTCTGTTACTAAGAGATGACAAGTTCTATAAAAATTATAATGGTCTCCTTGGTCTAAAAAAAGCCTAACGTCCTTTTATTTTTGACATGGATGAGTCAGCAGATAGAAGAGGCAATTCCCAAATATAGTGCCTTGCACCAGAGGACACAGCAAGAAGAAAATTTGATCAAGGCTTCCTCCTTCACAGAGATGACACTGCTTGTGATGAACCACATCAGTCAAACAGCATTGCCCATCACCAGCCAGTCCTCATATGGTCCCTGGAGTGTTCCAACAGTGAGGGAAGCAGTATTTTGTTTGGCATGAGATGAGATGACTTCCACAAACTTTCTCATGTGGTTTAGACTGCTTGGAGTACACAGCTGGAACAAGAGCAAAGTGACCAAATAACTAGCTGTCTGTATTGTCACACTCTACCTGTTTTTAGGGAAGTCTCTTACTAAAAGCCTATTCTCTCAATAATTTCAAGCTTTCCCCAGCAAAGGCTTCCTGGGCAGGCATTCCAGACAGGATACTTAATACTACACACACCATTCCACATCGACATAATGTTCTAAAAATTTTGTTTAACTACAGGTCTGTTCTAACATTTGGCTGTATTTTAGTTCTGTGAGATGTAACAATCTAACATTTGGCTGTATTTTAGTTCTGTGAGATGTAACAATCTCCTAGTACTACAAGACAATCCCTGGCTGGCCATGTTTTTCTGAAACAATACTCAAAGTCGAATCACCTTGAATCATATGCCTCTCTGCAAGATGAAGGGTATTGTTATGCAATTCAAATTTCAGAGAATTTCTGGCTTTATGACCACAGGTCCCAGAAGATGAGATTCATCACAGTTTTACTACCTTCAAGAAGAGATATATCAATTTACTCAAAAGAGGGATATGTTACAAGTGAGTACTTCTGGACTCCTCCCTGATGAAACAGCCAAGAAAAAAAATTAAGTTTTTAAGAGTTAGCTACAAAGATTCTAGTATTAGGACATCACTGTATGGGTAACTTGTTGGGTATCCTTACACATTTCTCCTTAGAAGCACCAAGCTGAAAATACCTTCACTAACATTTGAGAGCAATTTTTGTGCAATGAGTTATAGAATGTAGGCAGTTTCCTTTTTTGCAAGGCATCTACATACCCAGGAAAAGGAATGCTCTTGTGAATATAAAAATGTGATCACCAGACACTAAAACGTCTCTTGCAGAACTGTTTTTGAACACCAAAGTAAAACAAGTATGTTGCTTTGACTTGGACCCCTGGTGCGAGGACACGAGGCTTGACTCCATGTTGATCAGAAGGTTGATTTATTATGATATATATTATACTAAAATACTACATTATAATTATACTAAAAAGAACAGAGAGAAGAAGATCAGAAGGTTACAAAGACAAGAATAGAACAGGAATGAATAACAAAAATCCTGTGACTGCTCACAGCCTTGGCACAGGTGGCTGTGATTGGTCACTGATTGAAAACAATCCACATGGACCAATGGAAGATTCACCTGTGGCACTCCACAGCAGCAGAGAGTTATTGTTTACATTTCTTTCCTGAGGCCCTCAGCTCCTCAGGACAGGAAAAATCCTAGCAGAGGCTTTTTCACTAAAAATCTTGGCAACACAAGTACACTCCAAATACTTTGGAGACTGCTGTGTCTCACTAGAATGCAGCAATAGGTTTGAATGGAAGTGTGGATTACCAGAATTTACTGTAACATTCAGTGTCAGTGTTAACCAGACTAGAATGAGATTTTAGGAACAGAATTTATAAAGCCTGTGTAATGCTGAACATAAATCATGCCATTTATAATAATCGTCACCTCAGATGACCTTGATAAACCTATCAGCCATTTTCCACTCCTTAACTCATTGGCTGAACTAATAATATAAAAATCTTGAGTTATTTCCATGGATTTCAAAATGTTTTGAAACTTCACCTTTGGACATTGTTTCTCATATCTTCAGAATAAAATACACACATTTCTACAAAGCTGTACAGTTACTAACATGTAATGATAAATCACTACAGTATGCAATCAGGTAATTTAAAAAATGATAGATTAATTCAGGCCTCCAAATCCATGGGTATCAAATTACTTAATCCTATTTCTATCACTGTCTCTATTCATTTCCAGCTCCATCTCACTCAAAATATACCAGACATTGAGTATATTTGTATACCAAATGATTTTACTATAAAAGTCAGAATGTATTTTTGAAGGACATGTGCTAAGGTAACAAAAATGTTAAAAAATAAGACCTCACAGCTGCATCTTTTCCCAGTTTGTAATCCCAAGTCACTGAGTACACTATCTATGGCTATTTGGTGAGGGAAATATCTACTGTGATGTATGAACACATAGTTAGGAATAAATCATCCTTCTTGAGAAGTACATTAATTCCCTCAGTGCCAACCACAATTCAGGATGTTCTCAGATGCAAGAACAGTGGGTATTAGAACCCCTTCCCTCAAAGATGTGCCTCTAAGAAATGAAGCAATCAAAACAGGCATCAGTGTCAAGCACCTCAGATTCTTTTTTTCCCCACAGCTTTAGAGCACAGCACCCAGTAGTATCCCTTGCAAAACACCTTTAAGGCTTGTTAAGTAAGCATACAATCTAACAGGTAGCATGTTCTGGGGACAGAAGACACCAGAAGTATATAAATATCTAGTCAAATTAAATAAAAACTGATAGCAAACTCCAACTTGGCTTAGCATTAATGGAACTCAGTAAAGGTGTTTCCTAATTTACCTCACAGTTACCAAGATCAGGAGCGCAGAGAAACATGCAAAAATTTTAACGGAAGAATGCCCCTACTTACTAAAGCAGATACAAGTAAAAAAGAGCAAGTTATTTGTTGACCTTTATATATCAATTTTTTCCTCATCAATAAGAGCACAGCATGAATATAATTAACATACAAGGGGAATAAGAGTCAAAACAAACAGGATCTCAAGAGGCGAAATCATAGCAGCAGCAGATGGAGGCAGCAGTAAACATTAAAGATGCTGGCAAGGCCCAGTTCTCTCCTCTGGCATTTTTAAAAAAATATGTATTTGGATATGAACATATAAAGGATTGAAGATATGAACATAATGGTCAACTTACAATGGAAGAAAATTCTCTTGAGGGGGGACCACTATCAAGTGAACAAACACAGTGCTGCAGTATTTTATAGTCAACTCACACAACCACCAAATGAGCTTCCTTCCTTCCAGCATCCTCAGGAACTAAGCTTGCTCTTGTAAGTAACTTTACTTTTGCTTGGCAACATGCAATTTAAGCCAAGTCTTGAGAAGTTAATACACACCAAAGAACAGAAAGAGCTGCTACCAACAATCTCACGCTCACTAGTTTGCAATCTACAGCCCTCCCTTTGACTTTACTACAAAAGAAGTTGAGTTTCTCTTCCCTTTATAAGCCAGGCAACACATGTGACTGATCAGCATTATAGAGCACTCCTGAACCTGGGTTTAAGTAGGGTAATAGATTAGATACCTATTAACTAGAAGTCAACAGGCACAAGAGTATTCATCATGCATTCAGGAGCTCCTTGAGCCATGGTAGCAGGATGTTTTAATTGGGTTTTCTGTTGAGACAATTACTCTTTTGTGATTTATGAAGAAACAAACTAGTCTTATTTTGAAATGCTAGTTCAACAAAACCACCAAAACCACCAAAACCACCAAAACCCTAATGTGGTTAAGGGAAGAACCTGCAGAAACTATCTAACATCTCTGCCGAGGTAAGTTTGGAATACCTCCTCAATCCACTAATCTCTGTGTAGCAATTCTAAATGCACTGTAGTAAGCTCCCTCAGTACAACAGGTACTAGAGGCATTTGAAAGTGTCTCTGGCCTTAGGCTTGAAGAAGTCTGAGATTGAGGAGCGTTGCAATGCTATTCTTCCTCATAACTGAATTGGAATTGCATTTAGATGCCATTACTACAACACTCAGGAAGGAAGTCCAATTTCTTGGCAAAACACTTTTATCATCCCCACCTACACAATTAAGGTTCAAAGGAAAGTTTTATTCCACACAGCCATCTAAGCTAAGGAAGCACTTTAGGTTTAGTCAGTGGTGAAATGTGAACTCTATTGGCATTGTGGGGAATTTTGCCATTGACTCCAATGGAACTATACTGTTGCCCAAGAGGTAATAGAGGTGTTACTGTCACTTAAGATAACAACATAAAACATAAAAGTGTCTTCTTGTCTTCTGCATAATTCAGAAAATACAATAATAATACAATTTCAGACAGCTTCTGAATGAAGTCTGTTATTTCTTGTGGACTCAGGCATCTTCCAAAAAGACTGCCAATCTTGATTATTAAATTGGACAGAGAAGAATCTAGCAAACTCTTAGGCAAATTGCTAAAACAATTAGTTACAGTTAGAACCACGTTCCTCATTTCTAGCCTGCATTAGCACTGCATTAAATTTGAGCACCTTTATCACAAAACATTATTTTATCTAAAATTACAGTTATTAACTACTAGAAAATGCCTCTACTACAACAGCCACGGTGTTGATTACAGCAATGAAAATGCTATAAATCAGCTAAAAAGTCTCCTCTATAAAAGCCATAGTCTATTCAATGTAATTAAACAGGTTATGATCAAGATGCACCCTAACAACAGCAAAACCATTTAATCACTGGAATGAGTAACCAGGAAAGTCATTAACCCCGCTATAGCTGGAGAAAAAAGGGTTTTAAGGTTTCATTACAAAACACAAACATTTATTTTGGACTGACAAAAATTAGAGGTTTTGTTTCATTTGAGACTAATAAATTTCCTTATATTACCTTTTCTCTCTCTGTCTTGGTCTATTTATTAAACAAAACCAAATCAAACTCTTTTTAATGGAAGAATCAAATTATTAAGTTTCAAACTAGAAATATTTTGATATTTCAATTGTTATTTGGAATATTTGATTTTGAGAAGTGCTTTAGCAAAATGTGTTTTTCAAAATCTTTCTGCTCTCCTTCCATGTTTTCCGTTCTCCACTGAACCAAATAAAAAGATATTTCCTTTCTCCAACCTTCCAGAAACATTTTTTTCAGTGAACTTACAGTCTGTCAAAATAAAATTACATCCTCATTTACAGAATAGGTAAAAATCATTCTAAGAGTTGGAGAACAGAATTATTGACCTTGATTATGAGAGATGTTGAATAGCCCAGTATAATGGTATCTTTCAGCCTTGAAATAGATAACCTAAGCAAAAAGGTATATTGAATAATATATACCCTTTGAATGAATATACCCTTTGAATGTTGGGTATATTGATCATGAATGGAAGGTCCTAGTTTTTTCCACTTCTAGCTGTAGAGCATTCAAATTGCACTCAAAACCCCTAAAAAAGGGCATAGTTGGTGACCCAGTGAAACTTCCAGCCTATGTCAGTACCCACCAAACCATGTCAATGACATCATGATCATCTTACCATCAAGTAAAAAATCACTGGGGATAATTCACTGTAAAGTATGGACTGGTAAAAAAAAAAAAAAAAAAACCCAAACAAAAAATAAAGAAACAATCCCCCAAATAAACAAATAAAAATCACATTAATTTCCTGAGATTAAATAAAAGGCATTCAAATGTATTATTTAGATAACTACATCTCATTGATTTAAAAGGGCTTAGCTTCCTTAAATGAGATACCACTGCCTGAATAATTAGATCCCAATGCAGTTTTGAAGATTTGTCCCTTAATCTTCAATATTTTCAGCACAAAACACCCAGAAAGGCCAAATTTCCTAAGCTATTAAACAAGGGAATAGAATGAAAAAGTGGCTTCATTCCCAGTTAAAAATTCATTCTTCAGACAACACACTATCATATAGCACCAAGCAAGCAAACAGAAGAAAAGAGACAGTGAAACACATTTTGTTAGGTGTTGTGTGCTATTTCCTCATGAAGTCTGCGCACAACTGTTATGAGGTCAAAGATCCTGGACAGGAAAGGAGCTCTGCTGAATTACCTCTACCAACTGCAGAGCACCAGTCTCACAGTGAAACAGTTTTTAAACTCTATAGGTATAGTCACAAGCAGAAGATTTGCATCCACCAATCTGTCCTTGGTACATATTCACAAATGCAGCAATAAAAACATTGTCCCACACGGAAGTATGAGGATGATGTCAAAAGGATGATATTGGCACTGGAACCTTGCTGGTTTATACATCAGAGATTACACTTCTTACTCTCAAGTGTGCATGACAGTGGAAGTTGTCTGCCTATGATTGTTGTCTGTTTACTTTTGAACACCATCAATGAATTAAGGTGGACAGTGTCACCACAGAACTTTGACTGTTTTTTAGTTCAGAAATAATAGTGTTCTCTTGAATGGTCTCTTAAGGGTACTACTTGCCTGCAATTTCACCAATCCCATGGCCACTAAAAGTACATTAGATCAAAGGTGGAATGAAATTTCTGTTGGACTGCTACAAAAAAGACTACATTTTCCTTGTGTCGCTATTCAAACACCGTGGATAGGTTTGAGATGCTTATTTTCTCATAACTTCTATAAATCATAGGAACAATCAGTGTATGCTCTCCACCATAAATACACAGTTGATTGCAAAAGCTGAGATGGCACTTATCCTTCTCACTGCTCTCTGGGAAGTAATTGTTTGGAGAGACTTTTATTGCTTAAATCTAGCAGTGTTTTCTGAAGAAGAAATATGGACTAAGAGACAGTAAGCCACAGCTTGGCAATTGATGCTTGGTATAATGGCTAATTACATTATAAAAACACAGTGGCTGCACTGTTTCAGTGAACAAAAACAAAGAACTCCTTGAACCAGAAGATGCTTTTGCACAGAGGTCTTCATAGCATCCTCCAGACAATGTGGTTATAGCTGCTGATAGCAGCAACTCACAGACACTACCAGAATACATGGGCAACAGCACCAGCACAGTGTTGTCCTTCCCATTTTTGTTCTTACAATCAAAATATATTTTAAAACTGTGTTTATGTTGATTACACTGTATCTGTGAACTACCTTCACTCTGCCCTGTTACTAAGATTTGTGTAAAATGATGTAATAATGGTGTAAAAGAGACCAACCCCAGAGCAGCTGCATTATAAATTTACAATGGCTACTTTACAAAAGCCAACCAGCTTATCAAAAGATAATAGGAAAAATATAATGGCCTCTGGAATAGAAATCAGACAGATAAAATATTAAGACTCCAGGGGATTTTGAGAGCAGTTTTTAATGTCATCCTCATGACCCTCAGCATTCACAGCAAAGGTCAAGTTTTCAGTGGCTCCCACTTCCATGTGGGAACCAAAACACAGATGAACTCAGTACATTGCAAAGGAAGCAACTTTAGCAACCTCACCTCTGGGAACAGAATGCACAGGCATGCAAGAGTTACCAAAAGACTCTTTGGTTCAAACATTTTTCCTCACAGGCGCACAGGAATACAGAAGAGAGAGAAACTCATCTGATGTGTCCTAACCCATTCAAACACAGTAGGCCACACAGGCAGCAGCCACAGCTCAACCTGCCGAGAAACTCAGCCCCTGACTGGCTGTGCCTCTGGGAGCAGAGCATTCTGGAAAGTCTTCCCTTGGCAGGCGTGCTCTGCACTTAACATTATACCACACCTCCTCAGGAAGAAACTTAATTTCTTAGAATGACTGAACAGTTTCCCCTCCCCTGCCCATGGCTTTGAATTCCTCTTCCCTTAAGAAACCAAATTTGAAAAATTAACCCAAGCTCCCAGGCACTGATCTTCATAAGCAGTGTATTTTAAAACAACACGGCCTTCTAGCGGTTGTAGTAGCTGCTGCTGCAAGGAAAATACTCTCTGCTGCACACATTTGCTGTCCAACACTTGACAATTCCAGAAAATGGTGGGTTTGATATTTTGTTGTTTCATTTGGGTTTAAATTAAGGCTTTTTGCCTCGAAACCATGTAGACACACTGCACTTGCAAAGCTTATTTGGAAAAAGTTAGGCCTAAGAGCAAGAAAGTTTCTTACTGAACAGTGGAAACACAAACGTGATGAATGGAAGCAGTCTCCCGAATGAAGATGGGTCACTGAAATACTTCTAATTCCTGCTGCCTATTCCTCTTCACTCAGCATCCCCTCACAGGCAAATGTTCACTGACTCATGTGAGGTCCCTGTCACATCTTCAATCACTTGTGTATGTGCATTTTGGATTACACGGCTCCTAAATATTTCCAGGGATTATGATATTCAAACTCACCAACACCAACAGGAATGAAAAAGTGAACAAACAATTCCTAGCCCATATATTTTCAGTGTAAAATAGGAAAAAAACCTAGATTTATGATTTTGATTGTTAGGAAAGCATCTTCTGTATTTCTGGCTCAAGGGACAAGAAAAAATCTATATCCAAAGACAGTGATGGCAGAATGTGACAAATTATGACAATTCATCATTTTTGCTAGCTAGAACACTTTGAACAAAGCACTGAGAAAGCAATGTCTGAGAAACAAGTAGCCAGGCACTGATTTCTGGACAATAGCAACAGATAAACCACCTCATATAAAACAGGAATGCAGCAGCTGGCAGCATGTCTTGAGTCTGAAAGATACCTCTTTGATTCATAAACCATGCTTTGCATCACATGCTTTGAAAAATAAAATACTATTTACAATATATCCTCCCAGCCCTAGAACAACACTACAGACTTGAACTGACCTTCACCTTTTTGCCCCATTCTTCCCCAGTATTTCTGGCCACTCAAGATCATCCCCTTAATGGCAGGACAGCTCCTTGAGGAGCCTCGAGGCCAGAAGGGCAGAGAGCTATTAGTCATTAGTCTTGCTCCTTGTGGATCTGTGTCAACTGCAGGTTTTCCAGAAGTGGAATCTTTATGTGCCTTGCTCTCCAGATGAAGGTGAGCCAGTCATTAGGACGGTAAGGACAGGCAACTGTGTCAATAATGTCATTACAGCAGAACTATTCAGGCCACAACACAGGAAACAGAAGAAGAGCCTCTGGAATCTTGCCATCACCATTAAGCAAATAGGAACAGACATCTGCAACTCAGTGAACTTGAGTCTCATACCAATTGCTGCATTTTGCTACAGCAGAAACGTATTTTACAGGAGCTGTAATTTCTCCAATTCAGCACAGGCTCTCAGAAGCTACCTAAACTCTGTTCATCGAACCAGCTGATAAAATCACTTCAATTCTCAGTAAAAGAGAAGCCTGTAAACTCTATGGCAACCAACACCACCACCTACGGAAATTCTTGACAGGATTTTTTCCTTGGCATGCTCAGTACTGTCCATTACAAACCTTTAGAACAGCAGATGGAAGATAACGAAAGCACTAGACTTGGGTTTCCTTTCCACAAGGGGAAAAAAAACCAAACCATATATATAGCTTGAGGTAGAATATTGCACTTCCTCTCCATGCCCCTACCAGCTGAAGCCCTCAGGATAAGCATAGTCTAATTTTTTTGAAAGCTGGTAACCGAGGAAAGACTACATTTGAAAATTCCTTCATAGACCAGCAGCTCAAACCCTGAGTCCCACCACGATGTATAGATCCTGCTATTTTAAAACATCTTGGCATTGATGTTACCTATTTCAAGGCTAAACAGGGCATTTGCACCCTTCTGTTCAATGTTTCTCATAACCAAGCTAGGCTACACTTCAAGAACACCTCTGATTTCTGGCTGAGTTTAAAGTTTTCCTAATGTGCTAAAAGTGCACTAAAATCAACCTATGATACCACCTATGGTGATTCCTTGGTAACCCCTTTAGGGTTACTAATTTGGAGTTCACAGATCAACATTACTGCAAATGTTTCCATTGCCAAAACATTAATTTGTCTTGGTTAGCTGAGCATGTAACTTCTGTGTCAGGAAACAAAACTGGGCCAACACAGGTATTTAATGTTCTTTTTATGTATTGCTTTTGTTAATAGGTAAGTAAGCAAAAGAAGCTTTGTAAACAGAGGGAGGACTCATCATGTGGATTAATTGCTTTTTCTATAGAAGACATCTTCCTGATCTGAGATAAAGCAGCATTCAGTGGTAATTGCGATACTACGTGTAAATCTGGTGTTAGTTTAACAGGACAATTAATCACAGAATCTCTTTTAAGACTGATAGCCCATCTGGCTTCTCATTTATCACCTCACTGTATTTTCCTGTTTTTTCACAAATAGTTGTCAGTTTATTATGTGCTAGCTGCTGTGGGCTGGGGTATGCTTATTATACTCACTGAACAGCACACTGCTGTGAAGTAGTTCTGGTAGGTCAGGGGAACACTTTTGCAGGGGAACACATTACTCATTGCCTGAAACAAGAGAGGCGTAACAGTTTTGAAAGGACAAGATGAAATGCACTGAAACCCACATTTCTTCCTCCAAATCTAATCCCTTGCTTACTCTTCTTCTAATAGCTATTTTTATGATTCCTAGTTTGCAACTACCCAAACTCACTGTTGTCATGAAATGCAGGGCTTGCACTATTAACAAAACCATCACTCTCACCTTCTTCTTTATATAGTATAGTGATTAAAGCAATCCTTAGGATTGGATTAGGAAATACCTTGTTTTTCCTTTGGCTAATACTACCCTACTTTGCTTTAGTGCACTTCCACTTTTTCTGCATGCAACAACACTCTATTTCTGTGCATATTTTAGTGCGCCACATGTATATGAGCATTTAGAACTCTTGACCTTTGCATTCTCATTATTTTTTCAGAGGAATTACATACTGCTGGGAATCTTTGTGGGATTCACTTTAGCATCTCCAGCTCTCACTGCCTTGTGATGCTCTTTCCTCAGTAGCTTCCTTAGCCCCCAAACTTGCTTTCTTGCAATCTTTTCCCACTGAACAACCAAGCTGTTGCTATCGGGGCAGCCCCAGAAGGCAAGGCTTGGCCCTCAGCCTCACACTGTCTCCCTGAGTCCCCCTCGCTCATGCTGAGCGATCCATTCCCCCAACCCCCAGATCTCAGTCCTTGTCCTTCGCAGGACACTTTCTGTCACGTCTATGCACTCGGCTGGGCAGACAGCACCGGGTCCCTGCGGGTTTCCACGCTCACTACAAGGGGGAGGAGGTGTGGGGGGCGCGATCAGAGGCCTCCGCGCCTACACGCACGGAGGGCACCGCCGTGACCTTGGCGTGCCGCTGCGGGCCTGCCCGGCGCGGCCGGCGGGACCCCGAGCGCCGCAGCCGGGGAGCGAGGGCAGCCGGGGAGCGAGGGCAGCCGGGGAGCGCCGGCTCCCCGCGGGCGGCCGCCCTTGGGCGGGGGCGGCGTGGCGAGCCGGGCCCGGCGCCGCTCCGCGCCCGGCGGCGGCGGCGGCTCCTCAGTGCGCAGGCACGGCGCGGGAGCGAGCGGCGCTCCGGGCCGTACATAATACGTGGTGTCTGGGGCCGGCGCGGCGCAGAGCGGAGATGGGGCCGGGCCGGGACAGCCGCAGCTAGCGCCGCCAGCGCGGGGCTCGCCGGCCGAGGGCAGCGCCGGGAGGGACAGGTAACCGCGGGGCCGCCGCTCCGGCCCCTCGGCAAACTTGGGCTCGGCACTTCGGCGGGGGCTTCCGTGGCCGCCGGCGGGCTCACGGCGGGGGGACGGCGCGGAGCGTCCCGCGGAAGGCAGCGGCGCGCCGGGCTTCGCCTCACGGCTCGGGGGGGACGCGGCTCTCCCCGGGCAGGCTGGTGCCGCGCTGCCCCGCCGCCTGTGCCGGGGTCGGGGAGGGGCTGGCCGGACCGGGATTTCCGAGGGCACCGGCGGGCCGCGAGGGTCGTGGGGGCCGAGATCTCGTCCGCGTCCGGGCGCTGCGGAGTTCTTCCGCTTCGGCCGGGAAACGGGAGACGGAGAGCATCCCGCTCCGGCCCCTGGCGGCGGCCAAGCGGGCGGGGCCGCCCCCCAGGAGCACGGGAGAAGATGCTGCTCGCACCCCCCGTGCAGGGCAGGCTGGGCATCCCGGCTATCCTCAGGGAAGCGGCTGCAGGTGCCCCGGCAGCGCCGCAGCCCCGGGCGCCGGGACGGGCGGAGCGCGGCTCAGCCCCGCTGCCGGCCCGGGGACGCCGGCAGCTCAGGAGGCGTCGGAAAGGCCACCTCGGAGACTGCCGTCAAAGGCAGGCTGTAGGTGCCAGTGTTCCTCCTTCACAAGGCACGCTCTCTGTAGGTAAGGACTGGAAACATGGCTCTTTGAGCAGAAAGGTCGAAGTACGTAAATCTGAAGAATGGGGAGGGCGACTTCACCTGTGCCAACCATCATCATTCGTGGCTTACATTCGGTGGCAGTACAGTGTCACAGAGCAATGACACATCCATATTTCCTTTTGTGCTGCTTTTTAAATGACAATTCCTTACATTTTAATTTTTTAAGATGCCTTCGATCCTGGTACAATAAAGCAAAGTATTTGGAAAAAATTTTGGGTAATTTTTTGTGGAGCTTGCTCATCTTTTAATCTGTCTGTTCACCAATCCAATCCCATCTCTCCAGATCAGCAGAGGATAGTAAAGCTCAAAGTAAACAGGACAGCTTTTGCCATGGAAACAAAAGTTGCTAGGGGATGGATTGCCACTACGCAGTGGTGTTCTCTGAAGCTGTGATCGTACATCCCACATTTTCCTGGGCACCTTGGGTTTAGGCACTGAAAAACTTAATGATTAAGCTGCTTCTTTCAGCCTGGATGTATGTTTTCAGATTGTAGATAACACAGATTTGGGTAACAGCGACTCTCTTTTTTAGCAAAAGTTTCTCAACATTTCAGTGTTTAGTTTCTCAGCCCTGAAGGCAAGACATGCAAATACACATCAACACTCAGGAGATCATAGCTACTGCAATATTTATTCATCCAGTATAAATTGGTACTGTGACACACAGTTCCTTCTTACTTGTGCAGAACTGTTTTCTCTCTGACTGTTCCTGTGCCCTATCTGTAGGTAGCAAGAACTACACAACACTACATTGCAGCTGAGAAAAGAGACCATCTTAGCCCACATTACCAGGCTGCTTCATATTGGGCTAGGAAGCTGCCTTCTCTTAAGGGGCAAGATATTTTTCAAAAGATAGGAGATTATTTATAAGTGAAAGAGTCTGACCATGAAGAAAATGCTCAGTAGAATTAATACTATGCAGTCCTTGAAAAGAATTAGATTCCTACAGTTCTTTTTCTTTTTTTCCCTTCCATTTTTAAAGGTCATACTACTTGATGGTATCACAACTCTTTCAAGCATAAGATCATTCTTTTGTTTTCTGTTTCACCTCCCAGCTCCTATTTATCATTTTGCTCATATACCTGACCAAAACCACCTATTAGCCTTTTACATTGCTAAAGAAAAAGAATCTAAATGTCATGTAAGCTGTGTGGTCCTTACAGGCTGTTCTTCATCAAGCTGATAGAAACACTGCATCCTCCTTTTTCTTTCTTGACTGAACCTATAGGCAGTGCAGTGAATGCAAGATCATGTTTATACAGGTCTCTGTCATGTCACATTTGGTTTTTTTAAATTTATCACAATAACTAAAGTTGCTGATCAGCAAAGTGTTTCACCTCCTTTCTGAATGCTGCTGGTGGCAGCTGGAGTAATACAAGCAAGCTTTGGCAGGCCACATTATCCAGTCATGTTAACTCTGGTTCATCCCTGAGTTGACCTTATGGAGGATCTTGCACCTGGGGAAAATACCTACCATTCTGCTCATTATATGATGCTAAATTTGCTTACCTCAGTGATTTAAGCTAGCCAAACGTTAAGCATAATTTATTAAGAAGGTAGGGTTGATGTGAGAATAAAGATCTAAGTAAGGACCCAAGAGAATGAGTTTCTGCAGAACTTTAGTTGACCTCTTTATTCTATTTCTGATGTGTGAGTTGGAATCTTTGCTTAACCAAAGATGGGTTGAGGGGGTTGGATTTAAAGTGTTCTTAACATTGAGGTATAGGCAGTGTGACCCTGCATGGGAGAGCTGAAGCAGCTGTGGTAAACAGCACAATTTTTTCCTCTTCTCCTTTCCCCTTGGGGTATGGTTTATGAGGTGGGCAGAACTCTGGTTTTATGAGAACTTCTCAGTGCTTGTGCTGTTAAAGATGGCAGCTAGCTGTTGAAGAAATCGTGGCAGTGAGGAAAAAGGACTTCTTGTTCTCTCTCTTTGGGTAGGGAATAAACAGTTTTCCTGAGGGAAACAAAAAGAGCCTCAAAAAGTAAAATAACTTGCAGCTTTTCCCCACAACAGTCCAGATGATATACATAACACAATTATATATTGTTTTTATACCTCAGAAAATGATAGTGTTCAAAATTGCATAGCATGATAAAAAAGCACAACAAACTGTCCTGGTTTCAACTGGGATAGAGTTCACTTTTTTCTCAGTAGCCATTATGGTGCTGTGTTTGGGATTCAGTATGAGAACAGTGTTGATAACACTAGTTGTTGCTGGTTGTTGCTTCATGCTTGCTCTAAATGAAGGATATTTTCAGTTTCTCATGCTCTGCCAGTGAGGAGCTGCACAAAAAAGTGGGAGGAAGAACAGCCAGGACAGCTGGTGTGAGCTAGCAAAAGGGGTATTCCACACCATAGACCATCATGCCCAGTAGTGAAACTGTGGAAGTTACCAGGAAGGGGATGATGGGACAAGGTTTGGCATTGGTCGAGGTGGTGAGCAACTGTGTTGTGCATCACTTCTTTTTCTTGAGTTTTATATCTCTTGTTTAAATTTAGTATTAGTAGTATTATATTTTACTGTGTTTCAATCATTAAACTGTTTTTATCTCAGCCTACAAGCTTCACTTTTGATTCTTCTTCCTATGCTACCATGGTGGAAGGGTAGAGGGTAGATATGAGCAAGTGGCTGCAAGGTGCTTCACTGGGCTTAAACCATGACACAAACAAATGCTTTTCAGTACATTGATTGTAGTTGGAAACATCAGTGTTAGCTGTGTACAACCTGACACAGGGTGGGCCCCGGGCCAAGCTCTCCCAGTTCACCTGGTGAGCAGCTGGTGCTGCCCAGTAGTTCCCTGCTGTCTCAAGGTCTCTCTCCACCATGCCCGTTTTTCCACCATTCCTTGAAAGGCCAGCACCTTGAACGCACTCTGACAGACACTGGTGCTGTCTATCAGCAGAGAGCAAGCCCATCCACAGACTTGGAGAGCACTTCTTTCATTTCCTAAAGCTTTACTGTGGCTGAGGTGGAAAAGGGAAAAACTTACAGGGAGTACAGAGGCAGTTAGGAGTTCAAAAAGGGGGCTCCTGACAGTAGCTGAGCTTGGCCCTAGCCCTGTTGCTCTGTGAAGTTCTGTCACCCAGCAGTGTTCCCTCTGGCCCTTGGCAGGTCTCCCAGCAACACGTGGGCTGCCTTCTCCACTGGGTCATGACTTCTGTGAGAGCCTTGAAACCTCATCACTGGGTTGTATCAGAGACATTTGCAACTGTAAGGTGCTGAGATCATGAAATGCCAAACTAAATGCATATTAGATATACAAAATAAATAAAACCCCGTGATAATGGGTTTCTGTACAGAAGAAAAAGCAAATCCCCCTCTATTCCTGAGCCAAGAACACAAACAGATTCCCAGAGGCTGGAAGTTCAGTGTTTATGCCAGCACTGATTTCTAGCAGAGCCAGCCAAAAGATTCAACCAGACTGTTGCTATTCCCCACCAATATTTTCTGGATTCTCCTTAATTTGAATGCTTGCATGCTCAGGCATACTTAGCAGGATCACCCATTCCCAAAGGCAAAGGTCTGTAGGGCTGCAAAACTTGGAGGTCCCAGCTACCATGGGCACATCAAACCTCCCTCCCTCTAAGTGAAATTGCTGCAGAAATCTGACATACTGCTTGAAGCTGATATAAATTGAGCCATGACTTTCAGGTGCTAGTTCTGATTAACAGTTCCCTTTGGACCAAGGCTTTTTGAACTTCTTTAAAGAGAAGCCAATGAGCCTAAGTGACGTTAGCTATTGCTCAAGTTGTTTTTAGGGGCTAGTAGTATTTCAGTGAATTCAGTGGCGTCACACTCACGCAAGCAAGTTCAGGCCTTGGACTTGCATTGTTAAATATGGGTTTTGTGTGAAATGGAGAACTTACATGAAATGGAAAGAGTAAGAAACTTTTTTGGTAGTTTTCATAGCAGGCAAAATTCTGATTTTATTAAAGTCAGCAGGAGTTTGGGCATCAACTTCTTCAAGAGAGCAGTACTTGGCTGTAAGCTTAGTATTTACATTTCAGTCTCACTGAGCAGATTGATGCTTTTAAGGCATTTTTAATTTTTTTTAGCTATTCCTATTTAAATAAAAGTTATATACTCTTTTAATCTGTTTAGGACTTATTTTGCCTGCTTTCCGTGGCTGTGAAGGGTATATCAATGCTTAGTCCTGTCACCATGATATTTTATGAAAATCCCTTTGCCAGGATTTTTTCTCCTGAGAAGCTGAGAAGCCTCAGAGGAAAAGAAAAACAATAATTATCTGCTGCTGTGGAATGCAACAGGTGCATCTTTGATTGGTCCATGCTGGTTGTTTCTAATTAAGGACCAATCATGGTCCAGCTGTGTCAGACTCTGTGAGAGTCATGGGTTTTTGTTATTCACTCCATTCCAGTCCTTTCTAGCTTTCTGTCTGTATCATTCTTCTATTATTTTTAATATAGCATTTTAATATAATATAATAATATAATAAATCAGCCTTCTGAAACATGGAGTCAAGATTCTCTTCCCTTGTCCTGGGGACCCTCGAACACAACCACATAGTCCTGCACTTCAAAAGCTCAGAAAGAAACATTTTAAAAAGCCCCTCGTATGCAGCAGTTTGGAAAGTTCATAGGGTGGCAAACTCTACAGAGTGACAGAGACAGTCTGGAAGAGAGGCAACATGAGCCCTTGAGGGATGCTGGATTTTGTTACGTGGCATATCCTGCTTTTTTCAGTCTCCGTGGAAACCAGTAGCACATTAGTGTGAAAGATGGGGAGTGAGCACCCTGTGTACAGGAGTGAATGTTCCCTGCAGCACCTTTGGGCTGTGCTGTGCCAAGTCACTGAGTTCCTTGGGTTTGGTCAGGCTGACTCACTGCATGCAGCTGTACCCGGCTCATTTCTCAGTGTGGAAACAAAATGAGGGAAAGGTTTCTCCTGGGCCATTTTTTTATTTCATCACATCTGGAGAGTTTGCAGCCATCTTTGGTCTTCCCACTACACTGATAATGATCTGCTTTGTGTGAAACCTCTCGTTGCAGGTAGGAAGGATGAGCTCCTATGCTGACATCTGCGGGTCCAAGCACACGCAGGGCAGCACCGAGGGAGGGTACCAACGCTACGGAGTTCGGTCCTACCTGCATCAGTTTTATGAGGACTGTACAGCTTCAATTTGGGAGTATGAGGATGATTTTCAGATCCAGAGATCGCCGAGCAGGTGGAGCTCTGTATTCTGGAAGGTACTGCCTGTTGCTTTTTACTGGAGAGAGACACTCCCATTTCAGGACTTTCCCTGTGTAACTACTCATATTAAGTATTCATCCAGAAAGGCCTTTTTTGTTGCTCAGTTTTGCCTGAGGTGGCCAAATAACCATGTCTGAAAGCAGAGCACTCTTACCAAAATATGTCAACTCCCTGGGGTCTTTGGATCATCTAGTTTCTCTGTCCCAGTGTCACTGAAACACCAATGTCTTGTCTGGGAACTGCATGTACATCTTGAAAGTGTAGTTTATCTCTGCTTTGCACCTATAGAAGTTCTTCCAGATTGTTGGGAACAGGACTGGTAGGTTGAGAGCAGAGTGTAACATAGGGATCAAGAAAACCAAAAGATTTCCACTAAGGTCAGGGAATTTGACAGAATTGGAGAAGAGCAGAGGTTGGGTGGGGCCATGCAGTCCCTATCCCTCAATGATCCCTACCCCAGGAACATTCTGGGTGTACCAAATTTTGTACTTACACTTGAAATGTGCTATAAACTCTCTGTGATATGTTCATATGGCAATAGCAACTTCCTTCCAACCCCTGCAAAGGAATGACATTTCATGAAGTAAAAGCAAGTGATGGATATGGCAGACTACCAGCAGGGGCTGAACTGTTGGTGCTAACCACCAGCTAAAGCTAAAGAAATAATCTTTTGCACAGCACTGCGGTTAAACTCTGATCCTCTCTATGATGGGGTCTTTCAACATGAAATGCTGTTTAAAGATAGTAATGCATATTCCATTGTTTCCAGAAATGTCAGTATTCAATTATATAAATATAAGTTGTAAAAAGAGCATTTTTCCACATATTCTAGTTCTACTAGGGCCTCATATATTCTAAAAGAAAAATACCCACTTTCTCCTAAGAGAGAGAACTCTATCTACAAGACACAGTGAAAGATAATTGCTTCCTAGGAACACTTCCCAACTGAAACTGGAAAGGGAAATGGAAATTAATGGGGGTTTTGTTTGTTTGTTTTCCAGGTCGGACTCATCTCTGGGACGGCTTTTATGCTGATAGGTGTAGCTGTTCTTGTAGTGGGTTTCCTTGTGCCACCGAAAATCGAAGCCCTTGGGAAGGATGATTTTGTTGTTGTGGATGCCCGTGCTGTTCAGTTCAATGGGTCCCTCGATATATGCAAGCTGGCAGGAGCAATCTTGTTTTGTGTTGGAGGGTCCACTGTGGCAGCGTGTCTGCTGATGTCTGCTTTTGCTAAAAGTTACTCCAAAGAAGAGAAGTACCTCCAGCAAAGATTTAAAGAGAGAATAGCTGATATAAAAGCCCATGCAAACCCAGTCACAAAAGCGCCAGCACCAGGAGAATCAAAGATACCTGTCACTTTGTCCAGAGTTCAAAATGTCCAGCCTTTATCTGAAACCTGACCCTTCACTTAGGTTTTGTTTCTCTTGTAGATCACTTTAAGTGGAAAATATCAACCCTTGTTGGCATCTGTGCTAGTCAAGTAAAACATTGAGTGCTCTGCTATATTAACATGCAGCTAATGGGGGAGCTGCTCTGGTAAAAATTTAGGATTGGGGAAAAGAAAATTATGTGATTAGACCTGTGACTAGTATATTCAGTACATTTGAACCTTTTAATATGTGTGGGTACAGTAAGTTCTTGCAACAATTATTAGGTGTTTAGCTTATCAGATTGCATCCCTGGGAAACCTAAGGTGCACTTATTAAAGCTATACCAGGAGCACTCTACATCCCACTATTTAAAGTTTAGATCAATTTGCTATTTTTTCAATTTCATTAATTCATTTAATTTTTATGGGTTTTTGCCTTTAAAATACTGTTCAGTCTTACATTCCCCACCTGGTTCTGCTGTCTGGGAAGCCAAAATTCTGCCCTTGTAATTTGCACTTGTCCTCCTGTCACATGCTACAGTCTGTATCAAAGTAATACTGCACAGGTGAAACATACATGTCAGGCAGAGCCCTTAATTTGATCCTGTCACTTCCCAGCAATGTAACTTCCTGGGAAAGGCAAGTTATACTTGATCCCGAGTTACAACTAACCTGTGCTAAAGTGCCACTTCTGTCTTAGTCATTGCCGTGTTAGCAAAATCTACAAACAAAATTAAAATAAGGAATTCCTGTGGGAGGAGGAACATCATACTTGTGTGTCTTTGCTTTGATATTGTTTCTTTCATTAGATTATTATGTTGAGGCTAATACAAAATAGTTTTGTTTTGTCTGGGTGAGAATGAATAAATGTGGTTTGACATGCCCAGGCCCTGTATTCTGTCAGTACATCAATGCCATGTTAGATGATCTCAACATACGTATCTAAAGACATTTTGAAATGCTGTTTATATTTTTATAGAGAATAGAAAAAGTTATGCTTAACCAGATACATCTGTGTAAATGCTTACCTAAAGACTTGTCCTTTCATGGAATACCCTTAATTATTTTCTCACCCAGGGCAATTATTTTACTGTCTTAATCTATGGATTTAAATTAAAGTGTATAAAGAAAGATGTGACATTTGTACTCTCTGACAATATGTGCCACCTTATAGTTCTGTCTATTTTTTGAATGGATTGAATAAAATTCCAGGCGTGAGCCACCCATGGATTTTGTGAAAAGTTTCTTTCTAGTCAAAAAAATTTAAGAGCACTACTTAAAGGAGAAATCAGCTGTTGAAACTCACTGGTCTCTTAATGCAGTCTGTTTTCATCTTACAGCAGCGAGGAAGCCACTTAGGTGCTGTATGAAGGAGATTCTGCCACAATAATGGCAGGTATGTGGTAAGAGCTGTGCTCTTTGCCTTGCTCATAAAACATTTTATGGTCTGTGACACTCAGTTCAGGCTTACAACAGCAATAAGTCAGATCATACGTGGTTGGAAATTTCAGCTGAATCTGCAATAACTATCATGGCCAACAGTACCAGGGGAAGTAAAATTTTCTTCTGCAAAGAAAGTTCCCATCTTGGCAACACAATTGCAGAGTCCAAGCATTAGCACTGGAAAGATGGACAGTCAAGAGCTCTTCACATGCACACATGGTCACAGACAATGAAAGAAAGGTGTAAAGGCATCTGGCAAATCACTGGCACCCATATATTAGAAATGCAAAGGCACATTGTACTCAGTACTTCAAAATAAGACTGTAATCTCAAGGGACAAGTAGATGAAGCAGTTCTAAAGAGGAAACTATCAGAACACTGGCAAGGTGAACTGGGTATTTATAAAGAAAGCCATCAAGCACAGGGGTGAGGAGTATGATTATTCACAAGGCACATGGAGAGGTGTCACTGCTGCTGTTTGTTAGTTATTCCAGGTAGAGAGGGTCCTCAGCATTTCCTATCCAAGTTGCAAGGACTATTGTTTACAGCCATTGACTTTCACTGCTGTCAGGCTATCCCTGCGTGGGCAGTAGAGTCAAACTGTTCTGGCCTTTTCAGCTGAGACTTTGTAATTGTGCATGGAGGAAATGTGACATTTTAAGTTTTACAGTGAAGTTCACAGAAGGAGATGAGAGTGAGGGCTCCTGTAGCTGAGTCCCTTCTCTTCACTTGCATTTTGTTAGCAGTGTACTGGAAGTTTGACTGAAAATCCAGCTGGAAAAGAAAGCAGAGGTTGGGATAGTTCACCCAAACTAGCTATATGGGTGCTCAATTCTCTTTAAAACACACTCCACCACACATGCAAGTGTCACAAAATTTTCATCCAGAGAACAACTGACCCAACAGGTAATTGATAGAGCGGATCCAAACATCAGGTGCTCAGTCACATTGCACAGAACTGAACATGCTTTGACAGTACAAAAGCAGATGAGTCATGGCATGGCATTACCCAGGTGCTAGGAGAAAAGAAATGCCCTTGAGGGTTTTCCTGAAGCTTGCTGGCATAGGAAATGCATTGGGGATTTAGCAGCAGCAGCAAAGCTGATAATGCTGTCATGGCTAACGTTGCCACACACGTTTTATCTCATTAAACCCTTGTTTCAGTTGCTTGGAGCTTTTCTGGAACTGAGACCTCCAGAGGCTGCAATCCTTCACAGCAGAGAATCAGTGCCACACACAGCTTCTGTAGAAATATTGAGCAGAAAATTGCTCTGTTACTATTAAGAAACCACATACTGGAAAGATTAGGACACTTCAGGAACATTTTTAAGATCCATTTTCTTGTAATGTTTTATCACCTTCACCCTTTGGTGGAGGAAATAAAGCATTGGAAGAAGGTAGAGGAAATGTACTGTGTGCTGTTCTTCTGGAAAATGCCTGTGATATGGCCTCCAGATGGGGACCAGCAAGAGGCAGTCAGGCTCCCTGGGAAGTTTCTAGTGAGGTTGAGGGCAATCTGTCCCTGCATGTATCAATTTCTCTACCATGTAACTTTTTCACTTTGCCCATCCTCATTAAATTGTAGCACACACTCGACTGTGGGACTGCCTGGGACTTCCCCTCCAAGCACTGACTGCCAATCAGCTTTCCAAAGGATACATCAATGGAGACCCCAGTGCAAATGAACTGGTTTAAGCGGCCAAGCTCTTCTTTCTTCAACCCTTTGACCTCCCTGCTCCAGAGGCTACTTTCAGTTTCTTCATGCTCACCTTATTTCTTGCCCCTCTTCTAACTACATTTGGCTTGAAATTACAGTGCAATCCCTCCCAGCCCAACATCATTTTCTCTGCAATTGTAGTGAAAGAAATCACAATTTTCATCTGAGTGGTAATTACTGGCTTCATTTTGGTTAATAGATGTTCTGAAGGTTAGCTCTGCTTCCCCAGTACACTGTGCAGAAAAGGCTTCTGTTAGCATCTGTTCTGTCCTCCACTCTCCAGGCTGTCTCAACCCCTTTATTTTCCATTTTTTTCCTAGTGCATGGTGAATCACAGGCAAAAGGCAGAGATGGAAACATTCCTCCTCTTGAGCTGCCTGTAAGCAGATTTAATTCCCAGTTTCAGCTACAGCCTCAGCCTGCCATTTCAAAGTATGAGGCTTTTAATCATGCACAAGTACAAGCAAACAGCTCTTCCTGAAAGCAGAAGCAGCAGAATGGGGAGGCTGCAGAGAGAGAGGTTTGGCAGGGGTAGAGCAGCAGCACAACCTGCACACCACGGAGGCCTCAGCCCTTGAGGACATGAAATACAAAGGAGACAGCAAAAGACTACAAGTACCTTAGCTGGATGCACTTTCTCAGCAGCTTTCTAAAAGGGCTAAGAATGGAACAATTTTGGTAAAATAAATGAATTAGCATTTGGAATTATCAGCAGTGACTGGTCATCCTGCCATTACACAGCAGGCTGCCCTCTCAGCTTATGGCATGTCAGAGGTAGAGAGATAATAAAATACAAACTGCATGAACAGGCTCTAGAGGCACAGCCTCACCCCTTCTGTGTTCTACCTCTTACACAGCTGAAGGAAGCAACATCTCCTGCACCAGTCAATTTGGGGTTAATGCCCATGCACCTCTTAGAAAAACAATGCTTGTGTTTTGCCAGTTAATCCCCATGGGACAGTTTGTCTCAGAGGAACATAATTATAAATGGGAAGTCCGACCAAGTTTTCTCCTATTTCCAATATTTAGACACTGTGTGTGATTCTTCTGGAACCTTCTGGTCTCTGGGCAAAAAATCCATCCATCCCCTAATTTTTCTTCAGTTCTTATCTGGATGTGTGGCAGACCACACAGTGTGCATTTCCTGCATCAGTTCACTTGATGCACATTAAGCAGGCCAAAACTCAGGCCAAAGCTGTCAGATAATTTACAGAGGTATTGGGATGAAAATAATCTCTGCATATTGACAGTAGGTGAGGCAAGTACTTCTAACAGCCCTTCAGACAAAAGAGCCAGCATCAAATGACCTCTTTTATTGTTTTTTTCCTAATTATTTACAGCTGATTTTTGAAGGCACTCTGGTTTTCCCATAATTTTCCATTCATGGACTTTTGCAAATATAGATGGGACATCAGTTTTAAACAATGCTCATAAGCTAGTCAATTTAAAAATGTATGTTATCCTGCTCCAGCAATTTCAGCCTCAAAACTTATGGCACTCATCACTTCAGGCCATTTCCTAGCTAAAGGCACCCTTCAGCCTGAGGCTAAAAGGATGTGTTGGTGTTGATATGGTTGTAGTCATTTGTCAGTGAATATCAGAAGAGACAGTCAGTGAATATTGAAAGCATAGAAAAACTTGCTGCAGGTATAAAACCTGTGACCAGAAAAACTTAAGTACAACAGCTAAAATCTTTGTGGAAGTAGACATTAAAAAAAAATCAATTTTTGACAGCAATATTCTGTCCCTCAGGGCTAGACAAGCATGACAGCCCCCAGTGCAGACAAACATGAGGACCTTTTTGTTGGACAAGTGCATTATCTATAATGTGAGGACATGTTTTTCCCTTTAGGATACTATGATAAGAAAAATTTCTTCAGGTAGCTTTTTCTCAGAATGAGTTCAGCTCTTGAATGGCCCCTTGCAAAGGCACTTCTGAAACTGGAGCAAGTTTGTGCCCAGGCAAAAATCTTCAATTCAAAGACTACTGAGTAGAGCCACTATCTCCAAGAAGCACAAATTGGAGGCTGCCCCAGTATCCCTCACATACAGATTGACTGGGTTTCTGGCTCCCTGCTTTGTAAGGTCACAAATGAGTGGGTTCATCTGCACCTCCCCTTGCATATCAGAGGTGACTGAGAAAGCCCTGGGCAAGGCACACATCAGTGTGAATCAGAGCAGAGGCATTCACTGAGACCCAGAACAGCCACATAAGCCAGTGGCAGCTTTTAGCTCTGACCTGCAGCTGAGCTTTTAGGGCAGAGGCAGCTCCAGCACTCTTCCAAAAATCACCATAGCAGCCATGTGAACTCCTGTGTGCCCTGAGAGCCAAGGTCTAAGATTTCACCAGAGGGAGACTGTTGCAGCATGGCAGGGTGGTAGAAATGCTGCAACTTTCTTTGAGGCATCTCCTCTTCCTTCAGAAGCTGGTCAGAGAAAGGCCATGAAAACAGCCATTTCAAGTCCATGAACACACCACAACTAGCTCAGCAGAAGAAAGACAGGAAGTGTATTTGCATGATATATTTCAGCAAGGGTTCTATTGGATCCACCACACCAAAGGGACCAAAGACAAAAGACTAGACATGTAGTCTGCAGGACCCAAGTGGGGCGTCAGTGACCAATGACCTGAGGGCACAGGGAAAGGCAAAGGGCAGCAACATGTAGGGATGAGGGATGAGGATGAACAGTGGGATGGGCAGGATCAACTGGCCAATGGGGAAGGCAATCTAATGTAGATTGGCAGTAGTGCTGAGAGCATCATGGGTTAAGTCCTCTCTATCAGCTTAGATGGGGAAAACTCTATGACAGTCTTCCAAGGCAGGGCCCTGGGGATTTCCCTGAGGGGGTGGAGTCAGAGGATTCCACAGAAGACATCACCGTCTTATGCCATGGGAGGAGCAGTAAGAGCTTGGTCCCTTGCAGTGAACCCCAGTTAAAGAAAGATGATTGCAGCCAGCCCATCTTTAGCTTAAAATCACAGCAGAATGGATGGCAAAGAGTCTGCTCTGACTTCCAGGTGATCATGTAACTGGAAGGTGATAAATTGAGTTTGTTGGTTTAAACGTGTTTTGTGTTTGACCATAGGTCTTACATGAGATGTAGACAGATCTTTGCTCTGACATGGAGCATTGTCTGAGTCCTCTGCTCTTCCTCTGCCCCTCCAGCAGCAGTGACTGGCCTCTGAGGAGTGCCTCAGCATGGCTCTCTGAACTAAACTTCTTGCTCTTCAGGCACCATATGTGTTTAGCCAAACGTATGACGGGAAAACATTCTCCATATCGCACAGAAGTTCACCTGCCTGAACCACTGGCATAAACCTTGAAGGCCCCAGATCAAAAACAGCTCAGACCTGATCACCAGATTATTTTGTCTCTGCAGATGCATTCATGGCATCCATGTTGAGAAAGCTCTGGTCTCTAGTTGTCTGGTGTGTTGCCAAGACTCCTCATGCAGGCTGCCTGTGAGCAAGCCAGCAAGCAGGCATACACAAGGCAGCTCCCAAACCTCTCTCCAGGATTAGTACAGAGCAGCTCATCAAGTCCTTATCTTTAAAACATCCAGCTGTGGATCACACAGATGTTGGTGTAGAAGAAACTCAAAGTGGACACCAAAGTATCTCCAGATCTACTCTGTAAGGAGGGCTGCTGGCCATGTTTCCTGTGCACATCACGCCTGTACTGAGGCACACTTACAGTGAAGTGCAGAGAACAGAGGTGTCAAGGACTGCAGTCTGCATCCCATGTGTAAGGGAGCTAATCGAGCACTGGCTCACTGGCCCCCTGCTTTTATGCAGGGCTGAGCAGGTAAAAAAGCAAAGCTGCTGGGAGCACCACATGGAGCCAAATGTCCACAGCCACTAACATGTGAGTACAACTTCTTTTGGTACAGGAGCCCTCATAAGGAAGTGTTGTGTGATTGTGTGTAGTTTTTTCACCTGCTGGAAGCTCCCAGAGGAGTAGGCATTTGTCTGAGAGCAGTGGCAAACACCACTAGGTCAGTCAGCAAACCATGATCTGCTTCCCACACACACCAGCCTGGCAACTCCTGGAACCTGCCCAGCCCCAGCATCCACGCTCAGGGGCCCTTTGCAGCACCAGGGCTCTCCCTGCTGTGGGACAGCAGTAGAACATCCAAGTGTACAGAGGTGCCAGTGAGTGAAAAAAAGTCTTGACACCAATATTAAGTCTTTGAGATTAACTACCCACCCCCCCACCAAAACAAACCAACCAACCAACCAACCAACCAACCAACCACTCCTTTTATGCAAAAAAGCCTCCGCTTCAGTGTTCCCACAGAAAATCCTACTTGGGATGGTTCTCCCATGGAAAGACTCTAATTCCCATGAGCAAGCATGATGCTGCTATAACAGATGTCTGCCTCCCTTTGCACATACTCAGGACCATCTGCAAGGATCAGATGTGCCTGAGGGTGAGGCCCCCAGCCAGAGGCACCCAAGCCAAGGGTTAGCTACCTTACCTTCCTTGTCCTGGGATAAGCCACCTACAGTCACGGGGTCAGGGTACTTTAAACTATGAACTCTTTGCTCATCTTGAACTAGACCTTGTGCTGCATGAAAAGAAGAAATAGTCTTTACCTATGCCTCTCTTTCACTGCAGAAGGAGACTACTTTTAAAGAGTGGATGCAAATCCTAGCCCTTGTCTCACCAAGGTCATTTCTGTTTGGTGCTAACTCTGTGGGGGTCACTGGGAACAATAACAGAATGGGAAGATGTAAAGCTCAGGTTACTCTAAGGATGCCAGCCTTGAATCAACAATTTATAAGGAAGAATGTGGTACAGGCATTATTTTTAGAAATAATGCCTGTGGTACAGGCATTATTTCTTTTCTTACAACCAAACTGGAAGAAGCAAACACAGGAGAGAAACAGAAGGATGAGGAGATTGTAGGCAGTGATGTAACCACAATCCATGGCAGCAGAAGAAGCAAGGGCAACATCTTTGTGAGGATAGCAAGCTGAGTACCCAAAGTGCAGTGGCAGTGTGACTGGTTATCTCTGACACCACCACTTCATCACTGAGACTGGGGAATTTAAATCACTCAAATCTCTAGTTAAATCGGATGTCCTTCCCAACTAATACAAGGAGAAAAGTCTGTGTATTACTGAAGTCTGAACACATTTTCTTCTCTAAAGAGTGGGAGAATTCACTCACCTCTGTGAACACAAACCTGAAGTACCACCCACCCCCTAAGTATTTGGTAATAAAATAAGAATTGCCTCATATCTCAAGCACTGATTTTGTTGAGCTCCTTGGTTCTACAACATTCAACTGGTTCATCCAAAAAACTACTTCAGCTGAAGGCTGGACTGCTTATTTCTCCCCCCTGGGGATGGCTGTTCCCATCTTCTCAAGCAGGAGTCCCAAAGACTCATACCACTTTACCTCTTCCCCAGCAGACAGAGTTTCCAGCCACTGGGATACTCACAGTGTGGGAAAGTATTGTTCAGCTAGAGGGGAAAGGGTAATTGGGAGTTAATTTCTTAATGACAAATATATATATATGAATAATCTAATTTTTTAAAAAATAATTTGCTTAAAAATAAATAGTGTAATATTGGGGAGGAGGGGGTTGGTTTTAGCATTTGACAGAAATTGTCTTATCAGGTATAGCATTTAAATTGGAATATGCATTTCTAGAAATGTTTTTTCATTCTGTTGTGTTGAACAGCCTTGAAGAAGAAGGAAACATAAATGGTTTAATATTTAAAACCTTAAAATCTGAACAGGATTTTTTTTTAGTTTCTGATAGAGATAGGATGAGAAAGAAGAAAACAAGAATAGCCTTAAACTAAGAATTTAAAGCAATGCAGTGAATTTTAAGAAAAGTACTTTCCCTTAGATTCTTATAAACCTTTTGGTTTAGTGTCTGAACACAGTGCTCCCCTGTGGGGAATAAGTCATGTTACTCTGAATGGTGAGCACAAACTGCTCTTTGCTGCCAAGCAGAGGGGCCTTGATGGCCTGGAGAAAGGGGCTGTCAGGAACTGCCTGAAACTCAACCAGGGCAAGAGCCAAGTATGGCACCCAGGTGATTCAAACACAGAAGAGCCAAGAAAAAAAAGTCTCTGTGAATAAAATGGATTGAACGCAGAAAGGTTCAAAATATACCCCAAAACTTGACTAAAAAAACCAAATTAAGTTAGATTTTGTGCCAAAAAAGTTGACATATTTAATTTAATAGTAAAAGCGCAAATAGAAGGAAAAAGAAAGAAAGGAATAGAAAAAGGGGAAGGTGGGGATGACACAGGGAGAGAGTGACTTGGATTAGGTAGAAACATATCACCCTCCCGAGGGTCCCAATGACATCTTGTTGCTCCCCTCCATCTGGTCTTTTTGGTGGTGAGGATTCCCCACCTCCTGCTGCTGAAAAGTATAGAATTCAATGGATTAATATACATTTGGGCCAGGTGGGAATGCCCTCGTAACTCCCATTCAAGGAGCCAGTTTGACACTGTCCCTTGCAACGCTGTGTATCTGATACAACACTGTATCTCTTTTGGTGCTCTGGTGCAGGATCTGGAGACTCCTTTGTGGGGGTCTTTTGACAGGCTATGACTGGCAGTGGGCAGCCTGCCAGCAGGGAGGGATGGGGGCACCTCCATGTCCTTGATCCTTGGTCTACGCCGGTGGAGGGCCTGGCAGAGATGCAAAGGGCTGCCTTTCACCCTCCTTGGGCTGTGCTCCCAGAATGTGCAGTCAGCGGGGTGAGCTGCTGTAGGAAGGGTGAGGGATGGAGAAAAGGCTCTACAGTGTCTCTGAAGGAGTGGAGTGGGTTGGGAGCCACCAGGAACACCACCATATCCATGCTGGCAGTGCTTGAAGGAAAAACCTGCCTTGAAGGGCAGAGAGCTCAGGAGGGCAGAGGGTTCCAGCTCTGCCACACTCAGGCTGTAGATGCCAGATGGAGGCTCACCTGTGGCTTTCTAAGCACAGCCTGGTTCTTGCAGGACAGCCCCATGTGGCAATGCTAGGGCACTTTGCTGCTCACCAGGTTAATACTAAAGACCTTTCAATGTTTTGGTGTCACGTGTTGCACTCTAGACTTGTACTTTCTTGTCCACTTCCTTATGGCCCCCATAGATTCCAGTAGCTCCCAGGCCAGCATTTCCTTTTTACTTCAGTGTTTCAAGAATTCTGAGCTTGGTTCAGCAAAGCACTGAAGTGTACACACAACATAAGAAAATACATCACCCTTTTTATGAGGTTATTACTAGGTTTTGATATATATAATATTATATAATCTTGTACAAACTTCAGCTACAACCAATAATATTTTCCTGTCACTAACATTATAAGAAAACTAAACTGTTAATATGCACATGAGTTGTGTGCAGTGTGTGTGAGCACACAGCAAACGCCTGCAGTTTCAGCACTCACACACATCTGTAAGTTGGATACAAACGTGCACACACACAATAATCTACAGAGAGCAGATGCTCCACTGCCTATTGCTATGTCCACAGCACTTCTTTAAATCAAAACTTAGACTGAAGGCTGTCAGCCACCCAGAACAAAACATCCTTGAGTGCATCCCATTCAATCATTCTGATTGCAACTGCTTAGTAAACACACCCTTCCTGGAGATACTTCATTTGGTACATTTACATTTATTATCTAATGGTTATTTTAACGTATATTTGGGGTAATCAATTAAAATAGCCCAGCAACAATCCTTTCCCTGTATTTTCAAGTGATCAGAATACTCACACTTACTCTTTTATTCTTCTACACACAGCTTTATTTCACTGCACTTTAGATGAAACTGAGTAGTTTCATCTAAAGTGATTATATTTTCCTTGTTTTCACTCACTATTTTCCACAAACTAACTTTATTTTGGCTCTGACATGTCAAGACACCAGAGCATTAGTTAAAATTCAATGAAAACTGCAGTCTTATAGGATTCAAGCCTATGCTTTAATGCTTTGCTGAAATTAGGAATCTCTGCAGGGAGACACGTAGAAGTTTGGTAACAAATTTAACTGCGCCAAGAGTCTTACATTTATAACTATGTATCAGCTAAACTGTCAACATATTTTCTTTCACAGCTGCAATAGCAAAACTACCAAATCAGGGTTTTGTTTTGTTTTTGGTTTTGGGTTTTTTTTTAAAGTTTTAGTTATGGGAGAATACTATCAGCTGCAAAATCACCAAATTTATAAAGTCAGTAACCCAAAGACAGATATAACATCAAACAGGCTTTGATATGAGAGAAAACACAGGAATATCTGTACTGTTCTCTTTAATAGCAAATTATTTTTAAAAATAAAAGCAAAACAAGAAAACAATTCTTTAAAAAACACTCAGAATTGTTATACATAAGCTTAATAAAATAACATTACATAAACTTTACAAAAAATGTATTTCTCAAGTAAAACTGAGTTAAGCCATCACACACAGCATATCATGACAGAGAAACTATTATCAAGACCACCTGGATCATTCTAGTTTAATTTCTACCAGAATTATTTGTTAGGCATAAACTAGTTTCCCTAAATAAAAAGAACCTGATATAAAATTCATGTTGTCAGTGTTGTAAGGTGAATGATAAAATGGTCATATCTCTATTTCCAGTCTGATTTGCTTTTCTGAAGAAATAGATCCTGTCTTTCTTACAAGAGAACAGAGGGGGAAACATTTTCAAACTTGAGTAACACTCACAGGAATTTCATGTTCCTGTGAAGAAAAATGATAACATTACATTTCTCTAGAATTTAGTTTAATCCTTTAAATTATTCTTATTGATATCTGTAAGTATTTTAAGCATGGAAAATACCAAACTTTTAAGAAAAGGAAAGAAACAAGAGCTCAGAAGTTATAAATAGAAACCAACAATAAAGGCACCTGTGTCATTTTACCTCACTATCACCCACAGTTATTTTATCCATTCTGTTTCAGGCTTTTGTTGCTGTTGTTGTTGGGGCTGGGGGGGAAGAGTTGGTTGGTTTTTACATCTGCTAACTATAAATGTCTTTTTAAATCCCAGAGAAATGAAATGTACTGGAGCATAGGCTTAATTGCTATCACAAAAAAAAGGAGAAGCATGCATACTTTGCTTAAGAGCTTGGCTAAATTAGGAGCTTATTTTGAACAGATCACAAATGCAATATTCCTTTCAATCTTTGTCAGAGAGCTCAACAGAAGCTACAGGTTTCACAGACAGAAGGTTTCACAGACAATTCAGAGATGCCACAGGGCAAACTGTTCTAACCCTGTTCATACATTTTTAACATGTCTTTTATGCCTACATTGCCAAAACACAGAAATATGCTGAAAGATCTCCACAAATTTCTATTACATTACAAAAATGTACTTAATAACTAGTAAAAGAAGGGAAGATGTTTGTTTGAGTTTCAGTTATGACAAGTGCTCTTCACATTCCTTACACAGTGCTTCAAGTTCAATTTGTTCATAAATGTAATTCTTGTATTAATGGCATGAAATCAACAAAAATGACACTAAGTTTCTTGTAGTAGTAATTTACTAGCATTAATGATAAGGAAACCCACTATTTATTGTGTATAATTAATAAAATTATGCTCAGGGCTGTATTTCTACGAACTACAAATTATTCCCATTACTAACAGAGAAATGATAAGACCAATGGAATCAGTGTCATTAAGAGAACTAATACTGTGGATCAATGCCTTATTTACTAAAGCATATTAAGCCACAGCCTATCAGGAGACAGCTCAAAAGGATGATGACACACTTCCAACCATTAAGGCTATGCAAAGGGTTCATAAATGCAATAATTGTTCCTGACTTTTACAGAAAGCTGGGTGGGCTCATCCTGATGTCTCACATATTAAATGGCTCCATCAACAGCAATGGTTTCATGGAAATTTCAGTCTGAATCCAGATGTGTTTTTTTCTTAAATTTCATTAATAAATTAAGCTTCCCTTAGACTGAATTATAAATCCATTCAAATTCAAATTTTTAAACTAATATACTATGTACTCTTCCTTTGTTTTTTGTTGATGATGACAGTAATTCACTATTAGTGAATCAGTGCAGGACAAGGCACAAAATTTTCTGTTTTAAATGGAAACAAGCTGCAGTATTGCAAGCTGTCCACATGTATTCATAGTGCTAAATAAGTGCTATTTATGCATGCAAAAACCTAATAATTCTAATTAATATACTGAAAATAAACTATTTAGTGACATTGAACTGGTCCCTCATTATAGTAAGACATTTTCTGCAAGCATAAATCCATTAGGTGAGGAACATACTCTAGTTATATCCTAATGTTATACCTGGAAATGATACTTATCATGTGGAATTTTAGAGGAAAAACTACACATGCCCTAGTTAAAATGTGAAAAATAGTTTCTTTTCATGAACAAATTGACAAAGAAGTTTTGACATTGAATCTGGGTGCGTCTCTTTTCCTTTCCCTGGAACAGTGAAATTTTTGTGGTTGTTCTATTGCTGCTAACTATCTGATACCACAGAATAGTTCATACATTTCTATTACTACTATAAAGTACTCTTGTATTTTCCCCCCTCAAATCCTATCAGAAAATCTCACCCTGTAAAAATAATTCTATGTTCTTCTAGGAGATATAAACACTTGTTTTTCATCAGTCCATAGAGCATCATCATCTCTCGACTCATGACGTGAGTACTCAACCTTCCTTCCTTACCAATCACAAAGAACAACATGCTTTATATTTAAAGTCTTATCCTTTTTCATTTTCTGCTCCTGACATTTTTCTTCTTTATGCAACTGCTGCATAGTCATTGCTCTGGTCATTCTTTTCACTTTCTTGTGGGCTGGCGATTGTCACCCTTGGGCTTGTGGATGTTTTTTCAAGACCAGGATCAACCTCAGGAAAAAGGACAGGCACTGTTAACGTCATAGGTACCAAAGATCTCACTTCATTTCAATACAGTATTAAGCTCTTCATATTAAAATTTCCACAAGGTATTCTTAATGTGAAAAATTCCAAGAGTGATCCTGTTAAAATTTTTTATACTTATATATGTTCTAAATGAGAAAGCACTCACATTAGAGGTTCCTCCCTACAGTTCTTTCATCAAGCATCCAGTTACCCACATATGCATTTAAAGTGAACACTCACTCACTTTCTCCATTTCCATAAATAACTTCAGCTTATCTAAAACAAAAAAATTTTCAAATATATGAAGCACAGAATAAATTCAGAGCCCAAAAAAATGTCATGTTACTCAGCTCTCTCAGTTGAAAAATATTCTTGTGTGTCACACAGGAACAGAAGAAAGCCCAGTTGCAAAGTGCAAGAAACCACTCCCAGTGTCACAGGAAGCAGAGGAAGAAACTCTTTTTCAGTAGCCTGTAGGCAGGGAATGTGCAGCAATTTGCTCTGCTTCTGACACTCATGAATCCCACTCTTCCCAGATCTGGATTCTCCCTATCAAACAAACCACTTTGTTTCCCACACTCTGTGAGCTGGTCAGTTCATCTGACAGTCAGGGGAGTTCTCCTTATTTATGTAGGTTGCATCCCTCCATCTAAGCCAACAGCATGTTACCATGTATCCTAAATTAACAGGATATTTGCTTTTAAACTGACTAAACCCCTTGCTTTGAAGGATCTTGTACATATCCACTGTATTTTTCAATTTCTAAGAAAAAGAGATGAAACTTCCACAAAACAATGGCAAAAGCTCTATATGAAATGCAACTTTGTGGAAGTCAACTCATCAAGATAATGAGGCACTGGTGTCATGAACACACCCTTCTGCTCTGTCCTAGAAGACAAAGTAGTGTAGAAATATATAATGATTCTGCTTTTCTGGAAACTGCAAGAATTTTTTTGCATTACTTTTTTTTTCAAAATTCAGCATACTGAATATGCTTATGAATACATAAGGAAAGTAGTAGATGAAGATTCATAAAATAGTGAGAAACATCTGCTCTCTCAGTCAAAGGGCATATAATGTAATTACTGATGTAACTGATGTGTACAGATGAAAAATAAATTTTCCACAAACCAAAGTTCTCATAAATGGTCTCAGGACTTTATTAGAAATTCACTACTTAGAGACCAGATGAGAACCATAAGGCTGAGATGAATGAGGAACAATACCATAAGAAAAACAGTTTGAAAGAATAAACACTCACCTGGTTCTCACTGCCAGAATCCTCCTTTATTTCTTCTTCAGGCTGAAGATCACCTTGGTAGTTCAAATGCTCCATTCCCTCACCATTTCCTTCATTTTTTTTGCCATTTAAATGGATAAGTTCATTTTCCTCTGCTTGGTCAACATTCTGTGTTTCTCCTTCATCTTCATAATTTTCATTTAATTTCTTTTCGTTTTTTTCCACTTCAATTCTTTCTTTAACAGTTTCCCCACCTTCCTCTCCATTCACTTTTGGATATTCTCCTTTATATTCCTCCTCTCCCCTGTCATCTTCCTCTTCTACATTTTCTTCTTCATCAACAGTTTCTGCTGGTCTCTGGTGAAAGACAAAGCAGCAGCATTATGAGGTATTTTAAATCAGAATGCTGCATGCAATTCTGAAATATGACAGACATCAAATTCACAATTACATCATTACTGAGTAATAAGTATGCTAATTTGAGGTTTGTCTACGTGGACAGAAAATTGTGCTCCTTTACTTACACCGAATAATGCCCTTTGATTCATTTCCAAAATGTGTTGGTGAGATTTAAATTTATTATATGGAGTTTAATCCATTTGACCACACTCAAAACAACTGGAATGAGCTAAACTGAATTGACACAGCAACAGGAACTCTGCTCCATCTATTCCAGGTTCTCTGACTTTCTAGCATCTAGTACATACTTGTTTATAAAGTCCTGTCACAAGAAAATACCATATACTACTAGCCTACAAACTGTTCCCCAGAAGCATTTTACCTATGGATCAGGACATGCCATGACCATTGGTGTTGTCTTCTCTGAATACACAGAAAAGTAGTTAGAGAGATGAGGCAGACCTACCATTGGTCACTTCCAAGACATCATTCCCCTTCCCAAAGATCCCTATGTAGGGTGGCTTGGTTAAGTTTTGCTGGACATTTGGCAGCAATTTTTTCCTACACAGAATTGCAGCAGCAGCCAGAAGAAACAAGATCGTGCCTCACTTTGTAGAAAAGTTATTGGAAACTCACTATGGATAAAGCTGCTGGCAGCATCATCTCATGACAGCCTGGGAGATGGATGCACAAATTGTCTGGTCTTTGTCATTTGCCCTCCAGTTTCAGCTTTGAAGAGTCACCTGACTATTCAGTCCACCAATGCTCCCACCTGCCAAGATTACTTACCTACTTGTGCTGAGGTATGAATGAAAATAAAGTGAAAAAATCCCACAGGAGCCACAAGGTATCTGCCTCCCAGACTCATCAGACTCTAAATCTAAAGCAAACTAGCTGAGAGCAATAGATTATTTCCTAATCAAAATTGTTTGGAATTTTACTGTCCTCAGTAGCTCCTTCATGCAAGCAGCTATCTGCGACACAGAAGTAAGTTGTCTTCTAAAAATTTCTTTTCCTCATTAGTCATAACATTTCAAAAGAATTCTCACATCACCTTCAATGTATTAAGACCCAGTACAGTAAGATCAAGAATTTATTGAAGCCTCTTGATGAAACCTCTTGATTTTCCTTTGATATCTAAGTAGAAACATAAGACTTTATTATGCCAGTGCACAATGCCATTATTGGCACAGCTGCAAAAAGAACAAGTTATTGTGCTGCAATAATGCACAGAATATGGAATTACCAGGAACATGGGTACACAACCAGGTAAATAGTGGCTCCATAAATGATTTTTGAAGTACAGTCATTTCTATGTGTTTTTTATTCAAGCCTTTCTGACTCACTTTCATCTAGTAACATCAAACTGGTCTTATTACCACCAAAATAAAACTTTAACAAGCCACATCTTTACAGAAACCTTCAAAGAAGGCACCATCCAAAGCAAACTTGATTCAACCTTCATAACCTGCAGCACATAAAGATAGCAAAGAATCTGTAGATCCATAAATTCTCAGAAGTTACCTGTTACTCTTAGACATATTATCTACTAATTTTCTTTCAGTCTGCTAAGGAAATTAGAAGCTCTGGATTCTGACAAGAAACAGGGGAGGGTGGGACAAATTACATGCACCAGACACCACTAACTAAAAATGTGTTTGGTGTTACTTAATGACACCTACTTGCCATGACATTACACACACTAAATAAAGGGAGGATAAGAAAAGTCAACACATTCTTTCTCAGTTAACTTTGTAGTCATCCAAGACATTACAATTTTCAGCTTTTTGGTAGTGGGTACAAGCAGAAATGAATATATGCTCTTGCCTGCATGGCTTTAGTATCGTGGCTCATTCTGGACTGCAGAAGAAAGTGTGTAGGCTTTATGCCATGGTGTAAACATGTGTATTCCAATGCTTTTAACTGGTTTCACTGCTCTGGAAGCAGTCTTTGGTATAGAGGCAAAATGAACATTTGAGGGACAGTGGCTTTCTAAAGTGCTATGCTAGCTAGACTCATTTGACCTTATCTGTCTAAAATAGGTGTGGGTGCAAATTTTTGAAGAGTTAAATCTGAGCAACATAGAATATAAACACAGAATTATTGAACTGTACACAGAAACTCACTGAAAGCTCACAGAGAATAGTACTGGCATGAAATAACATTTTAAATTCCAACATATTTAACTTGACCAATCAAGCTAAATTGCAAGAAAAATAATACAAGACAAGATAAGTACAAGATAAGTAGAACAACTCCCACCAGTGCAACTATATTATTTTTATAGCAACTGAAAATTTCAAGATAGCTGGGCATATTACTACAATGTCATTATTATTACAGACAAAAATAAAAAGCCACATTTTCAGCTTTTCATTTGGAAAGCAAAACACAATCTTCATTTAATCTCCTTTCAAGCTACACTACATAAGAATGGACATTTCAAACAAGTTAAAAATCAATATTGATTCAGAGTAAAAGACTTTTCACAAGGTAATTTGAAATCTAGTATGGTTCCCTCTGCATTGCAGAGTCAAAGGTAGCCTTTCAAATGTGGATGTGACCACTAACTGTGCATTTCAGACTGCACAGCAGACCTAAGACAGGACTATAGGGAGGAAACTGAAGGCCAAAACCACCCACCAAATAGTACATTGTTCTTTACGTAAGAAGTGTGATACTTTCTACTGAGATCTTATTGACCTACTCGCTATGCATAAATTAGCATTCTCTATTTTAAGTACACTTTCTTCACTGAGAAAGAGGTATACTGAGAAAATTTTTCATATTTAGGGAAAGAGAATATTTATCTGCATATATACACGCAGGGAAGAAAACAGAAAAAGGGAGAAAACCAGAGGTCTTAATAGTACAAAGCCTGTAAGTGCTATACATGCTTAACTTTACCTTCTTGAACAATTTCAGTGATAGCAGTGATCCTGAAATAGTGAACTAAAACCTACATTAAAGTACTTGGTGGGTCAGGGTGTAATTTAAAGTCCCCTGGAGTCACTGGGAACCTTTTCATTGAATTTGATGCAGTCCAGCCATACCTCCACCTACGACTGCACAAATTGCCTATTATATATGCACCAAAATTACCACAAACTGTGCTCCCTCAGTCAGAATAAAGCAGGATGGGCACACTGAAAGCAAAACAGGTGTGCTGACTAAGACCTATCTATCCTTGCAGAAATTATCAGACTCAAGTCAGCAATGACCTTGTATACTGATGCGGAAGCAGTGACATTTCCCATCTTAGTTTTTAGCTTTTCTTCAGTCACCTTTCAAATAATCAAACTATTCTTAGTCATAACTTCCTGTATGGAATGAATTGGACGGATAGCCAAGACTGATGTGGTACTCCTCTTCTTGTTGCTCAGAAGTCAAGAGTTGAGCCTTCGGCCATTGTGTTGGCTCACAGGAAGCTGTCCCTCACATCTGTGGTTCCTAGAAAATCTCAGGGCATCTCAAATTCAGAGAAACAGCTCTGGATATATCTCCAGGCCTGAGTGCCTCAATCACCTCTATGTAACACAGTTATCATAAGGATATTAAGGATTATAACAGAGAACAAAAGGCACATCAAAAATTCATGTTGGAAGCAACCAGCCAGTTGTAGCCCAGTGTAACTGAACATGGATACTGTAATGAACTACAGCATAAATGTTCCTGCATTAGTTTAGTCCCATCTAGACACCTCAAAAACCAACAGCACAACTTGAACTTGGACTGGAGAAGCATTCCTATTCCTTAAGGTAATTTTCACAGTCAAGTGAGTTCTAGAGCAGGGAGCTTTTCCAGTCCCTGTGCTAGATTATTCCAATTCCTCCTATAGTCAGAACTAATCATAATAAGGTTTGTAATTTTGCCTTTTGAATGGTTGGAAGAAAATAGGAAGTAACCTTCCTTTTTGCATTGCTGGTTTCCGCTTTTAAGGAAAGGTGATGCTTTTGCAGTTCCATGCTTGAAAGCACATTACTTAAAATAACTAGTTTTCAAACCATACCTGTGTGAATGTGAGAATAGTTCTTTGCTTATCATGGACTAGCAATAAAAAGACTCACTAACAAAAGACTTGTATATGCACATTGAAATGCATAGTCAACCAAAGGCATGCAGAAAAACTGAAGCAGTTTCAGCTTCTTGCTGGAAATACGGACCCAGCTTGCCTTTTGGAAACCTCCTGACTTAACTAACAGGTTGATGAGAAAGAGAGCCAATTTCATTTTGCATTCAAGAAGTGTGATTGCTTGACAGTATTTTTAATCTCAGCAAAAACAGAGTGTTTAAAAAAGAAAGACATATTCTAATTACACTCATAATGCCATCTTTCATTAAGAGCTACATTACCAAATGCCATCATCACTCAAAAGCAGCAAGTCAGGAAATCTTCAGACATTGAAGCATTTGGCTTCTTTTCCTCTAGGGATGCTAATGCAAACCTCTCAGAAGGTTTGTACATGACTGATACTGAAAAGTGCAGTATCACAAATCATTTAAGGCAGAAATTATTTTGTACCATTAATATAATACGTAATTTTGCTTTATTGAAGTAGTTTGGAAATGTTTATTTGACTAATGGTCACAGCAGACAAACAATGTGGCAGACAACAAAAATCTTAATGGTCATGAAAAGCAGCATGAATACATCTTACAAATGCAGCAACAGGAACACTTGACTTCAAGTGCACCAAAGCTCTCCAGAACAGAGCTCCCCTGCTCCTACTCAGGAATGTTTTGTAGCAGCACTGCATAGATTCCAACAGCAAAACATTTTGTTCCTGAACCAGAAAGTGTTGCTAAGTGACAGCAGCCCTCTTCTCTTCCACATCATTTACAAAACCCAGACTCTTGAAAACAAGCAAATGAATAGTTAAGGTTCAACTGTCTTACACTTCCCACATAGTTCCCACATTTGCACAAAATGCACTGTTGTTCCCGAAGGCAAAAAGACTATATCCCCACAACATTTAAACTCCACCTGGAGTTGCTCCAGGTGGAGTTTAAATGTTGTGGAGATAGGATTGGCTATTAGGAAGAAATTCTTTACTGTGAGGGTGGTGACAAACTGGAACAGGCTGCCCAGAGAATCTGTGGATGTCCCATCCTTGGAAGTGTTCCAGACCAGCATAATGAGGTTCTGAACAACCTGGTCTAGTCAAAGGTGTCCCTGCCTGTGGTAGAGGGGTTGAAATGAGATGATTTTTAAGGTTCTTTTCAACCCAAATCATTTGAAGATTTTATGATCTTATAATAAAATTAGAAAAATATTTTCTAATATGTATCTAAGTCAAAAATACTTTTTTCCATCTACTTCAGTGACACTTAAGTTTATTTCTCCCCACAATATTTGCATGCAAATTTTTCAATAAAATTTCCCTAAACTTCACTTCCTATAATATAGTATGATCTGCTGAGCATACCTGTAGATAATGAGAAAATTGTTAAGCACTTTACAAAAAGTCCTACTGAGACTGCAAAAACACAAGTTAAAGCAAGTAAGTTATGCAATTTGAGAAACTGCCTGCTCTAGGATTTCTGAAATTTCTGAAAACAGGGTTACACAGAGGAAGCTTTTTTCAAAGTGGTATCAAAACTAGTTTTACAAGAGATTTGCATTCCCAGGCTTCACTCAGAAGAAGTGAAGGCCCTTCAGCTGTTGGCTTCTAAAGACATGATCAGGCATTGCTACTACAACTTCATAAATCACAGTCATCCAATGCAGATGATGCCTTGAGAAGGTGCTCTTCTACTGCCCAAGGTGTATCCATTAAGGCCTTTTAATAAATACCTACTTTATTCTTTAACTCTGTCTAGCCTCTGTTCTAGGTCACCCTTCTCAAGGCACAACAGAAACCAAGGAAAGATCTCCCTTCTCCTTCTGAACTGCAAAGATCCAATCAGAGTTTCCCTATCTAACACAGACAAAAAATAACAACATTAAATGGAAATCAGTAGAGCTGTAAGGAGAATATACAGTGGAAAATATTATCTGCTAGCTTGTCAGCACTCAAAATTCATAAGGCTTAAATTACAGCTGCATCATTCGTAGAGAAATCTGAGCATAAGTTCTGCATGTATTCTTTCCAAATGCCATTTTGAAGTTCGTACTGATGTAGTGCAAAATGTTTCCTCGAGAAAAGTTGTAGCCTTTTTAATGAAAGAATGTCTCTTCAAGCAGTCAGCCTGTTGTAATGTTGAATTAACATAAACTTTAACATTTTGCCTTCAGCAATGGGCAAGATAAACAGTTTATTCTGCTCACTGAGGTGAATCTTGGGTCTCTAAAGCAAAATGTGTACTCCATAATGAAAACTGCAAATGAAAGGTGCAAATTTTCTGCTACTGATGATATACTCCAGCTCCAGCTCACCTAGGGGAGATAGACAATCTCACATCACATCACAGAGCAGGAAATGGAAAATAATGAGTGGAGGACTGCATTAATCAGTGGACATGTCTGTAAAAGTGGAAAGCAAATGGATAGTGAAAGAATCAAGAATATTAACATCTACAGAAAAACTCCAAACCAGTGCCTGTTAGATAAATTTATCACCAACTAATTTTTACAAATAAATACAGACGGAGAGAAGCAGATGGGGATGATAAATCTGGAGGGAGAAAATAATCCAAAGAACAAACCAAAACCAAAACCCAAATGGAGTCTCTTTCTACATCACATCTTAATAGCAAGTATCACATACCCCATGGCAAAGCAGGCTGGCACAACAACACGCCTGAATTCCTTATGGGGTTATGCACTGGATAACTTCAGATCTCATAACTCTCCTGCTTACTCCACCTCCCAAGGGCTCAGCATGGGAGAAGATATGGAAATGGATAAACAAGTTCAAACTTGCAGTGTTATTTCAGTATTATCACTAGAAACTGCTGCTTTCGTATTTTAGAACCTATATAGAATGAAAGAAAAAGAGTAGACATTTCTGAAAGCTTTAAAAGTTAGAAATTTTTCTCTCTAAGTTGCTTTGAATATACTTGCATTATTAGCAGCAAATTCAAAGTAACACACAATTACTATCTCAAATAAAAAACTACTATTGCTTTGCTGCCTCCCTGTCACAAACCACCTTGTTCCCTTGCTATTTGCACAACTGGTTTCATAGTCTGTCATCAGTCCCCATGAATGTTGACCCAGTGATGCAAACAACCAACTTGGAGTAAGCCTGCATGTCAAAAGAAGAAACTAATCATTCTGTATTTGGGAGCTGAAGTCTTGGTAAAGAATATAGAACAGAAAGGTCTGGTTTGGTTTAAGGCAAAATATTCATTTTTTCTTCCTTGATGTTCAATTACAACTGTCAGCTAGTCTGGAGTAAAGCAAAGCCTGTTCTTTTAATGTGTTTTCAGCTGGCAGACAGCATTTTACAGAACAGGACATAAGCAAGAGCCTAGCCAGTATAACACTAGGTTTAGTTAATGGCTAATCTGGCATTTGTTCAACTGTGTATTTCAAACAGCAAGACAGAGAAGGTGCATAAAAAGAAAAAAAATATGAAGCTCTATCTTCACCACCTCATTTATGTGGCTGATGGAAATGATAGCCTATCAGAAGTGTCAGCATTCTAGTGAAAGCTGGCTTGTAAATATTTATGCTTTATGCAAGATAGTCAAGCCCTGGCTGGCTGTCCTTTCCCATATTTCTAGCAATAACAGACACTGCAGTGTAGATAAGAAAAAGCTAAAAAGCTTTACATCACAGAATTTAAAACAATTTTAAGTGGTCATTAATATGAACCTGAACATGCAAAATACTAAATGCTTCTAAGGTTAGTGTGACTTTAGTTATCTGGGAATAAAAACTACTCAGTGATACTCTGAAGGACATGGCTTCTTGTGAGATTACCAAGGAAACTATACATGAAATTTTAACATTATATATAAACCATGGCTTGTTTTGCAATAAATTTTGGTTCTTTCCTTGGCTTTTATGGAAACATGAAAATCGGATTATTCATAGTGTGCATGACTGATTTTTTAATATTTTTCCCCATCAAATAAAACTGCCTGCAGTTGCTTGTCCAGATAGCAAAAGCTGTTGGTAGTAAGTAAAAAATATTTCCACCTGAACATGATGAATGGACCTTGGTACAGGAGCTTAGAGGTATTCAGCAAGTTCCTAGCATTGCAAGCTTGCCAGCACATCTGATGCTCACTGGCAACTGTGTGAATAGTTCCACTGCAAACAGACAAGTGGTAGTAGAGAGTTTTTCCCCCCCCTAGGGATGGTCACCACCCGCAGGCAGAGGCAAACTAGGGAGACACACAGAGCTACTGCCTGTGTAGGATCTCTGTGGAGAAGTAAGGCAGCTGTCTCCAGGGTTGGATTTTGTATGAATTGCAGTCAGCCTAAAAACTAAGGCCTGACAACCCAATTTACACAGCCAAATGTTCTACACTACCCACAGGAATTCTTTACACACTTCCAGAGGCCAATAAACAGGCTAATAATTTCTAAATTTGATTACTACACTGTCAAGAACAGAGTAGGATGTGCTTCAGGATGCCATAAGAAACAAAGATTAAGACAACAGCCAGCATGTTCTTCCCCAATGTCAGTGCTATCAATATAATACAACACATCCTAATTGTCACTACACCTCACCAGGACAACCACAATTAACAGGACTGATGAGCCCAATGGTGTTCATCATATAAGACTCTGAGGCTGGGGCAGGTATGTGCTGTGAGAAGACACAGCTGTAGCATTCCTTCTGCAAGGACCAAGACAGTCCAGATTCATGTGTCTTCAAGAACAATGCCTATAAAATATCTAAGTAAAATTCCTTCCCAATGAAGTGAATAAATAATGAGAAAGGTCCTTCTTAGCAACAGGAGCCTAAAATAATAAAAATCTGTAATTTTTTTCAGATGGTATGGTGTCAGTCTTCAAAGTGGCTAATAAGTTCATACAACAACTATTTCCCCTCAGATATTGTGTTTAAAAGCAGAACACAAGCTAAAGGTATATATGTCTAGTATTCTTCTACACAATACAAATAAATTGAAAAAAATCAGCCAACTAGACAGTAAGCACTATTTAATAAGCAATTAAATAGTGTAATAATCTTTAGCCTGTAAACTTTACAGTTTGCGGCTGTGCTGAACTTTCTCCTGTTTCTAAGTATCTCTCTTCTGCTGAGAAGGACTCAAAGCTGGACAAATACTCTAGATGCAACTTCAGAGATGAGTCAAGAAGGATAATCAGTGACCTTGATGTGCTGGCTGTGCTTTTACTAGCCCAGCCCGCACAGTCCACCTCAACCACACAGGGAGTACCAACTCAACTTGCCAGCCACAGGAGCTGCATGGCCTTTCTGCAGCTCCTTTCTAGCCCACCTGTCTCAAGACCACACTGAGAGTTAACTGCACTATAGGTGCCCAACCTTGTACCTCTCTTTCCTGTGGAACTTTATGAGGCTCAAGCCATCCTATTCCTTCAAGCTGTTGAGATTGCTCTAAAAGACAGCCCTGCATTCACCTGATAATGACAGCTGGGCCTGAATAAGGCTGTGTCCCCTGCAATGATCTGTGTGACCCACGAACATATTAGAATGTCTCAGATCCAGTATCAAACCATGAGGACCACCATCTGTAAATAGGTGCCAGTTAAATCTCAACCAGCTGACTTTTTAAATCTCACCAAACCAGCTGGTTTTTCACCTACCTTTTAGCCCATGAATCCAGTCCCTACCCTCATTGAAGGATATTTTCTTCCCCATACTTACCACACTTCCAGTTTCTCCTACAACTACAGAAGTCTATACTGAAAGCAAGATAAAGGACAGTAACTGCTGTTACTGTTAGGTTCCATTTGCCTATTCCTTGTATTATTTCAGTCCACAGGAGTGCAAATCAAAGTACAAAAAGGGAGATATAATCTTGTATTTAGTTATCAAGACCTATTTATTGCACATAAATCTCAGGATTAAAAAATTGGCCAACGAAGCACTGTGTTGCTCCAACAGAACAAATTGCTCTCAGCTTTAACAAAAATCAGAGAAATCTGCACGTGTTGTGATGCAGGACTGGAGGAATACTGCTCTACTGCAGTATAAAGAGACTGCTATTCACGTGAAGCTATTTGGTAGCATGTAACAGGAGGGAGTCCTGATTCTCTAAGGCTCTGTAAGAACTCTCAGAGCAGTTCTGAAGCTGATGAAAAGGTAACTGACATTTGACATATTAACACAGAAAGGGAGATTTGATAAAGCTGCCATAAAAGAAGCAGTATTGCTTACAGTCATCTCCGCAGAATTATGCTGTACACTTGAAAGAAATTGAGGAAAGAGAAACAACACACAATCTGTAATTAAAAAAAAAAAAAAAAGGCAAAGCTATTTATTTAAAGCTTGATCACTACCTGGTCCAGTGGAACTTCCACAAGAGTATCTTCATCTTCTTGCACTTCAGCTGCCCCCCACATTTCAGACCCCTCTTCTCTGGCTTTGTAAATATCTTCACCTATAATGAGAAAGATAGAGTGGAAGGAAGTGAAGTCCAATGGTGACACAGTGTGGCTCAACTGCTGAACTGCACATTCAATTTTGCTTCTGAGAACAGCTTTCTGAGCTGACCCATCATTCCCCATACAGTTCTTTCAAGGAAGTCTTCAGTCTCCCATTATTGTCAATTGGTTTTTTGATTTTCCTTTTAACAACAAATATTTACATACGACGCCAGCTGGGGAAGAGGGGAAAAAAGGCAAAGGGGAAAGGAACTGAACAAAGTCCTGCATCAGAATTTCCTTCACTTTGGGCAAAGGTCCGGAGTGAATCCAAACTAGGTACATTACAACAACAACATAATACTTCTGTTTCTGCAGTCAATTATAGTATCTTTTAGTAAATGAGCATTATAACATACATCTATCAAAAATTTCAGCCTCTGAATCAAAACCAAACATGCTGAATCAGGTCAGGGTTAAAAGATTAAAAGAAACAGTTGGATTAGTTCTACTCCTCAACTCTGGGAACATGCAAGTAGAGCTATGGCTGAAACTTCACATTCACATTAAAAGGCACCTACTCCTGGAAAACAAGGATTAATGTTTACATTTTGCAGATATTTTACACCATTTAGCTTAAGTAATTTCTTTTCCCTAACTATAAGGAGTAACTAGGGGTCTTTGAAGTTTCCAGCACAAGTCTTATGGTATCAGCTAATTAGGAAAGTGAATATAGGTACACACAGAAAACAATTTCCAAGTGATGCACAATCCTTTATATTTACCCCTGAACAAAAAACAGCCCAGAAACTAAAGGCACAAGTTACTGAAAATCATCTCTCTCCATTGATCTAGGAAAGACGAAGATGTGTCCATATCCAAAATAATATGTAACTACAGCAAGAAGGACAAAAAAGTATTTCTGCTGTTTCTGACTGCCTTCTAGTTCTTCATAAAAACATCTGAACTTGGTAATATCAACTGACCATGCAAATTGATCTACATTGCTGCATGCTGCTAAATGAATATCTTTAGTGTAGCACAGAACCACTTTGGTGGAAAAATAATTAATAAAGCCCCAAGACCTAGAGAAATCCAGAGTCCATCCACATAAAAAGTCAGCACTGAACTACTCCGGTAGTTTTCCAGTTACTTTTTCATCACTATGAGAGCCAAGGGAAGAGTTTGCCCTGGGAACAATGAAATTCCAAAGTGGTACTGCTGGGTGCATCTTAGGAGAGAGAATTCCTGATGGACAGAGCAGCTTGATTACTCAGGCATGCTGGAACCTCCCCCCTACCAAAAGATCCATACTACTACGTCCTCTGAAAGTACCCCTGTTGGAAATACCAGAGGGGTCTTAGCATCATCCTTGGACTCTTATCCTAAATAACTCACACATGTTTTTCAAGACTTCATTTTTGTACTTCATGTGAAAATAACAATTTTCTTTTTTAGTTTCTTTTTTTCTTGGCATTTATTAAATACAATGCATGTGCATGGATGTTCCATTGAAACCAACTAAGGACATTCAATACTTGATGGCAGTATGATAAACCTTGGACAATCTACCTGTATATATCTCATTACAAATCCCCTTTGACACAAGACTTGTTTGGGTTTTTTGACAAAATCAGCAGTAAAAACATGGAGTGGCTGAGGATAATAAAAAAATGTATCTGAACAGATGCTACTTGTACTTTTTCAAATGATCAATGCACTTCACATTTCCCATTCTTCTGAGCTCTCTAAGAGACAGAATGTTCTGTTTCACTTACCTGGTATTATCATTGTTGCCTCTCACCACAGGCACTTGAATTACAGATTTCCACCATATTCTGAGAGGAAAACATAATGTGTTCCCTAAAAGCCACCATGAAGACTCTCCTATTTCAAGGCTTTCCCCTAAGTATGCAAGAAAATAACCTTGCCTCAGATTCCTTGGCTCACTGAACTAAAAAAGTCAACTCAGTGTCTGAAAGAACTGCATTTAATATCACCATCCTTCCATTTAGGCTCTCTAATAACACCTTTGCCTTCAAGGTCCCCAAGTCTTTCAACCAAAATGGGGACTGTCTGGCCTCTAGAGGTAAAAAGGATTTTGGTACAAAGGCAATTTTCATCAGGCTTTTATGCCAGGACAAAAGGAGGAGTACAAGGGAGATGAACATGTGTTAGCCCTGGAGGCCAAATCCACTCAAGAGCTGAGGATTCTCAATTTTAAAGCACCTCTTCTTAGAAGATCAGATCAGGCTCAGGGCTATGCTGAACAACCCAAGGAGACAGACATACAGTATTCTGAAAAAACTTACTCATGGAACCAGGAGGGAGCAGGAGACAGGAAAGAAGATTGTAAGTTTCAGTAAGGAATCATATTTCTCATTTAAAAGAGCGTGCCCAAAAAGGTAGTAACAGCATGATTTCAATAAGCAAAATCTGAAATCTCCATGGAATTTCCTCCAAGCACTTTCTAGCAGGTGTTTGCTCAGAAAGCTGGTCATAAATGAAAAGATATTAGTTGAAAAGAACTCTGCACAACACTGCAGCATCTCTCGGGGATACACTGTTCATTGTCTTGCAGAGAAAGCATTCTCAAGAGAAACAGCACTCCTGTTCTTCCACAGACTGAAAATATTATTTAAGAAAAATAGAACATTTACAACAAAAGGGAAATTAATTATTTACCTCTGCACAAACATAAGAGAATGGAAGACAGATGTCCAAAATACATATATAGTCAGGGAAGGAATTAACACACTTAGGTTTGAAATGTGCCAAAACAGATGAAGAAAAAAATGACGCTAACTGAAAAATGGAGAAGTTGTAATGCTTGAACAAAAAATTCCAAAGGAAATGGCAAGGAATGCAATTAGTCTTACATTAGGACACACACTGTTGTCTTTTGTTACAAAAAGTGAAAACAAATACAAAAACTGCAAAATAATTTACATAAAATTAATTTGAATAAATGGAGCATTATGAAAATAGCTTAAAATGTTAACATTATTCATTGCTACTCTACAGCCAAAAGTATTTACATTTTCTGCATGTGAAGTTACGAATATCTGGAGGATAGAAGCTGAGTGAAAAGCCAACACATTTCTTGTTTGTTTGATTCTGTGTCAAGATATTGTCAACAGGAGCTTGCAGGCCACATTAATCACAATTATTGGTGCTCTGAGTTACTTCCAAGAAAATGTTTTCAGTTGGGTAACTTTGCCTCATATTTTATAGATAATGCTTTTTGGTTTAGGAAAAAAAAGCATGAAAAAATCTTATTGATGCAATATTTCACATCTCTGTGTCTGAATGATTAGTCAGTTTCTTCACATGTCTCTAAGGGAGAAAAAACAAGAAAGCATTTTAGAAAATGCCATAAATTACATGAAGAAACATTTTTGCAAGTCTTCATCCTGTATTGTCATGGGCTTCTATTGCAATCTCTGTTGAAGCAGAAATATGTGGTGTACCCTGCTGAAAAGAAAAATTCCAGCACTTCCATTAAATGGGACATTTATGACTACTCCAAACAGTTCATACAAAATTGTAGATTAATCATGCTCCTCTTTTATGAGTCAGCTCTGATTTTCTTGTGCCTCAAACTACCTGAGAACTGACCACAAACAGGGCCATGGCAACACTGGGGCAGAAGAGCTCTGAAAGGGGGTAAGAAAGGAAGATATGTCTCCCCGCAGCACTGCTGGTAAATATAAACAGAGGATTTATTTCAGTTAGGTTCTCAGTTCTCAATGCCACAGCACGTGCAGCTTCTGTCAAGAGGCCAAGCAAAATATTACTGAAAGTTTTGTGATCTTCTGTGAGGATATTTTCCCATGGTGTCCAGACAAAAAGAAGATACTGGAGTTTTTCAAGTTTTGCCAGTCACTGCGTGACAATAGACTACCTTGAGCCTAAAATCAGCACTATTTCTTATGCCCTAAACAGAGAGAGTTAGGTAACCTAAACATCTCCCGTTATTTCTGATTATCTTAAAGCAGGGTCATGTTCAGTAATTTAGGTAAAAAGGGGGAAGAAGAACCTGCAGAAGGGCAAAGAACAGATCATTCAAAAGAAGCAGCCAGGTGGGCAGAGAGAATACGCAGAGGATGGAGGATAGAGACACTGAGGGAGATGATGAAGGCACAGTGATGTTAGAAAAGATTTGTGGAATGAGGAACTGTACAAGAGCAAATACAAAGATGAGGGAATGCTGGTGAGAAAAAGGGAAGTAATGGGGTCCAATGCACTGACTGGAAGGCAGAAAAATGGCTTTTAGGGAGTAAAAGAGTAGAAGCTTTAAAGAATGAGAGGGGGGGAAAAAGCCAAGTCAGCAGGTATCCAAGCCAATTTAAGCTTCCTAAAAGAATCTTTCTTCAGGAAACCCTGCAAAGAGGAATGCTGTTGGACTACTACCTGCCAGCAACTGAATGTCTATGTTCTGATGTTACCACACACACAGAAGTGCAGCCAAAAACTAAAAATAAAAAAAAAAAAAAAACAACAACAACAACAACAAAAAAAAAACCAACAGCAATGAAAAATTTATCCTTGTTTTCAGGAAAGTATTTTTACTGATTTTTTTGTTCATATTTATTTCTTCAACAAACAATACTTATTAAGACTCTGGAGAGTGGAAAGAGTTCTTACAGGATTTTTTGGTTTCATGCTGAAGAGATGAATGAAAACTGCAACCATAAGTACTTTCCTCTAGAGTATCTTCAAGAATTGTGCTCTCTCCTGCCTCTTCTCCAGCTCCACAATCCCACAGAGAGATGAAATCTCAAGAGGATCCAGATGGCTTAAAGTTCTGAATTCCTTGAAGTCTTGTCTGGGTTACCAGGAAAGGGAACATTTGGAGCCTGGTAACAGCCCTGCCGAGGAAAGGTAACTACTGCTTCAAAAAAGCCATGGACCTACTCAACCTGCCCCAAGTAAATTCAAATGACACAGGTGTTGAAACACTGGCATCTACTTTATGGCCAACCTCTACAGCTAGGAGCAAGGATGCCACAGAAATAGTAAGAACAAGAGAAATTTCCAGCTGAAAAAGGCAGTGAAATTACAGGAGCAGGATGTTACCACTATGCTTAGTCTTTGGTAATCAGGTCCAGAGGCTACAGATGAGAGAAAGGCACTATGGTCAGGTTTGGATGAGAGCCTTGGAAAGGACAATGACTGGTAAACAGGGGGTGAGTTTTCTGATTTTGTACTTGGCCAAGTTCTATCTCAAAGTAAGCAGCTCAGTACTCAGCTGCTTTCACCAAAGATAGAAGGTGGTACTGTATTCCTGCAGAGCTTTTCAGCTTGACTTTGTTGCAAATGAACAGATAAAACCAATTCAATTTAAGACAATTTTAAGACTTCCTAATGACTTGCACAATGACTCTTAAAAGATCTCTGTTTTGAGAGTTACCTACTCTGTCCTGGCCCTTACCCATGCCAGCTCTTGCTGGCTTTGCAGCCCTGGGGAATTCATTTGTGTGAAAGGGATTCTGCTGCCCATTCAGGAGAATTTTCTAGCTATTATCTTGGTCTGTTTTACTTCCTAATCTCCTGATAGGTACAGAACAGGTAAGTTACCAGCAAGAGCAAATTTATAAATGCCAAAAAAATTTTGACTAGCAACATTTCACTGGTCACATTTTAGTAGCTGTTTCAACACAGAAGCGTTCAGTGTATTGTGCATTCAGTTCAGCCTGGAGAGAAAGAAACCACAAATAATCTGTCCTGGATATTTTGTGGAAATCTGAAGCATTTACTATGTGTCAGTCCTATAGGTAAGGGAGGAAGTTAATGTTACTATAAGAAAAATTAATGTGACTTACAAAGAGGCTGCATCATAAAAGCAGTAAGTAAAATTAAAAACAAGATATAAAAAATAAAAAATTGGCTCATAAAATTGAATAGTTTGCTGTGAGGAAAAAGGAGGACATCTGGTTATGTCTGCATACAACATAATTTTATTTTCTCGTTTTGTGGGTGTTTTGGGGTTTATTTAATTTAAAAGTATCACTGTTGAACAAGGCCTATTTCCAACAAAGAGGCACTGCCTTCATGATAGTTTTGCATGTATGTTCATGCCTGTGAATCCTGTCATCAAAATGCAATGTAATTGAAAAGAACCTGCTAGCAATATACATATGAAACTGTTGAGAATATTAAAAAGTACATATTTTTCTTCCCTTAATACTATTGCAATGTGAAGTTTTTAAGCAATTGCTTCCTCTCTTTCGAAAATTTTAAATCTGTTATAATTTGATGCTATTAGAAAATGCTGGCATCTGATTACCTCAACAGAAACTGCAAAAGGTGCTTCTAGAAGTTGCCCTTGTATGGAGTACTCTCCCTTACTGATAGGAAATATGGTAATGCTGGAGCAAAGCAAAAGCTGAAATAGCTTGTTCATCTTTATACATCAACAGCTACAAAAACAAAGGATTGAGTGTCTTAATGCAAGGGTTTTTTCTTCCCTCTCCCCGTTTTGGCCCTTCATCCCACTTACTCTCCACGTTTCCAAGCATCCAATTTATTAATTGCTTTAAATTATAGATCATTAAGGAAGGCCATTTGCATTTTTAACTTAAGAAAGCGGTTCTCATTCAACCACATTTTTTTTTAATTCTGGGTCTGCTCCATAACTGCTTTATAGGTTTCAAACACCAAAGCATCAGCTCACAATCTACTCGATTTGCCCTGAGAAGTGGTGAATGTAAGTCTTGCACAACGAGCTTTCAACTCCAAGAAATTCTTTAATCATCTTGATTTAAGAGGATTATGACATAGATCAGTTGTAATATAAATGGCATGCTGGTGAAATTCTCAGTGTACAAAAAAAATAAATTCAAAGTAAATACACAGCTCACCCAACTAAACTCAGTTGGAAGATTAGGTTAAGACTTAAATACACTGTGTGCATAATTCTTCAGATGTTAAGACCCAAGAAACAATCACTTTCAAACAGTCTAGCACTCAAGAGAAGATTCCATGCAATGCTAAATTGGCAGGGGAAAGGACAGGAAAGAATACAGGATACATTCACTACTATGAACATTTTCTTTTTATCTATTTCCATACACCCCAAAATATGCATGTGTAAACTCACTGTACAGTTTAATTGGTTTCAGATTAAAATTAATTAATCACTTATTAGTGACAGCCAAATGCCCAGATAAAATGCCAAAAGCCTTTTTCACTGTCCATCAGGAAAAAATAAAATTATAATAAAGATTAAATAAAATTCTTAAGATAGTGACAAATGCATCCCTTAATCCAAAGCCTTTGAGTTTGAAGGACTGTTTTGGAATAAAACTGCAAAGCCAATTTAGGAACTGCAATGAGCCTTCAGAATAGACAGTGGAGCTGTACTGATCAAAACAGTACTTGGGAGTCACCATTATCACTGTGCTCCTGGAGATGGCTTTTAGTTTTCCATGAAGAGTAAATCTCCATTTCAGAATAAAACTCCTCACTCTAAAATGAACCTGAAAATGTCATCATTCAAGGCAGCAAGGCAGCAATTATATACCTGCTTCATATATCCAATACTTCAGCACCTGGTCTAATCTAGATTTCTAATTTCACTGTCAGCTGAGAGAATAAACCAATCTGATGACCAGCTTTTAAGATATTTTCATCAGCAGCCCCACTAGTCATCTCACCCAGAGCAAGGAAGATTCTCTGCTGATAGGGAAACTTTCAGAGCACTAAAAGCACACACATTAGGAGAAGCTTGAACAACCTGTATTCTGCCCTTTCAAGCTGGACCGGATGTTAATGCAGGTCTCCAGTGTATGGAGGTACTGAAAACAACAGGTGAAGTGGTGCCCCCAGAAAAGAGAATGTACCCTCTGCCCACTCTTTGGATCCCAAGACACGGTTCCAGCAGAATAAGTTCCTTCCAAACCCAAAGAGAAGTATGACAGGTCCTCAGCAGACACATAAACAAAGCATACAGGCACAGGATAAGTACAAGTATGCACACAGCATGTCATACTGCCAGAGGAAACCATGCCCACTTATTTGTATTCTGAAACCCAGAGGCCCAGTATCTTTAAACATTAACTTCAATGCAGGGTGTTGGGGTTTTTTTGTTAAAAATGAAACAGCTCTTTGTTTTTTAACAAGATTTGTCCAGTTTGCCTGTTGGCTTTCTTTCCTTTTAACTAAATTAAAGATTCTTGTTCCACAGTTGTAGCACAGTATTCACATTAACTTGTAATGAATGCTTAAAGTGCAGAAAAAAACAACCCCAAAACCAATATTCTTTGCTCTGTTTAGTTCTCAACACACTTCCATAATTTTAATACTAAGCACACTACAGTTGTGCAGGCTATGCTTAAAGGCTGCATAGCAATAAAGAGAACAAATTATGAAATAAACTAAGCATCTGACATAGTAAATAAAGGAAAGAAAAATTGTCTTTATGGTATCAAAATGACAAGTAAAACAACAGTTGAAAGAATCCAAAGGAAAGCAAAAAACCTTGGAGGGAAAAAAAAATTAGAGCTGACACTAAAACTCACCAATTCAGCAGTCAGAAAAATCAAAAAATTAATAGTATCACCTGAGGATTGATATGGTGGTATTTGGGAAAACCCTGATGAAAATGCTGATGAGGCAGAATGAGTCTCCAACGAAATGACTGAACCTCTAGGTCCTCCTCTAAAAAGGAAGTGGTTCTAGAATGATACCCATAATGAAGACTGAAGCACTCAAAGGACTTCAAAGAGGTCAGAAAAAAAACCATGGTCAGAACTACTCCCTGGAACCTTTTGCAAATGGCAGACATACAGGAAAAATGTAGATGAAAACCAGGGGAGTCAGAGACTGAGCATTTGTTGAGAGTAAGTCTCTCAGAAGCAAGTAGAATATTGCTAGACAAAGTGAAGCTGGGGGCCAGGAGTCTTATTAAACCTAGGACCTGAGCCTATCAATCAACCTCATTCTGTAATCAGCAGGATTGCGTATTGGGCAGGAGGAACAGAGGTTATGGAAAGAGCAGGACCAGCTTCCATACCCATGTAGTCATCTCATGAAATATTCACCACTGTTACAAGGCAAGGTATGGACACTTAGACACATCCCAATCTCTGCAGAAGTGGATCCTAGTATGTTAAGACCTCTATTAAAGAAGACCTGAAAACATTAAAAATGTTTTCAGTAGGGTGACAAGACAAAATAGAGAAGACAAAGACAAGACAAAAAGGAGATGTAATGCATAGTGAAGAGTTACAAGATCCCCAAGATATCCTTTTGTCACTATAGGACACAAAACAACATGACGTGAACATGCTGCTGTTCTCAAGGTAGAAGAGGGGAGTTTATTTTCTGATTCCAACATTTATAGATTTCCAAAGGTGACAGTAGATTGGAGGGTGAAAGTGTCACTCTCCAATGACACTGGACAAACCAACAGTCCATCAAATTTCTCCTCCTCCATAAAAGAATGCAAAACAGTAAGTTGTTTACAGAAAGTGTGTGAGAAAGTTTGCTACAAGAATGGAAACATCAGAAGGCTTAGAAAATCTTTAAAAATTAGGGTGACAACCTTTCCTCTTGGGCAAGACTCTTTCATGACACAGTAAACCATGCTAGGGAAATGGGCTGGGAAACCCCATCCTGGAGAACAAACTTGGGCCTTTGAGAGGGGCCCAAAACCTGAAGTGCAGAGACTTCTTGAGTGCCAGGTGAGGACTTTTAAACATACTCTGCCTGAGACAGAAGAAGGATCAAAACACCCCTGAAGCAAAATGAGCTGCAGAGGACAGCAATAGCTTTAGGTATTCCGAATACAGCTCTCAGGCAACAACCAGAGAACACTTAGTAAAAAGAGTGCAAGGGAGACACATGAAAAAAATAAAAGCTTTCACAGTAAAAACATACCTGCAACCATTTGAGGAGAGGAAAAAAAAAAGAAAGAAAAAACCTCACAAAGTGCTGGGAGAACTTTAGGCTTTATCACCGGGTGCATTATGGCTTACCAATTTACTTACCAGTAGGACCTAGAAAACATCCTTTGAAAGATATGGTTGATAGAGGAGCTCAATTTTCAATAAACATTCCAATGGATGCTGAGAAATTAGACATACATTTTAAAAGAAATAGGACCCACACACCAGAATTTAATGAACAAATTAATGTATGTTATACTGCCAAAGTCTGTTTAGGTTTACCTGGGGAAAGACAATGGACCTCACATACCCTTGCAATCCCAGAGCATGAAGAAAATACTTTAGGACACAATAGCATTAAAGGAGAAGTTTGGCAATTGCCTGATGGGAATATTTCATCATTCAGGCCCACAAAAAGTTTTCTGAAAAGAATGAGAAAATTTATTCAGCATCGATTGGTTTTAAGCATGTACTGACAGGAATGAAAGTGGTATTTGGACTGTTAGCTGTCACTAAAGCAGGTATGCTAATGCCAAAGCTACCATTTCAGGGCTCTACAACTGCTTTACCAGTCTTCCTGTTCCAGATTACATACAAACTGACAATGGATCATTCTTGACCATGATGGTATAGCACTGTGACAGAAAGGAGAGTATCAAAGGAATTTTTCATATTATTATGAAATTATTAATCTTATTATCCCCAAGCAAATATGATGGTGGAACATGCTGATGGTTTGTTGAAAAGCTACTTTACACTTCATGCATCTGGATGGGATAAAAGGTTTCCCTCAGTTTTATATGAGATAGATAAATGACATGGACCATGGAATGATCCATACCATAAATACCATAATGGGCACTTCTGCAGTGCTGGCTTTCTGTCAAGGGCAGTCTTTGACAATGAGGGTTGGCTGGACAAGGGATGCTCCCACAGCAGCAAGGCTCACAGCTCCTACAGCCTGCCTGGCCTGTGCTTCAGGTCACTTCATCTTGAGGTGTGACCGGAACAGAATGTACAAAAGACAACACTTTTGCCAGAAGTGACATTTTGGAGTCATTGTAGTACCTTTTTTTTTAACCATTTCCCTGAAAACTACCAAAGATCTGACTACAGTGGAGCTCCCACACTCCACTGAGTGAGTGAGTCAGACGTGAGTGAAAAGACTTTAATTTCTCAAGAGTCAGAACCATAGAATAATTAAGGCTGGAAAAGACCTTTAAGATTAAGTCTAACTGTCAACCCAGCACCACCACCAGTTAAACCTTGTTCTCAAGTACCATATCCTTACTTTTTTTGAATATTTCTGGGGATGGTGACTCCACCACTTCCCTATACAGCAAGTTCAATATTTTACAATCTTTCTGTGAAGAAATTTTTCCTAATATCCAGTCTATGCCTCCCATGGTGCAACTTGAGGCCATTTCCTTTTGTCCTGTTACTTCTTACCCGGGAGAAGAGATTGAACCACACCTGGCTACAACTGCCCATTTCCACTTTTACTAACACGTCTTTATGTATGGAGCTAAAATAGAGGATCACAGAGCTTCTCCAAAAATACACTTGAGCTCCAACTAGACAATCTGCTGCCTTGAACAGCTTCTCCTAGTTACACAAGACTCACAAAGCAGAGAAAAGCTGAAGTGAGAAGGAAACAGTCACTTCTTCAATAAACTTAGAGGCTTTCCAACCAATTCTGTCAGCAGGTGGAGCAGCAACAGCATTACATACAGAGACATAAAAATTTCCCTATATATGGATGTTTGTGCCTAAATTTGCAAACTGCTGCCACTGCTGTCACAGAACAGAGAAGAGCAAATTCTGAAAGGGCCTCCAGCACTTCTGCTGTAGAATTAGTCACAGCAGCTACCAGCTAACTGGAGCTTCTGTCTGTGTTCCTTCCTCCCCCAGGCTCTAGTTTTGTTACATAGAGTCAGGCAGGTAATCAGGGATTCTCAGAGACAGCAAGGGGTCCTTTGAGAACACCAGCTCCTTTCCTTCACCATATTGCAGCACAGAACAGTGGGAAAATGGTGAAAATATATATTTTTATTTTCCTTTACCAAAAGCATAATGATAGAACCATATGAGCTTAACTTCCAAGGTATACTAAACATCATACACAGCCTCTTGTGCTCTGTAAATGAAGCCAAGAATGTAGTAGGGATGCACAGGTGCATTTCCCAAGCAGAAAGAACTTTGGCAATTCCAGTTTCCCAGAGTAAATAGACAATTTAATAACTATTCAAGCGTGTTATTCTACTATTTCACTAGTATAACTGAAGACCAAAAGCCACTATGCTACAACAGTGTTTATCTCAGTACTGACCATTATCCTGAAGGACTCCTGTGGAAGCTTTTACTGTCTGTTTTCCTTTTGTAGAGTGGTTAGAAAAGTGTCGTCTGGAAACAGAATTCTCTGGATTCTGGCTTTTTTTGTCTTTCCTTTTGGGAAGCTGAGGTGAGGAACTGTTTTCTCCCCGGTCACTGGTAGATTTAGATTGCCAATCATTTCCCTGAAAAGAAGAGGATGTAATTATCAGTGATTATCAGCAAATTAAAAAGCTTATTTTTAAAATTTCATTAAGGACTGGTATCAGGTGTGAAGAAGCATAATAATTTACAATTACTACATTTCAGTGATATCTTAAGTCATCCAGAAAAGTATCCTACTGTATAATCTGATCAATGAAATTTTCAACAGCTTCCAGGAGAAAAATCACATATTTATTATAAGAAAATAATGTTTCATTTAATGAAAAAGAATGGGTAGATGAATCTATGCATGCATGCATATTATGTGCAGTTATCTCTCATCCATATGTGTGGACAACCACAAGATATAACACGCTAATACGACTTGTTAATAAATCACTGTTTGTGTAAATGAGACATGGGGATTATTCTAAGTGTCAAAAGAAGCTGGAGAAGAATGACAGCCTTCACAGGGCAGTAACACATTCAATGGAATGTGAACAGAAACTTGTATGTTTTATTGCTTACTTCTTTTTACTGGCTCCAGAGACTCGTTTTGTTTTGTTTTCTTTTGTAAAGAGTGAATGGACATGATCAACTACCACAATTATAATGACAGACTGTGAGTCTGATTCCCTGCTGTCTTGTACTTGTACAGCAAACTGCACTTTTGGAGAACTGGTAAAAACAGATACTTATATTCTGTTTTCGCACTGAAATTAAATCCACAGAGGATTCTTCTTGCAGCAATGTGGGGTTAGGCTCTTCTCCCAGTCAACAAGCAACAGGACAAGAAGAAAAGGCCTCAAGATACACTAGGGTAGTTCAGGTTGGACATAAGGAAAAATTCCTTCACTGAAGCAGTGATGCTTAATCAGGCTACCCAGAGAAGTGGTGGAGCCATCATTCCTGAAAGGGTTTAGGAAACAACTGGATGAGGCACTTGGTGCTATGGTTTACTTGACACAGTGGTGACAGATCACAGATTGAATTCGATGACCTTGGGGGTCTTTTCCAACCTTAATGGTTCCCTGACTCATTTTGTACACATATAAATAGCTAAACGGGATGCAAAGCAGTGAAGGATCAAGCTCTGTATGTAGTGGTTACCTAGAAGAAAACATACCAGATTGCAAACTGGTGTAGGACCTTTTTCAGACTCAGTGTTCAGAAAACTTTGTGAAAGGTTCTGTGTTTTTCCTTTTCAGTATATAATTTGAATAAATAAATAAATATATAGACAAATAGTCAGGTTTATAGGAAAGACCTCAACCCAGCAGCTGATCTTTGCTATGGAAGCTTTTATCAAAAACAAAGCAGCCCTTATCACAACAATATTTTCTCAGATTTCTTCTGTCTAATTGACACTGCAAATAGCTACAGATTCATCAGGCTTTAATAAGCATGCCACCACATGGCTGTGAATTTTTTTCTCTTCAGATTTAATTAAAACCCAAAGGACAGGGACTTTCCATCTGCCAGAATTTAGCTAAATTAGAAATTTTATACTTACGCTGCCTTTAGACTTTCGAGATCCCACAATTGGAGGAAGTACCGAGGTTTTGGAACTGCAGGAATAAGCCATATATTAGAATTGTGTGTCCTGTCACTGGCACAGACACTATGTATCTATAATCAAGGCAGATAACACCAAGATGGCAACAGAGGTAATTGTTTTCTTCACTTTGTGTTTTCACTAAGCATCACTTGTTCTGTTTACTAGACTATGTTTAAATGCATAATCATTAACTTATTCAACAAGTGCATTCCCCCACAATGCATACTTTATACACCAAAACCTTGCAGAGCTGTATCGAGTGAATTACTATGTGAATTCTCCTTACAACTTCAATTTCTTTCCTTTTATTTCAATAAAATTATTCCAAATCCTCATGTTTTCCAAAGGTACAAAAAGCACACATTTCTCCTTACAGACACCCAGTTTAGGACTCTGTTATGTGATTGTTCTAGCCTACGAAAAATAGACCCAAACATAAAACAATCTTAAGGGAGTATATATTTCACATTACTAACCAAGAGCAGACCTAAACTGCAGTAGCTGCACCTAATCACATTCAGCTGTACACATTTGTATCCCAAGGAACAAAAATAGGATTACTTTGACTTGGATTAATTTTTCTCAGATGCTAATTTTGTGATACATGATCAAGGGAATGCTTATGAGATGAACTGGCCTTCTGAATTTCCATTTCTGCTTTTGTTACTTTTATCTCAGCTTTCTCAGAAGCTGATAGTGAAGGTTTGCACCCATACTAACCCATGCATCATTCTTGGAATAGTAATTTTGTACTTTACTATTGACACACACAAGCACACAGGAGTGTATCACACATCTTTAGAACTTACCCCTGTGACCTTCTTGATGTAGATTTGGACAGCAGATCACCATACGGCAATTTCTTAAACTTTTCTCTACCCACTGCAACATAAATTTGCCCATTCTCCAAGTCTGACCCATTCTGAACAAGTTTTCCATCTACAGTGTAGAGTCTGAAAAGATATGAAAATGCTAATTATAATAAATCCTAATATTCAGTGAAAGCTATGTTAATCTAAACTCACTAAATATATGTTGAATTTCCAGATAACAAACCCAACAGAGTACAGCAGACACCACACAATGATCAGAAACTACATTTTTAAAAATCCCAACCAACCAACCAACCAACCAACCAACCAACCAACCAACCAACCAAAAAAAAAACAAATCCAAAAATAACCCAGAACAAACAAACCACCAAGAAAAACTAGCAAAATAACTATTTATATCTCAGTTTATATAAAATCAATGAAGTGCTATAATGGATTACATACTCCCCTAATTTCTAGAAAGAAATAAATTACTTTCTATTTCTAAGGTCTTCAATATCTTTTCCCTGTTACTGTGGAAGGAATATATTCCATGAGTTCCTGACCCCTCTCCTACCAAGTTCCACCTCCTATCTGTGCTCAGGGAACTATGCAGTAACCTGGCAAGAACATGGTATTCATCACTGAAAGCCCTGTCCACCTATCACAGACCATGCCAATAACATTGCATTTATATTGTTGCATTGTGTAGATTAGAAGGTTGGATGGGAACAATAGGAAATACAATACTACATTAAAACAAGAAGCCATGTATCTTGGGCACATACCAATAATGACTATGTCTGTTACACCAGGTGGATTTTTACCATAATGACTTCTTTTTGAGAAGAAAGGAATGCATCAGGGACTGGTGGATAGAATTTACTTCCTTGTCAAGTTCATGATTTTATTTTGGCATGATCAAAACAGTGAGTAAGGAGGAACATTCAATAATAAATTAGCTCTTTCCTACACAGCATGGTTTGAAATTCAACAATATTTATATTTAATTTAAAAGTCAACAATAACAACTTTCATTAAAGTCTTAAATGCAGGAATGTTGAATGGCTATCTTAACTGCCTTTCTAGAAACCTTCTACAGGAGCTATACTATGTACGAATTTATAGTCATAAATTTCAACACACTGCAAGGAGATGTAACATTATATACACAACCATACTATGAACATTTGGGGAAGAATATGAGGAGGCTACGTTGAATACACCCTTGACTTATAATGTGCAAAAAATTCTCAGTTTAATATAGAAAGAGCTTTTAAAATTGATACATGTGGTGGCATAATCTTGAATAATCACAGAAGAAAATCATGCACTTTACTGAATGAGGAATCACAGAATATCTGAGGTTGAACAAGATGTCTGGGGACCACCTAGACCAATCATACCTTGAGAGCAAGAACAACTAGGGTAGGTTGTTCAGGATTGTCTCTAAGTATGTTTTAAACACCTTCAAGGATGGAGACTCCAGTGCCTCTCTGGGCAACATGTTCCCATATATGATGACCATTACTGCAAATTTCTTTTTTCTTCTGTTCAAATAAAATTTCCTTCTTTCATTTCATACCCATTGCTGCCTCTTGTCCTATCATTGCGCACCACTGAGAAGAGCCTGGCTTTGTCTTCTTCACTCATTCCCACCAGGTAAATACATACATTCAAAAGATCCCCCTGAGCCTTCTCTTCCTCAGGCTGCAGAGTCCCAGCTCTCCTCACACTACAAGTATCTTCAAGCCCTTCCTCTCTATGGCGCTTTGCTGCACTTGTTCCTGCATGTCCATGTCTTTCTTGTATTGCCCTCGTGAAAGTACCCTAATTTTATGTGTGTCTCCTGCCACATGGGAACACGTTTCTAAGTGCAAAGACTAAACATTTTTCATGGTGAAATTGCAGCTATTTTAAATCTAGATCACATTGCTGCTTCTTTGAGAAGAGGTATGCTTAACTCTGGAGCACCTCATTTGTATTACTCATATTTATTTCATAGTGCAAACATTCCACAGGCATGCCAGCAATTCAAAGAGCAATTTATGTTTCACTACCACAGAGTCAACACCAGTTACACACAAACAATGAAAATAAAATAAGCTATCAGAAAATCAGCAGGAAGCCTATTTCTGAATTAATCTTACTGTGTTCTGCTAGATTGCATTTCACTTTGGGAACTCAGGGGAAAAACCAGCAAATCAGTGTACCACAGCTTAAGAATTGTTTATATATTTGTATGGGGCTGCAGATATAGGGGGGTACATACAAAATAACTGGGGTATTTTTGTTCCTGACCTTTCATTTTGCTTGTGCTTTAATGTTATATTTAAAGTGCAGAAGTTGCTTATTTAATATAACTCAAAAAAATGTTACAGATTACCTGGCAATCTTTAATTGTATTTTTCACTCTGAAAATAGTAATCACAATAGCAAAATCTAACATAATCAGTCTCTGAAGATGAAAGTGAAATCAAAACCATATTTTTTTTAAATGGATCTTCAAACAAATAACTAACTAAATGGACTTAACAAGCACACACAAGTTTTGTGACGCAAATTTCTGAAGCTACTTTTTTACAATTTCTGAATTTTAAAGCCATAATTTTCACCCACTCACTTTGCCACAACCATTCACAGACCAGCTGGGTTCTCTGGCTTGTATTATATAACAAAAATGTCCTTGTGGTCACTTCTTCTGAGGATGACCTAAGTTTGCCTTGTGAAATGTCAGAAGATGTAGACTTCCACTTTCCTTCCTGAATCCAAGCTAAAAAGTGACAGCCAAAGGAAAGCAAGCATACAGGCTGAGCAAGGGAGAGACAGCAAAGACACAATTTCTGGGATAATATCCCCAAATTCCCAGCTGCCGATGTAGCCAGTACCTGCCCATCAGGTTGCTGCACCCCATCCCCATCAACAATCTGGCAAGCAGAAAAGCTGCTTTCCCATTATCTCCGCTCTCATATTTCATGTTTGCATCTCTATTCTGATCAGGGTGATCAATAATTTCTTTTTTAAAAAGCCCCATGTGAAACTGTGAGACTTGGTAGCTTTTTAAGTCTTTTCATAACATGGAAAAGAAAAAGCTGCCTTGTACATAATGCAGGTTCTTGTAAACCCACTTAGGCTTCTTTAATGAGAAATTACATCTTCCCAGAGTCAGTGGTCTTATCAAATCTCCCCCAATGCTAACATAGTTTCAATAAACCCCAGCAAATAATGTGTAACTTACTAGAGAACTATGATCACTTGGATTGGATTTAATATGTATTTCTAATATTTTTAAGAAAGAAAATGAAAACTGAGTTAATAGAAAAACAGCAAGGGGAAAACATTAAATAATTAAAAATGTCATGTACATTATCTTATTTTTGAAGGATTAAAGATGAGCACTGAAGGGAATGTCTCAAAAGGAATCTTAGTTATATATTGAATGCTTTAATGTATAACATTCAGTTTCACCAGAGTGACACCAAGTAATGAGAATAAAATTGGAAATATTTTTAAATTGCTAAACAACCTGAGAGCAGAAAGAATTGGTATGTTGTAAATGTCTTTTCTCTCTTTGTTCACTTCTGAATTACACTAGCGGAGAAACAGACCCTGAAAGCTTCAACACATGCAGGTTTTACCTTACTGCAAGTGAAAGTCATAAGCAGCCAGCTAACAGGAGCAAAGAAATGTGGGGCTGAGAGAAAAACCTTTATGAGAGCTAATATTCAACAGCATTACCTTAATCTTCTCTCACCCTTATCAAACTGGAAAGCAAGCAGAAGAACTAAAAGACCACCTTATCTTCATTGCTTTGAGAAAGATTTTGCAAGCTTAGCCTCAGACATTGCATAGACTGTGAAGAATGATTTTCCACAAAAGGTCCTTTCCCACCTGATGAAGTGATTTCTGTAATGTGCTCTGCATGGGGCAACACTGGAATGTCGGTAATTTGCTTGCACACCTTGAGAGCCCACTTACACTGCAGTGGACATCTCATCTATCATTTTGCTCTAAAACTTCTAACAACTACCAAATGCCATTTTAGGTAACTTATTTTACATTGTAGAAGCCTTGAGGGACTGAAACCTATCTATCCAAGAGGTTACCTCCTATTCCTCAAATACCTCAACAACTCAGACCAGCTTAGATACTGGAACTGGCAAACCCCAGTAACAACTTTGGCCTTGGCTTTTATTAAGAGGCTGAGGGCTGAATTTGAAGCACATCCTAGTCTTTCTCCAGGTATATAAACCCCAAAGAATCTATAATATTCTCCTTGAAATTGTTTGCCCCAATGAATTTAAAGAACTATCAAAATTAAAAAGTAACACACATCACATGTATCTCACATTCCAAACATCTTCACCAACTTTACCATGCTCATTTCTTTCATTATGACATGTAACTTATTTGTTAGTACTAAATATATTGCATTATTATTGTATTATTACAGGCCTGCTAATTAAATAATTATTTAATAAATATTAGTTTTAAAATAACAGTTTAAGCAAATTGCAGTTATTCTTTTTTAAATAGCAGTAGAAATAAAATGTGAAGGTTACTTAGAGTCAACATATCTCCACTTTGTGGCCTTTTGATATGTTTTAATTTTCTTACCGTGAAACTTTCCATAAAATAGGAATGATCCGTTATATCTACCTATGGAGTTTTAGAAACATATCTAGGCATATAAAATGTATCATGCAAATATTCAGCTTCCTTATACCTGTGAACAGCTCCACTTCTCAGGGTAACTTTTCCTGTCACCATTTCAAGAATATGATCCCAGTGATTCAGTGTTTTCCTGGGAATGAGGAGGCGCACTGCAGGGCTAATAAGGTCTCCATTAGCAAGCAGGCTGAAATAAAGCAAAGTAAAATAACTTGGAGGAGCATTTTAAGCAAAGCGCACCTGAAGTGAACACAATACCACCACCACCCCTAAAATGGCAACCCACTAAGTGAAAATTCTACTTACAAAATAGTGTAGGGCTCCTGGAGTGCCTTTCGAAACCGTGCTGACACGGTGATCCTACTGTGAGTAACTGGCTTGACCTGCAAGAACAAAAGAAGAATTAGAAGTTACACAGTCCTCATAGTCAGAAAAAGTTTACCCTGACCACCACCAGCAACTGGGACAGCAGGTCTTTAAAGCATGCATTTTATTCCATGCCAGCTTCACCTTCTACACAGCACACATAATTACTGCTGCAGGTTTATGTGTGTGATGAATAACAACCACAGCGCAGCATACCACAGTGCAACATGGCACAACACGAGGTTTGCACTGAGGAGACAGAATTCCATGGACATCTTTGGCTGTTCTACAGACCCAAAGAAATATGCCCAAATGCTGTTCATGCTGTCTTAGTCTTTATTGCTTATAACCACGGTGCAGGCAATTTAACTATCTTCTCTTTTTAACAATAAATGACGTTGCTAGATCCCTCTGCTATTGTAATAACTACTTTCAGTCTTGTACAGGCCTTTGTACAAATCCATCAGTAATTTATAAAGGTTCCTGAATACTTTGCTCATTTCAGAGCAATGACTCAAAAGTGAGGTGAACTGGAGATTTTTAGCCTTCAGAATAATACATAGGGTACTTAATTCCCAGAATTATTCCCTCTACTCTTTTGAATGGACACTGCACTGAGATCAACATTAATGCTGTTATTCTGAACAGAAAGTTTAAAAAAAAAAGGATAAACACAAACTCCAAAATCATTAGCAACATTTCTTTTTAATTTTTCATCATTAGCAAATCAAAATAAGGTGTTAAACCCAAACAAACAAACAAACATTCAAAAGTTACAGTACCTGCATTTACAAGTCCACTACATTTCTAAAAAAATACCATAGAAGCTTAAAGGATTAAATAGCTGGTGTGCAGAGAGACATGCTTTCAAATAGATATACAAAGTTTATTTAAACTGGCAATTTTCCAGTCACCGTGTAAAGTAGTCTAATGACATGGTATGTTGCAGTTTTATCACACTCTGTGCTAACTTAACCAGTATTTCTCATTTAATTTGTAGGAAATGGTCTGAACTTCAGTGCTTTCAGTCTTTGCTTGGATTTTCACACAAACTCATTTAGTAATGACTAGAATATTTTCCACTTGTTTCTTGGGCATACATTGAAAAGAAAGGTGCTCAACCGAGTAGGTAGTCCCAGTGGGTGAAAAATTATTATTAAAATAATCAAATCTGACTTCCCCATATGGGTCAAAGCATATCACACAGTAAATTCTGCACCAAGCACATAAATTCTGGAGGTGAGATAGCAAACTTTGGAGAAAAGGAACCAACAAAACAAAAGCAACAATGGCACTCCTTAGTGTACAATCATTTCAAGTAAAATATAACAGGAAAATCTGTTTAACAAAATCTGTTTTCAATGTTTGCTGAAAAAGAAACATATTTATTCTGAATTCAACTCACTTCAACTTTTTGTGTTTTTCAAATGCCCTTGTGAGCTGTGTAGCCCTCTCAAACATTTGTGTTTTGAGAGACTCAGAGGACATAAAGCCCACAGTGGTTATGGATAGAGAAAGGCAGAATCAGGCTTTGCACAGCTCCATAGACTAAAAGGACTAAAGAGAAGCAATCAGCCCCAGAAGGGCATGGTGATTTGAAGGTCAGTGCAAATGGATATTTTGGCCAGAGACATCTACAAAAGGAGAGACAGCAAGGAAGATGTTACTACTGCATTGTGCCAGCATTGCTTGCAGACCAGACTAGGCAGCAGACTCGTGGCGTGGCTGGGAACCTTCCTTTAATGCAAACAATTCACAAGCCATTTGCATTTACTCCTTAAGATCTGTTTTGTTTATGCATGTTTGTTTTGGCCTCATACAAAGAGAAATTTTGTACTAGACTGTACATAAACTATGCATTAATGCCTAAGGTAATTGTAGTTCACAGTCTTGCTGTCAATTCCAGTGTGATCTGAATCAGGTGAAAGATTCACAACTTCTACTAAAGGCTTGGAAAGAGAGTAAGAGGTTGTTGTCATACAGCTCACTAGGGAAGGCAAAGACATTTTTTGAGAACTGCCAAGTAACTTAGGAGCTCAGCCATTCTTGCAGAAACATTTGAAGCATATTCTTCAGAGCATAACTGGTCATTTATGTCAACAAAATTTGAAATGAAAATTTAATGGGAAAAAAAATAAACTTTAAACTGCAACATCTGAAAACATTTCTATTGCTGCTGTCAGCCATTAAAGGGTTATTTTCTCAGTGTAAGCAGTCTAATAAAGAGCTTCAGAATACAGGGGGGAAAAAGTAACTGTCTAAAGGTTATGCTACTGGAGGCTAAGACAATACTGATTTACTTCCATAGCATCAGATCTTAATGTTTAGGCTCCAAACACAAAATGGGAGTTACTGAACCTTGTATGCCCTTACACCTTTCTTTGTAGCTGGTAGGTTGCCAGGATAATCCCCTATAAAATATCTAATACATAAATAGTAAAATTAAAAATCACTTTTTCTAAAATTTGATTTCACATCCATTCCTGATGCTCACTCACTGGAGAGCTCTCCCAGAGTCTCTCCAAAGAGTCCATCAAATTAAATTCTCAGATGCAGTCTGCAACATTCAGGTTCCAATGCTTCACACTTCACTGGAACAGTTGTGAATCTTTCACCTTAGCATTCACTAAGCATAAAGAAGCCCTTTAGGATAGCCTTAGGTGTGTCTTATTACTTGGTTGCTCCTGCAGGCTTATGAAACCATTAATTTTGGTGTAGGCTCCTCAGAAGGCCATCAAATGACTGTGTGTAGCCCAGTCACCAGATCCTGGAGAAAACAATAATCCGACAGATGTTAAGAGCCCATTCATTATTTGAAGGATTGCATTTCTGCCCCTAACAGATACGGAAGCATCAACTTGGAAGTTTGTCTTTTGGGTTGCTCTCTGAAGATCATTAGTATTTCTGGCAGCCTTCTGCCCCTTACAAGTTTAGGCTTGTTATTAAACAAGCAAACTGCACGGGATTATAACATGGGACCAGCTTGGGCCATGACTAAATATTTGTCTGTTCTACCTAAGCATGTCCTAAACTGGAACAAAATATAAACTTGCATTGTTTATCTAAGTCTGTTTAAATCAATGTATTAAAAAATATGTATTAAAAAATTGAGATAATATGTTAGTGCAATAATACATTTGATAAAGTGAAACTACAAAAATCAGTGCAAGGAAGCAAACTCTGAAGGCATGTTCTATAAAGATCACACTACACAGTGATTAAAAAAGAAAAAAAAGGTAAGGAAAAAACCACCACTTCCATACTATACGTGTTTCTTTTCATTAATCTGACTGTTCTGTTTTTTAGAGTTTAGAATAACTTCTGCCTGATCAATGTCAAACTATTTATGGTCATGAAAAGCAAGGCACCTAACTTCAAAATACAAGAGTATACATAAATAAAAGACCAAGTGCTCAGCCACAGTAAATCAATTTATTTCCTTTGAGGTATATGGAGTTCCATGAAACCATCCCAGTGGAAGACCTGGTTCAGGGGTTAATCAAAGAATACATAGTTCTGCTCCTATTATGTTTGTAGGAGGCACCACATTGTTGCAGTGTCTGGAATATCCTGACCCCTCTGGCACTGTAGAGTTACATATTAACAACCAAGTGGTCTTGGGTGAAAGTTTGTGCTTACATTAAGAGACTGGCATCACTAGCCCCCTAACCCCTTTATTTTCTTTTCATTTCACCAGCCACATTCTCTGATGATGTACATCAGCACTTTACCATTTACGTCAGCAACTGCAAGCAGATTTACATAAAACATGGTCTGACCCCATTATGATTTTATCTTTAAATTTTGTACATTTTCAGTTTGTTTGAAAAGACCCATTTGAGGGCAGCTTCCATTTCCTACTGACAAGCATTGCCAACAATTCATAATTTGTGATGAGATACTTATCTGAGGTATTACACAACAACACACAGAAGCAGCACAAAGTGTCCAAGGGAGGAAGGAGGAACTCAGAGAAAACTTCATGTAAGCTGGAAGCAATCAATCCAATGACAATTTGCAAGGCAACAAGAGTTACACAGTTGGAAATACACCATGGGATCACAGATACTCAAAACCACTATAATTTTTTATTTTTCTGTTCTTTAACTAAAAGGTATTTTACACAGAGCCTCTTACAGCAGAATGGATTTCCTTTACTTAAGAGAGGGGTTATCATCTGTGAAATGACTTTGCAAAGCACCTTGCAAAGTCTGGGAAAAACAAAACAGCTAAACTCAGCACAGGTTAGGTTCTGGGAATGGGAATCACTCTGCAGTGTTTGAGAACTCTGTAAACACTTAAATCTCAGAACACTTTACAGAGTCTCTTGGGAGTCCAGCTTTCATCTTTGGTCATAACACACTGAGGTTGAACTTGTGATTAGCTCTGAGTGTCTCCTAACAGCCTTTTGTAAATACAAACACACAGCACATCAGTATCCAAGTGAAGAAAGGTAATAAAATCCATGCCCACACAGCTGTTTGTTTTAAATAACATCCTATATATTTTTCACTTATATGCTAAACATAGCTATATTCTAAATATTTTCAAAATTTAACAAACACAAATACAACACTTAAGAAACATACAACACATTGCTCAATCTAGTTTAGGTACTTACATCTTCCAGTATTGACTGTTGGAAAAAAACCCAAAAACAAAGTTAAATGATCAGCAGCAAAACCATTACCTGAGGCATAGTGTCATATTTTTGTAGGAAAACCATTTTGAATTAGTCTGTGCATATCCACATGTATAGTTGAATATCATATGTGTGTATGCATAAATATATACACACTTTAATACAATTTTCATTTTAAAAATTCTGTTAAATTTGTGTTCAGCTGACTACTTGAAAACAAATTACAACAGTAAGTTTTCTAAAGCCATAACAGCACAGGAAGGATCTGTTTCTTAGAAACATTACTTTTTTTTTAATAGGTGTTTTTATACACAATGACAAAAGACGCAGAGTCAAACTCATTAAATAACTAAAAACATGTCACTCCGTTTTAGAACACAATGAATGGGTTTGCTTATGCCATCTTTCTAACTCAAAGCAGTGTTACATTGGGAAAAGAATATCACACATATGGCATTAAATGGAAATCATCATTGACAATGACTATTCATGTAAGGACTCTGAGCAAGGCACACATTGGTTTGAAGTAGACAGATAAAAATTAATGGTTTTCACTTATTTCTTTAGACACATGCTAACCAGTAAAAGATAATAAACATAATATCTAATATGGAGATGTATCAAAATTAAGTTTATTTGTTTTGGTTGGTGTGAATCTATTTGCTGGTCCCCATGCATAGAGTTTCTGTTTCTATGAATGCTGCACTATACTTCTCAACACTTATTTTAAAAATATCGACTGGAAAGTGGGACAGACTCTGAAAACTACCCAATCTCTTCTTGGCTACTTGGGATTTGCAAAAGGCACACAACACTTCACAGAGTCAACACTTGTATATAAGAAAAGTATACAGTTAATGAATTAGCATTTTGACTGGTCTCTGAACAGGCCAGTCTACATATTCAGTTTCTAAAATGCACTTGAGGATAGGTTCAAATAGAAATGTGCCATTCTCATATTTTCCTTTCAGTGGTCATTAAATAATTAGACATATTCTAAATACAGGGATTTGGCAGCACTTTCACAGTGCTGCCATGAATACACACACAAGTTACTCATAGCTAAGAAATGGTATCACTAACTGATTTATTTCCTTACCAGAAATGTCCCCCCATCAAAGGGGGCAATTAAACAGCTGCATGATTTACAGGATAACGTGTATCACAAAGCCACACCGGACAGCAACAAAGCAAGAGTCAAAAAATGTAACATGTCTGAACAGATGCTCTGTGCTGCTTTGATTTGTGCAGGCTTAAAAGTTGGCCTTTCTCACTGCTACCAATGTAGTCCTGGATGCTGTGAACATCTCACTCATTACTCACGTCACTTTATAACTAACCTTTCGAAGCTTTAAATATTTCAACACAATGTTACATTCCAAATTTATCAGCTCATGCAATGAGCCATGGCCTTGCCAATTTGTTACAATGAGCTGTTTGTTAATCAATGTGCCCAGGAAAATTGAGAACAAATATTTACATTTCCCTGGGGTAGAACTGGGGTCAAAAGAACCAAAACCCCATTGATACACACCACCACCACCCTGTGATGTGAAAGAAAGGAATGTTCAAGGTTCAGTGATCAAAACCAAACTAGAACAATAAGTTTTCTAAAGCTATTACAACACAGGAAACATGTTATCTATTTCATAGAAACATGACTTTTTTATAATGGACATTTTTTACACATTGACTAAAGTTGCACAGCCAAACTCACTGAGGTGTCTGCCTAGTCAAAACCATTTCAGCTATCCTATGCAGTAACTAACCTGGATAATCCACATTTCCCTGGCTACTTTGTTAGTGGATAGTGCTCTGGATAGTACAGACCAGTCATGAGCCAGAGACTACAAACCTTTCTACTGGTGTGGATACAAAGCAACACTCAAACTGCTATTAACTGAGCAATAGGCCACAAGACCACAGCTGCACACAAACTTCTCAGCATACAGAAAACATGGATGAGTTGTGTGAAAAACGCCAATCACTTGTTTTTGAAATTTTAAAAGTTTAATAGTAATAAAATGGTTATAAAAATGGTAATATAATTAGAATAATAAAATTTGAACATTTGAGATTAGGACAATGTGAGACAATAAAAACAAAGAGATACGGACGTCCGGGTACCTTTTTCTGGGCAACACAAGCCCAAAAAAGGACCCTTGTTAACAGAGGATTAACCCCTAAAAACAATCACCTGTTGCATATTCATACATCTCATACATGATGTATAAATTCCATTCAAACACAGGATTCTGTCTGATCACTGTCAAGTTCTTCCTCTTAATCCTCATGCCGTCTTCCTGTCTGAGCGAGGTGGGAAGAAGTTAGTTTTCTGCTGAAAAGGGAGCAATAAATTGCCTTTCTCTGAAAGATTTAGGTGTCCTGTGGCTTCTTTGTGGTGCGAGTCCTTTCTTAAACAATTATCTTGCATAGCATAGTTTCTATTTTAACATTATGTTATAACCTAAAACTATATTTAATACACTACTTAAGAAAATTAATATAGCATAACTTTCTAGCATAATACAATATTCATTTTAATATTTGTGAAAAGCCAATCATAAAATACACATTTTTCACAGCTGGAAATGAGCTATTCCACAGCAGACAGTCATGTAGTGACTAAGGGAGCCTTCCAGACTGCAAAGCTCCTACAAAATTCCCAGAATGTTTAAAGCCAACCTGTTCACCTCCAAGGTAAATTGCCCTCCTTTTCAGCCACAGTAAGTGAAATGGAGTTTATATTCTGTGTACATCTCACCTCAACTATTTAAGCACTGGAAAGAAATTTTTTCAGTCTGGATCTGCCATGACTTTGGGACACGGGACTAACAGCCAAATACTCAGCTGGGATAAGTCAAACAATGGCATGGCCTCATTGGCCCAGACACCCAGTCTATGCAATGATCCAACATAGATCACATCTGTGTTCTCTCTGGATCCCAAGAATAGCTCCCATTTCTTCTCTGAGTTGCATGATGCTGTACCCACACTGCTTACAATGCACAATGATGGCATCAATAAATGAGTTTATTCAACCAAAAGAGATCCTGATATTAATTTCTGACACTCACATCACAGTGACGATTCTGGCTGGTCTTGCCTCACATTTTGTGTATTTTCCCCAAATTCCTTAGACTAATTAAACCAAAAGGAAGTCTGGCCTTTATGGCTCATCAGAAGGACCTGAATCTAGGAACAGTCAAACAGCTGAAGTACAAAACACAATGCCCAAAGAATCTTTGTTTTTGCTTTAATCAAAGGTGAAAGCTTTTAATGTTTCAAGTAAGTCAATTTAATATACAGCAACAAATAATTAATGACACTAACACATGACTCATTAAAAGCTTCAGTACTGGCACCTCTTCACTCTCTCCTGGCCTCCTCACAGGCCAGGAAGAACAGCTACTCAACTGAACAAGGCAGGTCTTAATCAAGGAAGAGAAGAACTTTCCAGTTTCATCTCAAACTCAATATAGACCATGGCATTCTCCAGCAGCATGAACCAAAGTCTTTCTGCTGCTCAAAAATTCAATAAATCCATTTGTAAGCAAGCTGCTAGTCAAAATACTAGAAACTGCACAGTTCAGGTAATACAGAAGTATATAAAGGCAAGTTTTATGCATCCATAGTTCAAATAAGGAAAAAAAGGGCACAGCTTATCTTCTAACTGGATGTCTGGGCAGTTCTTCTCTAATTCCTCCTGGCATTAGGCTGTGAACACTCAGGAAGGGTATTTGTTTTGTATGTCTTGTGCTAATTATGTTACCAGGATACTAAATACCAAACAATGGCATATCACATTTAACTACTGAAGATGTTCTCAGGAAATTAAAAATATATATTACATTTTTTTAAACTTCACATTTTAATAGTCTTATTCCTTAAAATACACTTGCATCAGAATTACTAATTAATTTAACACAAGAAAAGAAAAAAATTCTTGTCCAGTCTGTGATGCCAGCAGAAAAAATCAAATGTGTAAGATATGGAGTAGCAAGAGGGTTTACAGAATTCACAGAATCACTAGGTTGGAAGAGACCTTCAAGATCACCAAGTCCAACTCATGCCCTAACACCTCAACTAAACCATGGCACCAAGTGCCACATCCAGTCTTTTTTTAAACACATCCAGGGATGGTGACTCCACCACCTCCCTGGGCAGACCATTCCTGAACTTTATCACTCTTTCTGTAAAAATCTTTTTCCTAGTATCCAACCTATAAGCTATAGTTTTGCATTTTGGCAAAGGAATATGAAGTGGACCTTTATACATGACTTGTTACCAGCCAAACACTATTTTGTGTTTAGCAATTTTGGGTAGCACAAATAATGTTTGAGGTTTTTTAATCCTTAGGAAAGAATCTGGAAAGAATATCTTATGTAGTTACGTTGTTTTGACAACAAAAAGCTGTAATTTGCACAGCCTGGGATAATTTCTAGTATTTATTCAGTCCCTTTTACAAAACTATCTTCTGTACAGACAAAATATCCATAAACCATTTCTAACTGACAGTTAGATGTTAAATAGAATCAAGAGCCCAATAATTGAAAAATGACAATATTTTTCCTATGATTAAACATGCATGTTGTCAAACATTGATAAACAGTAGTCTTGAAATAAAAATAATTATAACTACTGTGATTTTTCATGAGAAGGTACATGGAAAAGAATGACTCACGTCAAGTTAGATACAAGGTATATCCAGCGTGAATACACCAAAATAATTTGTGAAACCAAGACAACATCATAGACTTCCAAAATGTAATTTTTACAGGTGAGTGCAATCATACTACTGCTGAGAGATGAGTGGTGACTGTGTCAAGCAACAAAGGATGAGGAAAAACAATTGCTATATATGATACTAGAATAATTTAATTTTGAAACATGGAGGAACAGGAAGAAACACAGGATTTGCAAGTATTCAAAATAATTTTATGGCACCTTAAATGCTTTTGGGGAGAATTTTTGTGCTCAGTTCATATCTACCAAGTCTCAAACATTGTATTTTCTACCTCACACTCCCCTGTCATGGTGCTTGCCTCTTCTGTCAGCACTGGACAACAGGAACCAGGACCTGTCCCAGGACCTCACCAAAAACACAGTGGCCAGCTGACATACACTGAGATTTGCCAACCAAGAACGCCTGGTCCACAAGACCTCTCAGCAGCTGCTGAGTGATGGGCTGTACCTGGAGACCACTGGTAGAAGACATTCTGCCAGTCACATTTTCACTCTGCAGTCACACTTCATCACAGGCACAAACACATTCTGTGAAGCTCCCTAGAAAGCAAAAGCACTTTACTCAGTGTCCTAGCCCATGTATGTGTCTTCCAGAATGTGACCAATGTGCCAACTGATAGGCACTGGACCAGAAAAAGAAATTTAAAATTACAAAAAATTCAGACATTCACTCAAATCCTTGTGATTAGTAAGTGTTTTCACTAGGGAGAGATGTTCTGGAGGTGTATACAGATACAGATATGCAGGTCATACATGTAGGATAGCTTTGAGGAATCTTTACTAGTCCTCTGAAGAAACATTCGTAATTCGTATGAATTACGTAAAGAATTGGTAAAAACATTGATCATTCCATTCAACAAATACTCCATTTAAATGTGACCACACCTAAACCAAATGATAAAACAAGAAGTTGCAATCAAAAGGAATTGTGGAAAAATAAAATAAGTTTATGTAAAACAGTGAAAAAGTGATTTATCACTGGGAAAATGTGATTTAGTTTTTTTAAAGCTGCCCACACAATCACCTTGCCCTAGAACTCCAGAAGAAAAAGTGAAGTGCAGACAAAAAATGCAACATTCTTACTACCAAAGATCAACCAAGGGCAAATGTATCAACAGTAGAGTAGCTCTCTGCAGGCCTACTATGGCCTTCTGATCACAGATGCTGTTTCATACAGACAGTAAAACCTTCCTTTTTTCTCTCAGTTGCGAGAGACTGGTTATTCAATATGAAAATATTTCTGCTTTTCTTGGGTACCTGTAATTCTTTGCTGTTACAGTATCACTGGGCAAAGTTTATTTACTACAGTGACTAGTTTATTTACTACAGTTCAAAGACTAGTTGATCAGAAGAAGTCAAAGAAGAAATGAGGCTCCAGCTGAACATATTTTCATGAAGCAAAGAGAGTTTAAAATAAATAGCTGCCTACAGCATTTGCAAATGCAAAAGCTCAGTTGATTCTTCTTCAGCTTGCCCAGCCCCAATGGTGAGTAAAATTCATTGTTTTGAGTGCAGAGGGAGAGACCATCTAGATCAAACAGTGCCTAGAGAAATATAGATGTTCAGACTTTTCTCATTATAATTGGAAAATAACATTCAGTACCTTTTAAAAACAATTAAGCTTATAATAAACAACTGGCAACTCTGTTGGTCTGTATTTTCTCAAGAGATCAATTGTGAGATTCCTCAAGCACATAATTTAACGTGTATTTGGATTTGCACATCAGCTTTGGTATAAAAGAGATCTCTCTTGAAAAACAAGTAGCTCAGTTGCCAAAAGATGTGATGGATGGAAAGACACCTGAGAAAGTGTTTGTAACAAAACTTTAGCTTGGGTCAGGATGAAATCTTTCTACTATTCTGCCTACTAGTAACACAAATCTTAAAATTTTGAGACATATTATTGCAGCATGATAGCTCTGCCAGAGGATTTAGACCACATCTTGAATATAAATTTTTACTTGCTTAATTCTAGTTTGACACACATGTTCTAGTTATTTGCAAATTTAAAGTAATGGAGATGTTGCCTTGCAAGAAAAACATTAAAGTGCTCCCAAAAGCAGATGTCAAGCATTTGGCAGTTTAACTAACACAAAAGAAAACATACAGCTGCATACAAATACACAGTGTACATCTGCTGCATAAAGTTTTCTTCATTTTGACTCCCTGAACACTAACCAGAATCAGATATTTGTAATTGTTTTAGTGGCGAAAATGCCAAATTACACGTGCTTGATAGAATCAGAATCAATACCCTTGTACTTAAGCGGGATAGGAATAACACTGCCTCTCTTGGTCCTACAACAAATCTAGGGTTTTGATTTCTAAGTGAACATCTAAAAAAAGAAATAACTTGGGACTTGCTGCCTCATATCATTTTAACAGAAACTAATTTAGGAATTAAAACTTCTGTTACTAGTCCCCTGAAAGTTCACTCCCAGGATTAAATTATTAGGGCATAAAGACAATTGTGTTATTCATAAGCCCAGATAAAAATCTGTGGACTACCAAGATGTTTAATTTCATTTTTATTACTTCTCTCCCCAGATAAATCAATCATGTTAAAGTTAAATTCAGCACAGGGATTTAAGCTCTCCATAGGGAGACAGTGGAGATTGCAAACATAAGTCAAATATTAAGAAGAAAGCTGTGATAATGGAGGGTTTATACTGGATTACTTCAAAGCCCTGAGACATGGCTGAAAGTGTTAAGATAATATATAATGAGCACTTATTCCAGACAAAATAATAAAAGCCTCTTTTATCAAACATGCAACTGTAAGTAAAAAAACCTCACAACTTCTAAAACTGCACACATTTTCTGTTATATCAAAAATCTTCTAAGGATTTGCATCAAAATAATCAGCCTTAAAACCAGCCTTTAAAAAGCAAGGTTGTAGTTGTACTGATAAGTATCCAACTAAGAATAAATCTACAGGATAGTCGTAGCAGCAGCATATCAAATCTTCAACTTGAATTTGATCTTCCTGTTCAGTGAGTCCATTCAAAAAAATACAGGTTACAAATTATGCTAAATTAAAAAATTGTTGTATTACATAGCTTCTGAATAAGAAGTATCTGAATATCACACTAAAGGTTATTAGGGCAATTTTGAGGATCTTGTAGTGTCCTACAGTCTGAAGACACCTGCTATACAAACCACTGAATTGCTGAAAATGCAGCCCAAGAGCACAAGGCAAAAGAAATTGACAAACAAGTGAGCTGATCCTTCTTGTGAGGCAGAAGCTGTAACTCAAATGTTTGCTGGGAGTCACTGCTACCTCCATACACAATAAAACAGTAAAAATAATACAGAGCCACACATCTCACACAAATCCACATGATGCTTTTTGAAGCTTGCAGTTATCTCCTCCAACTACAGCATAAGCACTGCTGAAGAGAAACAACTGAGCTTGGCAAATTATAGACTAGATCTAGTTAAAAGTTTACACTGCCATTTTTAAAACAAAAATATCTCTTCTTCAGAGGAAATACCAAGTTTTGAAGAAAATTTTCTGGTCCAAAACTCCCAAAAGTCTCATTCCCACCTTTTTTTTTTTTTTTCTACAAGTACAAATCTCCCTTAGGTTTATGACCAGATTCAAAGAAGACAACAGAAGATCTTTTTTCGTACTGAGTTTTTAACTGGATGTGGCAATTTAGAAAGCTGAGCAGAAGACAGTCAGTATATCAGCTCAGAGCAACCAGAGTAATAATCACTGAAGAAATAAGTACAGAATGGTAGATATTTGTATTATTATAAAATTAAATAAAATAAATGTACAATAAAAAATCTGACTTAAATGCAGGCATGTCACTAACATAAACTGTAGGTTTATTTCTTCAATATTTCAGCCATCCTACCTCATTATTGACTTCAGCAGGTTTTTTCTTTGTTTCTCCAATGTCCAAATAGCTGTGGAAAGAAAGCAGGTTTGATTATTTACATCTAACTTACACAATACCTAATATTCTACACTTTTTTTCACACATGAAGGTTTTAAAACTTGTTATGCTTCAAAATAACAGAAAAAGAAAGTAATTATAAATATTAACTAACACTTAATGTAAATCTTCAGGCTAGCCTTCTGGGTTAATATAAAAGACAGGGGAGAACCAACCATCTACCTTCATGTCACTGGTGATTAGAACAGACCATCAATAACCCCTTTGTCAGAAAGAAGCTCATATACAGCTGTGAGGTGGATCAATAAATCTCAGCAGAGTATCACCTTACGAGAATTTTCAAAGTCATAATCTTGCCTCTTAGTTTCTCACAGTAAGTCTCTGATAGATTGAAGTTTTGCCTGCACACCCAAGTTTAACTCAGGGCATCAGCTAAAGTTTAAAAGGATTTATACCATTCAGGTTTCAATAGAATGTGGACACATCTGAATATTTAATTTCTCATGGCTGGATGAACCAATAATAGCTTCATAATTATTTTATGGAAAAAATGCATGCCTCAACTGGACAAGCAAACAAAATACATTTCTTTGGACAATATTTTGTTATCCTTGTGATATTCCCTGATCTCACTTCCAGTAGGAAGGTGCTTTACCAGGAGTTTCTGACTAGAAGACCTTATTTGAGAAGTCAGGTTTACCTAAAGTCAAGCACCAGAGCAAGCTCACGAAAAGACCTCAGATCTCACAACATCTGCAGCCCTTCAGTAATGTAATGCTCTGTAGTTAATGACTGGGATTAGATTCATTTGCCAGAAGAAACTTTCCTACTTGGCCAAAGTTAAGAATTCATGAGGCTTCAGTGAAGGTGCAAAACCAGGAAAGAGGGGGAAAAAAGGAAAGAAAAAACATAATCCTTTCTTTGAAGGAATGACAATCATTTATCAAGGGACCACAGAATTGTGACAGGAATTTCAAGGCTTTGTTGTGAGGGGACAGACAGTAAGACACAGCAAAGCTGCAAGGCCATGCTTGAAAGTGCACAATTTTTTAAAGCCTCATGTTTAGTAACCAATAATAACAACTGTTCCAAGCTCTTGGTATAAAAAGGAACCAATTCTCTTTAGACCAAAACCAAGAAGTCTTGCAGCCTACAAGACTGAAAAGAAATAAGTGCCACAGGCAAAATGGTTCCAACAGCCTGCTACTGACTGTGGTTTTGTTTTCGAAGCACCTGTGAATTACATCACCAAGAACTAAGAAAAGTGACAAAGAAAAGCAAATATATAGTCAAAGGCTTAAAATCATTGTGCAGAAGTCTGGGCATTAATTCATCAAATTTCAAGGACCTGCAAATCTGAAAAGTTCTAAATAAGAGCAAAGGTTTTTTTTTTTTTTTCGGATGATGACACTCAAAAAAAAAAAAAAACTCAGACCAAAAATTTTACAAATTCATTCTCACTTACTGAGAAAGCAGAACTGCTTCCAACCCATGGCTAGCCAAGCCAGCAATGAAACTAAAGCATTGTTTAGAAAGACACAGCTGGAAAGAGGACAATCTGCCACTGATGAATGAGCACAGATACAAGTAAATGGGCAAAGGGAGGAGGATGGAGGAGTAGCATGTTGAAAAAAAGCTAAAAATCGAAACCAGCTCCAGCATAGGCAGTCTTCTTTCAGGAAGCTGAGAGCTGGGGAAGAACTCCACAGGGGTGCAGCCTACATGTGCATTCTCACTCACCACTGCAACTCCAATATACCAACACACCTTACCACATATACAATGAAAATGGGTGTGTTAACTTAGGACACCTTTAAATGACAAAACAAGCTGGAAAACTTGTTATATGTTACATTAAAAATTACCAACATTGACTAAAAATTCCTCCATTGAAGAAAATTCCTACTTTTTTTCCCCAAAAATCATAATTTCTAAATACTGATATTTTTATTTTATTTTCAAAATTATTCAACAGTTTATCTAGAATATATGCCCTCAGAACTATCAGCCTCAAAATGTTAAGAGTCAGGGTTTGGCTCATGTGCTAAAGGTGAGCACAGTTTTTTCTTGAATTCCCTGTGAGCAAGAAAGAAAGAGATTCACTTCTCAGTGTAAGGCATCTGAGAAGAAGCAAATGCACTGCTTGAAGCTGAACAATGACACTTTCAACTTCTGCTACTCCTTGAATACTTTCCCCATTACACTCCCACAGCTCCCACACATGAGTGCCACGACCCTCCCTTTCAAAGTTCAGCCCTGCATAGTCCATCATAGCAATTAATATGTCCAATAAGAATCACTGGGGGAAAATAATAAGAAATTTTTTTTTTTTAATATCAAACTGCTTGCTGCCATCAGACCAGATTCAGATCCCTTAAGGCAGATGCTTTGGTCTGTCACACTGTAACTGTTTACCTGTGACACATACAAACATACACATTTTTCTTTAATTCCTTCACTTCCTTCCAGAAAGCTGTTCCTTCCAATTAACCCTTCCTCTCCTCTGACTTTTCTGTACAAAATGTCTCCCTAAATACCATTCTATCTACAAACCAATTAAGAACCATTCTATCTACAAACCAACTTCAAGATTAAGCCCTTCAGCTTCTTTTTAATGCTCATAAAAGCACTGTCAACATTTCCAGCACTATGTAAACAAATACTAATAAGTGAACAACTCCAATTCTGAATACAGAAATGGAAAGGATCTCAAGTCATCCCATTTATCCTCTCTACAGCACAGGACTAGGACATATTATCAAGGGATATATAAAACAGCATGGTTTTAGCTAGTCACTTAGGTTGGGTTTGCTTTCAGTATTATCTTTGTTGGCCTTAAATAATTAGGTACCTTGTTGAATGTTGCAACCATAAAAGTCTGAAAAAGTCTCACCATAAAATTTTGACCATAGTGTAATCTGACCAAAAGAAATACTTTTCCCCATGCAGTATAAATCCAGAGTGCCCAATTCTCTAAACAGTGCATGCTAATGCCAAACAATTACTTACTTACTTGTAGCCTATCAAGACAAAACACATTTAGGGAGGTGTAACAAGATGTGCTGATAACTTAACAATTTTAAGCTATCCACAGAATCAAAGGATTTAATATGAAAAAGAAATGGTAGATCTCTATTAGCGTTGAGCGCCGCATTTAACACATAAAAGAGTAAGTACTGCTAGAAAAGGGCTTATATTTAGCCTGTCATACATCTTTCTCTCCGGCTTTCCTCCTGAAGTGCAAGAAGCTTTAATAAATCTTTAGAAGCAGCTAGTGACAGAAATGGTAAGGGTGATGATAGAGATCCTGTTCATTACACAGAAAGTTTTGTCCTGAAACATAATGTGCCACTAATGAGCTCTCCTGAAAAATATAATGTCCTCAACTCTACAGAACCAAGATGAGGAAGACAGTGTAAAGGTGGTAGTTGATGATATGAAATCTCAAACGGCTCTGGAAAGGGGATGTTAATTTTGAGATTCATTTCCATAAATTCAGCTGTAGGAAAAATGCCCACAAAGACAAAGCAAAAGACAGCATGGCCAATTGAGACCATGACACTCACTGACAGAATTAAGAATAGTTACTGATGACATTCAGAGCCACTCGGGAAATATACCTAAAAGCCCTGACCTCCTTCACATTATTCTCCCAGTGACTCACTAGAAAACAGACAAACTGGCAGTTTAATTCTTGGTGTCCAGGTAGGAAAAAGAATGTAAATGGTCATCTTTTAAATAACAGGAGAAATACTAAAAGGCTACATATGTGCCCAAAATGAACAGAAGTGATGGAGACACAGATACCTGGATAGAATACTTTAGAATTAAAAAAAATAAACAAGGAAGGAAGCATTGGGTATTGAATTCCCAAGCTCATCAATTTCGTGGCAGGACTGTCAACGCTCCACCTTTTACTGCTTTCACTGCATTACCCCTGAGCACAAACACGGATACTGGCCCTTCAGCTAAGCACAGACATCACAACAACATGCAATTCCCTCACGTCCTTCGGGTTAAGGGGTTGTTTCTCCTTTTCTACTGTCACGTCAAGGAGTTGTCATTGTGTGACTCATGGCACGAATACCCTTTCTGGGGGTCACTTCTAAAGCTCTTTTCCTTTTGCCCTGGGTCACAACTTCTAAGTTCTCCTTCTGCAATGACTCATAAAAGGGACAGGGTGAGGGGTCGTCTGAAGCACTGCCACAGTGCCAAACCCCAAAGGCTGCTATTAATTTCTGTATAAATCTTACGTTTCAGCCACTCACTTGAGCTTCTTGAAGGCCTCCCTGCCACCAGCCACGTACTGCTCCCCACTCTGGAGCTCGTCCAGCTGTCGGACACGATGCCCACCCCGGGGGGTGTAGATGTTTCGTACCGCTCCAAAGGGCGCCTGCACCCCGCCCGTCACCTCTTTCAGGAACACATCAAAGTTGGACACTTTCTTCTCGTGGATGACAATGCGGCGCCCCGGGAAGAAAGGGTCCCCGTTGCGATACACCAGCACGCTCTTCACGCTGGGCTGCGAGAGCCACGACGCCTTTGTGCCAGGACTAGCCATGCTGGCGGCTCCGTGCGTCCTGCGCAGCCCGCACCTGTTCGCCCGGGAGAGGCTCCTGCCCGGGCACCCCGCTGGCCCTGACACCGCCCACGCCGGGCACATGGACACACCTCCCGGGGAGCGATCGCGGCCCGCCGGGGCCTGGGCTCGGCGCTGCCTGGGCTGCACACAGCGGCTCCTCCCAGGCAACCAGCGCGGTGCTCCGGGCGCCGGGGGAGCGCCGTGCGGGCAACGCCGACCCAGGCGGGAAAACGCGGCGTGACACAGCCGGGACACGGACTGCCGGGGACCCGCAGCCTCGGGGGCCTTCACCCTCCGGCTCTGCCATGACGGGAAGCCCTGCCAGCCTGCTTTCCTTGGGAAACTTTACCCTGCGTGTGCTCGGCCTGCCCGCCGGGCAGCCAGCCGGGAGCCTGCCAGGAGCCTGCCCGGCCCGGAGCCACCGCGGGAAGGAGGGAGAGGGGCGGCATTCCCAGAGGCGGGCCGCGGGGGCAGAGGGAACGGGATCCGAACGAGGGAGACAGGGAAATCCCCGCTCTTATTACTCCTGCCCGGCCGCCGCCTGTTCCCACAAGGGACGGGCCGGGCTGGCGGCGGAGCTGCGGCGAGGCGGCGCAGCGCCCGCACCGCGCTCTGGCACACCCTGGGGACAAGAAGCCGTAAAACGTGAGAGAAAGTAAAACAGAAGTGCCTTCAACTCAGATGTAATTCCTTTAACAACCTCTTTCCCCCGCCGATAGCCTCAAGTCTGAAAATGCACTAGACCTTCCTACTTGAATTTGTGTAGTGTACGGTAATGATTTTCTTTTCAAATGGGTTTTAACACGCGGGGTGGAAAGAATTTTCTTTCCTTTTATCTTGCCTCCTTTGATTGGAAAATTACCCCCCTGCTGTGAGTTACAAAAGAGCAGTTAACCATTACAAAAACAGCAATTTCAGGGTGAGGGCAGTCAAACATGCTACTGTTATTGGTTAACAACTAAAGTTCCCCACTCGTTCCTGGTCTCCTTCTGATTAATAAAGGGGAGAACCAAGCATTTACCATCCTCGAATTAATACTGTTTAACATTGAACTACTGTAACCTGTAAGGAAATTTCTGTTATTAAAGATACGTTTTGAGTAAAAACCTAAAATGTTGATGACCCTCACACTGCTCTGCATTCAAGTAATGATATGTCAACCATCTGCTATTTTATACCAGATTCTACCACATTTAGTGATCTTAGGTCTAATTTGTAGTCACACAACATCTTTGACATAGGAGTAAGACACTGAATATTTTGTTAGTGCACCCATTTTGACACTTTTGATACTTCAAAATACTGTTGGTCTTTACCTGTAGCCACACTAGTTGCAATCACTTTATGGATTGCAATAAAATATCCCTTAAATGGCACCAGACCACTGCTAGCCTTAAAGCAGCCTAATTTTGGTGAACATCAAAAATCTTTGTTTTCCATCTCATTTAAGTACAACCGCTGACCAAAGCTAAGAAAAGGTTGGACACTTCAGTCCATAATAGCAGTGCCTTGAACCATGACAGTTTGCTCCTCCCAGCTTTTCCAAGGTCTGACCTTTTATTTCCACTATTGTTTCACCTTCTAAACCATTTCCTATCACATTCTCAACAGCAAGGAGTTAAGCTGCTGGACCCACTGACATGATTAAGATAAATGCAGAGACACATAATCTCTTTATGGTGGAGCAACATCAGACCTCTCATCTTACATGAGGCTGGTGCATTACATGAAGTCTGTCAGGTCCTGTGTCAGGATCCCCTGAGGTCACACAAGGAGCATAACATACACTAATGCTGGGGGATGTGATGAGAGCAGAGCCATGGCATAATGTAACATCAAAGAGGGTCACTTTTTCTGCACCAAAATGCCATGAGACCTCTGCTATTTCAGAACAAGGAAAGATCTTGCAGCTTGTTGAGGGCCTTGCCAGCTATGCTCACTGACAGCAAAACATGAAGTCAGGAAGACAGAAATGTGCTGAAGAAAAGACCAACAAAATGGACAGAATGGAAAAGGATGAAGTTTCTAGACATAGAATAAAATTCAGCTTATTCTATTGCACACAGTGCTGAGAATCACATTTAATAACTGTGCAGCTTATCAGAAAATCAGACTAAGCAATAGCAGCTACTTTATTCCCAGCTGTAAGTCTGGAGTAGCCAAACTGTCTGCACTGGCAGTTTAAAGCACATAAATACCAAGTGGTTCAGCTCACATGCACACACTAGAAAAAGTAAAATACCAATGCAGTTGTAAATTTTAAAGCCCATGTTATAGCAAATACATCTCCTTGTTCAATTGCCAGATTCAAAACTCCTTAGAATACCATGATCAAGTATTTTTGCTTTAAAAAATACCTTAGACAATCACAGTTTCAGCCACAGCTTTTGACTGCACAGGTTCTATCCAACAGTATTCTTGAGGTGGCCAAGGATTACATAGGGAAAAGGCTTTAGCAAACCTTAGAGGCACAAAAGGAAATGGTTCTCCATGGAAAAAAAAATTCCAGTGGGTTACCTTAAGTAAGGAAAAGGTTGAAAGATACCTTCTATGTGGTCTTGGTATAGAGTAATGAAAGTGAAGTAATCCTTCTTAAGCAAAGAGTTTTCAGAGTGTTGCTGTAGCTACCTTTGATCAAGGGACCTGATAATCCTGATTCATTCGTGTAAGAGCAATACTGTAAACATGAGTGGGGTTTTTAGGCAATTTTTCTATGGGGACTTTTCTGTCTCTCTCTTCTTGTGTAGCACTCATCATCCACTCAATACTTATGTACTGTCTGGTAGCAACTCTAGTTTTTTTTGTTAATTTGCCTTTTTGTTTGTTGTTCTGGTTTTTATTTTCTCAATATGAATAAAATTGCGCATTTCTTTTAGGAGAAGAAACAGGTCATAGGTACAGACACATATTTGTATATAAAAAAAGATTGATCAAATGGACAAGTTATTCACTGAGAACTGTCTGTAGACCAAGATGCCTTTTTACCATAATTTTACCAAAAAGTTCTCTGAGCTTTTCTTCAGCAGAGATTTATGAGGACCTCTCTGATGATACCTGTGTTTTTCCTTGGTGTTTCCTTGGTGTTCCTTTGCACAAAGCCCAGCTGCAATCAGAGCTGTCCCCCACGTCTGCACTGACATTCAGCTGGCAGTGCAACTAGTTGCTCGTGTCATTCAACCTCACAAATAGCTTCTGGTTTGGATGGCAGTTTCATGACTAAGCAAGCCTGTGCTGGAGCTATCCTTTCTTTTTGGCTGAATGAAGAACAGTCGTCATGCCTGTCCTTGTCACCTTCAATAAACAGCAGATGAGCTTGGCGCACTATTTATTTGATGAAATTCAGCAAACTGCTCCCGAAGGTCGGCACTGCAGGACAGATACCTGATAGCAGAATCAACAAGCAGCTTGTTGGTATTTAGAGCTATAATAAATAGATGCCAGTTCTAGATCTGCAGTTATCTTTTGTCAGCAGCAGTGTAAAGTCAGACATTGTGTGTGTGCTTTATGACTTGTCCCTGGCTGCCAGTGCACACCGATGTGCTGCCTTCACTTCTAAGGAAGTTGGGGATTTTGGTTATTTTCTTTTTCCATTTATTTAGCAGTTGGTGACACTTGGTTATTTTCTGCCCTTCCAGACAGTCACAGTGGTGGCTGATAATGCAGTGTAATGAGCTACAATGCCAGTGCTTACTTTGGCCTGTTGGATCAGGCATAGCAGAGTTTGTATCAGTACAGATTCAGGGAGAAGTTACATCATCTTATTTCCTACACTTCTGTTGTCTTAGCAGCCAGAAAAAGAGATGAACAAAGGAAAACAAACAGATCTACCCAGCAGCTTTTTCTGAAATGTCAGCTGTGTATGACTTACTGCACATTCATTTAATGTAAATTTCTGGCAGATATCCTTTAGATGCTTCCCTAGTTTTTGCATTCCAACATGCAGAGCCAACATAAGCTGCCATTAATTTCCAGCAATAGTGTGCACTGGTTTCCTGCCTTCCTGAGGTGTATTCTGTGTCTGGTATTTACAAATATTAAGTATCTCTGACATCCAAGAAATTAAATTAGTGTTGCACATACTGCCACCTGCTGAGATTAACCAAAACCAGAGCTAAAATACTCCTTAGAGTAGATTTCAGCTTTTTCAAGTAGGATAGGGACAACATTTGCAGACAGGTGAGGTTACCCTTTAACTGAAAACATCTGATGGCTTCAGTCTACATATACATGCTGTCCATAACCACTGAGGAACTTCTTCATTGAATTACTTGCTTGTGAGGTCGTTCACCTTTATGCAAGGTGTGTGTAAACTATCCTTTTGATTCTGTGCATGTCAATCCACTTGGAACAAAGGCTTATCTGTGTATGTTAATGTATGTATGTATGTACAAACAAACATAGGTCATGCATGCATGCATAGGTCATCAGCTGCAGGAAAGAAAAGGAGTTGTTATAAATATAGTGTTGTTATAAATATTCTGATAGTATAATTGTTATAAATATTCTGATAGTATAATCATATAAAAGAGTTAGTTATTATTACAAGTAGAAAATGGCAAAGTATAAGATATAGCAATGGTAGGAGTACTGTGTTTAAAATATGCAACCATAGAAACCTCATCAAGAAGTCATTGGATTTCTTATGTTTTGTTCAAGAAACTATGGAGACCATCATATACGACAGCTACGCTGCTCGGAAACCCCTTACCTTCCCATCTTGATTTGAATGTCAAGGATGCCTTTCAGTAGAGCTCAGCAGAGATGATCAAAGATTGTCTTAGAGTACGAATATTAATGAAGTTATATAACTAGCAAAACAAATTATTGTAAAGGTTAAATTTAGGAGCGGATGTATTATGCATAGTACATAAAGCAACTTATGTAATGATGACTTCGCAAAAATGTATGTAAAATGGATGAATTTTGTTTACTAAGTGGGACACATTTGGAGCAGTAATCCTGTGTATTCCCAGTGCCCAAAAAAAGAAGGGTCTGCTTATTCACATCAAATTGGTGTTGGGTAAGTTTCTTTTGTCCTGTTTGGTGACACCCTTGTTTTCAAAACTCTGACCAGTGTTTAGATTTGTGCCTTCCTCTTGGAGCAGCCATGCTGCACGGATCATTTCATTAATCACTTCCTTTTTTACTTCCCTGCTGAGGATTAATGAGTCCTCCAAGTACATTCTGAAAACATGTTCCGCTGCAGGGTTTGGATGCAGGCTTTGCCTCCAGGACGATTTACACACTTCAGCAGGACTAGCCAAAGGACCCCTACTACCTGTGTTGCACTTTTGTACATGAAAGCTGCAGTTTCAAAAGGATATACAAGGATACAAAGGATATACAACAGTGGAAGCTGGTGTGCTGCTAATGAAACTTTTACATCTTAACCACCCAGGTTGTCTCTATCTTAGACACAGAAATAGGATAAGGAAATTTAATTCCAAGACATTTGCTGGAGTCAAACCTGTACTTCACTTGGAAAAACCCCCCGTATTTTAGAAGATCATCCGGAAGTGGCCAAGTGCGACTGGGAAAATCCCAGCCACAGTAAAGTGTGCTCACATTATAAGCACTGCTGGAGCTGGGATTTTAAGAACACTTACACCTTTGGGAACAGTTATCCATTGAATTGGATTTTCAATTAGGACCTACCTCATTAGAGGAGCTCAGGTGACCTTTATGGGGTGCTTGGGTTTGTTTGGTTTTTTTTTTCCCCATTCTCACAAATCATCATGTACAAAATCCTGTTAATTTCAGTGGGATTGAACACAGCCTGGGTGAGCTTGTGCGAAGGATCTGTGCACATACACAACACTGGCTACGAACATCCAGGGCGCCACTAAGTTATCTCAGAGCGTTTAGAAATACAGAAATACAGAAATACAGAAATACAGAAATACAGAAATACAGAAGCGGGTCGGCAGGACCCGCAACTCCAAAATCGAAAACGCCCCAGCCTGCCCCCCCTGGCGGTACCGCCGTAGCCGCTCTCCGGTCAGGCCGCGCCGGGACTGCCGTCACCCCGCCGGGCTCCTCCTCCTCCGTCTCCGCCCGGGCTCCTCCCTCGCCGCCGCGGACGCGCCGGGAGCGGTGCCGGGCCGAGGGGCCGAGCGGGGTCGATGCTGCGCGGGGCCGCGCTGCTCCCCCGCGCCGTGGGCGGCGGCGGCTGCTGCTGCTGCGCGGCCCGCGGCTGGGCGGGCGCGGCGGGCGGCGGCTCCCGCCCGCGGGCCGCCCCGGGGCTGCCGCCGCGCCGCGCCTGGGGCCGGCCCGCGGCCGTGGCGGCGGCGCCGGGCGCCCGCGGGCTGCGCTGGGCCGGTGAGCGGCACTGCGGCGTGTGGGGACACCCGGGCGGGGGCAGCGAGCGGCCGGGCCGGGAGAGTCGGGCTCGGGCTCGTCGGGGCCTTGTGACCGGCGCTTCCTGACGTCTGTGGCGGGGCCTGAGAGCGGGGCACCGCGCAGCTCAGTGCCAAGGGCGGTGTGCTGGAAGTAGAGCTGTGTTCTCTCCCCGCAGGTAGATTTTACCAACATGCTCCCACTGAGACCTCCCAAGCCACCCTAGCCAGCGTGTCTCCTGTTTTTGCAGTGGTGAGTACCTGCAGGCATTTCCACCAGCGAGGGCGGCCGATGCTAGGTGATGGTGCTTTTCTCCTGTTTGTTTGGTTCCCTGTTGATTGTTTTTTAATCTCAAGGCGTCATAAAACCGGATGGATTTGTGTCCGGGAGAACATCCCTAAGTTCTCAATTGTTACTTTGAGCTGCTCTGATTTGAGGACCAGTTAGAGTACACAGTGTTGATGAAAATGCTTTTGTAAGGCCCGGCATCTGCTGGAAGTTCTCTGGCTCTCATTGTGAAGGCAAGTCGACTCTTGGAAGTGTTCCAGTCAGAAGTTTCTTCTTAAGTTTATCAAGGCTTGTTAATACCTTTTAGAAATATTAGTCCTGTGTCTTGATAGCTGCAACTCTAAGCAAACATAGAATTTGGTGAAAAACAAGCTCTCTCTATGCTGTCTTTTTAAAGGCAACTGAAGGCTGTTTCCAAGCTGCTTCATTTGCACATTATGCTTTTCTTTTAAATATATATTTGGTGAAAAATCACATTATTAGTGCCAGTGAAGGAAGATGTGGTCTCCTTGTTGATAACAAAAAGCAGTCATTCTGCTTTTCAGGAAGGTGCCATGTAACCTCCACGGCAGCTCTACTGGAATGGATGCTTAGCTAGAAAGTCAGTTTAAAAGTCAGTAATGTTGGATTAAGCTACACTGTTTATGAGGAAAAACAGTAAACTTCATTATTAATCCAGACATGGCAGTCTTGCCAAGAAAATAATTTTACTAGGAAATACAAGCATTAAGTGAATAATATGAGTGACAGATGCTAAGACAAGAAGTATTTAGGTGCAGGCTACAAGCTAAATAGTATGTCTTTGCAATACTTGATGTGGGCACAAAGCTTAACCATACAGTCTGTGGTAATCTTTACTTTTTAAGTTTTATTTGTAAATTTTTCCGAGTGTTACAGAGCAAATAGCTGAATTTTCAATCCCAGATGTAAGATGCCTTGCTGTTCTCCTCTCTGTGAGATCCAGTGATAAGATGCATGGAAATAGCTCAAAGCTGTGCCAGGGGAGGTTTAGACTGGACATTAGGAAGCAATTCTTTACCAAGAGGGTGGTCAGACTCTGGAGCAGGCTTCCTGGAGAGGTGGTCAATATCCCAAGCCTGTCAGCATTTGAGGCATTTGGACAGCATCCTTAATATCAGGCTTTAACTTCTGGTCAGCCCTGAACTGGTGAAGCAGATGGACTGATCATTTTAGGTCTCTTCCAACAGAAATAGTCTGTTCTAAGTCGGATCCTCTGTAAATCACCTTAACAAGGTTTGGGTAGGAGCATGGTCATGCAGATGACACTGGTCACAAACACAGTGAAAGGTGGTTAATTCATGCAATTATTTTGCTTAATTGTGAATAGAGAGCATAAAAGTTGCTTTCTTTTCATAATGTGTTTTCCATTTGGCATCTGTGGAAGTGCAAATAATTTCAGAAATTGATTTATTGTTTTATAGTGGTTCTGTAATTTATTTTTTTTCCCATTCCTCCAGATGAAGTTTGACAAAGAGGGAAATACTACTTATTTTGGTAAGTTTTTATTGTGGTTTTGTTTGGGTTTGTTTTGAGTTTTTTTCCTTGTCCAATACAGAAAAGCCCAATTGAAATCTACTTGGCTAAAAAAATTGTGTTTTGGATACTTCACTGTGTTTATGTTTGAGTTTATATTGCAGCATTTCTTCTGTTTTGCTGCCTTCCACTGGGCCTTCATAGCATCTCTGTTGTTACAGTTTTTGTACATTAAGTAATATTTTGAAAATAATGTGTTACCATCTCTCACAGGAAGGTGATTTTTGCTTTGCTTTTTTCTTTTTGACCAACCTTTTGTCTGTCCATGTAGGATTACCTGTGCTTTCTCAAATGAGTCACTTGTTTCTGATATGAAATTAATTGTCGTGGCCAACTTTTTCACTTACATCTAGAATTTTTCCATTCAAGATACAGTCTTTTAAATTTTGTAGAAAATAACTTAGATTGAGGAGTCAATAGGAGGAAAACCTTTAAGAATAGCTGGGTTGTTTTGTTATGGGACTTGATAACACACTAGGATGTAATTTTGGAACATACGTGCTTGTCCTCTAAGCATCTTCATCTAAAAATATTTTCATGATAGAAAAGAAGAAAACAGAATTGTACCAGGAGTTGGGTCTTCAAGCTCGAGATCTAAGATTTCAACATGTGATGAGCATTGCAACCAGGAACAACAGGATCATCATGAGAATGGAGGTAATGGTCCCTGTAGCTGAGTGTAAACCCTGTGTCATCCTTGTGCTTTGATTTTCTTGCACAGCAAGAAAACAGCAGCTTTCTGTGACATGCAGTCCAGCAGTAAATGTTTCTTTGGAACCAGAGTGTGAGTTCCAACTGTGCACATTAGTGACCATTTTCCTTGTTGAGCACAGGAGAAACATTACTAACATTGTCACAGAAGTAAAGGCTGGTGCAGAACCTCTTCTCAATCGCTGGCACAGTGCTGTGTCTGAGCCTCTTTGCAGTTAGCATGAGATTTTGTTATTTTCTTACCTGAAATGACATTTGAAGATTGGTTTTATCAAAGCTCAAATCATCAAATCTGCTACAGTATTATGAGAAATCTTCAGTGAGTTTTTTTCAGAACTTCTTACATGTACTGTCTTTTTCAGTTCTTGAAGGCTGTCATAACACCAGAGTTTCTTCTGATACTAGATTATCGTAATTTAAGTCTGGAACACTGGCTCCTCAATGAGCTAGCATCTCAGCTGGCTGGGGAAGGTCAACTAGTCACATATTCCCTGCCCTTTGAATTCCGAGCCATAGAAGCAATTCTGCAATACTGGGTGAGCTATCTCATTTTTTTTAAAATGTTTGGGAAGTCCTTGCTACACAGAAAGAGCAGTATGACTTTAGACTTGTGTTAATATTTACACATACATGTTTTTTAAATGTATTCTGCACTTCCTCTTTTTTTGTTTTGACCCCTTAGTTCTTACAGTTTTGTGTGTATGTGTGTTTTCATTCCCTTTCCAATAAAGTGCTATTTGGATATGACGGCTTCACTACCATTTGGATAATTAAAAAACAAGTTAGAATTCCTTTCTAGAGACATGTTGTAGCTGGAATGAAAATCACAGAAAAGTGCTGAGGTTTTCGCCTCTTGAGCGGGAGGAGTCAGGATGAGATTTCTAGCTGTCATTAGAAATCGGTGCTTGCTAATTCAAATGTAACATTTATAGACATCAGTGTTTTAGCTTTATCAGCCTTATTGGTGTGGTTGTTACTGGGTTTCAGTTCACTTTTTATGCAATACTGTATTGTGCACTGGCTTTGTGTTTATGGGGTATCCATATAGGAAGTATTTCCCAGGCACTGGAAAGCATGTTGTATTAAATACCTGTTACTGTGAATTCTGTGTTGAGAGACAGGAGTCAGTTGCCCAAATCATTCTAAATGAATTATTTTAATTCTTATGAAGGATCATGTTGTTATCTAGATCAGCAAACTGCAGGGAAGACTTAACACTTTGCAGCCTCAGATCCTTGAGACACTGGAAGCCCTAGTGGATCCCAAGCTTTTATCTGTGGATAGGAGTAAACTACACATTCTTCTGCAAAATGGCAAGAGGTAACTAAGAATAAGCTGTGAAGACACTAGAAGATGACCATAGAAAATGGCATGCATTAAAGTCTTAGAAAAATGGTATCTGATATTAATTTCCTAGATTACTGTAATGCTGGATTGTGCATCTTATTTGGAAATGTAAAAATCAGTATATGAATTACCTAATGATAAGGGGGAAAAGGGAAAGAAATCCCGAATAGCCAGAAATACTGTCATGCTTCTTAAATAGCATTTGACAAAACAAAATAATACCTAAGAGAATCAAACAGTGTGAAAATCTTCCCCTTAATGTAAACCTTTGTAAACCCATGTACATCTGTGCTTTGAGGTTACTTCTACAGTGCTGCCTTCATGTATTGGCCTCTCTCATATGATAGTGCAAACATGTGCTTGCTATGTGTTCAAAGAGTGTTTCCTTTTTTGGCTTACAAATACATCCAGAAACACATCTGGATGCCTTTTAGTGTGTGTCTGTACCTCACTGGTCCTCAGACAGATCACTGCCACAGCTAAGTGTGTGGATTGTAGAACATGTTTTGAATGAGCTCTTACAGCCCTACAAGGAAGTCTTCCCTGGCCACTCGGTCTGGCGAGGGTGCTGGCTGGCAAACTTATGTAGAGATTACCTTTGGGCACTGGTGCCACTGGGGATTACTTGACCTTTTGCCTGTTTGTCTTTCAGCTTGTCAGAACTGGAAACAGATCTTAAAGTTTTCAAAGAAACGATTCTGGAGATCTTAGATGAAGAAGAAGTAATAGAAGAACTCTGTCTGTCTAAATGGACTGATCCACAAGTATTGTATGTATAGTTTGAAACCTCATACATTTTTTTTTTAAAGTGTATTTTGTTTGAGAAGAACTTGAACACTAAACTGGATGTTTACTGCTAAAAAACAGAAAGAAAAAGTCTTTATAATTTTTTTTTAACCCTAATGCTTGCTACTTCAGAAACTATTGTAGTTGCCATTTTGGAGAGGAACTCCATTGTTGCAGTTACAAATAGTTCTTGACATATCAGACTGGATCATGTGGTATGTGGTGGGACAGGAGCAGGATGGCAGAAAAAGCAAATGTTATTTTTCAATATAAATCAACACCTTCTGGGAGCACTTTCTTCAGTTTCACCAAAATAGGGCAGGTTTTAATGCTTGCTTGAATAGGAAAGACTTCACACTTCCTTTACTAGAAGTGTTCTGAATGCCTTGCTCCTAGATTCTGCTCACCAGCAGAACCTGAAAGAAAGAGGCCTTGGAGCAACCTTGGGCACCTGAAGAGCAGCATTCCAGGAGATGTATGTGCAGAAACAATCATATTGCACTCTGGGGTTCTGTTGAAGAACAGCACACAGCAACAGCAGCACTGGTCACTTTAATAAAAACTAAACCCCAGAAAGATAATGTATACAATTTCCAAATATGTTTTGGGCTCTCAGGCATAAATATGTGTTTTATATATATGCAGACAACAGAAGTTATCTTCCAGCATACTTTGTGAAGTTGCTGAATGATACTTTTGCCTGACTGCATTGCCTGTACATTTTAATCCTGTTCACACGGTGTGCAGGTTTGAAGTCTTGCCCTGCAGAGCTTAATCTAAATGTGCAGCAGAAACTCAGTGTTCTAGAAGTGGGACATGGTTTGCATTTCTAAGGCATCTTCTGGAGCAGTATCAGAGGTAGCTCTAAATTCCAGCTGCTCCTGTATCAGTAGCTGGTCTTTTTCCTGCTTTTGCTCACAGCCTTCCTTTAGATGTAATACAGTCTGCTGGCAAAGCCTTTGTTGCCTCACGGTAGACGGTGTGTAGGGGATCTAGGAAAGATCCCAGTGGCACCTTATGCTTGTGTCAAGAGAAACCCACAGGCATCCCTTCTTTCAGACACCAGTAGGAGAGGTAGTAGGGGGTTGTGTGAAGAGCTGTGCTGCAGGATGCAGTGAGGCAGTCTGTGCACAAGGCACACTGGGAAAGACAATCCATGGCAACACATTTGGAAGCACATTGGCCATGTGTGAACAGCTCTTTTTGGATTCAGGATTGATACAAGATAGGTGGTGTTTGGTGAATTCAAATTTGAGTTCATCCTGAAAGGATGTGGAGGAGCCCAGTTAGGCAGATAGTTGCTGTCAGAGGTCTTTTGCAGCAGAATGGTGAACTTAGCTCAGAGAGATAAAGCAGACCTCTTAACTTTGTGTGAAGGAACACCAGAATGTGGAAAACTCATGAGATAGTTAATGAAAACACATCCAGTGGCAGTTACTTTCATGTCTTTATGGCTGTCTTTATTTTGTATATCCCCAGAGGAGCTGATGTAAACGTAAAGATGCTCATCAAGTATGACCTTGAGCTGAATCTGTAATACTGCAGATAGTCTGAAAGTCTTAGAGCACTTTCTCATCTCCATGCAGTGGAAACCTAAAGGTTTGGAGGGCTTTCAAATCAGGTTGGCTCACTCAGTTTCTGCCCCAGAAAGAGAGAAACTAGGTGCTCCGTTAAAGGTCCTCAGGGAGCTTACTTGAGTTGATTTGTAAGACATACCACTTATTTTCATGGAAAACTATTTTTTCAGAGATGTTCCTTTAGCAGTCAATAATGCCAGGAGGAGATCCATTAAAAACTTCAGTTTCCCTAGAGAAATGAGATCATACCACAAAACAAAAAAATATGAACAATCTTCCTGGCTTTGCTGCTTAGTTTCCTTTGCTTAGGCTCTTGTGGATCTCAGATGCCTCATGCCTTAGTTTCATCTACACAATGCCAGAAACATGTATTTCAGAGGAAGGCTGCTGCTCCAGCAGTAGCACTCTGAAGTAAGATGAAAGTCTTTCAGACTTCACTTAAGAGAGGAGCATCTTTCATTAAGATGATCACTCCTTGGCTGCTTTGGGATTGAAGACTGCTTTGCAGCAATTGCTGTGTATAGCTCAAATGCTTTACTACTATACCATTTTAATATAACCTAAACCATCTCCATGACTGTAATTGTTTCTGTATTGACTTTTGGTTAGTTCATTGTTGGGAGTTTTTGACTGCACTGTTATCAGGTCTCACCACCTGAGGGCACCAAAACGTTGATTTGTCAAAATAGTTAGCATTTTATAATAACTCAATAATATATAATATAAAATTTTTTCAACTTTTTAACTTTGCAATATCTGAAAAACTTAAGATTTGTGGTGGTCTGCATACTTTGGGCACATCAAATGTTAACTTCGCTTCTTAAAATAATTAACTGCCTATGTTGAGGTGCTGATAAATACAAAAGTATTTTATTTTGTGCTGCTGGAACTGATGGAAGTTCCTCACCAAAAGGTTGGATTTGTGGTGTAGTGTCTAACAGCAATATTTTTCCCCACAACGATTATGTGCCTTACCACATCGGTAATACACTTCCATACAATATGTATGTATGTACATATATGTATATATAACCAGGAAAATATAAATTGTTGCTCACAGTGAGGAGAGTACGTCTGGGATTGACCATGCAGAGGAAATGGAGCTGCTGTTGGAAAACTATTACAGGCAAGCAGAAGATCTTTTGAATGAAGCTCGTGAACTCAGAGTACTGATTGATGACTCAGAAAGCATCATCTTTATCAACCTGGACAGGTTAGCTACCATCTGTTAGATTACCAAAATCTGGAATTTAGACTTTCTTGGCCAAAAATTTTCTCAAATTTTACTACAAGAAAAGTTGGAGTATTCTGTCTTAGTGAGTTTCATGTCTTAATGGACTTGTAGTCACAGCAGCTGTATTGCGCTTTTCTAGTCATGAACTGGATAAAGCAAAGCAGGAAGATAGCCTAATTAGTGTGTGTAATTAGTATGTACCTCTGTAGCTAGGCACCAGTCTTCCCTAGCAGCAAAACCCATCTTCTTCTAGACCCTTCAGGGGAGCTATTTCCTATATAGGAAATGTCTGCAAATTGAGAAGCATATTAAAATTCTGTTCAGAAAAGATTACTAGCCAGAGTCTGGCTAGGCCACTCAGGTTTCCAGTACAAGTTACATTATTACTCTGTAGAGTGATATAAAAATCAAAAACTCGGGAGCAAGTTTTCTCTTTCTCTCTGTATGCTACATTCTTCACTTTCAGATTTCTTATTGAAAAAGAATTGTAGCTTTCATTTGCAAGAACATGCCGCTGAGGGTGGGGTTTAGTATTCTTTCTCCTCTGCACTGAGGAGTTATCTGTAGAACCACTTAGTGGATGCTGTATCAGGAAACCACAAAAAATCTTTTTGTGGAAGACTTGAATATGGAATTCACCCAAAATGACTGAAGTTTGTAGTCTGTAGCATTTAGCAACTCCATTTTTTTGTAAAATATATTAATTTGCAAGGTAACAATAAATTCTTGTCCATTGTGAATATAGACATAGAAATTCCATCCAGATGGTGGTGAGAGGTCACAAATTTCAGCAGGAATTTACTGTTACTCTATATATGTACCTCTGAGAAGTAAGCAATACTGGAGAGTCTGATGATGGTTAAGCAGATGGTTAAGAACCTTTAGAGGTGTCCGGATGTAGCAATGTCAAAACAGTAGTTTCTTTGTATTGTTGTTTCATGATCTTTGCAACTGGGTTACCTAATTTCAGCATGACTTCCTCTCTTTCACTATTTGTTTTTAGTGCATTTTATATGGAACTTAAGAATTTAGGCAGCAAATAAATTTTTGGGTTCCCCTTACAGATGTTTCTCCCTTCTTTAGCCACCGTAATGTGATGATGAGGCTGAACTTGCAGCTGACCATGGGGACTTTCTCTGTCTCTCTCTTTGGACTCATAGGAGTTGCATTTGGTATGAACTTGGAGTCATCCCTTGAAGAGGTAAGGAACAAGTCCTGCATTTATCATAAAATCCTGCTCTTACAGTTTATTTCATATTTGGTACGATTTCATTTTTTCCATGGACAAAGATACAGTGATTGATGTGTTCATACAGTCACTTCTTCTGTAAGCAAATTACTGCATGGCAAACTGCACAGTATTGTATTGCAGCCTTTTTTCTGTGTCATGTCCATGGAAAAGAAATGGGAAGACAAATTTTTGGTTGTATAAGTAATTAATTATAAAGAAGTATTAAAGTTTCCTTAATGATCATCTATTCTGACAAGAGCAGCTTTGTCTTCCAAATACAAGGGTATCTGTCAAGCAGCCAGGGCATTTCCAGCACATCAGAGGCAGTACTCTACTGTCAGTAATTGTTTATACCTAAGCTGGGGAGAAAGAGGTACAGGCTGGGGCAGGGGGGATACAGCTTTAAAACTGCACATGCTACCTTTAGAATAAACAAGGAAAGCAAAGACTTCTTCCTTTTCAAATCAGTTAAATATAAGGGTTGAATTTTCAAACTTCCCAATGAAGGAAGGAAAACTGCATGGAACAGTAACTGAATACAGTAGTGATCCTAAATAAAATACTTTGCTGTGAAACAGCCCTTTTTCCAAGTAAGGGCTTGGCTGTTGATAGTGAAGAGTTTACTGCTTCCTCTCATAAAGGAAGAAAACACTGGTGGGGAGTGAGAGATTATTTTTGCATAATCCCTTTTCTGGAGAGATAATTGGATGACTAATGGGAGTGCTCTGTTGGTAGGACCCCAGGATATTTTGGTTGGTGACAGGGATTATGTTTCTGGGAAGTGGTCTGATCTGGCGGCGCTTACTTTCCTTCCTTGGGCGTCATCTGGATCCTCCACTACCTCCTCACGTACGTATGGCTGGCTGGGCTCCTGCCTCACTCTCTGCATGTACAGTCCATTCCTAAGGCAGAAAATAAGATGATTTAGATGGGTAGGCCACAAAGCATGGCAAAATTCAGCTCAGGCTCTGCTCCATGACAGAGAAAGTGCTCCCTAGCTGGACTGAAGGAGATGGGGAGCCCAAGCACCAGCCATAGTGAAGCTGCAGGCTGTTCCATGAGAAGTGCTGTGTTTACTTTCACCTGGAAGCCCAAGGAGAGCGGGGGCTAATGGTAGAAGTAGTCCTTGTCCTCCTACCCTCATACTAACTCTGGATCTGTAGTCCCTGACTTTTACAAGAGTAAGCAGAGCTAAAAGGACGATGAGGACGAGCACTAGCTGTAACATTCTCTGGAGAACAGTGCCGTGGTTGTGATGTCCTGACTCTCAGTCTGAAGTTTCTAATAGCTTCTTACATACACACCAGTTATCTTTGTCATTGAGGTACTGAGTTCTTGGAAGATTTCCAAAGAGAGCATGTTCAGATTAGCGTGTATGGATCATTTTCCCTATTGACTGCACTTTCCAGGACTTGTGGAACTGTGTTGTCTACCTTATCTCTGCATTGTAATATTTATAGCAGACCTATCAGTAAAGTCAAAAGTTAAGTTGCTACAAGTGACAAAGGGAGGCTCAGATAAACTCCCCTTCTTCTCTCTCCTCTTTTGCTACTAAGAATCAGCTGGCAGTAGTTGTGGGTTGTTGACTATGGCTACAATTTACTAGAATATCTGAAGTGTAGCTTGAAACCAAGTCCAGCACATACTGACTGACTTGGAGAAACATATTGGGAGGGAGGGAGGGAGGGAGAAGCTAAAGACACTGTTCTGAAAATAAGGGGAGCAAAATCAGGGTTCAAACATCTGTGGAGCCTTACTTCCTTCTGCTACGTGTAAAGCAGCTTCTCCTGTAATCAGGCTATTTTGTTTCTTGCCTAGGTTCCTGCAGCTTTGAAAAAATCCCAACCAGCAGCTGGAAGAGTGGACATAAAGACGAGTCTTAAAGGAGAAACATTTGGGCTGAGCAGAAGCACATTAACAAACCAGTAGGAACAGCGGGAATGAAGAGACTTTTGTTGTTACAGGGTGGACTTTCGACACTTTCCTTGTATTTGTTCTTCCTTACTGAAAACTGCAAGAATTTCTAAACTTGCTAATTTAATATATATTTTGTGCCAAAAAACTACAATGAAATTTTTAATGCTCATGCACATAAGGAGAGAAACATGAGAGCAAATGCTCTCAAAGCAAAATGCTTTCTATAGTAGTTTCACCTCCACCACATGTATGTGCCTTTAGTTTTCTGTATCACATACATGTACTTTCTTTTTGGGCATTCTCATTTGTAGTGTTTCTGTCAAATACTGCTTTGCTTAGTGGTCTTTCTTACAGAGGACAGAATTTTTGGCTTAAAGAAGGGAGCAGTCAGGATTGATCAATAATTCTGGTTCTGAACTGCAGATTTAGGAATCTGACTTCAAAGAAAAATCCACCCCAAGAGTGACTTCTTGAATGGATTTTTAAGGCCCTATTTAATTGTGCAGAACAGGTTTTCTAAGGTAAAAAGCATACCTGCATCTCTTGTGAAGCATGACTTCTAGATTGGCAGCAGTGAAAAAAAAGGAGCAATAAAAGGTGTTGAAATGTAGCTGCTGATCTTGTATATTCCTTAACAATTAATTTAGGCTTCAAACAGCTGTTCTAGCAACAGGGCAAGCAGGCCTGTGGAGAATGCCCACTTGAGTTTTCCATCTGACACTGTTTCAACACACATTGATACGGCTGCAGTTTAACACCTCCTGTTGCCGTAATTCAAATTCTGGTAAAAATCATCAGATGGATTGTTGTTTTTTCTTAAGGTGGGCTGTGCTTTCTCTCTTCCCTCCAAGACAAAGCATGGACTAGCCTGCACCACATTAAGTAGCCGGGTTAAAGGTGTGGAAGCCTGATGTCCTGTGATAGGCTGAAGGAAGGAGTAAATGCCTTATGGCCACTATTTGTTTCTTCTTAGGACTTCTCTTTAATGGTGTGGTTCTCCACTGGTTTCTCTCAGGTTGTAGAGGGAGCATGAAGTGTGTCTAAATCACGTCACACTCTGTCAATTTCCTTTTTGGAATTTTTTAATCTATGTGTAACACAGTGAGCGGCTCCTTAGGTGCTACCATGTAAATCATTGTATGGCAGGGTTGAAAAGACAGTAGCTGTAGCTGTGAACATTCTTCTCAGGACTAATGAGTCAAAGATGGAAATAAAAAGGTTCATAAATTAAAGTTGTCCAGGCCTGTGATTCTGATTTGATTAAAGTCAGTTGTATGTAGTTCCTTTCCAACAGTTCTTCTGTACGTGACTTTAAGTACAGATACTAATGACATGAGGAGGTGAGAAGAATAATGGGGCTTGTTATGCTTTTGAGTTTTTTAGCTGATTTTTTTTTTTTGCAGCCTTTAAGCTTAGCAGGTAAAGGAGTAAAAAATCACCCAACTGAGCAGTCCAATGAAAAAAAACAATTGCATGCCTTGACTGATAAACCCCAGGAATCTCAGTGTGTGAAGGGAGATAGATCCTGATATTTTCAAATGAGCTGTAGTTTCTTTAGGCCAGAACTGATACGTGTTGGTGCAGCTGTTAGGGAAGCTTTCTCATAAGCTTTTTTTGCAGGGAGGCTTCTGTGAACTCCTTTTGACTCTACCTGTATGTAACTGACTCAGAGCACAATAAAACATGGAGTGAAAGACGTGTCTTCTACAAGACTGTTTTTTATCTATAGGCATATGCAAATGTTTAAAGTTTTTCTTAAAATTCAAGTAATCAAAATGCAGTCAAGTGCAATTAAATTATGTGGAGGTCATACGTAGAAAAAAGCCAGTAGAGAATGTATGTTCAGAATGGAATTGCTACAGAACATACTAGTTTTGTCAATTTTGATTTGAAGAGAAAATGTTTATTCAGCCCTTGAAAGTACACTGCTTGTTTTGCCTCATACCACAGTTAACAGATTTGTAACATAAGTACTGCAATCCTAGTTGTAGCCAGTTACTTCATTCACAAAGTTCAGCTTTAACTTCTTTTTTAAAGTGTTTGGCTATTTGGGTAAGTCCTCAAAATAGATACCAGAAGGCATTGTACATCAAGCTGATGTTCACCTTGCCTTTTTGGATTTGTTTACAGCAACATCCTTGAGAGAGAATTCCTAGGAAGGTAAGTTGAGGTGTTTAATTTTGGAGTATGACCTTTGGAATTATGTGAAATTTTATTTCAAATAAAAATAATACCTTGCCTTTGTGAAGGAGGCAAGAGAGAGAAAACACACATATGTGTCTACAGACTAGCATTGGTAATAATTGTATCAACACATTCTGCTGCTCAAGTTGTTTAATAGATAATTGATGCACACTGTTAAACCTGCATATACAAAATTAGTGTTAATTAGTTAAAGACAATACTGTTAACAATAAAAGCCATTAACAACTCCATGTTACCATGGTCATGGAATTTTATATAAAAGCAGAAAGGATGTCAAGAGTAATCAGCCAAATTGCATTTCCTCAAACTTTATCAGTCTTGTTCTTTTTTTCCTGGGAGATCCAAGCTGCAGTACACCCTCAATGCATGCCTCAAGACTTGAGAGAGAGAAGAGACAGTCCTCTTAATCAGCACCCATCTTTCTGTCAGTCTTAGAGCTGCCCCTGCTCCATGCTTACTATTTTGACAGTAACTTTCCATAACTTAGAATCCTTATCACAGTGTGTAAGAATTGTAAATGCTGTGCTGCAGTTTCCCAGTTTTGTCAAGAAGATACTCAAATCTGGCCAGTAAAGAAGGTGGCCACTGAGCATTCTTTATACAGCCAAATACTACTACCAAAAATGCAGCTGCTTGCTCATTTCAACCTCTCAAAGGTTTTCAGACCAGCTTGCTTGTTCTAGATAAGCGATGCTGCTGCCCACCACAGAATTCAGCAAAAGCTTGCTGACACAGTGTGTTGGTTTGTGTGGGTTCAGGAAAGTAGCACAAATACTACAGAGATTCTGCACTAGAAGACCAGGTGTGCCTGGTCTTTAAGGCTACTGCGAACTTCTAGAGCGAGTAGACAAAAAGCCTTCCACCAAGTCGAGCTTTCGCAGAACTTCTCTCTGCTGCCACTACAACTTCTTTCTGCAGGGATAAAGAGCAAAGGTTAGCAAAATGCAGGTGCATGGCTGCCTTAAGCTTCCTTTGTGGATTTTGACCGTCTCATCAGTGTAATATAGAAATGTGATGGGAAATGAGAGAGCAGCCCACCTCATCGGAGTAGCAGTTAAGATGATAGTTTGGCAAAACAGACTTTCATTTGGGGAACTGGAGCAAGCTGGAAGCAAATGAAATGAGTCTCTTGCCCATATAAACTGCCTGTCAGGGCTAAGATCAATAGGAATGAAGGGAGAACATGGACTAAATGGTGCTATAGCAAGAGAAAGCAACTGCTTGGAGAATGGTCTCACTTGGACTTAACAGTGCCTGTGTTTCAGGTGTTGGATTATGCACCCTAGTCTAGCTGAGAATTTCCAGGTGTTTCTCCATTGCATGTTTTAACACAAGAAGTCAAACACCATTTGTTGAAGATCTTCTCAGCCTGGTACTGAGGCTTCCTCTGTACTCACACAGAGAACTCCAGTCCTCATGGAGGTAATGTTAGAGTGAGCAGAACATTGGAACATGGCCAAACAAGCACTAAGTAACCTACCAGATGAAAATTAGGCTCCTCAGTGCATCATACAAATGTAGAAAAAAATGGTAAGAATTAGTAAAAAAAATGGGCATCTGAGGGAAGCAAAGAGAAACAGGTACACAAACACATCCTAAAACAGTCAGGTAGGAACTGGACTTCTGTGGTTAGAAACATGTGATGTATGAATGGCATTCATTGCAGGTGATAGCCAGGACAGCAAGCCTGAAAGATTAAATGAGGTTTTGGGTGCCTGATTTGCTCCACAGCTGAGCATCTACTTTGCATACAGGTTGGCATGAAGCTGGGAGGCACCTATGCTGCATTTCCCATAGAACCTTTCAGCATACTCCTAAGAAGTTTTGAATTCAGGCTGCTTTAAAGTGATTCAAATTTTTTTAATTTAGGTGCCAAAATTTTAGCAACTCCATAGCTCATCAGTCTATAAAATGGGCTTAATTATTGGTTCAGAAAGTAACTTAACTACGTAAAGAACTTAAGACTTGAAAATGTGTAAGATATATGTGAGGTGCTAGCTAGTATATGCGAGTGAGGTAGAAGGATGATGTGAAACAACCAACCACAGTAATTTTTCTCACCTTTTTTTCAGATTTCACAGTGGTAACGGAACTCCCAAATCTTGATAGTTCCTGTAAAATAACATTGCTGGTTATAATGCTGCTAGGTTTTCTTAAGTAGGACTTTTTAGTTTCTCTCTGTAATTTGTTTTCTGGTTACTTACCTCAGGAGAAATCAGGACATACTGTGCCTAAAGAAGAAAAAAAAAGGAAATCAAAAGTCAGTGGAAGAGAGTAGGAGACCAGTATGATAACCCCAGCTCCTAAACAGCAAAGTAATTTAAGAACAAACAGGAGGAGCCTAAGAGTTCTGCACAGATTCAGAAACCTGAGAAAACCTGGAACGAAGGCAGAACATGCTTGGTATTTGTACTGGATGTAATTAATTAGTAATTAATTGTCATTCTAAACTTATGTCCAGAATCCATTTTCATGTATTCTTACCCACTCCTCAGGACAAGGAGATGTCCATGATGTGCAGTGGCCTGTCACATTCCCTGAGGATTCCTGTCTGCCATTGAAAATATAAACACGGCCAGCAGCCCCACCAGACAGGATTGAGGTGACACCGTTGGTTCGCAGTGGGGATGCCACAATCATTTCATCTGCACATATTACAAAGAGGATATAGCATAGCAGAAGTGAATTAATGGTAGACCAAAACACAGGAGAGCTGGCATTGACACGCCTCTAGATGCCACAATTCCTATTAATGATGGCAACTAAAATGTTTCAATTTCTGATTGAGTTGCTTGGGATTTTAGAAAGGCCTCCCTGTAAGGCACAATGGAATACTAGTACAATTCACTTGAGCACTTGTATGAACATGTAGGTGACCAATTTTCCTGTTGCCAAAAGTCAAATACTTCGCTTCTGGTCTAGATTCATCAAGTTTTACCTAGCCCATCGCTATCCAGATCACTTAAGTATATGTCTCCTCCGAAACGAGAAAACCTCCTGTCCCCACTGAATGCGCTGAGCAGAGAAGGCTTGGTGCTATTTGACAGGTCATATACCAGAGCCAGTCCAGCTTGATGCAGCACTGAGGACATAAATAAAACCCTAGACAGGCTGTCTGAAAAAAAAAAAAAAAACACCAAAAAACAGATGTTGAGCATCAGACATAGGAACTCAGGTTTAATGCTTAAAATTATAGGTAATACTGGCATTATATAAAGTGGACAAAATTAATATAATGTATCAAATGACATCAACAATTATATAGGATTAACACTAATTAGCATAGGGAAAAAAATCTTTTAGTCATAGTACCAGAGGAGAAATGCATTCAAGTTAGACTTCTGCAGTTTGACATCCTCAATTCCTTTCTGTCTACTGCCACAGTGAGGACAAAATACTGTGTTGTTTCAATTCCGAGAAATATGCAGTCTACTAGAAAATCACTGTTACATAAATAATGCAAAATGGTAATGCTGTTAAGCCTATTTTAAGGAAGGAAGAAGACCCACTGAAGTTGAGGCACAGTAAAGAGGACTCTATATGTAAGGCATATACAGGTGATTACAGTGATTTCTAATTTTTTTTTTAATTATATGGAATTTATAAGTCCCTTTTCCCTTAAATATTGTATCTCCACTCAAGTAATGCAGAAACAAACATCCTTAAGCAGAAATGATCTCAAATTTTCAGGACATACCTGCAGTAGGTGCACCCACCACCAAAACTTTCCTTGTGTTCCCAGCCACAGACAGCACACCACTGGCCAGAGACAAACCCATTCTGCCCATCTCCTGTTAGATTTTTAAAACAGCTATGTAATTTCTACAGAAAGTCACTTCAAATTATTCACAAATATTCATAAATTATTCCCACACTAAAGAAGCAGCCCTACCTTGTCTCCAGTTATCTCAAACCAGCGCTCCATACTTGGTGGGTTATACCCATACACCTTCCCAACACTCTGTCTGACATCCGGCAAGAGGGGACTGCAGCTGAAATTACAATGCAAAATAAATTTGTATGTAACAACATATTATTACACATGTTCTCCCCTTTTACTTTGGAATAATAATGCCTGATAAATTCTAAAAATCTACTTTAGTAATTCCCATACTTGTTCTAATTAGTTACACAATACTTAGAGTGTAGACTTGGTCTGTCTATCCACTTTTTTATCATCCAATACATCTTTATATTTAATTTGCTTTTAAAAATGCTATCTCAAAGTAAGAGCTATTCATATGGTTATTAAAGGCACATTTACTCACCAGCATTTTTGTGACTTCTCTCCTCCCTTCTCAAGGAAACCCAAGAAATGCTTAGGTGTCTTTAAATAACAAATACCTGCTCTAGAGAGGGTCTAAAATCCTTGTCTTCATAAAGAAGGGTGAAGACATAAAACTATTAATTTAATAAAAATATTCTAAGCAGAACAAAAAGGAAACTTCCTAAAAAGCTGGAAGTATAATCTATTGCAAACCTTAAACCTTGCAGAAGTAGAGCAGAGTGGAGAAGGCAGCAAGCTGTCACATGCAACACACCTAGAACAAGTCTTCCATGTAGGGCTACCAATCAGCAGTAATGTCACATTCTCCAGCTGGCAGCTGGCAAGTGAAAATCCAAACCAAGCATAGTTTTCTTCCCCCTGCACCATCCAGTTGGCATCTTGTACTGACAGAAGTCCTGAGAGACCAGAAAAAAAATAAATTAAATCTTGGTGTACCCTGGCATTGAAAAACCCATTTTCAAGCCTCCACTGATTCATCCTATGACAAGTTTCTCAAGTTGTGCAAAGTTACAGTGTTCATGACATGGCATCAGTAGTTGTTGACTTTGCTTGCTCACCATGCAGCTCTACTGGCTGGTGAAAGCTTTCATTTGACACAGTCTGTTTCTCAATCCTTCCAACAGCCTACATGAAGTACATGAAAACTACCACTCAAGCCTGCCCTAAACTACTTATTGTTTATCAGAACTTGTAATTCTTCAAGGGTGCTGGGTGGGTGAGCTTCAGACCATTCTGGCTATAATTTAAATAACTAATTCTGTGCTTTGATTTTACAAAAATGTCATTTAGTAGTGTTTTGAACCCATGTTCTTGTGGTTTCTAATTGTACATGAATTAGAACAAGCTGCAAAAATTAAGCATTATTGTAAATCTCAATTACATGATTCTGACAAAGCTGCCCAAGCTTTATTATTTAGTTCCATATATAACATTTCCTCCCTCATTCACTAGAAACCTCATCACCTGTCCTCATTAACTGTATTCACTTGTAGCATTCCTCTTTAGCCACATGAAGGGAAATACAGAATGATAAATATTAATTTGTTGAGGTTAATTTGCAATTTTCCAAGAAAGAGCAGTGAGCCTACCCCGGACTCACAATAGATGGTTGAATCCATTGCTTTAGTAAAGTTCCCAACACAGTTTCCCACAATCGTTCTTGCATCCAAGCTGGAACATTGCAGTCCAGATGGACAGAAAACCAGATGGGAAAAACCTGGTAGAGATTATCCCTCCGACAAGAGCAGAGAACCATGTGTTGTTCTCTGAATGCCTGCAACAAGTGGAGTGCCTTCAGGGATCAATTTTTTGACTCATCCTGATGGTCACTTTATTATAAAATATTTTTATAACAAGCTGCCCTTTTTTGAGATTGCAGGGGGGTGGTTTCATTCAGAGGCACCCAGGCAGGCTGGAGTAACAGGCTGACAGGAACATCACAAAATTCAGTGAGCACAAATGCAAAGTGACCCTGGGAAAGGAGATGCCCTTGCACTGACACAACTGGGGACAGACTAGCTGAGGAGCTGCTGTGTGGAAAAGGCCCTGGAGATCCTGGTGAGCAGAGTTGATTGTGAGGTTCTGACAGCAGCCAGCCAACAGTGCCTCAGACTATGTAAGCAGGAGCATGGCAAAGAGACTGAGAGAAGTGATTGTTCCCTAGATTAGACCTATAATACGTTGTTCCATAACAGGAAAAATGTTGACAAACTGGAGCAAGTTTAGTAGGGATGTTCCATGCTTTCTGTGCCTGTAAGGTCACTATGCATGGTGGGAGGACAATAGACAATGAACATAAACTGAAACAAGAAATGTTCATACTGGCTTCAACAAGAGTTTTTTTCTCTATGAGGACTACCAAGAAGTAGAAAAACTGCCCGAAGTGTCTCTGCAATTTTTACCACTGGAGATTTTAAGATGCAGCTGGATAAAGCCCTGAGCAATTTGGTTTGGCTTCACAGCATGAGTAGGAGGGACACCCTCTGAGATCACTTCAAACTTGAATTATGCCAAGATTAATAAGGAACAAATAACCAGTCACATAAACTATGGGAGGGTTAATTTACTCAATTAATATTACCCTGGTGACTCCTGTTGAGATGAGAGTAAAATGCAACCACAAGTCCTCTCTGCTTCCCACCACCGGGTGCATATGGAGAGCCCACAACCAGATCAGCATTTCCATTCCCATCAACATCAGCTGCCAGGAGGGACCAACCAAGATTACAGTAGGAATACTGCAATAAACAGTTAGTTTAAGCCTGAAATAGAACTGAAACCATCAATTCTGTAGCAAGATAGAGCAACTTGACTCTAAAGAACTAAATTTACTTTTGACCAAATTACCTTCCCACTCCCTGGCTTCAATTTTGTTTTCCTAGGTTTTTTGTTTGATTTGGGTCAAGGTTCTTGGGTGGCTTTTTTTGGTTTTGAGGGCTATGCACCTTTCTAGTCATCCTGCTGCCTTCCTGCACTGGGGTATAAATGTCTTTCCCAAACACAACCAATCTAACCAAGCACCTGCTTGCCCCCTCCCCATCAGTCTAAATTTCCTTGCAATGGTAAGTTGAATTTTAACATTATTTTTTCAAGCCCATAAGCTCTTTTTCCCTTTATCTCACCTCCTGCCTGTGTAGCCCTGTGTTAGTGTTAGCCTGGCTAATGGGGTAGCATAAACAGGACATTACATTATCAATATACCTGACAAGTTATAGTAACGTTTGGCTGAGGTGCCAAGCCTCTTCCCTCAATTCCAAAGTAGACATACACAGCACCCTGAACAGCAGAAAAAGAAAATAAGGCATGAGAGCACCTGCATGTCAGTATCAAGTATGAAATGCAAGGTCAATCACAAAGAATGGAACAGCTCTGCAAGGGCTATATTTTCCCTCTCAGAGCTTTCCCATAATACTTTCTTTCCCACCCCAAACCTAAGAATATCCATGAGTAATTGGTACTGCTGTAACCAAGCAACAAAGCAGAGAAGTACATGGGCTCATACTGTGTGTAAGGAACAAGGGGAGTACAGTGTATTTCTACTCATAATACACATGTTCAGATGGCTCAAATTTTGACAATTATTATTTAATGCAATGGCAAACAGTGCCAGGCACAACAGATGCACACAATTTTCCAAGTGGTGAGTCTAAATAAAAGCAACTTAAATTCTTATTTAGACAGCTAAATTAGTATCTAAAATTCTGAAGAGTTTTAAGCTTATTAGATATAGTTTAAATCAAAATATTTTTGCCTCTCAGTTTGCATGGCCTAAAAATATTCAAAGACAGGCTTATCTGGTAAGCTGCAAGTCATTAAGCCTCTGTAACTTGATTATTTTAGCAAGTGTGTCTGTGTTCATATCATATTTTAGATATTATTTGTTGGCCTTGTGACAGCATATGACAAAATGCATTGACACAGGATGTCCATTCCAGACTCTCTGTTCCTAAACAAAAAGGGTATGTTTATGTTTAATGAATGGCCCCTTACAACTCAGTGCTGCAAAGTTGCAATCTGGTTTAGATTTCTAATGTGCAAAAAGGCCACTGAAAGAGAACTACAGGTAGCTGTCATTGCTGCAGTCAAAGTACCCACAAAGGTTATAAACATCTGTTTAAATTATGTCACCTTGAGCAACAACAGAAATTCTCTTTTTCATTTCAGTGTTTAAAAATTATGTATAAATAAAAACATTCACTTTGGAGAATTTAACACCCGCCCCCACAAAAAAACCCCCCAAAAAACCAAAACCAAACCAAAACAAAAAAAAAAATCAGTAAACCCATGTTTGTTGCTTACTTTGTAAGTAAGAAACTGAGATCCCACAGAAGGTGCTCCAATTGCCAGATCTGGCACTCCATCCTCATTGAAGTCCAGGACTGCCAAGGCAGAACCAAACCTTCCTGAAGGCTAAAAGGGATTGCTCTCATGTTTTCCAGTAAAAACCATGAAAACCAAATGTGCATTTGCACTGGGAGCAGATGACAAAAGTCCATCCCAAAAATTCTTTTTCTTCTAAGTAATAACCCCCATGACAACATACTTAATTCAAAGTCAACTGTGTTAAAATTAAGGACAACTGAATGTAATATGGCACTGCTTTGCTATTTCCTCTTCTGAGTCCAGTACACCATTGATATCAAGTTTATGGTCTTTCCTGACAGCATTGTGACTGGGAACCACTAAAACACTCTGTATGAAGACAGAAGCTGTTACTCCACAGTTTATAATCACAGAAACAAATAAAAAGGAAATGTATCTCATTTCTCCATATTATCTTCTTTATGAATAAAGGTATTTTCTACAGAGGATCATATTTAACACCCAAAAGGGTCATTTGCTCTTACTTCTTGCTTACAAACTAGCCACCATCATGTCTAATCAGAGTTTTATCTTTTTTTTTTTTTCAATACTCTTACAACAGACAAAATTATTTGGAGAGAAGTTATCAATTAATGAAGAAATTTAGCCTCAAAGGAATTAAAATATATAAAATCAATAGTTTTAGATTAGAAAGGATAGGAAACACAATATTTTCTTAAATGCAGACCAGAATTAGCTATACTATGACTTACAGAGACACAACCTGAATTTTATTTAAGGTCACTTTATGGCCTAATACTCACTTATCTGGTACAGTAATGGAAGTGAAACTACAGATCACCATCAGGTCAAGTGTTCCTGGGACTTTAATAATGATTATTTTTCTTGAAAAGCATATGACATCAGGAAGAGTGCTTCAGGAATAATACTCACACACATTAATGATACTATTGCTCATTCAAAATTCACCAATTTTCAGGCAAAAAAAATTTAAGTGACAAATTTTTGCTTTGACCCCTTACCTGATGACCCTGTAGTACTTGGTCAGCTTTCCTATCCAGATCCATGTCCTCTGGTGGCAAACCTGACTGGTTGCTATAGACCACATACACCCTTCCTATCTGAACACGGCCCATGCTGCTGTACCCTGGTGCTCCAGCCACCAGATCTTCATATCCATCCTGGTTTAGGTCAGTTGAGATCAGTGCCCTGTACAGCAAGGGAGTCAACAAAATCAGCATTTGTTTCCAGACCACCACAACATTAGTGGAAGAAAAACCCATAATTCAGATAAACCAGGACTTGTGTTTCCCCATATGGTTTTGTAAATATCTATACCGATTTTAAATATTATATATTTATTTGTGTTTTCTTGAATTAAGTAAAACCAGAAGAATCATCTTCCATCAATGCATCTGAGATCTTTAGGAACTGCTTTTTACTGACATTAGGCACCTGAGAGCAATCAGAGCAAGGAGCATTAAAAAGGGCTGATTGCATATGACAAAGAATACTAAAAAAAAAAAGAAAGAAATTAAATATCTTTTAAACTTAACATCTGATTTAATCAATGAACTTAACAGGAGATAAGCAAAATGATCCCAGGTCTCAGTAAAATGCTGGAGTTTAGAGAGGGAACAGTTTAGGGAAAAAACTAACTACTGTTAATTTAGCCAGTGTGAAGTAAACTCAAGAATTAGATCCAAATTTTGAGACAGCATAAGGGAAGTTAGATAAGCATCAATGCAAATTTGTTTTATTACTCTTCTTTGTTGCAGGTCAAGGTAAAACCTCATTGGCAAGGAGACAGAATATGCCTCTCTCTGTCTTGAATCTGTCTTTGACCTCCCTACTAGTCTAGAGTATTTCCAAGAGGTCTCACTAGACATCATCAGTTATCAGCTCATGACAGACGATTAATTTTGCACAAACACAATTCAAAAACCAAAAAAGGGTAGCAACGATTCTCTGCAGTTCAGAACTAGAGACAATGGTAGTTCTGATGTTGATTCCTTACATTCTAAGCTTGATCAACATCTGAAAGAAAAATCTTATACGTTTACTTGCTGCTCTGGTCATACAATATAAGACATTCACTCAGATTTGTACCAATTGATTTGCAGTGTTACCTCTGAAGAGTATCCAAAGGACCAACAATAATATTTTGGTAGATTTTTAAAATTTTCAGAAATTAAGAGGAAAGTGGGATGAAAAGATTACCAACCATCCAAGCCTAGCATAGGGTGAAGTCAGAAAATATGAAGCTGCTGCCTTGGAGATGTGCTTAGATTTCTGAGGTGTAGCTCCTAATGCTCTCCAGACATTGGTTTTAAAAGCATGGTTGATCAAGCGGAGGGATTTCTGAAATAAAAATAATAAAGGGACACAACAGTAGTTAAAACATAGGCTGAAACTCCTGAATGTTTTGGGACACCTCAAAAATCAAGTCACCAACAATGGAAATCAGCACCTGGATTTAAGAGGAGTCTGACTCACATCATAGGCACCATTTTAAAAAGACAAAAATCAGTATGCTTTAAAGGGAGCACTACTAATCATTCACCGCTATGCTTTTCTGGGAGTTCTTAACCCAAAAAAGCCATAATATGTCTGTAAATGTAAATACTAAATATATATTTTGTCATTTTTGGCATTGCAGGATGTGTTCTAACTTCACTGTACAATGAGCAAAGTTTAAAAATTGAGTATTTATTATGTACATATATACGTTAACAATGGTACTGGAATGTCCATGAAGTCAAAGACCATCCAGAGATCCTGCTCCTTCATGCAGCATTTCAGACAGAAACAAAAAGAATATTGTATAGAGATTACTTTTACCTGACACATCTGTTACTTCTCACTTACTGTTGCCCAAGGCTGTATGTCAAATTGAACTCCTCTCTCTGTATAGTTTATATTCTTCTCAAGGGTTTCTGGAAGCAAAGAAGTTGTATTCTTGTGATGTTCATGTTTTGATTGTTTGTTTCTGCTAAAATAAAGAAGACAGTGATAAGAATTAATATAACTGAAATAAAGACTCGAGGTAAAAGTCGTTCTTAGGTTCTGCACAGTTCCTTTATACAAAAATTAGTTATTCATGCTAAGAGAATCTCAAACTTATACACAAAAGGATTACCCAAAATTCTCTAATTTTCAGTATCTCACTGTCCACATTAGCAGAAGACTGAAGCTTTGAATCATCAGAGCTCTACTTACATGTGGCTGTCCTTGTGCTCCTTTGTGCAGTTTATGAACAGAGGGTTTTCAGGCAGGTAGCAGTCACTAAAGAAAAATACAGAGGATGCACTTTAAAGATTTTTATCAAAACGGAAATGAAACTAAAAATACAACTTTTATCCTTACTGATTTCTCTGTCAGAAGTCATCAGTTTTCTCGAGAAAATCAAAATCAGAGCATCATCATAATCCTTAGAAACCCCTACCTTGGTGACCTTGATTAGATTCTGTATGAATATTTATAGAGCTCTTGAAGGAAACTTATTGTAACATGCATGCATATGAATCTAAAGTGCTTTTAATCAAAGTGTTATAAAGAACATAACAGATTGTGCCATTCTGTATTTCAAGCATAATTTCCCAAAATAGCAACAGAGGTATTTTTCATATAAATGGATAGATTAATTGCCACTGTTGGTCTTCTAAAGAAAAAAGGTTGTATTTGTAAGAGAGCTGTACAAGGTTAAACTTTTGTAACAATATGAAATTCTGAGTAGAAGCACTAGCTTAAACACTAGAATATATACTCATACTCTTTCTAATCCTATTTGCCTTCAGAGTCTGAAGGTAATATCTGATCTCTCCTCACAAGGGACATCTTTGCTGAGTGATGGCAGCAGTTAAAAGGTGCAGACTCAGATTGCCAGTCTAGGCAGAACCTCAGGGGATGGCTATGCAACATTTAAGCACGCCCTTGAGAATGTCTTAAAGAATGCCCCAAATTTTCTCTGGTAAGTGTCTCCTGGGCATGCCAGAGGCATGCTAGGGCAAAGGAGCATGAACACATAAAAAATACAAATGCAAGGCCTATGTAACCCTGTGCACCCAGGTAAAAGGCAGACATAGAAATCCCCTTGTCCAAGTGAGGATCTAAAGCTCAGCACCTATTCTAGGAAAGATCCTGCCTTAAGAAGAACAGTTAAGTGGGTGTCAGCGCTTGACTACTGCATTTCATAGTTTAGGACACACACTATACCTGGTTCCATTCTCTAGCATATGGCTCGTCAGCTCAAAAATGTTGTTGCTCCAGAATGCCATGTCATCCACTCCCCCAAGGAAATATTCGTGGAACTTCTCCACCAGAAATGGAGATTTACTAGCAAATGTTGGAAAAAGCTAAGGGATAGGCAACATACTCAGTAAGATGAATCACATCATCTCTATGCTCATTTTTATAAAGAAAACAGAAAACCAACCTTGCCAACAAGAAGCCTTTCTCCATGCCTGAAAAAAAAAAATCAGAAATAAAACTTGCTTAATTTAATACTTAATAGTTTAAGTAGTTATTTTCAAAAGTCCTATATGGTAAATACTATGCAAGCCATTACATTTCCGTGTTGATTGTTAATATATTTTTAAAGTTGTAATGTAAAACAATATCAACTTTATTGCCCTTAATTTTGAAGGATTTGGTTTTTGTAAATGTTGTGTGACTATTGGTAATTAACTGAACTACAGGAAACAGCTAAACTATTCAGGATATTCAAAAGCAGACACTGTCAGATATCCAAAGTCCTTTATGAATTATTCTTTCACTTGAAGGGATCTACATAAAGTGTAGATGAGGCATGTATCTAGAGACTCCTTCAGTGCATGATAATTATACTGTTAACTCACCACAGTGCAATGGTACTTGAAGACACAGCTGTTCTCAAATAAATAAGCATAAATATGTTAAATGTACAAATGCATTAAATAGCCAAGATTCACCATCAGTGGCATAATAATTTAGCAGTCATTGTGTAGTCCAAATTTGAATCCTAGTCATTACAAAAATTCGGATGTGATTTTTGGGGTCTAGGAGGGAGTCTTCATTGCTGACATCAATGTGTAAAGTGTTTCAAATATGACTATCATATTTCTCCTACATGTTTCACTTACAAATGTTCAGGCAGAGATATTCAACTTACAGTTCAAAAAACAGCAGATAAGTACATTCAGCAATTGTGCTTTCAGTTATGATCTCTTTTCCATAAAATTCCTTATAGATAGCAGCTAGGTCTTTGACAGGTACATACCTAAAACCAAAAAGAATGTATTACAACAACAGATGGTCCACACCACCTGATAAAATATTGCAGTTCTTGCAATAACAACAGCCTACAAAATATTCCAAATTTCAAAAGACTACATAAAGTCATGAAGATCCACAAATACCAGGATTGCACATGCAACTGTGAGTTTTAAAAAAGTGGATATCTAAGTCTTCTGCTCCTTTTTATGCTTTTAAAACTGAATTAAACATCCTGAACTTCCCAAACTTTAAATATATCTCACTGAGCTTGTCACTTAACTGAGTTATTTAACTAGCTGCTAGGACATTCCAGCAAAAGGTTTTCACTAGTTATTTTACATATAACTACTTATAACTTAAGACACAAATAATTTAATCTTTTTTGCTGTGTTCCTATACATAAAACTCTCTTCTGTCCTTCCAGTTTTTATGTCAGAGAACACTAAATATGCATATAAGGAATATCAAACTCACAATATTTAAAAGTGTTGCAAGGGTCTTTTTTGAAAGAAAAATAAAGGAAAGAATTTTTTAAAACAGATTAAAACAGAATTATATTATGTGTAATTTTATTAAATATGATTATACAAAAAACCCATTAAATATGAAAGAAGACAACTTCATTATCTTACCAACTTGACGCCAGGTAACTGAAGTCTAGCTCAAACTGACTCACTACGTCTCCTCCTGAGGATGAAAGAATGAAAAAAACCGCACACAGCCCAAGAAACAAAACCTGTTAGCTTTCTGTCATGGGTTACAGTGTGCATGAAGCTATGTATGGCTCTTCTATAGGCATTTATATGGCAGATCTTCTAGCTATGTATTTAGAATACACAAATGGTTCACCTGAAAGTATGCTGCACATTTTATACCTCCGGAGAATAATGTATAATTTAAAATCACAGTAGTGACTCCATCCATATCTTAGCATCCTTTGGTCTGCATTTTGCCTTTAATCCCAATGTCCATATGCCTTATCACATCTCCTGAAACCTGAGGACAGGTACAGCAGGGCTTTGCAAGCCATGGGGGAGGGCAAGAATACAGTGTCCATATGCCATCCTTAATTCCTGCATTGCACAGGACAAGAGCCAGAATCAACCACCAGGTTTTGAAGAGGACTTATTCCAATAAAAGGATCTATGATTGGCAAACAGAAACATTACCAAAATCTCCAACACTGTGAGCTTCTGAGTATGAACCATGAAAATCAATCTGGAGAAAGAGAAAAACAAGAGAACTGCCTGTTTATTTTCATATGAGCAGAAACAAACTCTCCAAGAGACACTAATGGTTAGTGGTCCCAAACCTGACCAACTTCACTCTTATGAATTTTGTGACATTGTGTCTTTCCAAATATCTTCCTGAAGCAGGGCTCCATCTTTTCTCTTTCCTCCCCACCACAGTCCAAAGCAAAGCCATCCATTCCAATAAATCCAGTTGTATGAATAAATAAAATAATACAGGCTTACTTCTCCCATGGCCTTTAGAAATCCTTGATCGATGCCCAGGCTATGCCAGCTAACATCTGCCACCATATGTGAAGCAATTCCAAACAGGAAAGCCACCAGCTTCTCTGTAGCCTACACAACAACAATCCATTTGTCTGTCATTTTATTCCTGTCTTTAAGAAAATGTTAGCATTTTATGTATATGCATTAAACAAGGATACAGGTAAGAAGCTCTTATAGTCCAAGAGTTTATCAGGACAAAGTGCTAACAGCTCATTGCTTGATGCTGTGGTCAACTTTTGTAACTTGAGAAGCTTTAAGCAGTTTAAACAGTCCAAGGCCATAGAATTACATGTTGATGTGAGGGTAATTTGCATACTTCAAGCTAAATGTGTACCAAACTGTTTTTCTGAACCAAGGAAAAACAATTCCACTTCCAAAGACTGAACTCCCTCTGCCACCATGGTTGTTGTGTAGGCAGACAGAGGAGAGAAATACATTCCTCTGTATGCTCACTTTGACAAATTGTTTTTCATTTCCTCCTACATAGCTTACAGACCATTACAAGAGCAAATCCGGACTAAGTTCAAGATTTCATAAGTAAGAAATCTAAAAGGTGTCTGGTATTCAAATGGCAAACCCTGAACCAGATCTCACAGGAATGCAAGACCACCAATTATATTTAAAAGTTTGGACCTATGAAATGTATCATAAGCACCAGACCACAGTGGAAATAACTGACAGACTTTATATGGAAACTGTAAGTTTTTTGTATGGTAAAGATTAAAAGAGGATTTCAAGTGTTATTGTATAAGCAGAGACTTTAATATAAAAATGTTGGGTTTTTTCTACACCTCACAAATGATGAAATTACAACTAGTGAAGGTGAACAAAACAGTTGAAAACAAAGTCAATCAAACAAAAGTTAATAAATTTTCTTACCTCTTCCCATGGCTGAGGATAATTCCTTCTGATGTAGTCAATACTTGCTTTGAGAAATGGTGACCAGTGAGTTTCTTCAGACACATCATGGAACACTCCTATTGCAATAAAATTATATCAGTATTTAATTCATTCTTTGGGGAAAAATGAAATAGAAAAAAAGAAAAGAAAGGGGTTTTCTCCATTAAAAAACCCCACAGACTTTTGCTCAATTTAATGTCAGACAGATTCTATATTTTGCACTCCAGCTCATGAAAAGTGCCAAAAGAGACTTACTTTTATCTGATTTATACTAACAAAACAGATACTAGATTTACCTTCTATGATTTTGGTTTGAAGCATCTGAAAATTGGTGCCTGCTCCTTTTCTCTGTGCCTGTGACTAGGTACAGTACAATGAAAAGCTGCCTCCCAAGCAGAGAGGGTAAAGAGAGCTGACAGAGAACCTGCTGACTAAATTAATGCATCCACTTGGATGGCAGAAAAGCTATAGGGAACGGCAGCCAACTCAAAATGTCATGTTGTCTGGCAGGTATCAGTTTCCACAGGGCAGAGGCGGGCTATGTCATCATTATCGTCACAATAATTTTCAAGAAAAAGGCAAACTAGCCAACATACAGTCAGTGTAGGAGGGGAAAAAGGGAGGAAAGCAGAAAAAAATAGGTTTCATTTAGAAGAATCATTTACTAGTCTCACCTGAATTTAGGCAGAAAGATTGTGTTGCACCTAACAGCGAGCTTGCCTAAAAATGTTGTGTACCTACATAAAGCTAAATGTAAAGGGATGTTGACATAGAGATCAAACACCACACAATGTTAAATTCTCTAAGGGGGGAAGAAGGTAGGTGGGAGACTGTTCAGACCATCAGTACTCTTGGAGGAAGAGTGCATGTTTCACAGCAATGTGAAACTGCACAATACTAGGGTAGATTAAACAATGAGAGAGCAGACCTTCAGGGGCAATTCACTTACGTTTTGGCCTCTTGACATATTAACAGTGCAGCTAAAATAGATAAAAGAAGGATGGTTCTTGCTTAGCAAATTCAGAGTAGCCTTCTACATCTAAGCTTGTCTCCTGCCCAGAGGCAGTCTGGATGGCTTTGTTCTTGATCTTGTCACACTCAGTTAAAACAGCTCAGTTCTGAAGAGCTATTTCTTCCATATTGACTAAGGAAACTGCTGACAAGTGGTGCAACTCTAACAAGGCAAGATGGACTCCAAGGTTAGTGAAGGAATGAAGATTGGATACTGCAGATAGAGAAGCTGTGACCTGGTATAAGACAGGTCAAAATGGTTAGAAGGGAAAGATGAGGCAGATGGGTATAAGCAAGCTGAAGTAGGAACTGAAAAAAATCCCAGGAGAACATCAGTCATGAAAATAAGTGTTGTATTTTACAAACAAGGAAAGCAAGACTGAAGTTTGGGACAAGAAGTTGGCAGAGCCAGACAGAAAACAGAGATGAGTGACCCAATGAGTGATAGAAGACAAAACCAGTATTAAATGCCAGAACAGAGAGGTGATTTGGATGTGATGAGCACATCAGGATATGAACCAGGCAGCCTGGAGTCGGCATAACCAACAGGCAGCATCAACAATCTCTGTCTGAGAAAAATGAGAACTTTGGCTGCAACTGTGTGATTTGCCTCTAAACCAAACAAAGATCCTAACTACCCCTCAAATTTCATGGAATTTGCATGGCCCACTAAAATAAGCTACTTCCAGTATTTTAAACTTCCACTATATCTCAATAATACTGAAGCCAGTAAGGCCAGATATCCTCACACAAAGTACTTACCACTGCCCCGTCTCTGGTATCTGCCTAAAACACCCTAATAGCTTGTACCTGGAGGATAGGCTCTTCATCCCATTTGCTAACTGCTCACTATGCAGATTTACCCTTTCAGTAGCAAATATCCTACAGCAAGGCCTAGCTGGCTGTTTTATAGCCCTAATGTTGCTGAAGAACCTGATTATGATCAAGAGCTGACCTTTCAGAGCTGAAAAATCAGGGGACCACTTGCAAGTCAAGACATACTTTTTACAACTATTGCAAGAGGGTGCTATTTTTGTACTGCAGTCTTTTGATCTGCAAACAGCAAAATTAAGACCGACATTAATTTCCAACAAGAAGAGTGAAAGGCAGAAGACTGCACTCTGGAAAAAAAAAGGCTTTAAACTGGGATGTTATTAACACTTGCCCACCCACCCCCAGCAAGTCCTACACTATTTTGTTGCTGTGGGATTTTTAGATTGTCCTATCCTATTTCTTGCTGATCTAATAGAAACAAATAATTTTTAACACAGAAATAGCTTCAGGCCTTCCCTAAGATTTATAAAAAAGTAATCATTTTTTTCTCTCTGTACTCAGTAATCTGACCTAATTTAGTCAAACAACGTCCTCTATCAAATTGTCCTACCCATTAAATAGTTAAATTTACCCAAGAGTTACTTTCTAAAACATTTTCAAACGTGTTATTTTATTATAAATTTCTACAAAAAGGCTCTAACAAAAATGTTGGATAGTTTTTGCAGGAAAGCATTTTTGGCCACACTTCATTTCTTACAATGTAGCCATTTTCAACCCACTAAATTCTGTAAGATTTCCACATAAAAATGTAATTGTTATAATATTGGACTTATAAAGCTTCTCTTACCACGCTTGCAGATTGGAGAATAAAAGGCATCAGGATAAATGCTTCCAGCCTGAAAAGCATCTTGGTGATTTAGTAATAACTGGGGAAAGGATGTGGAGGAAAGGAATCAGAATGCTATTGCACAGCACAAAACCACATTTTACTGCCAACATCAAAGATATATTCTAAATACCCAGCAAAATACAACTAGTATCTTGGTAAAATACACCATGTGGTGCACAAAACCTTGCTGTCATTTTGCTGACCTTAGGTTCATTAAATCTGCTTTTCCAAAGTCCTCTACTGATTCTTATAATACAACTGCTCATATAGAATATGACTAAAAAAGATAGGAAAACATGAAAGAAACCACACAAAGTGTATATATACACACATTGGTATAATTGCTATATTTCTGCAATAATATTCAGAAGGAGTCAAATTATTTTGAATAAAAAAGATAAAAAATACAGTCCGGGCACAATATTGATACACACATTACTGAGAATAATAAAGAAAGGCAAGAAGACAGAAAGAAAAGCACTCAGAAAAAAAGGTGTAGAAAATTAAGAAATAATATGCTTCCTACCTGTCTATAATTAACACTCCCTTCATGCTTATTGAAAAATTCCAGAGCTCTATGTGCTGAAAAACAATATATTGAAGTTTTAATTTACAGGTACTGTGTCCAGGCCCACTTTTTGGTAGAAGCAGCAGCAGAACCACAAGACCCTACATTTTCATACCCAAACCAAGCACATGAAACACCATTTCTCACAGAACTGTGAACCGGTGAGAAGGTGTGCTTTCTCGCCCAGGGAGTTAATAAGGAAGTGCTCTTTCTGTGGCGCATCTTCAATCTCTCTAATCCCTAGCTCCCAAGCTGACCAACCAAGCTGAAAACACAGGGAAATGAACTCCCCATGTCCAGAAATGAGCTACAGCAGTGAATTGACATGACCACACACAGCACATGTAAAGCGTGGACCATAAAGTTTTAACTGTACTGTACTCAAGCTTCATTTGTGCCCTTAACAGTGAGAAAGGTATGTTGGGAATCAATGTGGGTGTTTAACAATTTGATTAATTTTTAACATGCATGAAAAGTAACAAAAATCTAAAGGTAAATCAGCAAGGTAAATAACACTACTTATTCACTGAATTGGCAGATATTTTTACTGCCAAAATCTTTATTTAGCTGGCAAAACAAGTGAATTAAATGAAATTACATCCTTTTCTTTAATGAGGTCACCTAATTAATATTAGATCCCAGGAATAATCTATTGACACTATTCTAAAAACACCCAACATTTCCTCTAAAGCTATTTTCAAAGATTAATTAGTTCCTTACCAAATAAATCACATCACAAAAAAGCCCAAAAAACCAAACAACAACAGAAACAAACAAAAAACTCCCCCTACCAAATCCAAAACAATCCATTACTATTCTGGAATAAGATCTAGACAAAACTGTGGGGGTTTGAATGATCTTTCACTTTGAATTTTACCCAATAATCTAAATAATCCTTATGCAAGTAAGACACCTTAAAGATCAGCCTTGCACCAGAAGAGAAACAGCAACAAAATAGTAAGTAATACTCTAAAATTTTAAGGCTCAGACATTTCTACACACATCTCTGTTTCCAGTGTGGGAGAGCTTTAGTTTGGCAGTTTGCTTTTTCTGCCTCACACCTCCCCCGCACTTCTCTCACTACTCAAGTGGGACCAGGTTCTACAACACCACCTTCACAAGGAATTTTATGCCAGATCCCCACAGTCCTACAGAGCCTCTCAAGTCTGACAGTAACCCCTAGGGCGAAGAGCTTCCCCACTGGAACCTGCCTCCCGGCAGGGCCATGCAAGTAGGACACAGCACAGCTCTGCCAAGCATACTGAACACGATCAACATTCTGAACAGGCAGCGCTTTTCACCATTTTAACTTAAGGATTTCTTCGGTGCTGGCTTTGAGTAAGAGGAATTACTTCCTATGGTTTGTTGTTTGGGTTTTTTGGTTTGATTTTGCTTTTTTGTTTTTGTTTTGGTTTTGCTTGTTTGCTTGTTTTTGTTTGCCTGGAGTACTCAGTGTTTGAATTTGGAAATATTTTGCAAATATTTTGCAAATATTTTCATCTTATCATCATAGACTTTTATGTGAGCAATAAGAGTACTCATTTCAGCAACATCAGAGTTGATCACAGTTTAATGTAATTTTCTGACACATGGACAAAACTCATTGTAATCTATAACCCAATGATTCAGTGTATGCACAACTCCTCAGACAACCAATTTATATTCTATAAACACGAGTTTTCTGCAACATGCTCCCTTGATTAGAAAAAGGAAAAAAAATACTGTTTTGGGACAGATCTGTAAGCTTCTCTTTGTAGATTTTTTTTTTTTCAAACACACTCTATTCTGGCTAATTTGTTATTTCAAGTCCTCAGAAGCTCATACTTGGTAATTAGAGCCTGGAGCTTGCAGGGTTGTGTGCACTTGCCTAACCTCAGGCAGCGTGACTTCTCCTACAGATTATTATGGGTTTCTTGACATATTGTTAGGAAAAGCAAATTGTTCCAGGATGCTGACCATGGATACAACACTCAGTAAGGGAACACACTCCAGTCTCAAACACCATAAATAATCCCAGTCTTTAAATTGTTCAAAGTTGCATATATTGTATCCAGTACTTAAAGTCTGAGAAAATTACCTGAATAATTTTACCATCTGTTTGAGCAATGGATTTAGAAACAAAACCAGAAATAAAAACAACTTAAACTGTCATTATTATGAGTAACTCAGAATAACCTCACACTGCTCATCTTTGTGCTTGCAAAACTGCGGAAGAAACCAGATTTTAAAAATAGCACAGACAAACAGGAAATTCAAAACAGAAGTATTTCTCCATTTTGATATTCACTCAGTTGTCTCCTTCATTCTCAATAAATCTAGGCTGTTCTGGCTACAGAGAGCAACCTATCAGAAAGAGACACAGAACAAAATGTTTATGCTGTTAGTTACAGAGAGAAACACATTACAGAATTTTATCTACTTGTGCAGGTATGGCATAATTAATACAGTTGTGATTTAAAAACAGAGATACCACAAAGAACTTGTGTTATTCTTTAATTTAAATATAACAATCCCACAAATTGCCTAAAGCATTCCTTTTCTTTCTCCAAAGCAAAACTCTGTCTGTGTACGACTCACAGACAAAAACATTCCAGTTACATAATGCCCGTGTCTTAGGAGACGGAAAAATACACAACACAAGTCAATTCAAGCATTTTACTTACAAAACCAAGTAAAATTTCAGACTCCAAAATCGAACTGCTCATTTAGCCTATCTGTTATTCACATTTTTAAAATTATGTAGACTGCTTGTTACTTTAACATTATTTCCTCCCTCTGCTTTCCAGCTGAATCTGGATTTACCTCTCTTCACAAGAAATTCAGAACACAAGAAAATCCATTTTGAACATGTCTTACCTATTTCAACATGTGTTGAAATTCCACATGGGATACATCTCTGACAGAAATGGTAGAGTATAACCAGCGAGACAGACCAAATCTTCAGACCAACCATGATGCTGGCTCCAACTGTGGTTTTCAGAAGCCTGGAGCAGTAGCACTGTGACCTTTGAAATGTAGGTTACGGAGCATGCCTTTTCTTTCACACATATTGCTGACACAGCAAGCAAACGACTGCCAAATTTGAAAGGCTATTTTATACCAATGCTTTCTTTTACTGCAAATAAAGTGATTTATATAAAGAAAGAAATAAACTGTGGGTGTTCTCCCCACTTGAATTCTGTAACATCTCTGGGATTTGAGCAGTGTAATCAGTGCATCACTGAACAGCAGCAGTGAGATTTCTGTTAAATCCAACAGCGTGGCAGAGATTGTCCTCTCATAGTTTGTCCAGCTCATGGTGTGCTTGCCTTAGAGCAACTATATCTCATTTCACAAAAGAAATTAAAGCCAATTGCCAAACCAGTATTAATAGAAAAACACTAGCTCCTGAGTTGCAGATGATCCAAATTCATAACTTTTGGTGAGCTGATAGAATATTGCACACTTATGTCTGGGTCTTATGGTCAGTATTGAAAGCCCAGCTGATATGTGGGAGACTCATGGAAGTACTCCTGCCAAGTGTACTGCTACAAACTTCTGGCTGCAGAGGCTGGACACCCTGCATTTCCCAACCACACTAGTCCCCAGCGAGATGGTGGCACTGGGCAGGGGCTTCACGTGGTCCTTGTGCCACAGACTGACCCGCTGCCATGGGAGCCAGTGGCCCACAGGCTCCCGTGGGCCACTGCTCCTGCAGCTAAGCACAAGTTAGCCTGGAGCAGACTGAGAGCCCTGGGACCTTATCACAGCCTGCATCTTCCTCACCAAGGGAAGAGGAGGGGCAGATACTGATCTCTTCTCTGTGGTGATCAGTGACAGGGCATGAGGGAACGGCATGAACTGTACCAATAGTGGTTTGGGTCGGGTATTAGGGGCAGGTTCCTCACCCAGAGGGTGCTTTGACACTGGAACAGGCTCCCCAAGGAAGCGGTCAGACCACCAAGCCGGACAGAGTTCAAGCAGCATTTGGACAACGCCCTCAGGCACATGATGTGACACCCGGCTGTGCTGCGCAGAGCCAGGAGCTGGACTTCGATGATCCCTGTGCGTTCGTTCCCACACAGGATACTCTGTGACTCCAGGCCTCCCCTCTCCCTACGAAGCGGGGGTCTCAATGGGCGCGGGACACGAGGCTCCGGGAAGCAGAAGCCCCTCCCGCCCCCAGCCCCCGCGGCTACGCTCCCACCCCCGCCCGGGCGCCACCCGCCGCCGTGTCCCGGCGAGACGCCGCTTCTGGCCCGGCCCCTCGGCAGCTCCTCCTCCGGGGCGGCGCGGGCGGGCCGTGCCCGGCTGTGCCGCCTGTCGCCGGAGCGCGGCCATGGCCACCCTCCTGCCGCGGGGCGCCGCCGCCGCCCGCCGCCGCCTCCTGCTGCGCCCCGCGCCGCTCGCCCCGGGGCCGGCGCGGGCCGCCAGCCGGGCCCTGTCCGCCGCGCTGGTGCGCCGGGGCGGCCTGGTGGGCGGCCGATGGGTGGAGACGGCCGCCGCTTTCCCCGTGCAGGACCCGGCCAGCGGCGAGGAGCTGGGTCGGGTGTCCGACTGCGGGGCGGCCGAGGCGCGGGCGGCTGTGCGGGCCGCGCACGAAGCCGGCGCCGGCTGGGGCCGCCTCCCCGCCAAGGTGAGCGGCCGCGGGAGGTGGCGGCGAGGGGGCCCCGGGGCCGTCCGTTCCGCTCCGGTCGGGTCTCCCGGGGCCTCGCTTCCCCGTCCCTGCGTGCGGCGGCCGCGGCAGCCTTGTCTCTCCCTCCTCCCAGGAGAGGAGCGCGCGCCTCCGCAGATGGTACGAGCTGATGATGGAGAACAAGGAGGAGCTGGCGCGGATCATCACAGCCGAGAACGTGAGTGGGGCGGCGGGAGTGGGCACGGGCACTGCCCCGTGCTGCCACTCGCGCTGGGAAACCCAACACAGGCAGGCGAACAGGGACACCATTAAAAGTGACACCCGTCAAACCTCTCCCTGCGTGCTTCACCAGTTAGCCATCATGTCCGTTTAAATAATTTTGGGCATATTGTGCACTCACATTGCTCTGCTACGTCACTGGGTGACGTTTCAAACATTCCTCCTCCGGACATACATAAAGTGCATTGGTTTGATAAGGGTAGTACCTAACCAGAGGAAACCAGACCCATGTTTTGCTTCATGGCATGCAAAAGGGTACATTCACCATCCATGGTCCCCGTGGCAGAAATGCTTGTAACTGGGAAAAATCAAGCAAGTCTCCAAGTTGGATTCATACAGTTGGTGTCACTGAGTAGTCTGGGAGCTCACAAACTGGTGACCTTTTGGACAAAACCTTGCTGGAAGATACTTCAGCAGATCCTCTGTTGTGTCACTGCTGCTAATGGTCGTTCGGTCCATAGGATCAGACCTGGGGGTGGTCCAAAGCAATATTGCCAAAACAAATAACCCTGGCATAAACTTGTAACTGTTTTGACGTGATTTGTGTCTTTCTTCAGAGTGGTAATAGCAGCTAACTTAGAGTTTGTAAATAAATGCATACTACATTTGCTATTTCTCTTCCTTGTCCTGGGCAGGTGTGAATCCAGGCACAGCATACAAATTATTGACTATACAATGATGGTATATTGAATCCACACAACTACTGCTGCTGCAATCATATAATCCTTGCTGGAGATCACAGTGTGCGTCGGAGGGAGGGGATCATAAAGTACTTTGAAAAGAAGAGAAACTCCGTAATTGCTTGAATTTGTTTGTGTTGCTTCTGTTTGCTGCTTACAATGTATCTTCAATCTGATTTAATCAAAGGGGAAGCCTCTGAAAGAAGCACAGGGTGAAATCACATACTCAGCCTCGTTTCTGGAGTGGTTTGCGGAGGAGGCTCGGCGGATTTATGGTGATGTTATTCCAGCATCTGCAAAGGACAGAAGAGTCCTGGTGCTGAAGCAGCCAGTAGGAGTGGCAGCCATTATAACCCCGGTAAGCACAGCTGAACTCTTCTGAGTCACGTTAAGGTTTCCAGCTCAGCCCCCCCATTCAAAATGTCACTTACTTCTGCAAAAACAGGAGGCAAAATTTTCCCAACTTTGATTGTACTATTTTCTCTCTTCCTAGTGGAATTTTCCCAGCGCTATGATTACCCGGAAGGTTGGTGCGGCTCTGGCAGCTGGCTGTACAGTAGTGGTGAAACCTGCAGAGGACACACCTTTATCAGCATTAGCTCTTGGGGAGGTGAGCTTTCAGTACAAAGATTTACCTCAACAACTGACTGATACTGTAAACAGGGAATCCAGATGGGCTTAGAATGTAGCTCTGGCCAGCTGCATATGTAAAGAAAGGACAAACTGACTTGATGCAGGCAGGTGTTTTAGTTTAGTGAGAATCTTTGCAAATTGCCTCTAATATGGTCTAGAGCCTCAAAGTGGATTGGGCCATTTTGATACTCAAAATATCCTTATATCTCTAATTTGGTTCTTTTGAACACAGATGGAGCAAAGCTGCTCTCTCCAGCACCTGTGGCACCTGTTCCTGGTTGTGCTGAGTCCTCTTGGCTTCCATTGACTTACAGACTGTTTTCTTCAAAACAATGAACAATCATTAAGTGACTATTCCTCTTACAAAATGCACTAATTATGCAAATTCTGTTTTTCTTTTGTTACAGCTTGCAAACCAGGCTGGAATCCCAGCAGGAGTGTATAATGTTGTCCCTTGTTCCAGACAACAGACTGCAGCTGTAGGGGAAGTTCTATGCACTGATCCATTGGTATCCAAAATATCTTTTACTGGCTCTACAGCAACAGGAAAGGTACATACGTGGACAGAATATCCTTGAAGATTGTTACTGTGATTATACTAGAAAGGTAGGGGGAAAGTGTGTGCCTTTATAGAGAGCCTTCTTTTCTGGCTGCTGTGGACAGATTGTCCAAATAATTGTGTAACTCTTGAAATACTGCTTATATGTTTTAGCGTCAGTACTTCACAGAACGATGCCTGTCTGTAATTCTTGATAACTGCCCTTTATTAAACTATAATGTGAACAGTCCTGTACACTATGTTCTTGGTCTATATCGTAAGGTGACAACATACTAATAAGAACACTGAAACTGAGTTTGAAAGGAGCCATTCAAGAATGGCTTCAGCAGTTGAGAGAAAGTATTAGAGGAGTGAGGCCCTGGAATCTCTGCTATCAACCGTAGTCAATTAGAAGTCTTGTCACCATCTCTAACTGAATCACTAAAACTGCAGTGTGGCTACAAAATGACAGTTCTCTAGGATGGCTGTATGCAGAATGAAGCAAAGGTCTGGTATCAAGGCAAATCATAATACCAAATTGTGTCAGATCCTGGAAAACTACCATAAGAGTAACCAAGATTTTATTACCTTGACAAATAGAACAAACAAAAAAAAGTTGACAATATTAGTATATAAAAGCTTAACCTGACCTGAAGTTCATCAAAATCTTTCTCTGCATTAGTCCTTGGCCAGAATTTCATCTTTAAGGATTTTAATGGATGAAAGTTGCTTTTGTCATAGGAGATGGTCTAACATTGTAGAGAAGATGCAGATTATTTCCTTGCCAGAGTTAATTTTTCACTCCCTTGCATCCATGATTCCACTGTTCACATCTGTTAGAGGTGCAGATGAGTGTGTCTCTTCTTTTGCCTACAGATCTTGCTGAAACACGCAGCTGGTACTGTGAAGAGAGTTTCCATGGAGCTTGGAGGACATGCTCCTTTTATTGTGTTTGACAGTGCCAATGTGGACCGGGCTGTCGCAGGAGCCCTGGCTTCTAAGTATAGAAACTCAGGACAGGTGAGGAATTTTGTCCTTGTTTCTAGACAGTGAAGAGCTGTACATAAAGTTTAAGCTGTAAATAAGCTATTTTATGTAAAAGGGAAGCATAGAACACTTCATTGTGAAGAGAAAGGTGCTGCACTCACAAATGGCTCTGGGCACTAAAGCCAGTTACCAGCAAGTCTAAATAGCAACAGTGAAATCCCATATATTTTTGTCAGAGCAAAGGGGTAGCACAAATAAATAGACCATTGAAAGCACTTATAAACAGCTTTCAGGAAGAAAGCAAAATCAAACTCAGATAATTAAGGAGTTAGAGAAAAGACCCCTGACCACTAAGTGTGACTTGAGTTTTTGCTGCTCAGTCCAGCATTCTGCAGTCTAATTAGAAGGTATTTCATGCAGCTTCTGGACCTTAGTTGATCCATCTATGTGAGTCCACAAAACTCGCAGAATATTTCCCCAGCATAAGCAACTTAGCATTGTGACATATTTCCCACACCCACTGACAGCTTGTTGAATTTGTATTTCTGAAGTGAAATGGGTGGTGAAAGAAATGGCATAGCTGGGTAACAGCTTAGGATGAGGGAGGAGGCAGGGGACATCAGTGTAGTAACCTGATTCTGTGACATGAAGGCCAGAATGAATTAATAGATGGATTAAATACAATAAAAATGAACGGGGTTTTGTCTCATCTTGTTTGTTTTCAGACTTGTGTTTGCACAAACCGTTTCCTGGTGCAAAAGGGAATTCATGATGAATTTGTGGAAAAGTTTGCTAAAGCTATAGACAAAGAACTACATGTTGGAAATGGATTTGATGCAAAAACTACCCAAGGACCACTAATAAATGAAAAAGCAGTGGAGAAGGTATAAGTAAATGTTTCATTTTTAACATTCTAATTTTCTTTTTGTGATCCATAAAATAACTTTACATTTATGTTTCACCTTTTTTCCCTTGTTTTATTAGAGGATATTTGCAGTGTGGCTGGAAGTGTGTTCTGTCCCCTAAGTCCATGTGTACATATAGACAAACAGATGTGGACAGTTCATGTATCATCCCTCTGTTTCCCTTAAGGGAGAGCCCTCCTTTAGGATAAACTGATTCCTCCTGATTACTCCTTAGCTGTTCTCAAGTCCATTCACTGAAGTTGGATACATTGTGAGAGCTGTACAGTGATCCTGCAGTTCTGAAGCACTGTGGTTGACGATTTCTTTTGAGGAGCAGTGTTTCTTTTTGGCAAAAGTTAGGCAGAATAATTTATCAGAGTTAAAAATACCAAAACTCTGGATGTTGTAATCACTTGAAACTTCATGTGCATGGTTTGGGTCTTCTGTTTTGGGTGACCTGCAACTCCAGGAATATTTATTTTTAAAAAAATCCTACTAAGTCACATATTTTATAACGTTTCACTCTTCCTAAGGTTAAAGATTATTGAGTCAAGTGGCCCATACTGTATAAGATATTACAGCACAGTTGCATGCAGGCTTGGTTTGAATCCATTATACATGAATGCTGCCAGATTCTCTTTATAAAAGAAGGGGAAAATATTCAGTTATTTGGGAGACAAAGGATATAGTCCTTGAATTTCTTTCCTTCACGTTTTCCCTTCTTGCATCACAAAAGTGTATCAGGTACAACTGTATATACAAATGAACAAACACTGTATATCGTCCCTTTCTGTAATTTCTGTAATTTCAAAGGACAGTATTCTAGGTGGGGATTGCTACTTTGGTTTTCTTATTACTTTGTTGTCTTTAGATGAATTGTAAATATAGGGGAGTAGGTCGAATCATAGATGTAGGAATGCCAGGTTCATCTTGAGAGTTGTTTCTCTTTCCATGGCAAGTCATACGCTTCATTTCCATAGTGCTCGATCACTGATATAAGATTCAGTTTTTAGTCCTGCACAGACTTTTTCTCACATTAGGTGGAGGCTTTTGATTTCTACAGAAAAGTGGGCTGGGGCCACATTCATAATTTATCTCTCTGAAATTATGTTAGACTGAGAGAAACAAGAAATGAAGAGAAATTAGATAATATTGCAAATGATCCTCTGCAAAATGTAAACTTCTCTTCAAATTTTTCTCTTAAATATTGGCAGAGTATTATTTCTTCAGTGGGAAATGTATTATTGCTCATTCTTAAATGCTGACTTGAAGATTTTTGTTATGCATACCTCAGGTAGAGAAACACATTAAGGATGCAGTTTCTCAAGGAGCATCTGTTGTGACTGGAGGGAAACGACACAGCTTGGGGAAGAATTTCTTTGAGCCAACATTACTAACTAACGTTACAACAAAAATGCTTTGCACCCAAGAGGAGACATTTGGCCCTTTAGCACCAGTTATCAGGTGAGATAGTTAATTCCACAGATTAACAATTAAAAAACCAATGAAATATTATTTTGAATAAACAAAATTTGAAAGACAAAAAAGTATTTTTGTGTGATCACACAAGTCTTGTAAAAAGACTGGGGTACACATGTGAAAACATACTTTGGATATGTGGCTTGTTTGTTTCTTTTTCTTGATCTGATCTTAGTATCTCAGGAACTTTTTGAAAATTAAAGTATCTCAATGGTTAAGCAAGGCTAGATAGCAGCAAAACCTTCATCGCCTTCATGATCTGTGGTATGAAATAGGAGACGGGACTTTTGAGTTTGTCATGTGATTTGCTAGTCCTAAGCTTTTCTGACAGAGTGTGAGTTGGAGCTGTCTCTTCTCCTTAAAGCCTTCCTTGCCTTTGTGCAGAGCAATTGGATGTGATGAAAGAACATACATTTATCTCTCAGACTTGAGAGTGCTGTGTATTTGGGGAAATAGGTAGGCGCTAACGCATGTGAAGTAAATGTCTCGGTACTGTCCAGCTACCTCAGAGGTACAAAGGCAATCTTAACTACTTAACTGCAGTTTAAATTAAGAGAAGAGGTAGACACTTCAGTGTTTCAAAATGAAAGTTAAATTAGCTTTTTAATGTACACTTTTGGGTAAACTAAAATGACATTTTAATTCCCAATAACACTGCTTCTTGTCAGTAAGTCAACAAGACGGCATGTGAACTGCGGGCCTTATTTTTATTTTTATTTTTTTTTCTGTTGACAGATTTGAGACTGAAGCAGAAGCTGTTGCTATAGCAAATGCAGCTAACGTGGGTTTAGCAGGTATGTTTCTCTGTCAGATAAGAGTATTTCTGCAGTTTTGTGAGCTTTAGTGCTGTGGGGTGATGATTTTGAATGTCATTAAGTCTCTTTTTCAGTCTCCTGCAATTGCTCGTACTGATTTTCACTCCTGTATCTGTGTGTCTGCACAACAGGATATTTCTACTCCCAAGACCCAGCTCAGATCTGGAGAGTTGCAGAACAGCTGGAAGTTGGAATGGTTGGTGTTAATGAAGGCATAATCTCATCAGCGGAATGTCCTTTTGGTGGGGTAAAGGAGTCTGGCTTAGGGCGAGAAGGTTCAAAATATGGCATTGATGAATACTTAGAAATAAAATATGTCTGCTTTGGAGGATTATAAAAGCCTTCAAACAGCACAATCCCCACAACATGGGAAAGAGTGCTGTTGTTTTTATTTTTTTTTTTTTTTTGAGCCAGAAATATGTATGAATGCAACTTCTACCTTCATTAGAACTAATCAGCCCTGTCCTGTATGTGTATTGAGATATCTACGGTATTCTGTGCTGCCAAATGTTTTTACATAGTCTTTGTTTATACATCCAGTTTTTAAGCAATGTGATCACAATGTCCATTATTTTTAGTAAAGAGTAGGGATTTCTTGTTCTTGGATTATCCCTGTGTAACTAGGAGAACTTTGAGGCTTGTGCATAATGAAAAGAAGTTGTGACCTATAGCAAGGGAAACTAGACCACCATTTTTTACTACCTTTAGTAGTTCAGTGTGGATAAGGGAGGCTTTGGGATGGCAGTCTCCCTTTAGAATTTTGTGTAAATACTCACTCTTTCTAATGTGGTTATGTGACCTCCTTTAGAAGCAAGTGTGTGGGATATTTTTGGGGGGTTTTTTGTTTTTGTTTGGTTTTTTTGTTGTTGTTTGTTTTTTGTTCTTTGGGGTGGTTTTTTTTTTTAATTGTGGGAGAAATCTGCTGCTTACAAAAGGTGAAGAATTGTTTTGAGCTATATCTAGGCATCCATATAAGCTATCAGACAGCTTTTTCAGCACTGTTAATGATGACTGCAGGGCTGCTTTAGGATTTTGAGCAAAGAGGTGTACTTTGGGCTTAACAGCTTGCATGTCTAGGATGAAATATAGCCTTTGTTCGATGCCTGTTAGCCCCAGCAGTCCTGGGAACAGGACAGTCCAGGACAAAGAATTGCTGGCTTAGTGAGAAGCAGGAGGAAGAGAAGATACTCATAGGAACAACTTGCAGAATTATAAGGGGAGACTGTAAGGGCTGTGTGAAGAAAGCACAAGTGGTGACATGATGATCCAGATAAACTCCCTCTCTTCCATAAAAAGACCATGACTTTCCTTGGGTAGGAGTACAGTCCCTAATGTAAATATTGCACAGTGTCTAAAGCAATATAACTCCCTTCAAAGAACAGGAGCCCACATCCCTGTGGGCTTTGTGTCTTGAATTGGATTTGTGGTTACACAGGTGAAGGTCCATTAGAGAGGAAAGTTTAAAAACCTTTGAACGTGGCTTATTTGTGACCTAATATAGATTTAAATAGTAGTGGTTAGAGGCGAGGCTTTGACCTTTGGCTTGCCCTCACTATTCTGTCATCTTCAAAAGATGATGTAAGGCTTCCTTCATATGAAATAAACAATGTTGTTAAAAACATTTTAATGGCAGTCAAACAAAGCACTTTAAATGTGCAATGTTGATTTGGTGAATAAATCAGCATGGCAGAAGTTAAGTGGAATAAATTTTGTTTCTTGTGCTCATTATTAAAAATAAATAAAAGAAGGCAACAGAATCCTTCTTCCTATAAAGTAATGAATGTACCCTTTGAAATGAAGTATTTTAAAATATTTTATCCCATCAGGTAACACAAGACTTGGAGAGGGAGGGAGAGCAAGCTGGAACATAGTTTGACAGGGTTTTTGTTTAAAGCGCACATAAAGTAGCATTGACTGCTACTCCTTATTTTTAAATATTTTTTTATGGCTGTATTTGTGTAGCAGTTGAGATGAGGGGGGTCTGGAGCACATTATCTTTCAGTACTGTGTGCATCATGCCAACTGAAGTACAGTTAAAGTGTATTTACTGCCCCTCCAACAATTCCCAATGCATCAAACCCACATATTTGTGGTAGTGAGGACTTTAGTACTGTTATCTGTGCTTGTCAAAAACACAAAAAGGATGGCCTCTTTCTACACTAGTTGCAAAAAACTTTCCTATACTCAACATCTAAGTTACACACACAAGCTGCCTGAATTTGGGGAATTGTGTTGTGTGAGAAAGCTGTTTGCCAGCCCTGACTACCAATGTGTTTAGTATTAATTGGAAAAAACAGATGGGTAAAAGAAGGTCATGCCTAGGTTCCCAGTTTCCACAACACAGTGATGCAGGCATACTTACAGGTATTGTACACAGGTAGAATATCTGCCACTGAAATTCAATTTTATCTGCCTGTGAACTGTATAAGGTCAAAATTAAAACCATCTTACTTATAGCTGTATGACAGTGTAGTATTTAATGTGAGTGTACTTCTTGGGACAGTGCAGTTGGAGGATAAATTATTTAACCCTTGCTCTCTTCACTACAAGTTACTGGTGATGCATTGGTACATTTAAAATCTTAATGTCTTTTTAATGTGCTTTTCTGATAATACCTTTTACAATGCCTGATAATAAGCACAAACAATAATTAAAGATAATGTCTGTAAGAAACTTAAGGAATACTTTTGTCTAGATTGGAGTGTGGTTGGATTCCAGCATACTATCCTCATGTCAGTAAAGTCTACATCAGTTAAGCACAGAATAATCAAAGTTGTCTTCATAGCAAAAGCTGTGATTCTCAACAAAAGACTTACTTGAATTCTCACACCTCAGTTGTGTTGATTGCACTTGTGATAGTTTAGCAATTCCTGGATATTAAAACTGAGATTAAAAAAATGTTTTCAGTTAATAAATAACTTCTGTGAAAGCATCACATTTTGTGGTTTGTGATGTTATTCAGTGCTGAATTGACAGATTGACAGCAGCCACATTAAGTTCAATCTCTCAGATTTGCACAGAAGACTTTCTTCTGACAGCTTTATCACTGGAAAAGACACCACTTCTTTGCATCCACATGTTCATATAGTGTAAGATTTTGGTACCCCCAAGTACAGTCCCTTGAATCTAAATCAAATAGATGAGACTACTTGGGCATAGTAATATGCCATCAGTTGTTTTGTATGCCAGTCTTTTATGCTGAGTCAAACATTTTAATCACAAAACAGATCAGAGTGTGTTCCCTTCTTTTGTAATGTGATTACTTGCATAATTCTTTATTTCATTCATTAAGATTTAAAATAGAGTTTTGGGAGCTCTTTTACTTCTATTTATTTAATACAGTCTTGAAGCCTCAGAAACTGTTTAAATTTCCAACTTGACACAGTCATGGCCAAGATTAATTTTATTTTCTTAAGTTAGTCTTTAAACAGCTGTTTCACAAACATAAACACACACCCACTGCCTGTCTTCTCTGTGTAATAAGCTCTCAAGAAACTATGTTTCCCCTTTCTACTAGATATTAACAACTTAGCTATCTTAAAGATTTAAGTATGTGTTCAGAAGATCTAAGTTACATTTTACCACTTGTTTAAAGGGTTTCTAGTTCAAAACTTCCTGCTTAGGTCCTTCCAAGAAGAACCATGAGAAGCTGGTGGTTCAGTTGCTTCATCAGTGAGTGCCAAAGCAGAAGTTGTTTTGGAGTCATGCCAGTTATCCTCTGCTGCACCACTTACTCACAGGGATGGAGGAAGGCTATTGCTATTGCCAAATGTTCAGTGCAATAACAAAGGGGCAGATTCCGTTCTTCAAAAAAGGACACATTTATCTCATTGGTTCATTCAGCTGCCAGGATTTCCTTGCAGTCCAGTGGCAGTTTTGAGGTACCACCTAGATTGTGGCACCATGTATCCAAACAGACTTTGAAAAGTTGCTTTTCATAGTGATTTCTCTCCTTACAGAAAGACACTTGTATCTCATAGTGCCTTTTATTATCACTATTCGGCACAAAATTTAATGCACGATGATGGAAGGATTTTTCTTTTCCAGTTCAGAAACAAGCAGCATAAGCTACCCCTCTCTAACAGCATATTTTAGGTTATATTGCACACCTGTATCTCTGATTACTGCTAAGCAGCTGAATCAAGTATGGAATCTGTTACAGAGTAAGCCACAACACCCATGAAACCACCACACTTGGCATAACAGCAGGTGATTACTTACACACAGCCGATTAGACCAAGTAAGGACAAGCACCACATGAAAATTTATTGTGAAGTGCAGTAAATTATTTTTGTCCTGCTCTCTGACCTACTCAATTATGTCACCTCTCTAGTAAAAGATGCTTCTGCCAGTAGGGAGGGAAGGAATCAGCTACTGCACTGCTTTTATTTTTGAGTATGGACAAGCTATGGAAGACAACGTATGTCTATGAACCTGGCCTGACTTGTTGGATCCAATACAGAATACCATGCTTAAAAGAGTATCTGACAAGTTTCTAAAAGGAAAGACAAAACTTTATTAATAGTTACATAAATGTAGTAATTTCAGCTCAGAAATGGTTCCAGTTACAATACAATAGCATTTGCAATAAATAACATTTTCTAGAAACAGATTCCTAATATAAATTCTGTAATAGCTCACCCATCCACCCACAGGGAGAAGTGCTTTCATACAGAGACAAAATACAGATGTGCAGCTCATCTGCACCTGATTCATAGCCTGTACAAAAATCATTTGCCTTTGTTGCCTCCTTCTTAAAATTTTATTTCTAAATTTTATATTTCCATCCTTTGCCTTGAGGAGTTAAGGATATGAAAGGTACATGAAATGGATTTTTCTTTGCTGCAGAAGTATAGGATTAGTATTCAAGTTAGGGATCCCTGATCAGCAATAACTGACATTAAGAAACTAATTAATCTGTATGCCATTTCCCTTCTCCTGGAGGAACGTTATCCTCTCTCAAATCTCACCTAAATGTCAGAAGACTAGACACTAGACTTACTGTTCTTTTATTACCACCACCCTAAAGCTCCACCTGACTACTGCCCATTACTGGTATACTGGGGGGCAAAATTAGTTTCACTTGAGGTGAGCAGGAATAGATCAGGAATAAAAACAGGAATAGAACATTTGCCTAGGAACTCAATTATTTCAACAACATCAGAGTTTCTGAGGAAAGTTTGCACCAACACAGAGAACACATGCATGCACTCACTGTCTCACTGTTAAATTCCTTGCATGTGTGTGAACTTCTGATTGCCCAAAGGAGATAAAGCAAAGGAAAGTTGACATCATATAAGCAAACAGCTAACAGCACAAAACAGACACTTGAACAGTACTTTTATCTGATGCATCTGACGGAGAGTAAGACTGTTTACTAAAAGGACAGAGTTGATAATCTATTCTTACTCACAAAGCAAGAATAACTATTTTTTTGCCTATATAAATAAACAATTGTCTGTAATTAGACATATTGCATTTTGCTTTGTTTTTTCTACTTAATATGACAGATTGAACCACAGGGCAAAGAGTTTGGATGTGGATCTCAACAGATTTGCCAAGGTAAACTTTCTTCCATACTGCAGCATGATTTTAGTTAGGAAAATAAAATCCACAAGACAATTACCTGTTTGCAGCCATGGCAGTTTCATGCTGTGTATGTACTGCATTGAATACTACAATTGGATAGTGAACCTGTTTATTACTTAGGAAATAAATAATATTTTCCAAAATACACTCCTTCCTTAAAATGCAAAAAAGGCAGTCCTTTTACATAGCTGGACAATCCCTTGTGCATGTAAAATCAAGATGCAAATGAAAATTCAGTGCTTACAATTCAAGGCAATGAGGCACTGCACGTATTACTACACTGTCTGCCTTCAACAAGAGGCAGTATCTTAGCAGTGCCAAACTAAATTATTCTTTATTTTCAGTAGACTCTGAGCCACACAGGACAAGCTCTATCTGGTCTCCTCTGCTTTTCAGTGCAGATGAGTCTTTTGGAAATTTTATAAATCAGCTGCTAGTACTCTTTCTGTATGTGAAGGAAAACAGAGTGCAGCAGTAAATGTGAGGACTGAGAACCTGCTTGGAATCTATAATAATCTGAACCAAAGGATCAGAATTCAAATTCTGCCATTGTGTTTGCACCATTACAGCCAGTTTTCTAACCCTTTCATTCAAGGTATGAACTGACATTCTGCAAAAAGGCAGTAGTTCTAGAAGTAACAATTATACTGAATCAAGATACAAGGCTTGCTATAGTCCCTCCTAAATTTCTGACAAACATGCTTGGCCAAGTGACACAAACGTGATACCGCAAATTCACTGAGCCAGAAATTATTGCTTTCAGCTTCTGTGCAAGTGCCACATATTAAAAGCAAGCCTGTTCTTATGGTAAGAGGAATAACTTCTCCTTCCAAGCAGGTGGAACAATCAAACCAGAATCAGAAGCAGCTGAAAAATTTAAATTCTATTCAACTTTGAAAACACAGCTAAAATACTGTTAGGAACAAAGATGTTAAAATATCATCAGAGAACTGAATTTACCAAGCAACCTCCACTTGCTAGAGCCTTATACAATGAGAAATTGGTCTAATATTTCTTATTTGTTAGAGTGAGAAACAGCCAAATCAAGCATATGTTCTCATGGCCCATGAACTTACCAGAGATCCAAAGATCTGGGCCCACCAGTGTGTGTCCGTGGGCAGGGGAATAGTCCTGGAAATTCTGCAGCATTAAGGAATGCAGGTTTATGATTCCTGGAGTTGTTTTACTAGAGAAACAATTCTTCATTTTGGTGGGGTTTGTATGTTTGTTTGTTTTTTAAAAAAAGATATTTCAATACCTCCAAAGAAGAACACCATAGGTTTCAGCACTGGCTTTAAAAACATAAAATAAACCCAAAAGACATAAGTCACTAATTTCACAAAACTGACAGATGCTGCAGACTTCACTGACAAGTCCTAGAAGGTAAGCTTATAGATAAAGGCACACTGGAGACAGTATTTAGCAGAAGCATCAATGGCAGCACAGCACGTACAAACTTGAAATTATTTAGGCAACTTATTTCCTTGTTTAAAAATGCATGTTTCCAAGAGAATAATTCCTGCTAGAACATTCTGTCTAGTTGTTCATAATGGATTAAGCCCAACAGCTGGGATTTCACAGGAAAGAAATAAATTACTGTTTTGAGTGGGCTTTAAGTTTTTCCAGAAATGCTTTAAAGTGAACACTGCTTTTATATGTTAACACATCTGGAGCAGGAACTGAAAGATATCAGAAGCTAACCTTGCTTTTGTTGACCAAGATATTAAAATATATATATACACATACACACTCACACTCTCAAGAAGAGGGAGAATGTGATAAAGTAGATTTGTTTCAAGAAATAGCCTAAACCTCCCATACACAGAGTTGAAACTTGGTTTCTGAATAAAGCAAATCATACCATTTATACTGCACTGCTTATGGGAAAAACATAGACAAAACCTGTACCAGCCCTTTTTAGTTCTTCACAGCCTCTCCTGCAGCCACACAAAGATCTCCAGAAAAATGCAGGGCTGGACCCAGGGTAAATACTTCTCAGTGCCGAATTAGTTGTGTTAGGGACTGTTGCTGACTGCACTTAATCAAAAGTATGAAACAAGTTATGAGCATGCTTGAACTTAATCAGAAGTATGAAACAAGTTATGAGCATGCTATGTTGCTGCAACTTTTGACCACTGATTTCTTCCAGCCTAGATAGTTCTGACTGTTGCTCAAGTCCATTAACAAGAGAAGCACAGAAGCCACAGTGTTCAACCCAGCTACTCTGTTTTGTCAGTCTTCAAAGAAAGGATGGAGAAAGCCCCAAAATCCTCAACTACATTATTCCTCATGATGGAAACGGGCTATGTACCCTCCCTGACCCTTCTAAACTGCTCACCTAGATCTCTATACTGCTCCATCCTTTGATAATGTGCTCTCCACCACTGGATTGAAAAAAACAAACCAAAAAACCCCAAACAAAACAAACCTCCAAAACATTAAAAAAAAGAAACAAAAAAAAACCTCTTCAAAAATGCTCCCAGAGGAATGCTTTCTCTATCGAAACACATCTTCCTCCATCTCAGCCCTAGACTTCAGTACATCCATAGAGGACCCCCAGGAAAAGCTGATGTCATGGCTAAACAGTAGCACTGATACAGATGCTCCCACAAGCGAGGCCTGTGTATAAAAGTCAAGTCTTCAGTTAGGGATTTCAAAAGCAGTACTAGGGAAATTATTTCAAAGCCTAACAAGCAGACTGTGAAAAAATTACCCAGACTGTGAACAAGAATGGCAAGGGTAGATGTATTGCAGATCTGACAAAGACCAAAAAAGTATCTCTTTAGGCCAATACATCCAGTCACTCAGTAGCCAGAGAGGAAAAAAGTCACACAACCTCATGTTCAAGCTAAAACATTGCTCAATACCCATTACCACGGCAATGAAAGTACAATGACCTCCTGCTCCACACAGGGTACTTGCCCCAAACATTTCACTGCACAAGCACCCAGCACATTCTTTAACTGAGCACTTGATGCTGACAGATGAAAACTCACCTCAGCTGAGCATTCAGTCTTAAAAGATCCAGAGCTTCTCAAAGTGATCTAAAAAGGTTGTTTGGGATGCTCAAAATGCTTCTCAAGGTGCATCGCACCAAGTCCTTCCTGCTACAGTGTCCTGGATGGACATGGCAGAGCCAAAGCAATTGGATCATTACAGAAGCAACCTAAGGCTGGATTTCCCTGCAGACACCACACCTCCTGTGAATACAGGGATGTTGCATCCTACAGGACACAGATATACTATGTTACATTACAGCTGATCCAGTGCAACTGCTCCAGTTGTTAACTTCCTCTGAAAACAAGAATGTTTTCACCCAGTGAACACTACCCTAGAAAAGGAAGTCCCAAAGTACAGATGGATAAAGACAGTGCACTAAAAATGCCCTTTGTGCTTCCATCCTAAACTAAAAATTAAGATGGAGCCTGTGGCCACATAATGCTCTCTGTAATTGTAAGGAACTTCGTCTCTATTGGCTTTTGCTGTTGTAAACCACACCACTTCTCAAAGAGAGCATTAGGAGCACATATGAATCTGTATGCCATTGTTAGTTACCACAGTTGGTAGCAGAACAGCCCTGGCTAGTTTTGTAGCAGTGATATAGAAAAAAAGGCCTTTTGAAGTTCAAACATTCAGCACAGAACATGCAAGAAATAAGATGTGCTTTTTCTTGTTCCTATAATGGTGACAAGAGGAGTTAGCTGACCATCTAATTCTTTCTCCCTCCTTCTGCCTTCCCCTACCTGTGCTAAAAATTTACCCTTTAATCTGCAATTAGTTGATATTTTAGGAAGATTTTGGTTCTGGAAAAACAGAAGTGGGCCAGCATGTTTCAGATGTGTCACACCAGTGTGTTCTGTGCTTTTACCCTCATTCAGTTATCTGTCTTTGGAGCTGTAGTTGAAGGAGATTCCATTTCTGATGGACCCATTTATAAGTGTTCTAGAATTCTCTCTTTCAATCTTTTCTCTGCTGAAGATAGTGTCCTGATCACTGTCAAACTCTGACTCAGAGACCATCAGACTGGAGTTGTGTTCTGTACTTCTGTGTTTTATACCTGACAATAAAAAAGCAAAGCAAACTCATTAGAAAGGCTTGGATTTTTAGTAGCATACTACCATCTTCTCCCCTGCTGTGATATGAAAGGTTAGTGAAAACATTCTCTGAAGTGCAATGTAACAGCATACACCAAAAACTGACTTTAGAAGTATCATATACCATTTGAGATACTCTTATAACTTCATTTCAGGCCCATCAGTTTACGACTCTGAAATGTGAATATGTGTATTTAAATTTAAATGTAGTTAAACAACTAGATTATCTTAGTACATACCCAATATATTTTTAATATCTTGAATCCGGAATCAGTCTGTCCACTCAATGACCTTATTAACATGAGTGGCAATGAAAGGTCATGATTTCTACAGAAACATTATCTCTGTCTTTCTAGGACAGCAAATTCTCAGAATGATTTTGTTTCCTTGGATTCCAACATTTCCCTTACTAAAAACTGAAAGTCAGGTAAATTAAAAGACATGTAAACTGCAGCTGAAATCTACTGATGTCTAACAGGGCGCTGATGGGTCAGTAGGGAACTGCTGTGCAGCCACAAAACCAGCTCCAAATTAAAGCATGTGCAGAGAAGGAAGGCTTATGTGGAGAAAATCTGTGGAGCAAGTGAATGTTCAGATTAAAATAAACTCTGAAGTTCAGAGCAGAGGCTGAGCCCAAGGCTTTATTAAAGAAATTAACCGATTCTCCCCAGCCACTTCACTGTCTGTTTGTCTCTGCCATTCCCAAATTTGTAGGCCTTCTTCCGGGCTCCTCCTGCCTACAGGTATCAATTCAGACACATTGTCTGCACGCTTGGTGGGTGAGCTCCCAGGCTGCCATACAACACGTACCATATTTGGGCCGTAGCTCCATTCTCTCCTGTTCATCTATGTTATCTAGGATGGTGTACTTTGTTTTCTTTCTTATCTTTGTCCTCTTCCTGCTAAAAATATAGCGACCAAAAAGACATTAAATTCTCATGTACACATATAAATCTGCACCCCATCCTTTCTTTTCACATACATACCCCAAAATACAGAATGTCATTGTACTTTCTCATCTCCACTTAAAAATATTGCTAGTATTGCCTGAATAAGGCAGTTGTACAATATAGACAAGACAGTAGAACTAATTTTCATTGATATAAAAAGATGAAGAATGCAAGACAGATTGATTTGCTCTCCTAAGCCACAGCTTGTTCAATTTCAGCATAGTAACTACAAACATGGTAGATGAATATTCATGTGCCCCCACAGTTCACAGTGGAGAAGCTACCTTACTGCTCAGCCAGCATTACAGCAACAGCTAGCCTTGGCCTCCCCTCCATGATCTTCTGTAGAATTCATCTGGCAACTCAAAGTTTTAAAGAACTCCAAATCTCCAGCCAAATCTTGAGTCTACACTGTCTTTTTCCTTTCCTTTTTCCCATTCTGTCCTGTGCTGTAATTCCCTCCTCTTTTTCACATGGATCTGTATCAACCAGCCCACGCTGTCAGGCATAAGCCATATGAGGACAAAGGACCAAAGCAGGTGAACTTACAAAAAAATCCCTCAAATAATCATCCAATACACACAAGCCTGTGAGGCTCCACTCCACACTGTGGGAGTGGAATGGGACACATTTTACTATTGAAATTTTCTATTAACAGCGCTGTTTCTTCAACCATAAAAATAAAATTGGTATCACTCCTACACATCCTTTACATACTGCAAAGATACCCTAGAAAAAGATGAAAATCCAGAAAGATTTTGATAGCATTTTATTTTTGCTAACACCTGAACAAGCTATGTATTTGCTGAGCTGTTTGAGCTGCAGCAAAAACACTTGCTCTAGTGACAGAACTTGCAGGGGCTTGTCACTTGAAAAAGAATTTCTTATCAGCTCACAAGGAAAGACTGGAGTGGAGGCAGGGAGGGAAACAACATTCAGTAGTATGATGCTCCTGTTTAAGGAAAGAGAAAGCAAGAAGTCTGCATGACTGAGATCACTAGAGTATTCCTTGCCTGTAAGCCACGTGTAGCCTGGGCACTCACCCTTCTTGTCCAAAGGATAAAACAGATTGGAAGCAGATCCTTTCCCAGGCCCTAGAACATTCCTACATCAGTGACCTTCAGGGTGTGCCTTTTGTTTTTTTAGCATGGAGTACCTGCAGAACTCGGTAGGAGACTGAAGATCTGCAGTATACTCTCAGCACTTTAACATTGATTATCACTTAATATGAAGGATAATGCAACATTAACTTCTTGGTTTTCATAATGTAGAAGAGCATAGACACACAAATGGATACTCATTTCTTTGGAAAGAAGTGTGTGTCTACAGAATCAGCCACAGAAAGCTCCTCACATGTCCAAAATGAGCTCCGTGGTTTAGTGCTATGGACTGGACTAAAACATGGCAGTTGTGTGCAATTTTTGTGTATACTCCAGCAAAAAGAAACACAAATCATGTACCTTTTACAGCAGCAGATGCAGAACCAGGCAAACCCTACCATGACCACAATCAATATAAAAACAGATACAGTCACATAGAGTATACTCCACTCTGAAAAAAAACAAACCACAACAGTGTCATATGAATAGAATGACAACAGGTCATATGAATAGAATAATTTCTAATACAACTCTATTAAAATAACCAATCCTGAGGAATGGGGAGTGGCAACAAGAATGTGGGAAAATTCAGCACCAACATATTCTTAGATGAATTCCTAAAGATCTTTAAGCTTTAAGATTAGAAGTGCACATTAGCTGTACTATTAGATATTACATACTCTCAAATACCTTTTACAATCCCAAGATATCTGAATTCTATGTGAACTGATAGTCCTGCAAAGGGTCATGGTTATGACTGAGGTCATCACCTCAGTTATCATTCCCTAACTGAAATAAAAAGCTGTGCTCTGGGTCTGGCACTTTAGTAGTGCTTCAGAAGAGGAGCTGATTAGACATGGATCCTTCTAGCTGCACATTTATATTTATAAATCCAGGAAAACAGGAAAGGATACAGAGAGATGTGCAATCATTTGAACTCCAACATGTGTGTACTCACAGTTGTCAGTGTTATCAGGTTCTAAAGGTCAGTATTGGTCAGTCTGGAAGACTGATGTCTTCTTTGCTTAGATCAGATCATATTCTGGCACAGTCGCATCAACCACCCACTCAGAGAAATTGAAATTGCTGGCTCTTTTCCAGCTTTGCAACAGTCCTACTCAAAAGCTTTGCAATGCCCATGTTATTCAACAAACCCTCCAACTGGCCCCAAATTGTTGCAAAATCTCCCTCCCATTACCAAGTTTTTCAGATTACTTCATCAAATAGTGATTCTCTTCAAAATTTAGGCTACTACTGTCAAGATATCATTTCAAGAAATTATTCAAATATCTTTCTATAGAAAGGTATTGTTGGGCTGGAAAACACAGACTGTTTTAGTCTTCCTTCAGCATCCATCTCTTAAGTATTCCCCATTCTGAGAACAAATAATCGACAGACTCACATGACAAGTTACTCTTGAAAGACATCCCACAACACCAAAACTCACCACAATTACTCTCTCCATCATTTAGATAACGATGAATCAAGTTTTCCATCCACAGCTGGTAGCAAATGCAGCGCTTTGTTATGGGGTCACAGTGCCCATGTCCAGAGCATTTCAAAAGACAGGCTAAGAACAGAACCAAACAAAGGGTCCATTGTGTAAATGGAGAACTTGTCATACATCCTCTTATTGTTAGACTAGATTGGTGGCAAAGCATCTGGCTCACAACACTGTGATATATTTTGAAACTCCCTTTCCTTTGGGGTTATGTGTCAAATAGATCTACAGTCTAGCAGACTGCTGGCTGTGTAGAGAAAGAATGTAATCAGAGCATATTTATAACAGAACAATCAATCAGAAAATAAACACAGAATTTACTACACAATCAGTAACTATTTTATCACCAGAGCTTGCTTACTTTGTTTGTACTTGAATTGTTGTGTCCTGATTTTAAATTATGGAGAAGTTATGTCTGTAATACCTAAGGATCATAAAGGGTTGACACTACTAGTGAAGCTTAAAATAAGCTTAGAAGTTCAAGCATCTTTTTGGGCAAAATAAAGAGTTCATTATAGGAAACCCCAGTGGCCTATGTATATTGCAAAGATTAGAAGACTAGGTGGTAACACAGCTATCACCCATTTTGCCTGATACAGGCAGACAAAAACAAGTTAGACTACAAGCTGAACACTAAAAGCACATTTACTGAACACTAAAAGCCCTGAAAGAAGTATAGACATGAAACATATCTACTTTATGGCTATATTAAGTTTTGCACATCTTCTAAGAAAATGTATCTTTATCCTCATTCCACAGGCCTTCCTGATGCAGACCAGATTAAGATGTGCTTTTGCCTGCTGATACAGATGACATCTTTTAAGTGACTGACACCAGTCTACCTACCACAAATCATGAAGCATTTTAAGTATTGTCCTCAACATCATCTTTTGTAAAGCTACACCCACCAAGCCCAGACACCAGATGGCAGACAGAAAGACTTCATGCGGTGTTTCCAGGTGCTGTGTTAGCCAAATGTTGGCAAAGCTCTGAGATGGGCAAGCACAATCCAAAACATACCAGCCGTGTCAACTCGCAGGACTTTAAAAAGCAAGAAGTCAGCCTTCTGTTTCAAAAGCTGCACTTGCAGGGTCCGTGAGACATCTGATGCCTTGATCACAGTGGAAGGATGCCCGTTCTGCACGTAGAACACAACTGCGGTGCTGCAGAAAGAACAGCTAAGGTCAGGACTGGTGTCACAGACCGCTTTTGTCAGGCATTCAGCAATAAAGTATAAAGGCATACAGAGTTTAGTCTTTTTTGCTTCTGGAAAGCCAACATCACCACTGATAAAAGATTAGGGAACTCTGTGGAGCACTCAACTGATCTTCCTTCTGAGCTGGAGCTGCCAGCAGTTCTTGGGATTCTCAGTTTCACAGAAGACAGATAATTCCCTCCATGGTCTTCCTGATTTTTGCTTTAAGTATGGATACATTTGCTTTCTCCACTGTCATACAGAACCTGTCACAAAACACTCTAAAGCAATTTCACTAAATTTAGGAAACTGAATTTAATAGGAGAAAAAACTCAGAAGCAAGGGATCCAGAGAACTTCATGTGGAAGCCCTCCTGCCCTGTCATCCACAACTTTTAAGTTGGGTGGTGTTGATCGCACCCTGTATCAGACACTTCAGGGAACATTTTAATTTGAAAATCCGTGATTAAAAATATCATAGCTACAAATGGTAGACTTTCCAGACTGTGTTTTTAAATTTTAAGAAGCTCCCCAAAACCTAAAAAACAAAAATGGGTTTTAAATTACAAATTGATTGATAACAAGTAATTTAAAGCTAACTCATGCAAACAGGTTCTACCAATCATGCTGAGAAGTTTCTCAGGGTACACACAGCCATCTCTAGCATTCTACACCAAGTGGAGGGAGTATTTCTTCCTCATGGTAAAATACCACATTTAAGAGAATCCACTGTGGAGTTTTCTGTGCAAAAAATGGATTTTCATCACCTGTTATTTGGGAAAATGTTGATAAAATATTAAGGATATCAAAACCGTAGAGAAGAAGTAGAAAAAAAAGGGGAAATAAAATAGGTGTGCTTAAACAGAGCTGGAACCTTATTTTGAAATACAATACATGCTTCACTGTGAGAAAGTCTCTTTATCTCACCCCATCCAACATTTGGAAAAAATAGCAGCACTGTATGGAACAAAGACACTGAAATTTATATGCATGCACTTTCTTTAAGTAAAAAGAAAAAAAATTGTACAGAAGAAATGGGATTTTTTTAAAAACAAAACACATAATTTCTAAGTCTCTACAGAGTTTACTTCATCAATTTTCTACCACAGAAGAAATTTACCTTTTTAAGTATATTCTCTTGAAAAGTATAGCATTTTTTGTCATCCTAGGAAAGATTATTTTGCAACTAACTATGAGCAGTGAGAGAGGCAAAGTAAATCACAAGTCTTTCTGGCACAGTAGGACATCTTTGTACCTTATATCTGAGTAGGCTTGTATCTTCTGAACTTTGATATCTGAATCCAAAACATTCAGCAGTACAGCCAACTGTCTCACCAGAGTGTCCTTCTGCTGCTCACTCAGCTGTCCCACTCCAACCTGCAGGATCAGCTCCACCAGACCACTCCTTCTGGGATCTGACAGAAGAAGAACATGCTATTCCTTCAGAGCCTGGCAAGAATTTCAGTACCAACATGCAGTACATGAAAGTATTTATAAACACTATAGTTTTCTGCATAAGACCCACATCTCTGATAAGCCAGCTCTTTTGTGTTCTTAGAGAAGTACTCAGCTTATTTTGTCATATCATCTATGAAACAAGCGTGGTGGGTCCTAAGATAGTAACCCATCCAATCAATAGAAATAAAGTACACTGGGGTGCACTTTCAGCATTTACACATTTCCGTACAGAAGAGCAACTTCTGCTTTCCTAAATGCTGCCATCTTAAAAGTCAGAGGTAAGCACTAGATGAGTCCAATTACCAAGTTCCCTGCTAGTAATCTACTGCTGACAACTGAGGAAAAGGGAGCCAAAGATGGGCCTGTATTTCAGCATGCAAGACAGTGAGCAAGTCTAAATGAGGATGGTAAATTTGAGAAATCAGGTATGTTTACCCTGCCTACCCTTGCAAACTGAGGTTTCTGTTATATGGTGCTTGAACTTCTAGAGTGCCTTGCAAACAAAACAAACTTCACAGATATTCCATGAGAGTCATAATCCAATTACTTTGACTACATTCAACAGTAAACTGAGGAACAAAAATAAAATTGTTGCCCTGAAGCCAGATAAACAAGGTATCTCTGAAGCCAGATAAACAAGGTATCTCTGACGGACCCAAGATTTCAGACTCTTTTCTTGAGACTTCAACTTCCATCATTTAGCTATTTCACATGCATTTACAACCCCATGAAACTCTTTGAGGAATTTTTTGGTCTTTCAGGATAAAAGAAGAAAAACAGACAAAGCCACACTTTCAACAATCAAACAGCAGCATTTGTGCTTAAATTCAATGGTCAGCTCCCATCTCTTTCTATTGGCCAAACTAATTAACAACCAGAAAAAGAAACAAAAAACCTACAATTAATGAGAAACAACAAAAGCCTAAGGAAAATATTAACTAGTAAGTAAAATTTTTATTAATTTATGGTCTTAACTGTAGCACCTGTAGTAGAATCCTTACATCACCTTTTAACACACTTAGGCCTAGTCACAGAAAAGTAAGAAGGCAGAAAGAGAGAGACCTGTTTGCTCTGTTTTAATTTGAGAGATTCTCATCAACAGCTGAATAAATAAGTGAAGAGAAGAACAAAGATGTGGTATTCACAACATGTCGATGACCTTTTAATTGTCATACCAGGCCGCACTTCAACAGTTGCTGAATCAACATCCGAGTCTCCCTTAGCATCTGTGACTTTCAAGTGGAAAATATAGGTTCCTTCCACAAGATTAGTTAGCTGCAGTACTGCCTCGTGGTCTGAGCCATGGATCACATCCTGCAAAAACAAGGTCCAGAATAGTTACACCCTCAGAGAAAATTTCATTTGTAGGTTTCATTATCAAGTCAGCTATCTTGTATGATGCTGTGTGTTGTTGCTTTGACTTTTGGGACAAATGTGACCTACCCACAGTTTATAGCAGAGTAATAAAATTTAGAAGCGACAGTTAATCAAGATGTCTGCACACTATGGATATTTTCATTAAAACTACCCAAAGAGAGAACAGCTGGCAATCTGAAGAACTCATCTTCTTGAAAATCCAAGACAGTTACATTATTATTTCTCAATTTTATTCCGCTATCCTTAGTTTTGCTTCCTTAACTCCTAATTTCTTCTCCTTGGAGTTCATGCATTTTTAACTATCAACTCTGCCAGCTATATTTAAGTTAAACCTCGTCAATTCTTTACAGCCTCATGTGAATTGCTTCTAGAAGTTTTTTTATGACTTTGCTACTTCTCCTCTCCCAGTACTTGCTGATTTACTGATCTTGCTTATCTTCATGAGGTCAAAGACCTGTCCACAAAACTCTTGCCAAAAGGGAAAAAAATTATCCCAGTTTTATTAGCTGACACCTAACTGAAGTTTATTCTCAGGTACTTCTGCTGTCTGCCCCACTCAGAGAGCAGAATCCCCTGCCCTAATGCCCCAGGTTAATCGTCTGCCAGGGAAGATGCCTACACATGTAATGCCAATTTTTACCTTAAACTTTATCTCATATGCTACCAGGCAGGATTCCTTAATATTTATTGGTACTTGCTCTCTCAGATCCATCCTCCTTTGGAATATCTGGATTTCAGATTTTATTTTTTTCTAAAACACATTAGCTTCATACTATCACCAATTACTCTGCATTGCTGCAGTCCTTAGTTACTATATTCTCTAGCTGTACTGAAAATATCACCAGCCTCTTGAACCACAGCATTACAGAGACCAGGAGAGACAAACCAGAAACAGGCACTATACCTGACAGCATCTTATGGGTCATATCTGCTCTCCCTGCTGCAGTTATGTGTATAACAAAAGCCAGATCACATTACAACCTTCATGAAACTTACCCCAGCTGCTGGGCTTTGACCATCCCGAATCCACAAATATGACACAATCCCCTGGTCATCAGCAGACCCTGAGCCATCCAAGGTAACAGAGTTGTTTGGAAGCACTAGAACGTGCTTCCCACCAGCATGTGCCTGGGGTGGACTGTTGTTTTCTAGCCATAAAAATAGTGGAGAAGGATTTGCTATCAAAACATGTGACATGCCATTGCCAATACACCCACACTACAATTCTTTACCTGATGATTACAGACAATAACAACAGAACCTCATATCAAAGCTACAGGGAAAGGATGAGTGGGCATACAAAATCTGGCTCTGAGCATATTGCAGTTGAGGAGAAAGATCTTTTTCAAAAAGCATTGGGGGATATTCTATTTATAGTTTCACAATAACTTAACTACCAGATTTTGTCAGTCAAGCAAAAAGATTTTCTGCCTACTTAGAAACACAGCACAGCAGGAGATCACCATGCTGGGACCTTTTCATCCGGAAAATCACTTACCCAATAGAAGTTTGTGCATGGTCTTGTATCTTCAAAATGCCTGTATTTAGGCAAAATGCAATCAGGGAACTTAAGAGTAAGTCAAATTCCCAAATGTTTTTTGTTCACCACTAGCAGTGAAACTAAGGCATGCATTGGGTATATGGTGAAAAAAAAGCCAAAGAAAAATGAACATGCTCTCTTTTCAGAAATGAGACATCACTGATTTTTTTCAGAACACAACTAGTAAGCCAGGGCCCAAGGAAGCTGTGGCTGAGTGAAATACGTCACTGTACACAAATAGTTGGACATAAATAATTCAACCTTGGGCAGACCTTAAGGGCGTTGTCTGTTAACAGCATAGGGTTGTGCCTCTTTAAGTAAAATCAGTTGACTAAACTTGGTTATTGAAAAACTGTGTATTTTTAATATCAAACCCGTGCCTGTAGACGGAACTGAATGTGGCTACACTTCACAGCACAAACAAGACCATGGACACATTTGGGCAGAGCTGTTGCCACATACTTCTAACTGAACACTAACTGAAACTCTGAAACAGTTCAAGCAATGATGCACATGAGTAAAACAAAGTCCAGCTTCTTCTCCAAGATGCACATGGGTTACAGCAATGCCAATCCCAAGTACAAGTAGGGCAAAGACTGTATTGGGAGTAGACAGCATAATGCCTCTAAGCCTTGAAGAGAAGGACTTGGGGTGTTGACTGACAAGAAGCTCAGCATGACCCAGCAATGTGCACTTGCAGTCCAGAAAGCCAAGTGCATCCTGGGCTTGCTGAAGTCAACACAGTGAACAAGTGAAGTGTCCAAGGCCAGACTGGATAGGGCTTTGAACTACCTAGTCTAGTGGAAGGTGTCCTAGCCTATGGCAGGAGGTTTGGAACAAGATGATTTTCAAGGTCCCTCTAAACCCAAACCACTCTATGATACTGTGATTATCCTAAAGCCTCTTCTACAGCATGCATGTTGGGAAAAAAAACCCCACAAAATGTAAAATACCCCACACTACAGCAACTGTTTCTCTGTATAATTAAAAAAAAACCAAAAACAAACCCAACCCAACCAAAAACAAACCCACCACAAGAACACACCACCAAAAAAAAACCCAACAAAACAAAACAAACAACCCAGGGCTTTTAATATTAAATTTTTAAGTGGAACTTGGTTCACTGAGATGTCACTTCTTGGATGTTACTTTAAAATCCACAGTAAAACTGCTTTTCTGCTCAAAGCTTAATTTCAAAGATAAAATAAAAAGATATCTTCTTAATGATGTAGACCTACAATTGTCAAAAACTATTATTTTGGAGCATGTTTATTACAACTAATTTTGCATATGCTGAACATTGAAACAGCTTGCATCAAAGGAGATTAATTCTCCCAGTGACTCACAATACTACTTCACTACAAAAGAGCAGTTTTCTTAAACAAATTTGAAATACAACAACAAATATGTTACACTTCTGATTTTCTTCACATTCCATCAGTTACTGAATGAAGTATCCAGTTGTCCACTATGCCCTAAGAAGCAGCAGCCAGGCTTACCTTCCTTCACAGTGATGGAGAGCACAGATGCACTGCTCAAGCCCTGCTGGTCTTTCACAGTCAGCCTGAAGTGATAGGTACCAACCTGGAGACCAGTCACAGTTGCTATTGCCTTGTCAGAGTTTTCCATCTGTACAGAGCTTGGCCCACTGAAACAAAACATCTCACAAAAATAATTGTGCCTAGCCAGCCAAACTGTGAGTTTAGCAGCATTGCTCAGGCCTTTTGATTTTGTGTGTTATAGTTCTACTACTGCTGTAAGCACCGATGGCTAAAGAACTATTTGACACATGAGTTTAGTTTAGAGAATTCATTAATGCCTTTTTTCAAGACATTCAAAGCACCCAAGCACACATCCCCACCTATCAGAAGAGTAGAAAACATCCCCCAGAAGTTCAACCTCACCATGGTTCTATTTCATGAGAGCATGAAAATAGAATTATAACTAATAGCTATTTAATGCAAATTATGTTGCTCTAAGAGCCACTCACAACCCATACTGGCTGCCAGCAGACCTCTTCCTGTACCAGGTACAACAGCTGCATGAGCTAAAATACCTTGCCCTTTTATTAAGGATCAGTTAGGTTTGCACATAAACATACAGTTATAAGCTCTTGTAAAATATTTTCAATTATCATTCAAGAGTGATTTAGTCACCCATTACTGGAAGTTCAGGGCAAAGTGACTAAGAATCCCTAGTTCTGAGCACAAATGGAAAAACTTTGTGTATTACAGGATGCAACCCAAGCCTGCTACTTGCTTTTTAACAGGAGACACAGAGGTTTCTGTCATTTTATCTTAATTTTATAAAAGTAGGCCTCAAAATGAAACATTGCAAAACATAGGCAGAGACTATCTGAGCTTTTCAAGTTCAATTTAAAATTGCTCCTTCTTACACTATTACTTACCTAAGTGGGATTGTTCTGAAAACAATTTTCAAACATAATTCACAATTCATCATTCAACATGATTGGATAAGAGGCTCTAGACTCAATCCTTTTCACTTTGTTCTCTATTTTACTGAGGATTAGTAAAATCTTTTGATACCTGATATTTTCCCAGTGATAGAAGACAATGCCTTGATCATCTTGGCTTTTGCTTCCATCCAGTGTAGTACTTTCTACTGGGAAGGTCAACTCCTTGTCAGGGCCAGCCACTGCTACTGGAGGACTGTTATTTTCTGCAAAATTAATATTTAGTATATTACATATTCAAGGCAATCACTGTCAAAGCTTGCCAATCAGATTTTACATAGGGCATTTTAATAAAATTTTGATATATTGGCTCAAAAGGTACAAACCACAAGTATGACATGCACAAGCCAGCAGGTGGGAGGTCTGCTCTGCTGCAAGCCAAATCCAACAGCAATTGGGATCCCAAATCCCACAGCAAGTACTTCCCTTTTTCATAGTCCTATCTGAAGGCACAATCACACTACCAAAAATCTTACTGCATGCTCAATGCATTATATGAAATGTCACAAAACGTGAGTGGTGGGGTATTCTCCTGGTTCTACCAGTCCACCCCTTTAAAAACCTCCCACACAAATACGATTCTTTGCCCTCAGAGAAGATACTGACCCCTTCTGTCTGCTGCTCAAGGCCACTAAGTTAATGCCAATTGAGAGCCTTTTAGAATTTAGTGAAGAAATATAACCTGTTACTCTGCTTTCAGCCTCTGCTTTTGTGACATGGTGAAACTGGCAACGCTACCGTTTTCCTGTGTATTCATTTACCCATGAGCCTGACTTCAGCAATAGCATCTAACTCCACACTATAACACATTCTAAAAGGCACCACCACACACCACACTTCCAATTCATGTTCTTGTTTCTGCAGTGAATGACTGCTGTAAAGTTGCCCCAGAAGGGTTCATCTACAAAAGGTGTATATTAAGCAGCAACAGGAAGATAAAACATTTCCCCATGGTGGAATGTGAGATCTGTGCAGGGGCAGAAAAGGCTACTGTGGATGTAAACGGCAAACATACTGTGAAAAACAAAAGGCATTAAAAAAATCACATGAGGCCCAGATCATTTCGGCTTACTCATCATTTGTCTCCCAAACCTAAATAAACATGTGAAAGATGTAGTTTTCAAAAAGTCCTTGGTTGACACTTCTTCCTGGGAAACACAATGCAATTTCTTTAAGTGAAATCAAATCACACAAGGACTCTTGCAGGAGAATTACAAAACAATAAGAAAACTGAGGAAAGCACTGATTGATACTCTGAGCAGCTTTTCAAAACAGACTCTGTAGGACATTAAATTCAAGAGCTACAATTTGGGTTTTAGAAGCAGATTCAAACAGACATATGTTGCCTTACATAACCAGGCTGGTGAAGCCCTCAGGATCACCACCTGGATTTTGTTTGATTCTGCATTTGATTCTACACTTAGCTGCCTGCTTTGACAGAAAATGAAGGTGGACAAGTCCTTGATCCAGGGGTACCAGGCACTGGGGCTGCCATATAAGAGGTACAATGTGGGGAGAAGAGGTGTTTGAGAACAGCGCCAAGGCACCAGGCTGGGCCAGCCCTGAGGGAGCCAGACGTGCCTGCACTGACTTACCAGGCTGCACAATCAGTGTCACCTCGGCTGTGGAGCGCTGCCGCGCAGAGTCTGTCACAGTCAGCTGGAACGTGTAATCTCCTTCCTGCATTGCAGAGAGCTGCAGGTACGGCGTGCGCACTCCCTTCGCGGCATTGGCAAGGACAGAGCACGAGATTGAACAGAAATAGTTGTGGGTAATGAAAGGTCTTACAGAGCAAATGTAAGGAAAAAGAAATGCTCTAAGTCATAGTGTTTGAGGAAGGAGTTTATGCACCTTGCAGATAAAGAGGAGGCTTAAAACTTGGGGCACAGACAGAAGTAATGTGTTCACAGTTCCAACTCTTCCTACCAACCCAGAGAAATATCTGTAGGCAATAAATCCTATTTTCTTCTGTTGGTATAACCACTGCATACACCACATCTCCACAACAATAATTCTGAAACACATGGAACACTACCATTCTCAATTAGGAAATTAACACTGATGAAAATTCCTACAGCTTATTCCATTTCCTTAGGGTTATTTTAAAAGCAAATATAATGACATCCTTTAATACTTATAAAAACTGTTAAATGCAAAACCAAGCTTGACTTGAAGCCAGACAAATAGGGTTATGGAAAAAAAAAACCCAAAACACATTAAACAAGACAACTCTGTTCTGAGTTTACTCTTCCAGCAGCATTTGCTGATACCTATAGAAGTCATAAAATGACTGGGCCCAGCTATAGGTCCTTTTGCTAATAAAATGAACATTTGTGGCATCTCTCATGAGGAACACCAAATCATAATGCAAATAGGTTTGGTTTTCTTTTTCTCTTTTGGATAAAGATGACAATAAGAACAGAGACTTGATATACTATTAACTAACCAGCATAGGTACTTGTTACATTGCACAGTGGATATCATATAATACACCAGAGACCAATATCCTCGGGAGTGGTCGAAAGAAGGGCCATGAAAATGGGTCAGAGGGCTGGAGCACCTCTCCAAAAAAAGGCTGAGAAAGTTTGGGTTGTTCAGTCTGGAGAAAAGAAGGCTCTGGAGAAACCTCATTGCAGTCTTCCAGTACCTAAAGGGGGCTTATAAAAGGAGGGAGAGGGACTTTTTATATGGGCAGATAGTGACAAGACAAGAGGGAATAGTTTCAAAATGAAAGAGGGCAGGCTTAGATTAGATATTAGAAGAAATTATTTACTCAGAAGGTGGTGAAGCACTGGCACAGGTTGTCCAGAGAAGTCACTGGAACTGTTTAAGGCCAAATTGGATGGGACCCTGAACAATCTGGTCTAGTGAGTGACATCCCTGCCCATGGCAAGGTATTGGAACAAGGTGATCTTCCATGCCCCTTCCAACCCAAAACATTCTATGATTTTGTGATCCTCAGCTTCATTAGGCACAGGCACATTAAAAGGATTACTAGCTGGTTGAAAAGAAACTAACATGCATTTGTATTTCCGCATTAAATACCCAGTGAATCCATTGGATATCTCGAGCAGTCATTCCCTTCCTTCAGAAAGATGCTTTAAGATTGAACAGCTCTCAGAAACTACAATTTCAGTTTGCTTGGGTGCTCTTGGAAAGTTTTTGTCTTGGTGAATGATCAGAAAAAGTCATCATTCTGGAAGTCCTTCCATAATTTTTAATTTCCTCCACACTGTAGTCTTGCATTAATATTATTTCTTTCCTAAATAGATCTACAGTGATCTCTTTTCAGTTCTAAAGGTCTAAAGCATTTGCCAACATGGCAGAAATCAAGTCTCATAAAAAATGGCTCCTGAGTTTCAGCGGGATTCATTACATTAATTATCTCAACTGCCTACAGAGCTGTAAGAATCTCCAACTTAACAAATGCAAGTCAAATGAAAATGTTTATTAACTTCTCAGATTAAAAAAAATCCAAAACAACAACAACAACAGAAACAGTCATGAAAATAAGAGAATAAATTCTGTAAGCTCTCACTGGAAACCCATATTTTAGTGAGGATAAACTCCATCATAAAGCATGGCTGCAAAAACACTGCCAAAAGGCCTTGTCATCTTTCACTGAGAAAATGAAGTTTCTATTTGAGTTCTACTCTCTCCAGGAGAAAGTGTTTCAAGAAAAGTCTGACTATCCTCACATTCTCCTATAACCAATTTTCAGCCTGCCCAGAGCCTCAAAAGATGGCAGTCTGTGAAACAGCTTCTAGGATTCAAGGACAGACAATGTGATCTTGAAGTCTTTCCAAACCACCAGGGAACAAGCAACTTTGTTTGGCCCCAAATAATTAAAAAAAAATGTATGAAAAGGAATTAAAAGTAGTATCTAAAATAAGAGCTGAATACATGTGAGAGAAAAACAAAAAGATAATAACATAACTCTAGGTATTTCAGTGCTTCTGAGTAGTTACTTAGGTATGTGTTTCCTCATGTTAGAGGCAAAGATAAAAGAGCTTTTCAATCCTATGAAAGGAGAAATACACATACCTGCATTGCTACAACCTTGCCTTTGCTTTTGGGACTAAGTGACCACTCATAGCTGACAATTTCATGGTCATCACTGCTCTGGTTTCCATTCAGTGTGATGAAGTTCTGGGGCAAAGTGACTGCCTGATTTGGTCCTGCATTAGCAATAGGTGGGTAATCCACTGGTTTGTTGACAGTCAGAGATGCAATGGTGGAGTTGGCTGCTCCATCTGAATCAATCACTGTGAGTCTACAACAGGAAAAACAGTATCTGTTAAGATGAACTTCTGCCAACTTCTAAATTGAAATATTAATCTTTTTCTGGCACTTTTTCAAACACCACCTAAACAAAAGCCACTGGTTATATGATATTAATTTCTGCTTCAGACACATATCGCTCAACTAAGGCAGGAAAGAAATTCAGAAAACTTTACAAAGACAACTTTTAACCATTAACAAAAAAAAAAAAATAGCCTAGATATTCTGAATCCCTTTATCTGCAGTCAATGGCAACTTCACAAACTCTTTTAGAAATGTTCTCAGTAAAAACCAGGGATTTTATTCATCACCTATAGTGAAACAGTACAGAGAAATACCTAAAACTACTCTGGATGTTCAGAAGCTTTGCTTATAGAACAGCAGCAGATCCTCACTTCTTATTTCTTTATGGCACATCATTACTAATTTTAATGGAGCTTAATATCAATGTCAAGTTACAAAAATAAAAATGTACAGGGTTTAACAAAACCTCAGACATTACTGCCTCTCAGAAGCACAAAATAATCTTAAAATGAGACTACTGCAGGTACTCCAAAGGTGACCAACTAATCTGTTATCCACCTCTGCTATGGAAACTGCATACAGCTGACCACATGGAAGGGAACCTGAGCAGGAAGAAAACTAGTGCTCATTACCTTAGACATGAGGGAACACATACATTTTGCAATGGGCACACATCCATGTGTATAAAGGGCACTAGACTTTTTGTTCAGGTAAGTCAGCCTCCTTCAAAGGTGCAGAGATGCAACAACTGACTTCTTAATTCCCTAGGAATACACTTAAAAGCATTGCTTGTAAGCCAGACTCTGCCTTTTTTAACACAGAAAAAAATCAACACTCAGCTACCGTCTGATATGGAACAATTCCAGTAAAAAATACAGAATTAAGAAGTTGTAGAACTTTTTGTGGAACTTATGTGAAGCACCATAGTTAATGTATATGTATGCTGGCTTCAACAATCTGCTGATGATAGATAATATATTTACTGATAGGCAACCCACTGACAGCCAAAGAACCCAAGCTGGGTCAATGGGAAGTCTGCCTCTGTACAGACTGGGCTTTAAGTTAAACAGTCCAGAAAAAGGACTGATTTTTACTAAAGCACCTTGAACCACAAACATTGCTTCCACTATCTGGGTAGCCCTCAGCTTCAACAATGCATAAATGGAGGAAACCAGTAGCAAGGCAAATGCTTTTACAAAGAACAGAATGACTCTTAGCAAAATCAGTGCATAACAATGTCTTGTGAGGACCAGTCTGCCAGTATTATTCTGTCAGCCACCACCCTTGAGAGAATGACTTTCACAGCCTGACTCGTAGTTTCATTCATGGCACTAGTCAACTTCTAGGCTAGGAAAAAAAAAATCAGTCTGTCACAGTTCTTATTGCTGGAAGTGGGGACATAATTAATTTATGATACCTTCCTTTCTGTAATTTTGAGTTATAAAGGATCACTGCAAGCATTTTTTGATAAAACCACTCCGTATGTTTCTTCACTGTGCAAAATGAAGAGTAACAGTACGCAGAAGAAAAATTAAGTTATTTTGTTTGAGGAGACACATGTGAGCACAGAAAAAAAAAAAAGAAAATTTAGCTGATATCACAGATAAGCCCCCCAAAAAATAACCATGCAGGTACCTGAAGGTGTAGTTTCCAGGAACAAGGTTAGACAAGTGCAAGACAGGTGTGTCAGCAGATGCCTTCTGCTCTCGCAGGGGACCTTTAATTTCCTCCCAGTGGTAACTCACTATCTTCACATCATCTATGCTTTCTACATTCATTAAAGAAAAACATATCAGTTTCTTGTAGCAATTGCTGGAATGAATATTTAAGAAATTCATACGTTCATCCCTAACTGGTTTTCTACAATTGTCTCTACAAGTATAATTGAACAAATTTCATTAACCACAGAGTCATATCAAGTTACCTTTGGTATGATTTATCTAAACAATTCTTCACACACATGAATTTAAAAAAAAAATCAGTCTCAGACTCTACACATTCTGACTTGTCTGCACTCAGTAATTATGGATGTAGTTACAACACCTCATCAAACCCCATCTCACAGCTCTCTCCTACGGCCCCAGCTGTACTGGCACAGAGGCTCTCTGTGCAGGACAGGAAGAAGCTGTAAGAGTAGCTGCTGTCTGGATGCAGCAGTCCCTGACACACTGCATCTCAATCTCCATGTGCAAGGTTGTGTTTCATAAATTTTTAATTTATTAAAATAATTTATAAGTGGACACATATTCCCAAAATAAATCATTATTCAGGGAACTTCTGAGAAGAGTGAGAATAAGAAATTTCACTTGAAAATGACAAACAATAATGTTGTAACTGTATATTAAAAATATAGGATATAAGCATAGGGTGGTCCAGTACATACGACTGCCATCAATGAAGGTAGAACTTGTAGGCAAGGAAACTTCTTGCACTTTGGGTGAAGCAACAGCAACAGGTGGCTGGTTAATTCTGACTGCTGTGAGAAAGATAGGGAGGGAAGAAAAAAAGGGGAAGAAAAAAAATATTAGTGAAAGCCCAGGAAAAACTAATGTTAAGTCTACAGATCAATAGTCCCCAGTGATAAAATCTAGGACACACAGCTTTGCAGCATCTGCTGTCCTTTTTGCACAAGGCAAAGAAGAGGTTACTGATGAGCAGTGTGCTGACACAGCAATGTTCCACTGCAGTGCTCCTACGTGGTGTAATTGAGATCAGCGCTCTGCACTGTAACAAGCAGATAGAGCTGGATCAGCACATGATTGCTGTCCCTAGCTGGACAACAGGACCAGGAAAGCTGGCATGATGATATTTCAGGCTTTGCCTGAAGGGGAAAGACTAGAGAGCACTTAAAGTCAGTGAGCAGGACCCTTAGCTCTACTTTCTTAATACCCCTTATAGACACCAAGATATGAAACACATCAGCATGGGTGGACTGCCAGATGTCCTTGACAAACAGTAACTGAGAGACTGTTTGATAAGTACGCTGTACTTATGAAGAAGAAATTTATTATATCAGTCAACTGATTTACCTGGTTTGACTGTGACATTTACAAAACCTTCACCAAAGGCATTTTCACCAGAAACTGTCACTTTGAAGGCATAAAGTCCCACTGATAACTGAAACAAATAAAGAACAAATAGGGTTACATGTTGAATTATACAAAAGTATGCTTAAATCTGAGAATCATATCACAAAAGAGTAAATCTGGATGTCTGAATCCTCAAACTACTTTTATAAACAAATACATTAAAGCCCATTAGCCACTGCCTGGAAGGGGGGAATATGAAGCAAACACTGAGGAGTTTTTACTTTATCTTAGAAAATTATTATAGCACTCTAAGATACTGGCATAAATTTGGTGACACAAACAATGAAGAGACTCAGGATGGCTTGAAGCCATTTGAACTCCTTGAATCAAGGTGCCCTTCCCCACAGGTTACAGTTCTGTGAAAGGACCACACAAACATACTGAGCCTGAGCTTACAGCTCACTTACATGAGAGAGCTTCAAAGTCTGGCTGTGCCTGCGCTCCACTTCCCCACTATAGTCAGCAGGGTGACTGATTAAGCTCCACTCATAGGTGTAGGCTGTTTCTAAGAGCAATAACACAGTGTAAGAACAATCAGTTTTGTGTTCAAGATAAGCCCAGAAAACAAAGAAATCAAGTTCACCACTCATCAGATGAAATGCTACAATATGAAATCATGACTGCTACTGCTTAAGCCTGTGAAATGAAGCAGTATGACCACATATTAAACTCCCAGTGAGTTCCAACTTGGTAAAGCAGCAAGGATGTAATGGACTTCACAAATATCCGACTTCTTCACAAAAAACCAGCTTCATGTGAAGCCAACATAATTTACATAGGTACTTATGAAACATCTTATACTTGCTCCTGCAGTGCAGAAGGTGGCAGTTTAAGGCAAATGTTGCATTCAAAACCTATTTTCCCACCTTCCCTGAGCTTTACAGCAAGATGCTAAAAACGAGGTGACAACATCTTTTGGTAGAAATTACAGGCTTTTTATTGAACCATCTGGCTAATGAGTTCAGGTTCTGAAAGGAAAAGCCACTTAAAAAACAATCCCTCTTTAAAATCCAACAGAGGAAGTCCTCTCTGCAGTTAGAGCCACAAAAGAGGCAGTATTAGAAATGAGAAAAATTGTTTTATCCCAAGTGGTGGATGTTCACATAACTCAGAACTTGTCTGCATTTACAAGTCGGTAGTGTATGCATCTCCTTGTATACCAACGCATTCAACTCACCTGTAGATGGTGGTGGGACAGCAAAGGCATTCAGTTCAACTTCATTTTTGGGTAACATCACTTGTATGTTATCTCCAGCAGACACAGAAAGTTCTTTAACTGCATATAAGACAGGATGAATACATTGTTATAACAGATGGAACTGATATAAATTTACTAACTTCAAATATTATTTGCAACACATTAAGTAAAATTGGACAAGTACTCTACAGAGAACAGGCTTCAATAATTTAAAAAAATCCTTAATGCATTATAAAATAATGAACTATTTAATCATGACTGTGATTCCTTCACCTTGTACCAAACAAATGTTTTTTTTCTTCTCCGGCTATGACGTTTAATTTTCCCTACTTCTGTTTCAGAGAAAAGCATTCTCATTCTTCCTTTATATCAGAGGTAACAATGCTCTGCATAAAGAGTTATGTATTTTTCTCAGTAATTGGAAGTGCAGGAATTAAAAAGACACAGTTACAGAAGACAAAAAAATCATAGTAGAACTCTAATGTCACACTTTTCCTCAGCAAGAAGTATTACTTCTATGTTCGTGTGGCACTTGTAAGGCAGGTTCCAATGTCCACCTTGTGTTCTTTTTAAAAAATCTACTTGCATAGCAGGGCAAATGGTTATTTCTTATCTGAACTACCCATTCAATCCACTTGCTATCCAGTCCTTGTCTGTGAAAACGTTTCTCTTTCAAAAAATGCCAAAGTATACAAAAACGGTCCCCAGAAGAAATATACCAAAGCATAACTTAGGGAATGTTCACTTAGTCCTGTATTTCAAATGTCTCAAATATCTTCCTTTTAATATTGGGAAGCCACAGAACAAAAGTTCTCAGAAAGCAGCATTCACTAGTGTCTAAATGTCCAACTTACAAACTCAGAAGAGATGCCAAAGAAGTTACTCAGCAGTGGCAGCTGATGGGTCTAAAAATGATGAAATGAAGACACTGACAACACACTTTCTGTCACTGCTACTTAAATTCACCCAATGCTTCACAACTGATCATGAAAGTTGCCCTACTCACCTGTGGAGCAAAGGTTTGCACATGAACCTTCACATGTGATGACAATAAAATGGCTAGAAGAGGGTGATGGCCAAAAGAGAGAAGGAGGGACTGTCATTGAGACTTTCTAGACAGTCTGGCTGAGAACACACAAACTTTAGGCAAAAGCAGTATAAAGCATCGTTGTATAAAGCAGTTCCTACTGTGAGATCATCACAACCTTCTCTTCAGCTTCTTTTTCCAAACTCCTTTTTGGGTCCTCTTTAGCCTCCTCCTTCACAGGAGGAGAGGGAAGAGTTGCCTAGTCAACAGTCAATGGTAATGATGATCCACTGTCTTGGACAGGAATCTCTTGTAGCTTATCTCTTCCTCTTAGCTTCTATTGCTATCCTGGTTGGCAGGTTGCATTTTGGTAGAGGGTATCAGGCATGTCCCAAACCAGACTTTCTCTACCAGGAAGCAAAGGGCTTAGCTCTCCACATCCCTCAGTACATTAGGAGTGCAGAAAAACACACATCTGTGCTTCTCTGCTTCTTGTGGCCCTCCTAACTCTTTGTCAGTGTGCACAGGGAGGCAGGAAACTCGGCAGGAGAAAGGAGATACATGAACATACACACTGAATGTAGCACGACTACAGAGGACACAGTGGTTAAAAGTCCTTTTCAAAATAAAACCATTTGTTCTGCAGATGTAAGTATGATAAGCTTTCCCACAGTTTTGAAATTAGAGCAAAATTTTGTTTCCCCAGGATTTGGAGGCCATGTTCTCCACTGTTAAGGGCTGAGCTTTCTCAGGTTCCACCTATGTTGCTGCATGGTATCAGGCAACTATGGATAGGCTTCCACTGCAGAGTTTCTAAGAAGGAGCAATGATCTGAAGAGTCACACCAAAAATAACAACATGGCTAGAAGAGACTATTCTGAAACCCCAGAAAGCTTCAGGTATTGCTCACAAAGTAAAAAAAAAACAAACAACAAAACAAACAAAAAAACCCAACAAACCCAAACAAAAAACTAAAACCTTTAAAACAGGTCTTACTTCTGCTTTTTACTTTGCTGTATGTCCTTGAGTTGTCATTTCCCACTAATTGTGGACTTGGTCAGGGTTTTGCCTCAGAATTAAGTGACTACAGGATCTGGGGTTTGCAGTGTTACTGTAGGTCTACAGGTTTAAAGTGGGATTATGTAACATTTGGATAGAGAATGAACTCTTACTAACAAGAGATTGGAAATATGACAGTAGAAAAGCCATCCCCACCCTCTGTCCAACCTGCAGGTACCCCTCAGATTGCCAGCTCTGTTGAAGCATTACCTGTTTTAGCAGCAGTAGCAGGTGGTGTGAACAGCTGCATGGGCTCAGATGTTGCAGTATTAGTGGGAAGTAGCATGATCCCACCTTCAGTGGCATTCTCTGGGACCACTGTGGGAGTCTGGGTTTTCTCTGACACACCTGAAGAGAAATCTGGTTTATCTGAAGAAGAGAAAGGTGTAGCAACCTGAAAAAAAGGAATTATAGGGAAAGAGCTGTTGTGAGATATTTTTCACATTTCTAGATTTAGAGGTATGCTGTTTTTTTAACAGCATGTAGGATGACCCTAGTGATTTATGCTACTAGAAGATTTTATTCATGTACAGAATGCCCATCAAACAAGGACTGGGGTTTTTTTCCAATCAGGCTTTGTAACAATTGCTAATAATTTTCGAAGTTTCAGATGTAGAACAGTGATGAGGTAACCTGGAATACAACTAATGCTACCAGTTACCAAAATATTAAAAAAAAAAAAATCAGTATGACAGGTCTAAATACAGTCATAAACATTTAGAAGCCAATGTCAGAAAGCCTATGTCGTATTATTGTCTTGAGCCATATCCAAACATAAGAGTTCTTGCTTCTTACTACATCTGCTCAGTACACAACTTGCTCATGCCTTTTTATCTCCTCAACAGTAACATAACACCCTACGTGTCTCTACTTCAGGCATCAAGCAGCACTGCCTCACCTTGTTAGTAAATCAGAACTGCTGCAAAGGACATGGCAAGTGTGGCACAAATAACTCAGCACTGGGTTAATCTTGCCTTCCAATGACACATTACCCTCAATGGGCCAGCAGGTTTTCCTTAATATTCTTAAGACTTATTTTTGATCTAATGATATGGGATAAACATTTTTCCAGTTATGGCTACTGTGTTTGGGATACAATACAGCAAAATACTATTATTTGTACATCGTCTATTAACTGAAGAATAGGATTATGAAAGTTGGCAAAGTGTATAACTAACATCACAAACAGCTGAGGTGGAAAGGAGATAGCCCAGTTCAGCCCCCGCCCCCAAAGCTGGGTCAGCTACAGCAGACTGCTCAGGACCAAATTCAGACAGGTTATGAGTATCTCCAAGGACAGAGAATCCACCTCTCTGGAAAACCTCCAATGTTTGGACATCCTCACAGCAAAAATATGGGGTTTAGTGTTTAAATAAAATTCCCTGTATTTCATTTTGTGTCCATTGTATCTTGTCCTGCCACAGAACAGCACTGGGAAGAGCCTGGCTCCATCTTCACACCCATAAGAGTTATTTATATACATCTGTAAAATCCCCTGAACCCTTTCTGCTCAAGGCTGAACAGTCCCAACTCTCTATTCTTGTATTTCAGGTGCTCTACTTTCCCTTTGCAGTTTGCCTCCCTAGGAAATAAGAGCAGCCCTGCCTTCTGGACAGGAGAAAAAGCTCCTTGTGCAGCTGGGAATGTGAAAGCAATGCCAGGAACAGTTCCTTCCCAGCCTACAAGAAAACAGAGCACGGAAGTCATCTGCAACTCCATCTCAACCTTCAACAATGGACACAGAGAACAAATCCCTGTGCAGTGTCAGGGATTGTGGCTGCCCACCACTGAGGATTCTGAAGACAACACCAAGAGCTGAACTTTTGGGTCAGTCCATAACACAGACAAGGCAAGCACCTTTGTGGTCACACCTCCAGCTCTGCTCTATACGCAGACAGCACTCTCTGAGCAGCTGGATACTTATAGCAGGATCAGGGACTGCAGCTCTCCTAAAGTAGTGCCTTCAGGAATCTCCTCCTTGACAGCATCATGCACAGGAAGAACCTCAAGCCCATCTTGCTTTGTATCTTGACAAAAGGTCTTTCCCCCAGATAGGCCTCAGTTACATACTCACTCCACCCCTCATCTTTATAAAAGATTTTTTTCCCATACTTGGGCAAAGCACAGTGTTCTTTTGCCTCCTAAACTTGAGGGAAGCCTACTTTCCTGAGCTTCCTCTGGCTTCTCTCCTCTCATCTCCTCATCCTTTGCCAATCCAGTAGCTGAAAAGAAGCCATCATGGCTTTGGACAGACGGAGACAAAGTCACCTCAAACATACCTTTCCAGGGTGCCTCTTCTGCAGTGGCAGCAAACATCACTTCAGTCAGCAAGCCTAGACAAGACACTGCAGTCCAAAAAGGTGCCCTGTGGCACTGTCACATCTGAAGTGGTGTCACAGCCAAAAAGACAAACTAAAAATGTTAGCAGACAGCAGACAACTGGGGCAGGGACAGCACCAGAAATTAAGCTCTCAGACAGAAACTGTTACTGAGAGATTTGCTGGAATAGATGTGAAGGGCAAGATTAACCTAAATTCCAGCTTGGAAAGTGAAAGTTAAATGAAAGAAAATAATTCATTCTGAGAGTGAGTCCAATAGGCAGTTCTGCTGGTAGGGACTTGTGGATTGTTTACTTTTACCCTTTTTTACAGCCACTATTGCTTGATACAAACACACCAATGGTGAGGGCCCACATCGTCCATTTCCCTGGGTTTGACTTGAGTGCAAATCTCTTGAGAATTCCAACAGAAAATAAGAACAGCCATATAACATGAAGTACAGACTTCAAAATAAAGGTAAATCTAAATATCAAAATATCTTTCAGGAGTTTTATACATCCTCTGTGGATCAAGTCAATGTATTTTTAAACAGACAGAACTGTTCAGCTTCTGCAGGCATCAAAACTGAAACAAAGCCAAAACAAGAGATGAACATCTATGTTATTCAAATGCATTCTAAGTCTTAAATATGAATTCTGAAGGCAAGCCAATCAGACACTAAAAGGCTCACCATCACACAGAGTCTGTCAGCCATTTTAAGGCTTCTTAGGTAGAGATTTATGCATTTTGATTGAACCATTATCCCTGCAAATACAATAAGCACAAGAATTAAGTCAGGCCTTATCTATTGAGTAAATGTTTGGAACATTGCAGCATCAACACAGCAGCAGCTAGACTCTGGCTAAGACCTTAAAAACCTCACTTGGCTTAGCAGATCAGCTGGAAATTAACTGGAAATTTTAAAAATAAATCTGAAGTAGAAATTTTGAAAAGAAAATTAATTCTTTGCAAATATCTCACTTCAAGGATGGGCAGCACTACAGGTTTCTGATCTGGGAAGCTGCACAGCACATACTCTGTACAGATATCTGAATGTACTCATGTTATTGAGCTGCCAGAGACTGAGAGTCTATAAGATCCCTCTGAACTCTGATGTAAAACCAAAAATCAGGTGACTCATTTAAGTGACAAACCCCATATTCTCTCTCCCAAATCACATACAGAAACTCCCTGCATTTGACTGCATTTATGACAAGGATGCTCCAAGGGCACAGACTCCAGAGCTCTGTGTTTGTCTGGTTTCTCAGTTTAAAATCTCTGTGCAGGTCCTTGCTCAAAGAACACAGCACCTGACACCACATCCTGCTGACGACTGTGAAGGGAGGGAATCAGGGAATCACATTTTTACCACCTTGCTCTGTCTGGCTTGTCAAAACAGCTTTGTCTGGAAGCTGCAGAAGGGAGTGCATCAGCACAGATCCAGGAACAGAGATATAGAATTGCTGTGGCAGAATTGAGAGGATGATAGGAAAACATTGTATAATGTGCAATAACCAGGGCAATTCATTAAACTTAGTAGCAAGCATGATTTTAAGAACTTCACATTTTCATAACCAATACAAAACCACCACAGTTTGAAAGGTTGTTTGGATTATATACCAATGAAAAAACTATCTGGAGACCTCTCAGCATTTTTAATCCAGGGTAAAAATTTAAGATTTCCTTCATAACAAAATTTGGTTTTCAAAAACCAACTTTTTTTCAGAAGGAAACACAAATATGTGCTAAACAATCCATATAAGTTTTGATGAAAATGTCTGCTTGCTGGAGAAAAAGACATATAAGAAGGAAATCCTATCACCACAATACGCCACAGGCAGCTTCTTTTTCACTAGGGTCACAAGTCAAGTTCCCAAACCAGAAAAACTTGAAGCCAAGCTGAAAATTTGTGTTGGGCATACCTGGCAGGGCTTAGGTAGCTGAGGACTGGCTGCAGGGGCCACCCTGGTGGTCCCAGTCAGTCTGGCAGTGGATGGAATCAAGCCACCATGCATCAACATTGTAACCTCTCAAACCCCGTCAAAAAAGTGCAATAGCCAGGGGATACAGGAGGATGCAGGGGGATGCACAACAGGAGGCATGAGAGGAAATATCTGGAAGCAAACATTATTGTGTACGGGGCTGGAGACACCCTCGTGGAAACATGCACTTCATGCCACCTCCCAAGGAAATGAGCCCATAGTGAAGCCCACAGCAGTGCAGATGAAACAAAAAGGAAGGAACAGTGGCAGGAAAGAGAAAGAAATTACAAGTGGCAGAAAGGAGACTGCCATGCACTGACCCCAACCTCCTGTGCAACCTGTTTCCTTACCAAAGAGACCCAGCATAATCTGCAGTGAAAGGAAGGGGAGTGCAGACTAGGAAGGGGAAAGAGATGTATCTGGACTGAAGCTGATTCTCCGGGAGGTCGGGGAAAACTGCTAAAACCGCTCCATTTCTCTATACAAATCTAAATTCAAAGGAATTCCCACCTAGGAAACAAAGGTCACTTCGGCAGTTTCTGAAAGCCTTCTGCTTCCCCAGACTTTTTCTTTACATTAATAGAGAGCCTTTAGAGCCATTTCTCAATACATGTCATGAACAGCTTTTGATATTATCCCATTAACATACTTTCTCCAGCTCTGCTCACAGAGCACATCCCAACCACTACACTTGTCTTACCAGTTCTTCAGCATCATTATCAGCTGTGGCTAAAGACTGACCCAGGTTTGGCATTTCATCCCTTCTGCACAGAAAGCAGAAATCTCATTCCTCAGCCTTTTTATTGGCATTTCAGTGGCTGTGCTAGCATAATGTTAGCATAATATAAAGATCACACAAAAATTACTCTGTGTCTCAGCAAGAAGTAGGTTTCTCTCCATTTCACTTTACAATAAACTCCCATCTACAGTCAGTGTAAAAAGACAAAGCTAAATCTTTCTATTCTGGCAGAGTGGGAAAATCAAAGTAGAGCTCTACGAAGTAGGCTTGGCCATATATATTTATCACTGCTGCAGGATGTGAAATCTCAACTTCATAAAATAGTATTCAAATGATCCCTTTGAGACAGGGAACAAACTTGCTCAACTCTTGCACATAGTTTAGATGAACTCTAAGTTTTATGACTCTAAGGGACAAGTCAGTTCTAAGGCAGTTCATTCAGCAGGGACCCTGACAATTGGCTAAAGATTAGCACCATGCAAATGGGTCTTCCATGAGACAGCAAAATGCAATAGAAACAAGTTTCAAGTCTTACTGCACATCTACAGTGCACAAATATGGTGAAGCACAGAGCTACTGCAAATTCTTGGTGTGGATTGATTTCCATCACACTACACAGGCAGCAACTAAAAGATGCTTGCAAGTTTCCCCTTGTAGATGGAAGGAAATATAGGAGATGAGTTTAGTATAGCAGTGGTTGGATGTCCTTTATATTTTAGCTCAGCTATTGCCCTGTGTTAGAACTAACTGTATCATTAGTGCTTGACAGAATGTCACTCTAAACTTTATTAGCAGTGACAGTCTATTTTGGTATCATAATCTTCATATGTACATATATACATACTTTTTGTATACTAAGAAAAAACCAACAATATCTACTCTTCTCACCTAAACCCCCATGTTACTTATGCTCATTTCAAAGTGTGCATGGTAGGAACTTTTAAAAACAAGTCTCCCATCATCAACTCTGCTTGCAGAAGTACCCAATTTTCAGCTTGCCACAGCACTTATTCTGCTGTCAAGTGTTCTTCCATACACATGAAGACAAGTTCTAATCTCTTCTCATTTGTGCAAATACACTCTAGTCCAACCTAGTCAGTCACAAAAGTCACAGGCTACTTTGACTCTACAGGAGGTGGTCCTCAAAAAGCAGCCTGCTGTCATGGCCCCCACTTAACTCCAGGGCAATCTCCCTTGCAATTCTTCCAAACAGATCCCACAACAGGCCAAAGACTGCTCTACTGCAGCCCACAGCTGTGACCCTGCTTCCTCACTTATTCCTGCCCGTCTTAGGATCTTCTGCCTCATGCCTGCATCCCTAACCAATCCTTTGTTTCCTGCAAGGGTGAGGTCCAGCAGAGTCTCTCCGTCTCAACTCCTGGAAGCAACTCAAAGCAATAACCATCTTGAAGTTATCAACAACCTTCAGAAACTTTCTGCACAGCTTTTGCCCTGCTCTCTTGCCCTCCCAGTAGGTATTGGGGGGTCTTAAATCCACCATGAAGACCAGAGGCACCTTCCAGTTACCTGAAGTCTTTATCTGTTTCTTATGACTTGCTGCTCTCCACAAATCAGTCATCCCCTCCCAGAACTGCAGTTGTCACAGACTTCACACAACTTTCTTATTTGCTTGCATTTAACTTCCCTACAGTAACAACAACAAATTAGCATTTTTACAGCAAGAGATACTTGCTAGTTACAAAATCTTGTGGTATTTAGAGCAAGTCAGCTAAAGCTGATCAATTTCCTCTTTCCTCTGGCAAGGGGAATCAAATCCAGGGAATACTGAATTTACAGCCTGTTTAAAATTTCCAACTGAACCCACCCTGTTCTTAAGAAATCAAGGCCCCTTTAGTCTCAACTGATTAAACTAGTTGGCATAAATAGAGAACAGGTGCACCTTACATAAATAGAGAACAGGTGCACTTTACTTATACTGACTTACATATTGGATTTTAGGCAATTAACTTATTTTTCTAATTATCAGACTTAAGGATTCTGAGAACAGAAACACTGTATCCACTTTATCCTGCTGCACATGATGGTCCAAAACTGCTATAATCCCTCCTTAAGTTCCATGCCCCTCTCATGTTTTAAAAGCATTATAAAAATTAACTCAGCACTTACACCTGTAACACCACTGTGCATTGGTAGCATGAAATCCATGAAGCAGGCCTAATTTAATTGATGGAGGAGCTTATGTTCCCTGATCCTGGCCTTTGGATACCAGAGGGTCTACTAGTACTGCTCTGCTAACTTCTTCCAGTGAGTCACCAGGGGTCAGACGTGAAGACCACTGTAACACTATAACACCAGGTCCAGGTTCACTCATTTGTACACTTTCAAGGAAACCTCCCAGTGCCCTAAAAGGAAATTAAGGAACTCCTTATCATCTGATGAAAAAAAAAAAGTCCTTTAGTGATTCACCGGCCTCTTAAGACAATCCTATCCTCTTCAGCCTCTTCTACTCTTCTAGACAGTAACACAACTGTAAGTAATTTCAGAGTTGTAATATCATAAAGCAATAACCTAAAATTTTCAAAGATTTGAAAACTAAAATAATTGCCAAGTAGCCTTACCATACTCTGCCTGCTTCCTTAGGTGGAAACATACCTCTTTTTGCAAAGCATCCTCAGGTTGTGCAAGGAGTGGAACAGCTGCTTCCCTTTCGAATGTCTTCCCAGGGAGCGGTGTAATCTCTGGAAGGGACGACCTCTCTGTGGAGTGTTCATTGACAGAAGTTAGTTCAGAGCTGTTTTTATTCAGAAGGCTTTCCACCTTCCCAGCCTCTCCTTTCTTTTCAGCAAAATCTTCCTGGTTATCTCCATCATCACCCGTGGAAGCGTTGAAGCCATTTTCACCTGCCACTATCAGGCCCCAGTCAGCATAATCCATACTGTCCTTCTGCTCGTGTTTGATGCCCACCTGAAAGGGGTCCTGCTCCAACTCTTTATAGTCATCAATGTATTCAGGTATCTCCTCAAGGCTGGGATCTTTGCCAAGCAGAGACAGCTTCTTCAGGCTACTTACTTCCTCTGATGGTTCATTTTGGAGTCCTACAGAATGGACCATGCTTGGGATCACTTGCCCAAACCCTAGCAGTGAAGCTGGCCTCTGAGAAGACCTCAGCACAAAGGTAAGGTAGGACTTGACAGTTTCAATTTTTTTAGGTTCACAATTGTCCTTGTGTTGGCAGTTCACGATGTAACAGCGCCGTTCAAACATCCAGGACAAGTCACAACCAGAGAGGTCACAACACGCTGCGATGCAGTCGGACACTGACAAAGCGTGAGGAACTCGCATGATTTTAGTGGTTTCTAAGTTGGGAGATATTACTGCACCTGAATATGTGGCTCCTTCTCTGCACTGCTCACAACTGGAACCTGCAACAACACCACCAACATAAGGCACAGCACTACATCCAACTCATAATATAGTTTACTGTGACCATAAATAGTTTTCAAGATAGAGATATGTGGTATCCTGTTTAATAAAGCTCATTTCCTTTCACTAACATCACTACTACCTTTTTTAAGCATGTCCCTTTGCAGGAATATTTGTACTTTGTAGGATTTTTCAGTGTAGGACCTTGACACATTTTGCAGAAGTACCTTTTACTCCTGTGCTACAAATTCAAATACATAGAGATGAAAGCAAGTTGTCAACACTTAAAAACAAGAAAAGAGTGGAGAATAAAAAAAAAAACCCAAAACAACAACACAAAACCACCCAAACAAACCAAAAAGAAATCCAAAACCATGTGGTACTATCTCCACTACTTCCACAGCATGTTCCTACTGGGATCTTTAGAAAACTCAAATAAGATGCTGTAGCATGTTCCACTTGAGGGAGAAGGAAGCAAAACTCTAAATAGCAGAAAGATTTGCCATCTCATCTGAATGTCATGAAGAGTTCCTCACTCCAACATACTTACTGGTCTTAATATAAAACCTGGATCAATTTCTCAAACTTCTGCTGCTTTACCCACAAGTTCATCTGAAAACCCAAGAGCTTGCTCCAGTATGGAGCTCCTTCCTTCATTTCCAGTAAAGCTGAAATTTTTAAACATGACATCAGAATTATTTTCATAGCACATTACAGACAGTGTGAAATGGTCAAAAAAAAAGCATGAATCAACATATATATTCCAGCCAGTTTTTAACATCTTTTCTAGGTGTTTTTTCCCTGCTTACAACTGCTCTTCATAATTCTTCCCTCTAAAATTTGATTATGTTTCAAGAAAGTTGAGTAAAACCAGAAAATTATTCTCTTTGGTTTTCAACTGGACTTGCAATCTCAATGAATGAAAACCAACATGCCCTTACTGTTGAGCTAACACAGGAATGGAAGACAAAGCTGACTTTGCTTGCTTTGTACCTCATTATTCACAATAGGAAAAATGAAATCAGGGAGTAGGAATAGGCTGGCAATAGGGGTTAGGTCCGAATAGAAGATGCAGAGATTCTCCAGCACCACATTACAGCTCCCACCACCTCATCTGGGCTGAACTGCAGCACACTCCTTCACAATACATGGTCTGAATATAGCTATCAAAATATATGTGCAGAATCAAGCTGCCTGGGAAGAATGTAAAGCTTGCAAAGTAGGTTAGTTCAATGAAAAAAAACCAAGCCCAAAACAAAAACAAAAAAAAAACAACAAAAAAAACCAAACCCACAAATCAAGCAAACAAAAAAAAATTGCACCATATACTCTGGTTTTGCAGAGCTGGCTGCATGGGGGAAGGAAAAACATGAAACAAAACAATTCAAAAGAAGATTGATGTTACACAAATAAGTATAGCTGAATAGGAAGCTGACAAAAAGGATAAAGAGCTTCAAGTACCATTTCTCTGACTGCAGCTGCTCCTTCACACAGAGCTAGGATGCTGTCAACTGTTCCACTTTACACTTTCAGTGAAAAAATCTATCCAGGGAAACATGCACTTAAAGCAACCTATCCTGTTCTTATACAGCCCAATCACGAAGTATCCTTATCTGTACCCAGAAGATGCTCAAGATTTCTGCATATTTTTTTTTTCTGTTACGCTGCATATAAACATTTCCTCTACATTCCCTTTTACCTCCAAGAGCATAAGACCATGGCAGAGACTCAGAATTGTCAATTGTCGTCTTTTCTTTAAGTTGTCTGCACAACTTAGAACAGGGGAGCCTGAAAAACTCTGGGTTAAAATGAAGTATAAGAGTCAGACATCCCATTCAATCATTCTGTCTTTTTACAACTCAAATGCATTTAGTTAATTCCATAAACCAGTAGAAAGATGAGTAACAGACCTTTAAAAAGGGAAAACATAAACATGACCTGTGCAAATGTGTAAGATCAGGTCAGTAACAAATCATTACAATGAATACTTTAGGAACAGCACTATTAATGTGGGCCAAAAAGCTCCTTTAATGGCTGTTTTCATCATCCCCCTTCTTTAACTTATTCCTGAAACAGAAAGTGAAGAGTGTGTTAAAAAAAATAAAACTGAAGATTTCACTATTTATTTGTTCAGAAAAGAATGACCAGCAGTTCTTACTTTAGAGACAGGCCTACACAACTGGGACACTCCACAGCTCTAACCTGAGGCCAGACTTCAAGTCCTCAATCAGCTTCAAATCTCACTCCACCACTTTCAGTTTGGCACACAAGTTATCACACTGCAGAGTCAACATCCCTCAAAATTCATGGTGCTTCCTCAGCCATAGAGAGAAACAAGTCCAGCACATTCCTAAAATGATACATTACTTTGAACTTAGATCTCCCAAGTATACAACCTTGCCACATCCCAGCCACAAATCTTGGCTACCTGGTTTTGCAAATGTCAGAAGCCCATGGTTTCATCCCAGCAAGGAACAGAAAAAATCTCAAAGTAATGAAAGTTTCATCTCTTGCTTTATCTAGCCTGAGTTGAATTGCAGCAGTAGGTGTGCAAGAAAGGATGAATTTATCAAGCTATTTTGGCCTCATACTAGGTGTGTCTACTTCACATGAAAAATATATAAAATCTACTTAGAGTGAACTTGATCTGATCTCTAATTTCATATTGTCTTACATCTCATCTCCAGTCTGCAGTGTGCTCAAACAGAGATAGGAAGGTCTCTTATTTACCGAAAATTTACTGAAGGTGTGCAATATGAAAGGTCACTTAGTAACATTTGTATCTGCTACAGTACTACCCACTGTCTGAGGTCATAGCACAGCTATTTTATTTTAGTTAACTGATCTCAGGATCTGTTCTACTCTGACCAGTAATGGCAAAAACTAACATCATGCAATTCTCTGTTTCAGAAGAACTCATTCAAGTTATCAAGACTGATTCCCTTCATTAAAAGCCCCAAAAAAAATCTCTGGAACATGAGTCAATAGCCTAAAATTTCTGCAAGCAAAGTGTTTCCCTTCCTCTTAGCTGCGCCCTGTTACATTTACAGTAGGACAACACTGACATATCCAGAGACCTAGTCAGGCAAGACGGTTACCATAAAAAAAAGCCCCAACCTATATTCCCTACTAAAATCCTAACAGAGTCACAGTGTGGAATACAGTTTCATTTAAAAGAGATTTCCTCCTTTAATGAGGGAACATCCATCCACACCTTTCTTTGAGCTTCACACTTCTGCTCCTTCACATCTTGGAGCATGAGTCCATTGATGTCAAGAGCCCATGGGGAACACAGCTGTCCCCCTGTTGCATTTGGCTGGAGACCTTTCCTCAAGTGGACATGGAAACATAAGAGTTTCTCTCCTGTGTGCTCAGAAAGCCATGAGCACTTGAAAGATCTGGTGGCAAGTATTCTTTAGTCAGTCAGTAGAAAATTGTGACTGTGTACTAACACTGAGGTCATCACAGCTCATCATCCCAGCAGGAAGCCCTGCAAGGGCAGAACTATCCACTCTGTTTGCTTTCCCTAGCAGCAAGCTCTGTAAGAAGAAGCAGAAAGAAGTGGCAAGAGGAAATGTACACTAATAGAGAAAAGCTCAGATTCAGACCTTGCACCAAGAAACGTCACATTTGACCAGAATCCCATTACCTTTTTTGCTGGCAGCACAGTATTGAGAGCCCACATAGCACATTATTTTCACAGCCTGAAAGCCTCTGAACTACCTGAGCATGGAGGATCCTGTAGCAGTTTGCTACAGGAAGAGTAGGATTGTCCGTTTTCTTGCCATATGCTCCATCTAATCTCTTTTAGCAGCAAATTAGTTTTATTCTGGTTTTAGGCTTAGTTATCTTTTTTCAAATCTATTCAAGTAACTTTTACCTCATTTGGTGAATTTTGAGATGAAAGACATCGCATGAGTAAAAAATAAGTTTTGTTTGTTCCTACTACCATTATAACACTGAAACAATTTTGATAAGTTTCTGGAAGCAAAATTAAAGTAAATTTTTAATTTTAATTTTAGTTACAGTCATCTAAGAGAAGAAATTAAAATTCCAATTTTCAAGCTAGAGATAATTTCCACAGCAGAGCTATAAACCCCTGCAAAGCACACTTCATATCATAAATGATGAAAAAGGCTTATACTCCATCAGCTTTGGTAATGCCCTACTGAGGGTACTGTCCTTGAAACCAAAAAGCAGTATCACTGACATCTGAACATTTCAACATCTGAAATGTCACTGCATTGGTTCTTCTAGCAGCAGCTAACATCTCTGCACACCATGAAAGCATTTTCATTCTTTTACTTCAGGCTGCCCTGGGGTTGTCTCTCAGGTGTTTAAACACAGATACATATGCGATAACAAAGGCTATCAACAGTAAACATCTAGTAAACATCTGCAAATAATGATCTGCAAAGCTTTTATGGTCACTACATGGTCTTCACACTTCTTGTGTCCAGAATCTGTCAAGGCATCATCATTACTTCAGTGGGTCTGATGATCCTTTCCAAGTATTGTTTTCAGTCCATGAATTGTCATCATCCCTGTTTGTCCATGATAAACCAACTAAGTGCTATTTCAATAGAAGGGGGAAAAAAAAGACTAAGAAAAAAGAAGGGTTGATGAATGGGTGCAGCTATTGCATCCCTCCACAAGGACATACCAGACCACTTCCAATGGAGGTATGGACAATGCAAACTAATGTGGCATATGGCGTAACTCACTCTGATCTCAGAGATTGTAATCACAAACTACACCATCTCTTATCTCTGGAAAGATCTGAGTGAACCGGGACACTAGAACATCTAGGCATGGTAGTATAAGTAACAAAGAATGCACCATGACCCCAGGGAAGAGGTTCCACTGTCATTTCAAAGGCACACCCACCTCTTAAAGTGTTCCTTGACACTCCTGGCCTGGGCTTTACATGTTAGACACGTAGGAAGAAAGGGTATTAACCTTTTTCAAAGTCCAAGACCAGTAGTAGTGAAATTGAAAATTAAGGGCTTGTAATATATTTAGAAACACCTTCTGCTAGAGTAAAGAAAAGGACATTGGTGAAGGCTATCAAGGAATCTGGGAGGTCACATCTGGGCTACATGGACTTGAAAACAGGAGACTAGATGACACAACTGCAATTACCTGGTGATCGCTGTTTATACTTTTGCTGGAGTGGCTAATCTCAAAACAAAGCACTCACCGCACACACACATAAAGTATGACAAAACCAAGAGTCAGTCACGAGAATGCTATTCATAATATTTGCAGAAATGCATTTTAACAGCAGTATTTGCAAGCTCTGCTTCAAATGCCAAATTAGAATATGCCTGCTCAAGATGAGAGCTAGACTTTATTGCTTCCAAGATACTGGACTCCCAGTTGCAAAGCAAACTCACTTTTCTGTGCTGGAAAACAATGTCTCTTCTCTCTCTTAGAGAAAAAAGAAATTGATACATTAGCAAAAAAACATTAATTAATGGCCAGAATAACTGAAATGTGTTTCAATATATGCTGCTTTCATCAATGAACGGATGAAGATTACAAGCACACTAAAGAATATGTATATGGATAAATTAGGAGCTGCATCCAGAGATTTTGGAAATCAATCACCCAAAATGCATAAGATGTTGAGTGACAGACACATGGTACCCACTCATACCTATTGCTACACTCAGCTCAAGCCTCCTGAGAGGCATGAACATTAGTCAGTGATGTATATCCGTATCAGTTAGGTTTATGTGGCACATCTTGGTAGTTGGGGGTGGGGGGAAATGGACTGCCCAGATGTCTTTTTGAGAGGACACCAGAAAATGCTTCATGTCAGGACAGAACCTGTTACAAGACTGACTCAAAACTGGCCAAGTTTGAGTCAAACAGGGATGGTGGCAGCTCCTTTGTGATAAGGTTTTAGAAAGAGGCAAAAAGTCTGGCACAAGTGCAGCAGGCAGGAGAGAGGAGTAAGAAAATGTGAGAGAAGTCATCCTGTGTACGCTTGAAGAATTTGAGCCTATGGGAAGAACCCCATACTGGAGTAGGAAAAGGATGTGAGGAAAAAGGAACAACAGAGAGGAACCATTATGAACTAATTGCAACCTTCATTCCCTGACTCTCTGAGCTGCTCATGGAAAGAAGAAAGAATAATTGGGAGTAAAGTTGAAAATAGAAAGATGGGAGAAGTGAGGGCAAGGTGTTTTTATAGTAGTTCTTACTTCTTATTATCCTGCTCTGCTTAATCAACAATAAATTAAATAAACTTCACAAAGTCAAGTTTTGTCAGCTCTTGACTGTAACTGGTACCTGAACGAGACATGACCTGTCTCAATCTCTGTCCATGGAGTTTTTAATCTTATTTTTCTCTCGTATCTTGCTGAGAAAGGGAATTGATAAGAGTGCCTTGCTGTGTGCCTGGCAGCCAGCAAAGGTCAGCCCACACATTCATTAAAAGCAGTAAAACACTACTAGTCAAAAACTATCATGCACAAAATAAAACTAAATAAACATCACCTAAACAGGACAGTGTAGCCCACCTCAATTTCTTTTAATGATCCAGAGCATATTTTTCAATATCCTTCCAACATTATTCATCAGTGAGGCTGTTTCTCTCTTCTCTCAATGATGGAGTATCAAGCCTTTCTTTCCTATATTAAGTCAGTCTTCTCATTATCTTAAAATAAAACAAGTGTTAAGATAACTTGGGTTTGTTTTTTTTTTTTTTAAGAAAAGGTAGCACAAGCTCATGTGCAGAAAAAACCTGCAGAATGAACATCTAACAAACTCCTGAGTCTCAGACAATTCACCTTAAAGCCTGCACTGAAAAGAAGTCCTTTTGACTTAGAAGAGGTAAGCATTGACTGATACATTGTAGCAAACACATCCTGGAAATTAGCAGGAACCTCCCAGTTCAATTTAATATTAATTGTATTAAAAATACTGCAAATTACTGAGATGGAAATAAATACTAACATTTTTACTAAAATAATATGAGCTATTAGATTATATTATCTTCTAAACACTGTGAAGTGGTAGTTGAGATACAGGTAGAGGTTTGAAATACAGCCGGCATTTTGAGAGCAATGGGCTTGTTCTCAGACAATTCAAGACAGCATAGCAAAATTGCAACTAAAAACAGATAACTTCCTATATGCATGTGGAAGATGTGCTAATCTGCTAACAGTTAACAGTATTATCAAAAGCATGAAACGGACATTCTCTACAGGCAAATTTCAGTATTTACTGCACGTTACTGTCTTTACTGAAGCTGCTATGAGGTTTGGGTTTTTTTTTCTAAAGATGCTAGCACAGACCCTACAGCAGGTACTCAGTATCTCACAGGAGAGGATTTTTATTTACAAAAGACACACTTCTTCACTACAGCAAAAAAAAACTCAGCTCCATGTTCCCTTCAAAAAGCTGGGCACTATGAGATCCTCACGGTGATCTTGATGACTACCTCGAACATCACCTACAAGCTCAGACAGTCAATGACTATCCCCCTCAGCTGCAGGCTAATATCCATCCCCTTTCATCCAACTTTTACAAATTCAGCAGTCAATTTAAGCTTTAGCACATTAAACAAGTCTCTCCCTCATGAAACAGCCCATTCTGTTTACACTACAAGAGTGAGAGTCAGACAGTGGTGTGCTATTTCCTCAATTTCTGCTAATATGGATACTACCAGTACCACCACAGATACAATTCAAACAATATTTTTAAAGGAAATAAACCCCACTTCTTAATATATTTTTCTTCAGTTACCATATCAAAACTACCTGCACCAGATTAACTCTCTCTCTGACAGAGGCAGTATTAAATATCATTATTCATCTGTCTGCTTATGGAAATAAATTACCTATTCCTAATGCCGAAGCAGAAACATACAGTACTTTCCTGTGTTTTTTGAAAGGATAGATATGTTTGTAGAGAGTATGATGAGGTGAGAGATGTGAACCAGTGCTCTCACACTACTCATATATAAATTGCCTTATGATAATTCACAACAAAAATGTAGCTCACAATGCAAGTAATACATTATTCTTCAATTGCTCTCCTGCAAGTAAAAAAGAGGGAAAACTCTTTGAACTCTCCCACCACCCACTCTTGCCCCATTCATCTCCCCGAAAACAGCCTGCTGAAACTGGCTTCAAACATCTACTCACCACTGCCTTCCTCCATTGCAACTTATGAAGCTGTAACTTACCAAAGCTGTTTCCACTGAGGAGTCACAAGATTTCCCAGCTTTTGCCTTATTCATATTTATTTCACAACTGTATACACATTCAATTCACTTTTCTGTCTGGATGATTCAAACACAGAAGTATTCCTACCTGTTATTGTCCATAGGAACAGGCAGAGTACACCAGGTCCAAATGCCATGCTGCACCAGGAAGGCAGTGACAACCACTTTTCCAGCCAGTTGTGTGAGAATTATAGGTCTTAATGCTGGGTTTTTTTTCTAATATTGTTTAGTGCCCTGTTGTGGCCATCAAGCACTGAAACAGACAGCACAGGAAAAAATAGGTCAGATGTGAGCATTAATTAGAATGTCACAGTTAAAAACAATAGAGAGGTGACATGCAGGCTTTATCATTGCTTCCTGACTTCTTGATGGATGACATAGTAGATCAGGCATGATGAAGATACAGATCAAATTACCCACCTGGAAATCTCCTTCTCTCTCTGGAATAAATATACAGAAACACCCCAGAAATATTTGCACTCTTGGCCTCCAGTACCTCAAATCCTACAAATACTCTGCAGTTATCAGACCCTGACTTTAAACTAGCAGGTTTTAACTGAGGAATCACAGACAGCATTCTCCATGCTAAAATCCATGCAGTGTTAAGTCAGGTTTTGAGGCAGTGCTCAAGCTATTCTTTCCCAGCTATCAAGGCAATGCAAGCAGACACTCCTCTAGAATTTCTAGGGAAACATTCCTTGTCAGGACACTAAATTCTCCAAGTAAGGTACCCTGAGCAACAAATAGATTTAAGGAATGAGTAGTTCAAAGCAACATTACTCATGCAAGACTCATGCAATGAAAAAACCAGTTTAGCCAAACTCCCCCCACATAAAGGATCCTAAATGGATACTTGACCAAGCAACACTTCTGTAAATGAAAACACAGGTAGTGGTTTTTTCAGTGAACAGCCCTTCTCAAGGCAGAGTATCACACATTCATCACATGACTTTCATATTTCAGCTGCCTATATCTACATATGATAGAAATGCTGCTTAAGTGGCTGCTCTTGGCAGGTTCCTTGCCACACATAATTTTATATGATGAAAAACTGCCTAGGTTTTTTCCCTTGCCAAAGGAAAAGTAAGTTACTTAGACAATCCAGGGCTGACTGAACTAGAGTAGAAACCCTAGCAGCTCAGCAGTTGGACTTTTGCTCTCCAAAGACGGATCCTTTATAGGCGGCATGTCTAAGTTACATGGACAACCGGACCCTGATTTGCAACTTGCACTTCTGTGACTGACCACAGCTTTTCCAAAGCAAGACATGTATTTGTCTCAAGACTAAAGGGACTAGATGCTTGTTTTAGATGCTAGGAGTTCTATCAACTGATGGAATCAACTGATAGAATAAATATTTTCCCCAGTTAGTTCATTAAAGAGTGTGGCTGCCTCCCTGAGGAAGCCAGTGAGCATGAGACCAGCATGAGCCAAGTGAACAGGTGGCTTAACCTGATTCAGAGTATAAACAACTAACAAAAAATTTAGAAGACAGCAATGGGCCTGAGCTAGCTTCAACCCACATGTTCCATTCCAGTGAGAGAGGATGCCCAGTGTTGTGATGCTGGCATTATAGAAACCAGTGATGGGTATCATATTGGTATTCAGAGAGAACTGTATATTGCCACAGCTACATTTTGCCTACCATAATGGATATTTGCATGGTGATTTCAGCATACTTTGTATTGCTTCACTAAAACAGAAATCCTGTGTCATAGTAAGTATCTCCAAATAATTAAATCTGATATTAGACTTTTCATGCTCCATACATGAAATATCTAAATGAGCTGGGGCAAAGAATACTGGACTCTGACCATTTCTCCTCAAGCCTGTAGTACAAGCACCAACTTTGCTCAAAATGCAAACAAAATGACTACAGAACGTAACTAGAGCAAGGACTGCCCCAAGTACAAAAAGATAAGGCTTTGGGAAAGCTCCCTGTAAAACTAGGAGAGACTATTACTAACTTTCCAAAAGCCTGATACTTCTGTGACCTTTGTTCTATCCAACATAAAACAAAATCTCCTTCCTAAGACAGCCGCCTTAGTAAAGAGGAAGCTGGTCTCCCAATCTATTCCTATGCTGCACAATTAGAAAAATTATCTCTGATCACAAAAAAGCCCCAAAACAAAACCAAACAAAAAATCCACATAAAATCCAGAAAAAAAAAAAATCAAACAAACACACAACATTATGTCTTGCTTCTAAGATGATGCTATTAAAATATTTGTAGTCAGATGTTCTCTCAGGAAGCATTCCTGCCAGAGGAGCTGTGCTCCTCTGTAGCAAATTTAGTAAGGCTTGGCCTGAGAAAGAGCAAAATAATGTCTGGATGCTTTCAGGTACTGCAAAATTTTCATTAACAGGGCCATTTTTTTGCTGTCTTGCATTACCTAATTGGACATCTATTCTTCCATCAACTATAACCTTATTCATATACTGTAATATATTCCATATACTATAATCTTAGTTTTGGAGCGGATAAAAAGACCAAAAGTCCTTATTTTCTTTAAGCCAAGTCATTCTAAATGCTCCACTTGTGCAGCCACTAAAATAGCCACTGAGCAGGGTCAGGGTACAGGATCATTGGCAACTGAAGAGAATTGAGCACTTTTGCACACGAGGGAAAGTGTCAGTCCTGAAGGTGCCACAACATGGAGCCTTGTCTTTTGATTTCACTGTAAAGGTGAAGCGAACAGAATTGTTTCATTTCACACTGAAATGAACTATGGAGATTAACACAACCCATCCACAGAATGGCTGAGGTTAGAAGGGACTTCTGTAAGTCACCTCATCTACCTCTCAGCTCAAGTGGGGCAGCCTGGAGCTGGCTCCCAAGGACCATGTCCAGACAGATCCAGTATCTCCAAGGATGGAGACTCCACAAACATCCTGGACAATCTGCCAGTATATGGTCTCCCTCACCATGAGAAAGTCTATTTATCCGGATCTCATTACACAGACAGGGATCTCCAGCTGAAAAGAGATGGCTTCTTAAACCTTTCCTTAAGCAGAATCCAGCAGCATACACTTGCCCATGAACATTTATTCTAACACATTACCCAAAGTGATTATTTTTATTTGGTGCTTTATTTCAGACATTCAAACTAAACCAGAGAGATGTACAGAGCATACAGCTTTTACAGGCTTCATCTTTCAATGGTTTTTGAAACATTCCTGTGGATTCTGAGGGAAAAACAGAGTAGCAGAAGTATGCTACGTCCCTATTAAATGTTCCCATCTTATTAGCACAAACCCCAAATACTTCATCCTTGAGGGATAGAAGAGATTATTATGGTAAGATCACAATTTCACATACAGCCTTTTTATTGTTTCTATGGAAATCCTTCTAGACTTGGAAAAGTTGTTAGCCACAAAAAACCCCACGATTTGCAGAAGAACTTACTACTGCAGATAAAGGTTTCTGAGATATTGTGCAGTTGTTGTAACCTTCACCCAATCCCAGAAACAGCTAAATGGACCAGATGCCTAAGAGAGACTTTTAGTTCTTTAGCCTAAGGAAAAATGTATCGGGCTTGGTATCAGAACATTGCGAGGTTAAAAATTAACCACAACCAGAGGAGGAAAAACATTTTATTTATTTTATACGCCTTTTCCTCTGCAAGGCCAACTTTACAATCTCACTGTCACTAAAAAGAGGCAAGTAGCAGCTTCTTTTTACCATAGAACAGTTCCCTGAGGAGTCCACATGATAACTCTTAGCAGCACTAAGAAAAACATTTAGAGATGGTGCAAATGATCCAGACTTTTTCAATGTTACTTCAGAAACAAAAGTTCCTGAAGCAAATGGTCATGGATTTGTTTGTTTGTTTAGGGGTTTTGTTTGTTTGTATTTTTTTGGTTTGGTTTATGTTGTTGTTTGCTTATAATTTTTTTTGGGTTTTCGGGGGTTTTTTTGGGATTGTTTTGGTTTTTTTTGGTTTTGTTTTTGTTTTTGGTTTTTTTTAATTTAAATTAAGAAAACACAACAAAGCAGCAAAATCCTAGACTTTGGACCACATGCACAATCGTCATTGCATCCTGATGGGACACACCATGTGAGGATACAGTGAATGCACAAAAGCAGCACTGTGTCCTCCCAAGCTCCTCTGTGGCTCCACGTCTATTGATGTTTAATTTCCACATAATAAAAGAGCTCACATTCACTGCAACACTAGCTTGTGCTTCCCGATATTAGGATCAAACTCAGACACAAAGCACACCCAGTCACAATTCAGTGCACAGCTTCTGACCCACAGATGAGAACAAAGCTACCAGACACTGTGTGCCTTCTTAAACTGTTAAAACAGTAAACAGTGCTGCAGTGTGTGCATGCAATGCTTCTCTTATCTTCCCCATGATACTTTTCTGTTCTACACAAGTGCAAGTTTCATCACACAAACACAAGACACATTAAAATTTAAGGTGGCCAGCCCTGAGATCCCAGCAGTTAAAAATAACTAAGGCCACGAGATTAATTTGCTAGCTGAATCTCTATCCTTCACATACAACACAAAGCCTGTTATTTTTATAACAACATAAGCAGACAGCATTGCTGGTAATTACTTTGGCATTTCTTGGCTCTTAAAAGTTCAAGTCTGACTTGTACTCTTAGCTAGAAGAGGGATGGCAGCCTTGAGCAGCAGGTATGGTCAAAACAGGTCTATAATATACATATATTGCCTTACTCTGAAAATTATCGTTTTCTGTTCCAGCTGGCAGCTTTTGGCAGTGCTCTAGCCAACAGGATAAAGGGAAAGTCTCAACTAATTCCTCTATACAAACATTTCGACTTCATGACCTTTTAAACATAGCAAGTTGTTGATCAGGACCACAACATCTTTTCATAGATAACACATGAACTACAACAAATTTCCAGGGAAAGGAATTTCCTTCATATTCCTCTTCTCCTCCACACCAAATATCACTCTGCATTTTGGTTCACCTTAACTTTAATGCAGACTCAAGTAATTTTCTCCCATAGAGAGAGAAAGGGGTCAGCCAAGCAGAACTATATTGCCACTTCCTACACATAATTAGGCCAGGGCCATTAGCAGTAAGAATGCATACAGACTGAATTACCTGTGTCTGGGAATACATTTAAATCCTCCAGCTGTGAAACTGCAAATAGAGCATAAGGTAGTATGCTGGTGCTCCACAGAAGGCGCAGCAGAATCCCTGCATGCCAACAAAATCAGAGATAGGGACAAACGGTGTCATGAAGGCAGTCAGAGAGCACTGCCTGGCAGCAGAAACCTCCAGGAGAATGAGGGCCCTGAACACTGGGCCCAGCCACACTGGCATCAGTGAGAAAGGCAGGTAGGAGGTCCTTGCCTACTTGCCCTTCTGGTCACTAGCACAGCTAGGGAACACGCCAAAAGAAATACTGAAATGGCACCTGAAACTCAACCCACAGTAAAGCAAATCCTTATTTTTGAACTGACAGCATTTCCTTTATAAAGCAGGCTGGCTGAGTAAATGAACATATAACCACATCTAATGAAAGTGTCTATACACATAAACACACATATTTGTCAGCATTTCTTTAAATGTAGTATAAAACAATCCTTCAGGAAATCCAGCTCTCGTGAAGAATTAAAATTGGTTATTTTATCAGTTATGGTACCTGCATTGGTACCTGAGACAGTTACTTAATAGCTGAGCATTAACATTGCATAAATACTACAGAAGGAAAGAAAATTAAACTTCATGCCAGTAGCATTTGTCTCTAGTAACAGAGAAAAACTCAGGACACATGCAGCCACTAGGACTTCTAACAATAACATGTGTTGTCTGAACATGCATCATCAAAACTGCCACAAGTTAGGCATCTAAATAATTTTCAAGCCCTTCAGCAGATGTGGAAGATAGTGCAGAGTCATCAATGCTTATGACCTGCGCAAAGTCACCTCCCTCTCACACAATTTGCTAACAATAGGTACCCATACCTGAGAACAGAACTATGACTTCTGATGGAATGTTATTGCAGCTGCAAGATATAGACTTAATTGCAAATGTTTCTCTGCTTTTTATTAAGAGGGTCTTCTGCAGGTCTTTGTCAAGGCTGACATTAGATTGGTATTACATCTCAGCTCTGTATCAATTTCCTCAGTCAGGTCTAGGGCACAAACAGCAAGGTAATGGTGATAAACAACAAACTGAATAGCTGAATATGTTCTGCCGTGTTAAGGAGGATTGAATACATGCTCAACTAGCTCCACTGGTAACCACAGCTCTGTCAACTGCTAAGTGACAGAGCTGTGGTTACCAGTGGAGCTAGCTGAGCACCAAACAGCCAGACAAAGAGAAAAGAGCAGTGCTGGACAGAAAGAGCAATTTTATTCTACAGGATTTCAGCAGCCTTCATTACAACTGTGGTGGAGAGTGCAAACAATTGTGGAAATCCTAAAGCTGAGAGACTTAGCAGGGATATATGGGATGAAGAGCTATTGACAAGGAAGGAAAGATTTTGAATCCACCAATGAATGGCTACCAACTACTCTGCTAAGGTATAAAAACACTATAATTGGTGTCAGGATTGACATGTTTCACGTTTGTTACTACTTAATTTTCAATACAGACATTTGCATAGCCCTGAGGTCAGACAGCCCAGCAAGGAGGGAAGGCTAATCAAAAACTAACCTTTAGGAAAATTAATAGCACAGAGTGAGATCAGTAGACACCTGAGAGCCCTTCTCTCCCCACAACAGGCCAGACACATCAAAATACCTCTCTTCAGAAGGCAGTCAAACTGTTGGACAGCTCCTCTAAACCATTATACTCAGTTTCCATTTGTTTTCCACTTTCACAAAGACATAAAGGAGAGAGAGAACTGATAAGTGAGGCAATCTTCAAATATGTTCTCCACAATGAAATTAAGTGAGATCCATAAAGGGAGAGCTTAAAGGAACAAGATGATATCTTGTGCCTTTCATAGCAGAGGCAAGACAAAGCAACCTTGCATAATCCTCTGGATTTTCATCTAGCCTGTCATTAGCCTTCCATGAAGAGTAGTTCATAATCAATCTATCCATCCTCTACCCATCCATCTGTCCATCTATCTGTCCATCTTTTAGTATTTAAATAATTTTTTTCCCAAAAGGAAAACAGGTGACAGAAGAAAACTATCCAGTGGGTGTACATAACATCAGTTTTGAGCTTTGGATGTAAAAAGCAAAACAAGATTTAGCAAACTGCCTGAAAAAAAGATACATACAACTACAGAGAAGGTGGTAAAAATCTTCTTCAGTTTGTAGAATCCAAATTTGCTATTCCCCAACTGCTGACTGAAGGCCTGTGTGACAAAGTTGTGTGGTCTCAGTCGACTGCCTGGTTCCTTCAAGTGCCATTCTGGCAGAAAGCAATTACACACAGCAGGCTGCACTGCACAGCAGGCTCCAGCTAGGTTCTGAGGCATCCCTGTGCAACTCAGGGACAATTTGCAAGTGCAGGTTGATGCTTCTGGAGAAACTTGAGGAAATTAAAAGGACAGGTGGAAGAAAGATCCTCACATGGATAGTTTAATCTGGATTGTATAATTGCGAAGAACACAAGAATGTATTTTGCACTTGCTCAAGGTCAAAAATGACTATACTAAAAGTAAAAAAAAAGCTTTGCTATAGCATTGAGCTGCAACTAAGAGCAATTTTTTTCCACTTATATTCTACATCCTCAAATTAAAAGGAAAATGTAATTGATCCAAAACATCATTATTGGATTGCAGTTCTTAGGATTTTGACAAATTTTCTTAAAGTGCCATTTCTTGAACTACAGTAATTATTGAAAAAGTCTCAATCTTCAAATACCTCTCTACTGAAGAGAAAAATCACACAATTTAAACGCACAAGATTCATAGTTTTCATAGATTGGTCAAGACTTTAAATATTGCCCTTTTTTTTTTAAGAAAAACTTCATGGGACAAAATCCTGACCAACCACATTTAAGTCAGTACTAGGATTTAGAAGATCTCTTTTTTGACAACTTGAACTGTTGCAATTGTTAATACTGCTACTTAGTATCTAATACTTAAAAAAGAAAATAAATTACTCTTCTTGTAATATGATCTCTACTCAAAAATCAAAGCTAGTATTTGCAGACTGGAGACCAAATTTTCAAACATACTATGCAGGAACCCCAGACACTGGTCTCAGAAGTGCTGAATACAGAGATGATCACACTTCAAAGGAAATGGCAGACACTTTCTATCTTTGAAATGTAGAGGCCAGCTGTCACATAAAACTTGAGGTTGTCTCAAAAAAACCCAAGTCTGTAACCTCAGACAAAGCAACACTAGCTACAGAAGGAGTTGCAAATGTCTATGTTATTGTCCAGTGCAATTTGCTGCACTTAAACTAACAACTACACTTCACTTTGACACTCTAGCACTGATAGCACTCACAAGGCAAACACTGTGGAGAAAGACAATGCAAAACTACACTAAAATTTAAGTTTTACTGTAGAATTTCTCTGAACCCACTTCCCTTACACAAGATGCAAGCTTTCTGATATATGGCCTTCAGGTGAGAAGTACTACCTTCATTAACGAACAAAGCACCATACAGAAGGAATAACAGTCTGACACTTGAAGTCAAATGGCTGCACTAGGATGTTAGGTAATGTTTTTTATATCATGGTGTAGTGTGATAAAGCCAGACTTAGAGGTGCATCTAATTTATGAAAGCTTTCAAAGCTCTTCACAGATTGATTGGCAGAGACTGGATCAAGAAATATAAGTATTAATGCCAACGAAGTTAATTGACCATTTCTGAGATTAGAGTATTGAACACCCAGTGACTGCCTGAGATACAATAACACACACTGCAGGAAAAAAAGCTTGCATAAGGGGTATGGATACAACAGCAGATAGCCAGAAAAGCCCAAATCTTCCAGATGAAGTACACAAACATTCTCTACATTTGCCTTGCTGTTTTATCGCCTTCAAGAAAAGAACTTTAGAGCAGCTGGATGCTGCAAATCCATTTCTAGACATGGGGAAGTCTTTTAACCCACATGACAATGGCAAATTTTCATGCCCATTGTTAGTCTGCTGTCCAGTATGGAAAAGTCTTGCCTGAAAGATTTTTTTTTCACTTATCTATCCTTTAAGCCATTCATTGATTTCAACCAGAGAAAAACCGATTACCAGAAGGTAATTAAGTTCTCATGACTTTTGTAAAATTAGCTAGGCCAGAGAAGGCAAAAACTGCAATTTGAACATCTTTGGGCTCAAACCTCATACAATGTGCCATCCAGTTTCCGTAACTGAAAATGGCAGCCCATGTGTCGTGAAATCAGTCCAGTCTGTGGAAAGAGGAAGCTACACGGCAAAAAATGCAGAAGTACAGCGAAAGACAATGAAAAAAATCAGTTTTTGACCTCAAGACACAACCTTACAGACATTTTAATTAACTGCTGTTCAGGAAATCACTTGCTTGTAATAAACAGCTAAAGCACATGTGTACACACAGACTACCCTAAGATGCAAACTTCTGGAGCCCAGTCTCAGGTAACTGCGTACATTTTACTTCTCCAAACTCCATCTGTATTTTAGTAGGGGAACTCCTTGCAACATGCAAAACAATTAACAAACTGTACAGAGGACAGATTTAGCAAAGAAAATGTATCAGGATAGGAAACAACCTCTGAACTGCCTCTTCAAGGTTAACTAGCCTGAAAACTGGCATTAGCCTAACAACATCCATATTATCACCAACTGGACTGACTCAATTCTGCTCAGTACAAAGTCACATCATCCTGAAAAATACTCAGTGGTCATACCCTGGCATCACTCAGGAAGAGATTAGATGCTTAAATGGAAAAGCAACTATATCTGCTGTTAAATTAGATTATAAATTTGTACAGAAAGATACCTTATGGCTGAAATTGAAAGCTAACTGCCTGACAGTAGGAAGGATTACTCCCTATGGGTACAATATCCATTACAATGGTTTTTGCCTTCTCCACTGTCCTGAAATTGAAGACTGCTGGATATGAAGCACTTGTTCACAGTTCTACCTTTAATCACTGGTTTTCCATTAAGGATGTATGTTTAGTACCTAGCATACTAACATATCAAGACTAGCATACATAAACCTTTCCCACACACTTCCTTAAAGGAAAGATTTGTATGCAAAGTCCATACCACTGGTATGTGTGGTAGCCCACAGAAAGCCTTCTCCAATACTACAGAAGGTACAGCTGGAAAGGGTCAGAAAGACTCCACATGAAGCAGATATCATGTCTTTGCACATGGGTAGGAGAGAGTATAAACTGGTTTTAAAGCATTTCTGATGGAGATTTCAGCAGCAGGTTCAGAAACCTGCCCACGGTAACTCCTCCATCTCCATGCCACTGAAATTAGCAGCCTGCTCAGACAGCATCCAAAACCTGAGTGGTGAAAGGTCAACTTTACGCAAAGCAGAAACAAACTACAGCATGGCCAGATCACCAAAACTTCATCACTTCATGCTGTTTGTTAAAATCGACAGAATTACAGCTCACTGATACACAGCTAGTGGAGATGAAGCAGATTAATAGTTGCATGTGTTCTCTGTGGAACCTGAAGTTTTCAGAAGTGTTACAGAAGCACTCCTCCAGCCCTCCACCACAGTATTCCTCAAAGGAAATGGTGGGGAGAAGACTAAACTGGGCAAGCATTCCCTGTGCACAGCATCCTTGACAGACCATCATGACAATGATTCCACTTATCTTAAATAATGTAAAATCCAGGCTATACTGCATTCTCCACTGCCTTGTCCTTAGGGAGAAGCATCAGCCCAAGAAGCTTGTACACACCTCTCACCTTACCTGCATCACTGAGACCCACAACATGCTGAGCAGCTCACCTCCCATCATCTAAGCTACTAAAATGAGTATAGACAGTATCACCTATTAACTCTGTATTATGCCAGGTTTTTAGAGATTCAAATTTGGCTCAATGCAATGTCTAACTGTGAAACATCAACTGCAACAGTCAAATCTTGTAAAACACAAGGATACTTACATGATACTTACAAGATACATGAAACAAACAGCTCTCAAATTGTGTGGCTGAGGAGCAGTCTCCAACTACAAGATATTGCAAAGGCAAAAACAGATAGTGAACCTACCCCAAAGAGTTTAATATATCAACTACACTATCTTGTCATGCAGTCAGTGTGAGGAACATGACAGTGTTCCTTCAGTATAAACAGATAAGGGAGGAACAGAGGGCAAAACAGTTTGCATTTCATTTTGTTCCCTCAACTATCTGACTATTCTGCAATAGGCGGCTGAAGGGGGTCAGGAGAAGGATGGAAATGTTTCTGTATAGCAACCATAATGCAGATAACACCCAAAACTGCAGTGATATAAAAATCACTCATGGCATTTTCTCCTGTTTAAGCTCTGCTCTACTGCTCAGAATGCAATCTAACAAAGCATTTCACATACTACACATTAGCACCATTCTCAGCAGGCACATAAATACATGTCTGGGCTGTAACAAAACCACACTTTGACAGAACACTGGAGGGCAGCTTGGCGAGAGTAATATTCTTACATTCCTTGGATATATAAATATTAATACATACACACACACAGAGAACAACATAAAGCTATGATTTCTGATCTCGAATTGAACATAGCTAAATGCACATGAACACCTCGGAAACAGTCTATCAAAATTGATCCTTCATACATAAATACCTATTTTTCTACACGTACATAAATAAATACATCTATCGGCCAACACGCACACACAGTTTCCCCAAAGCAGCCCACTGTTGTGTCTCCCCACGGCCTAACAGGTCGCACAGGACACACACTTTGCTTCACGCAGACGGGGGAGTCAAGGAGTGAAGAACTCCCTGGAAGACCGGGTGGCTCATTACTACCGCCGTCCCGCAGCCTTCCATCCCGGCGTTCCCATCCCCTTCCCCCGGAGCCCGGGCTGCGCCCCGCCGGGAGCCGAGGGCGGCTGCCCAGCGCCCGGCTCGGGGAGCGCCTCATCCCGAGCACCGGCTCCGTTTTCCGCCCCTTCCCCACCCTCGCCCAGGCCGCGGCGGCGATCCTATCTCGTGGCGACCCTACCTAGCGCAGGGCAGGAGCCGGCGCAGCCCCGCCGCCCCTCCTCGCTCCCTTCCGCGGGTGCTGGGAGCCGGGGCGGGCTGGGCTGGGCTGGGCAGGGCGGGAGGCGCCGCCACCTCCTCCTCGCCGCTGCTGACTCAGGAGCAGGCGCCGTCCCTCCACGCCGCTGCCGAGGGGCGGCCGCCGCGTTCCGCGCAGGATCGCTGCCCACAGAGCCCGCCGGGCACGCACCGCCCGCCGCCGCGCGAGCGCGCCGCACCTGAGGGCAGCCGCGGCCGCCCTGGGCACGGCAGGGGAGGGTGGGAGGCGGCCCCCGGGCGGGGAGGTGGGGTCGGTCCAGCTCCATCCCAAGAGGGAGTGTGGGGGGGGCGGTTCCTACTGGCAGCAAGGCGAGGAGGTGCCCTGTCTCCATCTTGAGGAGGGGGCGAGCGGGAGGCGCAGCCCCCTCGGCACGGGGTCCCGCTCCCGCTGCTGTCCTCCCCGCCCGGCGGGACCGTGGTGGCACCTTCCACGGTGTTGCACCGACAGGGCTTTTGCTGTTCCATGGGCGCGACCTGGAGATAGAGCAGCGAGAGGTCTCCCAGGTCTGAAGACCTTGAGCAAAGGTCTGAAGGTGTTGAGCCGACAAGGTGTAGCGGGAAGGCAGCCGAGCTCTCTGCCTCACGCCGCTTTGGCTGACGGCGCCTGAAAGGCGGCCACGGTACTGCTGTTGGTCTGCCAAGGGGCCTCCAAGGTGGGATCCCACACATCATCCCTGCGTGCAGGTCTCCCTACGCTTGACACCTGCGGAGCTTTTCGCTTCTCTGTCTCCACGTGCAGTGTTTTGGGGACATTGTTACTGCTGGTAGGGATTTCCCACGGTGACTGGCTTCACGGTGACTGCAGCAGGAGGGCAGCGCCTGTCAGGCATGGGCTGCATTGGGGCATGCTCCCCAGCTCAAACATCCTCATTCTACCTTCCTTCTGATCCTTACCTTTCCAATTGTCTGATAAACATTGGGCTGGGGAGCCAGTGCTCCTTGTCTGGCAAAGTCCCACGTCCTAATGGCAAACATCTCTGTTGGAAGCCTCTGCAAGAGAACCCATAGTTTATTTAGAACAGCTTTTCAACAAAATATTCAGCATTTCTCTGTCTTTGATTTTGCTCTATTCTTGCCACATTGCCATTTTCTGTTTGCAGTCAGGGCATGCAGAAATGGTTTGATTGCTTCTTTGATTTTTACAGCTCCACTCCAAAATAATAGACCAATTGGATTTGGAAAGAGGCATTTTTCTACTCAACACCAAAGTCCACGTGGCATAGAGAAGTGATTTAAGTATATCCACCTCAGCAACATTTTAGAACAAGCAATTTCATTTTTAAGTGAAATAAAACAAAAAGGAGCAGTGAATTTCAGACTTGCAAAGGTTTCATGCTGTTTTGCACCAGCCTATCAAGGTCTCAGATCCTCTGCTCCACCTGTTAGTGATGCTACTGTATTGCCAAGTTCTGCTCAGTCTTTGATGAATTGCCAGTGCTTGACTCGGGGTAAACAAGGTTTTGCAGGTACTACAGGATGATGAAAAAAATAAAGTGTTTTAAAGATGTAAAAATGTCATCTCTTGAGTGAACAACAGCTTTTACCTCCTTGTCTGATTCCCACCTTACCAACTGTATTCAGCAATGGGCTGTTATATTTCCTGAAGCTACTTAATGTCTTCCTCAGTATGGGAAGGTCGTGACTTATGTGCTTGCTCTCTAAAGTAAGGAATGATACCTCAGAACTGTAATAGTGGATTGCTTTTGAATATGTATGAAGGAGCCTAAAGGAGCTGTCTGTTGACATTTTAAAAAGAAAATTTTTTGTGTGTTCTTGTGCCAATTTTGATTCTACAGTTTCTGTGATTTCTGTGTGTTGGCTGTTTTGGCCAGCTTAGGGAGACCGAGTCTACTCATTTCAAATAAAAAAGTATAATGTGAATTCCTAAAACATGTTCTAATAACAACACAAAAGGAAGAGAACACTTATTATTTCCATTGTTGACCAAGTCTACTTGGCTTGGAAGAGGATGTGTGTGCAGAGAGAGGAAGCCTGGATATCTTTCCTTTGTGGCAGCCCCATTTCTCATGCCTTGAAGCCTTCCTGCCAGCACTGGGATTTGATTTACTCACCCAGTGGGAGAAGAAAATTGACCTCCAATACTTCATATGTTTGTGTGATCCTAATTTTTCTGACTGCCACCAGATACAGTGGCACATTTAGAAAAAAAATCATTTTATCTTCAGGAAGGACTCTTTTCTCAATATTAGCACTTTTTAAAGGATCTGTGTAGGTATGCAAAAGGGTCCTTAGCACAGCACAAGCTTAGAGACACAAGACTTCTGCATGTCCTTTCAGGAGGTTTTCTCCACTGTTTTAATTAAAAGAGGGTGAAAAGGATGAAAGCAGTAACTGTCCCTGTTTGCTTTTCCTGCACAGGGGTAGCTGATCCAGTGTCCTTGATTTTCCAGATTGTCTTCTCCATTGAAAGATCAAGATGCAGCTACTCCTACGCAAAAGCAAAGGAATCAGAGCAAACAGCTCCTGTTTGAGAAATCCAGCAGCAGCACCTGGTGCCTGTTCTGCTGCCAGTCTGCAAACTCCAGAAATGCTATGAAATGACTAAACAGATTGTGAAGACAGGTTGCTGATGGGTGAGGATAAGAAGGTATTTTCTTGCTGAGCCTTTCTTGCCTTTCATATAATTGATAAATTAATAGGCTTAACCCTCCCGAAATAATAGTCTTAGTATGCTATAATGCTATCTCAAAATCATTAAAACTTCCAAATATAGCCTTCTAGGTAAATGTTGATCTGCTTACCTCCAGCTGCATTCCCACAATAAGTGCTTTCATTTGAACAGACAAAAGTCTTGGGGAGCTGTCATCACCCAGGACAATTAACTCAGTCCCAGATATCCAGGTTCATTTTGGAGTCTGCCTCTGACATACACCTCCCATCACTGCCAAGTGGACCTTATGAGCAGCTTCTTGCCTTGTCAGGGAAGCCCTGACCTGAGACATAACATAACATTATGGTGATATACAGGAGGTCCCTTCCACCACAGGGGGCTGGCACAGCCCTTCCAGTCACCCTGCACGCTACTCTCCTTCCCCTTTTCAACTGGATTGCTAAACCAGCTGCTCAAAAGTTTTCCCTGTGACATCTGTTTCAAAAGAAAGAGGTTTGGGGCATATGCCACTTAGGTCACGTTACTTAACCCTTATTAGATTGTGTTGCACTTTTCTGAAAATAACCTTTTCCCACTTCCCACTTAAATAGGTAAAACAACTTCATTTGTTTTAGTTCAAGGAAGCGTCTACCAACACTGAAAAAGAGAGTAGTATTCACCTTCAAGGCATCTGAGACAGGTTTTTTTTTTTGTTTTATTCATCAGTAATTGTAAAAGTTTTTGAAAGCTGGAATGAGGTGAATTCACCTTGGCCACATTTGTCCAGTTGTTCTTACATGTCAATTCTACTGCCAGCCCAGGTAAAGCTTCTGCCTTGACCAGTTGTGTCTGAGTAGGTTTTTATTGGCTTCTCTGTCCCACCAGTGACAGTATCAGGAAATCTAATAAGAGTGCAAAAGGTTAGAGTGACACGGTGTAATCCTTTCCTTCTTTCTGTTGTTGAAGTATGTTATGTTTCATTGAGGCAGTCTATACTTTTTCCCTGTTCCTTAATCAAAACTGTAGTTTTACAACATTTCTTTATGTTTTTAAGTCCATTAATTGTCAAGTATGCAGGAATCCATAATGACAGAGTAATGATCTTAACATGGGTTGTTGGAGATGCAATATTATTTTCATTTCAATTGTAATGTAACAACATGACTGCCTACTGTATCTTCCATTTAAGCCTCCCATTTTCTCAGCCTTACTGAAATGACAGCCTCTTTGTAAACAATTTTTTTATTATTTACAGTTTCAGATTATTTTCTATAGTTAAGATCAGATTATATTCAATAGCTAAGAGCATAAATGTTCTTTAGATGTATATTTTTAGTCATGATAAAATTATTTCCTGTTATTACTGTGGTTTTGCTTCTCCCCTTTTTTTTATCCATCTAATTATTATTTACCTCACAGTTGTTTAACATTTCCTTATTTTGTTATATCTCTTCTGATTTCAGTAATTTCAGGCTATTTTCATGTAGAAATGTTTAAAGCTTTGCCTGACTTCTCAGAAGAAGTTGCTTTTTTTGATGCGTAAATGAAAGTATTAATAAAATAATGCTTCTGGTAATATGGAATTTTATCAAGGTCCATTGTTGTTTCTGATTATCAATAGGAGATAATCACTGCATTTTCTTATATTCCATGTTCATGTAAATCCTTTGTGATGGATAGTTTCCATAACATCATATCATTGATTAAGGAAAAGAATTCAAATTTGTAGCCTAATAAATATTTTGTTAGGTTTTACATTTTTTTGTTTTTATAGCCTTAAATATTTATGGTGTTTTCTTACCAGTTTGAGTTGCCATATTCAGCAGTTATTTTGCTTTTTATTTCAATGTAAGAGGTAAATTGATACAAGGGCTCTGTGAATGTTAGCGATATTGGTACGTATATAGTGGTTTAAAATGTATTTAATTAAAGATGTTGTGCTTGCTTAATATTCAATTGTCAGTAAAACATTTAGCATTTGTGTTTTTTGTTGAATTTTTTAAAAAATATAATTGCTTTATTGTAGTTCAAAAAGATTTTAAAAAGTTGTATGCAAGATTTTCTCATGCTGGAAGAGTGACTAACCACTTAATTGCACCAAATATAATTTTCTTCTTACCTGTGTCTGCAATTAAGAAAATGAATTGTCTCTTACAAAGTGTTATGACTTTGCTTGTACCTAATAAAAATATTACATCCCCACTCACTCACTCTTTCAAAGGTGAGGAAACACTACTGTCAAAGGAGGGAGCAGTTAGCCAGCTCTAGAGATAGATCTGCAGCTTAGGCATGATGCTAAGTCACTCAAAGTAATGAAACCTCTTTTTTCTTTTCTTTCTTCTCCAAATTAAAAACCTGTCCTACAATATCAGCCATTAATAGCGTTTTTCTTTTCTTTCAAAATAGTCCTGAAGGTACACAGAGAAATTAGCTATGTCTAGAGAAACAAAAGTAGTCATAATGTAGAAGGGTGTGTGAAATGGTGCTTCTTTGATAAAGCATGAGTTTATGATGCTCTTCCTTTCTCAGGGATCCTTAAGAATGTTACATTCCTGCCCCCTGTCTTCACCCTCCCCATGAGTCCTTTGGCTGCAGCTCCCAGGAGGGATAGGAGATGTAAGTAATGAAAGCAAACCTCATGTTTTTTCTTTGCTCTTAGCGAGGAAGAAGAGAATGTGAAACACATCAAAAGTTGTGAGCACTGTTTCCTTGTGCTGGCATTGTCGCTCACAACCAGATGTAGGAGAACAGGGAACAACACTGGCTTTGTCAAAGTTACAGATGTAAAGGGACAACTGGTACAGAAGAAATTCCTTAAAAATTCCAGTGAATATGAACTGAGGTTGTGAGTCTTAACTAGACTTCCTTTTTCTGCATCATATGACTCTAACAATTAGACTTCCAAATTTCATACCACTGTTATCACTTAAATTACAGTCCCAGTTCTTAGCACTCAAATGCTCCCAGTCACTTAAGATGGAGGGAGAAATATAATTTCACATCAGATTCATTCCTTGTAAAAAAACTCACATAGGTTAAAGGTGTATAAAAGGCAACTATAAAAAACAGTTTGGCAATGTGGGAAACCACAAATAAGGTTATACCACACTTTTCTCTATCATCACCATTTCCTTGAAAGTCTAAGCAAACAAAAAGCTTTTCAAAATGAAAAGAAACCAAAACAAAACAATACAAAAAACCACAAATGCTCTCTGTTGCTGGTATATTTGAGAGCTGTTCCATAAAAATTAGCATGCACCTGAGGATTGTATGAGCTTTTAGTTATTTGGGAACATAAATGAATAAATCAAATACAGAGTTTTCTGCCTTAACTGTCATGAGACTTTATAATGATGGTTCTAAGCCAAGTTACTCCTGAGAAGCTTTCTGGGTATGTTAAGATCCTTTAAAATTTTATTTCAGTTGTAATATCATGGTTTCCCTTCACATAGCCAAAAATAATGAAAAGCTGTGTCTAGATGTAACTTTCCTTTACACCTGGGCAGCTCATTGAGGCCAGCAGGAGACCAGGGCTCCTGATTGTAGAGGAAGGGCTACTTCTTACTGTCTATCCCTCCTCAATTTGAATGTCCTTGGTGATTTCATGTTATGCCATGATCTCCTGCAGTGGAAAGGCACACCCATGACCGTGGCTGTAGGGCATGAGCACCCTCATGCATGAGCAGGACGGGCCGTCTGCCCCAGCTGAGGGCACAGTGCAGTGCCCAGCAAGGTCAGGCCAGCAGCCCCCAGGGAGGGTCCTCAGGTGCCAGGGTGGTGAAAGGGAAGGAACGGGTGTGTGGTGAAACAGGAGGTGAAATGAGGGCTCGTACCCTTCTGATCCCTGCAGCTCTCTTCCCCTCGTGTTTTGAGAATTTATTACTGTTGCCTGCAGTAGCTGGTGCCTGTAGCATTACCCAGTCCTTATAAACAAGTGAGCTGTAGAAAAGAGAGGAATTAAACACACTGGCATAGGTTGCACATGTCAAATTAGAATAAAATGATTGGCCTTTTCGGCCCATGGTGACAAAGGTACTCAACCAGAAACTGTACTGTGATACCAGCCTTCCTAAAAGAAATAACTGACTGAAACAGGGAAATAAAAGCAGATAGAGGCTTTTGAAAAAAGAAATGGTGTCATCATGGCCCATTTTTATAACCATATCACTATTATAGTGTACTGTTTATAGTTACAGGGAGATGTGTAGGGCTCAGAACAGAAAATCCAGGCTATTTCAAATTATCCAGGCTGAGCTTCAAGTGTTTTTGTACCTCACAGTGTAGTTTTATCTTGAGCAGAATCTTTCATGTAACACTCATACTTACTGTCTTTTATGTTGGAGAGATGATTGTTAAAATTACATGTCAAGGGTTTCTTACATAAGCACAGTCAACCCAAATGTTCACTCAGTGCAGTACCCTGTCCTATATTGTTGCCAAAATCAGGCAGCTAGGGAAAAATATACATGGTAACTTTTATATTTGTCCAGTGTCCAGCTGGTTTTGTCTTTGTGAGCTGATTGTGGTATTCCTGTGTATTTCTAGTCCACGAGCATCCAAATTCCCTTTGACCCTGTGTTAGCACTTAGTTTTCATATCACCTGTTGGCAAGAAGTTACAGAGCTCTAAGGCTTCAAATACCTACACCTTGGTATCCTCAAACAAACTCAAACGAAGCATAGGGAGGTTGAATTGTCAAATAAGTGACTCAGAACAGGCATCAGAAAAGTCTGATGACCTGAACCCACCCCATACAGGCACTGTGCATTATATTCTTGCTTTACACATTTTTTTCAGTATTGCTGAAATTCTGCAGTATGTTTTTTCTGTTTTCATGCAGCTGTTTTCCAACACACAGAAGCATGTTCCATGGCTAAGAGTGCAGCTCTTCTAGAAGAGTGATTTTGGCCAGTTCTTGAAAGTCACATGAAAATCCTGGACTCAAAAGCTTACTAATGTTAGAGCTAAATATACCAATTTAATTTTTGTGTTCAGGTCAAGCCTAAAGATTTAGCTCCATACTTTGCATCAGCACTTTTGAGAGTGTTACTAGAATCTTTTCTGCTTGATTAGCAGTGTTTTGAGGACCAGCTTTCACATAAACTTGCAGCATCTTAATGAATTCTGCATGTAATTTTAATGTCTTTGATTTGTAACACTGGTAACTTAAGAAGTCATTCCTCAATTACAGTTAATATTATTTAATTTGGTCCTAAATGAAGTATGATTATGAATTTGCAAATCTCTTCATGGAGATGTTTACTCAGCTGACTACTAGCATTTTTAATCAGCTAGCAAACTCAAAACTCAAACTTCGATGTAAGTTGTGAAAATCTGTTTAAAAGAGAGGAAAGGAGGCAATTTGATGGAAGGAAAAGAATTACTAATTATATTTAAAAAAAAACCAAACAGGCTTTCTTCTTCTGCAACTAGTCAGACTCTTGCGACAGATTCTGTAATATCTTAGTATAAAAATTGTCAAGCATCTAAAGTTGCAATGTAATGTTTTAAACATCAGACTCTTGGTCTCTAGAATTTATTCTTATGTTCCTCAAGCAGATTTTTAAGACTGTCCATTAACTTTATCCAACTTTAGGATAGTGTATGCTTCAGAAATGAAAGCCATTTCTATTTTTTTGCCCACATTTTGTACATTTAAAAAGTTACTGTCAATAATACACAGTTAACACTAGAAAAAAGTACTATGAATTTCCTGTATGGATTTTAAAAAAAAATTATAATTTAGACATAGTGTCTTAGACAAGGAAATAGAGAGATATCCATTTACAAGGAAAGATCCCCAAAAATATCAAGACAGAAGAAAAACAATTCAAGCTTTTATTTAGACACTTAATTTTCAGGATTTCTAGAAGTTGTAGCACAGAGTGAACATCCATTAAAAAATTAAAGCTTTTTCCTTCATGGGGGGAAAGGCATTTTTTGTTCAGTCACATTCTATTTCAGAAACGTTGTTGTTTCAGACAACAATAATATTCAGAATGGTTTCTAAATTATGCTTTAAAATGTCTTTCAAAACTAAATATTATTGCAACTAGGATGACATATTGTGTTACAGCACCCTGTAACAAATTTTGAGTTTTTACAAGATCAGAAGTTAATAATTCTCAGCAAATATATATAATATATATATATTAATATATCAGTAAATATAACCTGTTTGTTATATTTTTTTAAATTTTTGCCATTTGAAAGAAATTAAAAGCTTAGATCTTAGTGGACTGTGTTCTAATGAAAATACAGGGGTTTATTTTTTTAATATATGTGCACTGCAAAATTACAAAGAGCATCTATTTTTTACATGCTATCTGATGGAGGTGATTAAAGGCTTAGTTTCTGAATACAGGTTAATTGTGTCTCCTGTGTATTTCCATGTTGTTTAGACACTTAGACAAACCAATGCCCACATAAACCTTTTGCAATTTTGTGAGCAGAAAAACATAAACCTAGTTTGGTGCACTTCCTATTCTATCTCTTTCTACATTTATAGGCCGTTTGGTCTCATTTTGTCCATTTACATATTGCAGCGCAAATACTGTGGATTTTTTTTACATAAGTACCTACTGTACAATGCAGAAGATTTTCACTGTTCATAAGATAGTATTGACCTTAACTGTAAACAGCACTCTGCTCTGATTCAGTTTCTGTTGGTCTGGGTTGGCATTTTGTAATACAGTTAGGATCAGGATATTCCTATCTTTTGCCAAAAGGTACTCAAGTCCTTTATTTCGGGCAACGTAACCATGTCATATCCATTTTATGTTTGGTGTGCATCCTCTCCTTTTATAACAAATTTATTAACTTGGCTAACTCAAAGAACTTCACTGATTATGCCCTCAGGGTTCAAATGCTGTGTCAAACAAGATGTATTGCATATATGTGCAGCATGCAGGAGGACTATACCCCTGCAATCTTGACTTGTAGCTGCTGTATTTTATGACTTGTATCCGTAGCAACCAGTGGAGTAGAAGAAAGGCGCCAGAATCACCTGAGTAACCATGGAAACCAAAACAATGTTTATGGATAATTGCCTAATCTAACCCACCTACCTACACAAAATAGGAAATAATTGATATTTAATATCTGGAGACACTGGCCTGAAATCAATCATTTGGAATGAGTTATGTCTTCTCATAATAATCATTGTAATTTTTACCATTATATGTTTTATCATTATAATCATTGTCATTGGGGGTTGGAACTAGTTCTTTAAGGTCTCTCCAATCCAAGCTATTCTATGATTCTCTGTTTCCAACAAATGAAGCCAAAAGCTACATGCAAAACATATGGTAAAGAAAATTAGATCACCTCTTTTAGTCTTTTCCTTTCTGATGACACCTAAGTCAAGTAAAATACCCTTGCACTATGAGGTTATTGTTTAGTCAGTAATTGTTATAGATGTCATACAAGGAATTACTGAATTCTGATCTAACCTTGATTTGTCTTTGATATAAAATATTTATTCTCCTGTGTCGTTCAAGAAAAACGTGTCAAATCATGCTATGGACTTCCATAATGAAAAACTATCTGTTTTGCTGTTTTGAGTAAGATGTTCAGATCAAGACTGAGAAATGGGGAAAGACAGTTTGAAAGAAGGACTGTGAAAAGACTCTCATCTGTCTGGTCTTGACTGCTCTCTAGAGCTGCAATAGACAACTGTAACTAGCTTCAGCTAGACTCAGAGAACTGCTGTAAGAAGCAAGAATTGTAAGCCCTGCTAAATAAAAGAGTTTTTACGGCATACTTTTATCTAGGAACAGCACAGCATCCTTTGAGAAGAAACTGGCATGGAGGAGAGGAGATCTAAGACTTGGTGCAGGAGGCTTGATCCTTTCTTTCTTCCCCTTGAATTCTCATGCTGCATCTTTTGTATCGGTATGGAGTCCTTACTGCTGAGCCTGGTGGGAGAACATTGCAGAGTCAAAGTAGAGGGCAGTGAGGGTACTTCAGTGAGATTATTACACTTGCAGCTGAAGTTTTATATCTATGAAACTGTTTTTGCCTCATAGAGGCCAGCTATTGCATTCAAAAGGGAAGCAGTAGAAGAAGTATTCATGCTAACTTACTGCTCCAGTCTCATCTCAGGCTGTTAGGAAGCAGCCCAGAGAATGTATCTAAATCAGAGAAAAGGAAAGAATGCCAAGAGAAGATACTCAGTAAGAGAACCTTGGAATGTAATTGCAGGGACAGGAGGAGGTGTTGTAGTAAATGACAATTATACATGATGTCATTGAGCTTATTGCAGGAAAAGTCACCAGCACTGATTTAGGGCATGAAAGCTGCTTTAATCAAAGGACAGAAAGGTAATTACATTCAGGGACTTTTACGACAAGAAATCAGAAACGGAGATATCTAAAGCAAAATTAACTGCTAAAAAAGACTTTCAATTAAATAGGTGACAATGGGAAAGCAAAAATGAAGGTCATTAGCAAGTTGAAAGAAATGTCTGAAAAGTGAAAGGTAAGAGAGAGCGTTGTGAATGAGTGGTCTAGGTCGCTTAGAGAAACACTGACCAAAATGTTGACAAAAGCAGGTTTAATATAAGTTTGCAAAAGCACAAAGCTTGGTGATAAGGTTCACAAAGTAAAATCAGGTTAGAATCAGTCTAGAATGGTTTACATGAAGACCAGGGATACTCTTTGTTAGGAAACAGGACCTCATTAGACAACAGAAACTCCTGGGAGCAGATAATGTTTCCAATTAAAAGCTCAAAGGGAGCTTAACTGCATAAGAATAATTAATCAAGGCTTGGACCTAACAAGCATTCCTGAAATTGTAAAGCAGCCTGAGGGGTGGTGCAGGGGATATGCACCGCAGCAGAGAAATATGATTACTTTGCCTAACAACAGAGAAATGACAGGTTTATTATTCCTGGGTTGAAGGTGAAGGGGTTTTTTTGATAACCTTTCTTACTAGGAACTTACAAAGACATTTTAAAACTCCCAAAGCACAGCCATACAAAAGGATAGCTCCTGAACATGAGAGTCTGGAGAAAATGGCTGGAGAAACAATTCATATTAGTAGAAGGAACAAAAAAAATAGTGCTAGAATGGGTATCTAAAAGAATTACTACATCAAAGATTGAAAACTGAGCTTCTAAGCCATTTAGGAGATATTTACTGAAGCTAATGTGAGTAAGACTATGGCAGATACCCAGACTACTCTTGGAAAAGTGTGATTATAAATGGCTGTTCTGGAATAATGGTTTGTATGTGACCTTGTAATTATAAAAAATATAAGCTATTTCACCTGTCCTTGGAGAGTTCATTAATTTAGGCATGATAATAAATTGCACCAATGGTTGTTTTGTGAAAGATCCAACATAACTATTTCATTAGAGGTGGTTTGAGAGATTTTCTAATTTAGTACTTCATGGCACTAAGAACTTAAAAGTGTGTAGATATACTAGAATAGCTAAATATTATCTTCCAGAAAAGAAAAAATCTCTCATAACAATTAGATTTTAATTTTTCTTTCCCTTTCAAAAAATCTGAAAGGACTCCTTTGCTTTCAGCAAATAATTGAAACAAATAATTCATATAGTACACAGAATGCAATAACTAGTCCAAATTATTAGAGCACTGTGTACAAACTAGTAATTTATTTGAAAATCAGGATAAATACACTATTTAATAACTAAATGAACATTGAATATCAATTACCTCATTCTAAATGACATCTCTAATTTTTATTTGATTTACCCAAACATTGCTTCATCTTTTTCAATTTTATGATCAAGAAATTGTGATGCTGACAAATTTAATACTTGCCCAAGACTACCTAATGTAATACTGAGGGAATTTCAATGTAATACTTAGGGAATTTCTCATGCTTTCAGCACAAAACAAGCCTGTAACAAAGTGGGAATCCCTACTCAGATCCTCCGACCCATCAGTTGTCACTGTCAACTGATACAAACTGCTGTGCTTCTCTTTTCAACCAAGAATGACTCTTCTATTGCTGCATAGGGAAGTTCCCTGTATTTATAAGAATTGAGAAGTCTGTGTCAAAAGCATTTTTATGTGCAAAGTAGCAAAATGCTACCCCTGAGATTTCTGAACTTGTGAATTAATGTTTAATTGTAATGGGAAGTTTACCTTCTTTCTGGGGTGCAAAGGGATTCCTGTAAATGCTCTAGTTTGAGAGTGAAATGGCAAGCTTATTTTAGCTCTGGTGGTGTTACTGAAATAAATTCTCTGCGTTTTCCTTTTCTTCTAGTTTACTGGGAGAAAAAAAGGCAGCAAAAGTACATGCTAGCTAAACCTCCTTTTTATTGCCAGCAGTAAAGTTGCCTCTGGGATGAGAAGGACCCTGTGTTAGAACTCCAGATTCCTTAAATGCAAACTGAACACTACTTGCTTGTTTATTTGTACACTTTACATATTTTCTTTGGCCATGATATCATAGAATCATGGAAGCATTAAGGTTGAAAAAATCTCCAAGATCATCAAGTCCAACCTTTGGTCACCATCCACTTGTGATTGTACATGCAAACCTCTGTGCTCATTTATTAACTGAGTTTGTATGAGTTTGTTGCAGCTTTCTTTCAATACTCTTTTCAAAAGTGTTTCCTTCCTCAAAGAGTATGGAAACATCTTTTTTACTTTCAGGTAGAAGTGGAAAAAAAGCCCTTATTAATATGTAATTACTAAAGTCTATATTATCATTCACAAAGTGCTTGGCAAACCAGATGGAATAAAAGACAGTGCTATGTGATTGATTTGGGAAGCTTGGAAAAGAATCAGAGAGAGAGGTTTTATAAGTCTACTCTATGGTGTGACTTTCATCTATTTTTTACTGAGCAATAATTTTAATTTTTATTTTAAAAAGGGTAAATATCTGGTGAATAATATTTCCATAGTTAGATGCCAAAATTATTAAGCAAATACATTTGTTACAATATTTTAATTATTTCTATAATTCAAAGACTATTTAAAGACTAGCAAAGCTCTATGAAATAAAATATATAAATTTACCTACTAATGTAGGAAACTACAAACTTCTGATGAACAAAGTTGAAGGGGACAGACTAAGGCAGATAAACTAAAAAACTGAGTTCCAAGGAAAAATGGGTGAGCAGCTGAGAACACTGACAGAGAACAGATTCTTGATCCCCATTTCTTTCACCCATTCTTCTTTAGTCTATTTTGTTTTAAGGAAGTAATTTTACATTGTAAAATATAGTCAGGGATATAGTGGGGCCTAAAGTTTTAATGAGTTCAAGAGAGGGTCAGTTGAATTTTAAGACATATGTCAACATTACTGCTATAGAAAGCTATTTGGATATCTACACAGATTATTCAATAATTTTTCCTTGTCGCTTGCTGTATGTTTATTACTGTTGAAAAGAGTGTCTGCCATGCAAGCAGTACAACAGAACTTTGTGTTTACAGCTCATGGGCAGTATTCATTAGATGATTGTTTTCATTCATCTGAAGCAAAATGGCAAACATTTCATTAGTAGTAAAAAAAAATTATTTTTATGAAAACCTCCTTGCTGCTAGTCCTATTCATTAGGTAACATTATACCTTGTAATGGAAAAAGGTAGAGGAATTTTACATGAGAGTTTAATATTGTTTATGCTGAAGTAAAGCTAAAGGGCAGTCATGGAAAGAAGGACTTGGCCTAGAAGCTTAGAGCTGTCCGTGAGTGAGAAAAGACATGCCTCGGTGACCTGAACAGCACCAGCATCCTAGCTCCTCTAGCACATCTCTGAAACTCTCCTAGTGTCATCTGGCATCATAAGGACCTGTCTGTCTCAAGACTGACTCCAGGAGCATCTGGATCAACAGGCAGCAGGAATGCTGCAGATATACTGTTGCTTTGCAAAGTTTTACTCCCACTGGTGATTCATAATAGGGGAATTTTTGATGACTGAAATTGTGTTGCACCTGAATAATTCAATAAGACTGTAAAGAAACTATCAGAAACCTGTGTCAGTCCAGACTTGGGGTGTCCCAATTTGGGTGGGGCACTTCATGTGCATGAATAAATATATACAATAGCAATTCTAGATTTTGTATCCAAGTTCTGCTCCTCAGTCATCACTGACAACTTGCCATTTTTCTCAAGAGCCCCCATGGAGGAGGGTTTTGCTTGCCTGAAACACATTCTGCAAGCAGATTCACGTGTTCTTATAAAAAAATAGTCCTGCCAGTAATAAAACATTTCTTCTTAGCCTTTTAGAACTTTCTTTAGCGCTTTAACAAAAAAAAATCGGGGGGGAGGGGGGGGGCAAATGAAGAAATTATTTAAAATTCAGTAAAGATTAAATCAACACTGAAACCATTGATGTAAATAAGCAATTAAATTCAGGGGCAGAAACAGTGAGATTAGTAACAGCTAGTACAAGGTACAACAGTCTGGAGAAATGCTGTCCTGGGGTCAGAATTTCAGCACTCATTTCTGCAAATACATACAGTTTCCAGAACCAAGTCATCTAAAATTCAATGCACAGAAGCTAGGACAGTTCAGCCCTGAGGCATGTGTGTATTGGTTGTATGCACACACATCCAATATATCATGTACCTGGTGTGAGCAGAGCAGACATTCAGCTGCTTTTCTACACTGGCACAGCTGTGGTGTACCTTTGTTTCATCTCCAGGCACTGCCACCATGTTTGGCATTTGTGTGGCACAAGCCTTCATGGCAAATTGGAGTGCAGACTAAGTAACAGTTCCCCTTGCTTCAAAATGCACCAATAAGCAAAAAACACATTTCAGAAGTACTACAGACACTGCAAAGAAATGTTTAAGGATAATGAAGAGTGTGATGTACCAGTAGTATTGGCTCATTTTTAGGTAGGTATTGTGTTTACAGGAACAAGTCAAAAAGTTTGGATTTTCCATTGGTTTATGTTTATGTTCTGCAGTTAGGAAAAAGCAAAAAGAAGATGTATTTCTTTTGAAGAATGACAAGTAAACATGTTGTAACTCAGCTGCTGTTCAGAACAGGGAGATTAATAAAGACAGAAAGTTTAAGCCAGCAGTCCAGAAAAGCTTCATTCACCAGCTGGCCAAGCAGCTCCCTGAGCTGGCAGGGAGCTAGCACTGCACCAGAGTCAATAAGAGTGAATATGATAATACAAAAAATGATTAATCCATCAGCTATGATATTGATCCTGGACAAAGTGATAGAATAGATGCTTGTGGAGCTACTTCTTGATGAGGCTGCAAGTTTGGTTGATAAAGGAAATATTTTTGACGTAGCAGACTTTTTCTTGTGAGGCATTTAACTTAGTGCTGCATGGCATCTTGATAGATTATCCAGCATGATAATCAACTTGGCACTAATGAATTTAGGGCTGATTAAGTGACAATTCCCAATAGTAATTATAAATAAGAAATTACTGAATGAGTGTTTCTCATGACACCCTGCAGACATCAGTTCTCTGACTTCTGCTGCTTAATGGTTTTCAGTGTTATCAGTGTTTAGGAAAAAAGTCTAACATAAGTGATGAACTTTGCAGTTATGCTGAAATATGAACTGTTTCATTTTGGGATATTTAGGTTATGAAGAGACCATGTATTCAGAATAGTTCTTTATTTCTGCGTGTGCCTCGGATTGCAGTCTGTCAACAACTAAAATAAGGTGGGTTGTTCTCTGCCAATCAATTCAAGATGGTTTAAAATTTTTTATTTACTTGTGGGAGTAAAGGTTGGAATAGATGCATGCAGTACTAACTTGACTTGCACTTGAAAGCAAAGTCACAATCATGCATTCAGTCTGGAGTGTGAGCGGAATAGGGCACTACAGAGGTATCCGCCAACCCAGTTCTTCACGGGATGCTAGCAAGGTATAGAGGCGTCTTCAGTATCTAGGAACCTACTTCTTGGAGAACCATCACAACTGCTCCCCTATTTGCAGCTGTTCTAGATGGCATCAGTGGGTGGCAGAATCTATCCTGTTGAGCCACAGGCACACAGGGCCAGAATTTGCTTGCACATCTCTCAGAGGACCAGGTTTTGCCTGTGTACAGTTATTGTTACATGATTTTTAAATAGCTCCATTTTCATAGCAGTTCAACTGTGTTGGCTTCATTGGAGCTATTCCCTGAAAAAACAGATGATGAAAGCTGTTTTTGTTTCTCACTGCTAAGGTAATATGACCTATTAGATTGAGCCACATGGCATGCTTTTCTTTGCAGCGCAGCCATTTTTTAGGGTCACCTAATTTTCCTATGTTACCTACTTGTTTGCTGTCTCTTGCTCTCCCTCACTTGCACCAGTCTTCCTGTTTTTTAATATAAAAGACCAATTAAATTTACCAGCTTAAAGTAACACTTTTGCTTGTGAGGACTGACTATTTTAATGGAGACCTTTGCAATGATGAAGTGCTCCATAAAAGTTGTACCAGCACATCTGGTAGATAGAATTTATGAAGGAGTCAGAAAAGACAGGGCTGAGAGGACTGAGGAGAAGGAACTGCATATGCTGGCTTTGCTACCAAGGGTAACATTATAAAAACATAATTCTATTATTTCACAATTTTAAACATGTTCTGCCCATTAGTCTCATAACACCTCTGATTGTTTGTAGTATAATGACCTTCATGTGTTAAAATTAATATTTTAACCATTAAAATTGATCTTCGTCCCTATCATGTCCTTATGATTCAAAATAGAAGCATTACCCTGTTATCTTGTAGATAAATCACTTGCAAGGGGTCGGAGCCCAGGATGTCTCTCTGACGGTCCTGGATGATCCAAGCCCCAGCCAGGGGGCTTTGAAGCCCTGGCAGGGGTGTCAGAGACCCTGGCATGTAGCCAAAGACCCCTGCAGCTTTGAGTTCGACCCATGGAACAAATTACCACCTTTGTATGAAGAACTAAAGGTCACAAAAGTTTAGATAGCGTAACAGTAGTAGTTATAGGGTGAAAAATGGAATTTTGAAGATTTTTACTATAGGGGTCTAGGAGGCAAGATGAAGGAATTTGGGCGTTGTCCTGTTCTTCTTCCTAGCCTCCATATTCTTGGTGATGGTGGCACTTTGGGATTGGTGTAGAGTAGAAAGTCACTGTCTAACATAGGTGATAGGTATTAGAACATAACTGTAAATATCGAAGATAGAGTTTGCAGTATAAAAGACAACACCGGCCCCGTGGAAGGGCAGCGTGCCTCAGACCGACCTGCAGAACAGACCTTGGCAGGCCAGACAGAAAATGTTTTAGATAAGAAATAATAAACAACCTTGAGAACGACAGCTGAAGACTTCTGACTCCTTCTTCAACAGCTGGGTTGGGGAAAAGAGACTTTTAATACAACTCAGGGTCATCTTGACCAGAGGAGATCCCGAGAGCAAGGTACCTTTATTAAGGAATTAGTGTAATTAGGACAAAATAAGTCCTTTTGTGTGACTTTTAGTTTGATAATACATGGTTAATTTAGCTCATAAGAGATATTTCATATTAAGCTTCCTTATTATGATATTTTAATCATCCTGAATAGTGAAGTAAAACTTTAATGTAACAGGATATCAACATTTCTAAGGTATGAGGAAGATTGCTATCGTCTGACTGCCAAATATTTCTGTGTTAAGAATAATATTTCTCTAATGCTAGGTGATTTCACAGAGAGGTTGAGAAAAATTTCTGTTTGATTGCAAAGTATTAAAACATTTATATATTGTGCATGAAATAACTTGAAGATAGCTGTCATGTACTTTGCCAATAAACATTAATAACTTCTATTAACATAGTTGTACCCATCTCAGCAATTAATAGGAGATGATCTCCTTTTCTTCTTCTCACTCATCTTTTGCATTTGCCTTAGTAACTCAGCAGTGATCAGGGGTGAAAGGAAAATTCCTAAAGTTAATATGAAATGCATTAAAAAAATTAAAAAAGAGATTTTAGGAACCAGGATTCCAAAAGACGTGCTAGAAAGTCTTATGGGAAGTTATGAAATAAAGGAAGAAACTGGAAGCAAACATTAAGGTGTGTTAGATTCTGATTGGTTGTTTTGCAGTCACTTCAAGTTCTCAAAAGAAGAAAAGTCAAGGAAGACTTGAGATAAATACCATAAAACTCATAGTTCTGGATTCAGTCCTAAAAAAGAATTCAGGTTGCTTCATTCATTGCCAAGTTGGAGCTTTTCAAAACCACCAGTGAGTACCCAATGTAACAAGTTGCCTAAAAATTCTGTCATGCCAGAACATTACAAAGATTGTCTAGGATAATTTTTTAAAACTCTTTTTGGCACATATTTTCCAAACTTTTCTCTACACTTATTTAGACCAGGAGTTTCCTTAAATAATTGAAATATATTTGAAACCTGTAAATCTCAGCTCCAAAATATTTGGTTTCCATAAGGGAAACATTGCAAGAAACCATTTTTGCACACTTAGAATGGCAAGTATTACTATCTAACTTTTTAATAGTTGGTAGTTTGTAAAGACTGAGTTTTTAGTCATTTAAATTATCAGTTTCCACCTTTTTATTAATTTTGTCAGTTTTACTCAGTTCTTACAGATAATTTTCAGAGTAGGCTAGGAGTCTTTCTCAGTCTACTATTCCTGCCTTGAAAATTACAAGATGTTCTGAGGATTCCTTACAAAAGATTTTCAAAGAAAGAGATTCTCAAAGAGATCCTAGAATATAGGCCTAAATTTGATGAAAATAATATAAAGTTAGCAGTTGCAGTTCTAGTCTCTAACATTAAATTAATTTGTAATCCTGGGCTTCATCAGATTCTGTTGCCAGTGTGGCCTGTTAGCAAGATATTTCAGGACTCAAGACTGTCTTGAGATCTCATTTTCCTTCTGTAGCATTGAGTGTGTGTCATTTAGCACTGATGAAATTCAGTGTCATAATTAGTTACAGGTTATATATGGTCTGAACACCTTTTTTCTTTCTTTCATGGAATGAAAAGCATTAATTGAATTAATGAAAAATGTATTTATCATTAATTCACATGACCAGTAAGTCATGTGAATTAATGAAAAGTGCTTCAGTATAGCTATTGGCTAAATTACTCCTTTTTAAACAAAAATAAACAACCAGCTTTGTTGAATGAATTGATGAATTTTCACTGCAAATCTGAGAAAATATCTTATAGGTTTGTTTGTTTTAGATTAGCTGTTCAAAATTCTTTCAGGCTTTTGTTAAATCTCTATGGAAGAGCTGGAGAAACAGACTGTAGTATTGAAGATGAGCACAGAATTTTTAGTATTTTTAAATATCTCATCAGTTTCAGTAAACACTAAATAAATAGTGTGGTGTGTTTCTATGATCCAATTAGTGAGAAATGTATCTGCCTGAATTAAGGTTCAGACAAGGCCATGTGTCCAAGCCAATAGTACACATTTTATTTAAAAGTAAGTGTGAGGTAGAGAGATAGAAAGAAATAGAAAAGACAGGAAGGGGAGAGAGAGAAAAAGAGAGAGATCAAGCAGAAGGTAGTCAACACCCATTAGTCCCCAAGTTGTTAAAAGCTTTTTACTACTCACACATTTTAGCTAACAAAGGATTTAATGTTCATTGACTACACAGTTCTCTTATTGTATTGGTTAAATAAGTTACACACTTCTAATGCTGATTAGTCCCATGCTAAGTCATTTCTTTTGGGTTAGTGGCTTTTTGAGTTGGTGGGTTGTGAGTCAGTGCTTGTAATCTCTCTCTGCCAGAATTGCATTTTACCCAGTCCGAACTGATTTCTGCACAGTTTCTGGGTTGCCTTTTCTTGTGGCCCATAAATTTTGTATTCTCTGCATCCATTTTCAGTGATACATTCTGGTTCCCCAGCTTTGTTTCTCTCCCCTGGCTTTGCTAACCCCCAGTAGGTCTGAGATGACATCTGGACCACCTTTATCTTATCTCAAAGAAATCTTATCCCATCATGGTGGTTTAACTTCAGACCAAGTTCCCGGTATTCACAGAGGCAAATTTGGGGAGGGGTTTCAGGGCTCACAGATGCCATCTCTCCCACAGATCTTTTTTTGGCTGCTGATATGCATATGAACACGGTCTCACGTCTGCCAAGACTGGGGTTAGTGCCCTACAGTCACTTATCTCCTGGCAAAGTCTTTCTGCAGCTTGGGGCAGGTAATGTGCTCTTTAAGCCCTTACACATGTCTTTGTAGAAGCTTGTAAATAAGGTGTTTTAATACAAGTTTGTTTAGTTTCATTTTAGTCCCTTTTAAAAGAATTTTTAACCCCCTGCCAGGAATAGGTGGTAAATTGCAAGGTACAAACTCCACATTAATAGCAAAATGATGATTAGAAATATTTACTTTAGTGGTTAAATAGAGAAACTTGAGAGCAACTGCATCTCTAAATAAATAAAATACTGTGGGACTGCTGCCATCTTCTGGGATGTGAGACAAAGACACTTCTACACAAATAATTTGACTTGCAAGACCAGAAGAGACTTAGCTTTTTAGCTATAGAATGATCAAAATTATTGAGGGTTGGCTCAGTGGCACATGGCTTTCTGTAAATACCATAATCCAATTCCCCACCATTCACATAATTGACTTCTAAACAGTGGGTTAACATCATTCTGTAAGTACAGCAAAATTGTACTCATGTAATTTAAACTGTGGGGAAGCTGCTTGTAAGCACTTGTTGCACTCTACATCTGAGATGTTTCTCAGAGTAATTGCCTTGGAGAAGAGTAATTTTTTTTTCATTTATATCACTCTGATTGAAGTGGCTTCTCATGGTTCATGGCTAGGCTTCACTGAAGTACTGTGATAATGCAAACATATAATTCAGTAGATGTGTGTGTGATGCATGTTGTAATAGCTTTATTGCACACTTCAGCCTTTTTCTGCTTTGTGAAGGGCTCCAAATAGAATGACAGGATGATTCATTTACTCATTTTCTTTCATACTCACTGTTCATTCCATGTGCTTGTTTATCCTGTAAATTAGTTGTGAAGAGAGAACATATTAATTTGATAACCAGCAAGAAAAGTATGACTGATTGTTATGAACAACAACAAAGAATTATTTTTTGTCTCCTCAGGTGAGCATGATTCATTATCAGGAGGCAAGTATAAAGATGTTGCCTAACACCAGGGTTATTAGGGACAGGTAATATTTCAGAACCTCAAAAAATAAATACAATAAGAACCCTTAGTTCTCCTTGGAAGGTATATAACTCTCTTTTAAAAGCAAACTACAGATTCTGCCTCACCTAAAGGTCCTCTACAGCCACCTACTAGAATAAGATGTTTCATGCATATACCTGGTCTTGAAAGGCATCAACATTTATGCCCACTTTCTTAAATATTAGCCTGAAGCGTAGATAAACCTGGAATGTTTTCATCAGCTTTGCCAGTTTCTTCAGGGTTTTTTTTAATCTGTACTTCAGGTTGGATGCTTTACAATCAAAAGTTTTGATTGACTCTTGTTTTTTTTTTGTTTTTTTTTTTTTTTACAACACATGCAAATGGACAAAATATTGCCTCGTCAAAACTCTACCTATTGTGTGTGTGTGGTAAGAGAAAGACTAGCCACAGAACAGCAGGATATACGGGAACTAGGATGGCCTTTGGAACAGGGCTACCAAATGCAAATTGTGTAATGCTTGGCAGCTTGCCTTGGGTTTATCTTCACTTTTAATACTTACTATCAGTCTTGTTTCTCCAGTCCCTGACTGTTCCTATAAGAAACTGCTTCTGCACTCTCATTGCCTCCAAGTTGTAAAAATGAAACTGTGCTCTTGGTGCAGACAAAAGTATCTACCTGTGGGGTCAGCTGAAATAACCCTAGTCTTGAAGAAGTCCCCTATGCTGAAGTGGGAGAGCTGAGGAAAGTTGTTACTTTCTCCCACTCCCTATCAAAATCTCTATACTTCTAGAATATTGACAAGGTTAATCACTGTACAACTTTATAAAACAACACACAAAAATAAGCTAAAGGCCATATATCAGGATAGTAAAAAAATCAACAGCTATATAGTTCTATCAATAGCTACACAACCTTAATCACATCAAAGTTTTAATCACATAAAATTTCATATAATAACATGCAAAGATAAGATAGAGTCTATATGTTCCCATCACCCACATGTTTCTGCTGTCTACCTTGCGTTGGTAATTCTACCTGCTCTAAAGCATCAAGCACTCCTGGGGATAAGCTCCTGGAAGATAACAAGGAGGGATAACCTTCAATACATCAAAATGTGGTGCCAACAGCACAATTCAGCAATTCCAATAATGGCCTGATCCAATTAATTGTACTTAGCAATTTTTGTAAGTCAGTCAATATTTGTACAAAATGCGGAATAGTCACCATCTGCAGTTCAGCACTTTGGTCTCAGATTTCCATTCCCCAAGACTTCCAGGGAGCATGTTGCTGTACACCATTGAGTCAAACAATCACATCCCCTCAAATGTAATGGTACTGAGATTGCATGAAGAGAGATTGTAGCTACCTGCCCATCAGGATTAACAAGACTCAGAGGTACTGTGTGGAAGGGGCTGACTGCTGTTCTGTGAGCTCAGAAGAGTTGATTGGACAAGAGGATGATAAGAGTTGTGTTTACCCCTGAAAGGAACTCTACCAAGGTCATTGACATGGAAACCAAGAAGAAGAAAAGATAACTGAGGGAGCCTGCAGTTGGACTTTAGCTGAAAACAGTGGTGGAGACTGCTCTGTGCCAATGAGCACTGCGTTGATTTGTTGTGACCAGTGAATAAGTATAAACTTTTTGGAAAGGTATAAAAGACAGCATGCTGTTAAAATAAACAGAGAAGCCTTCTGAAATGCATGGTGTTCTTCTGTGTGTCATGACCATCTCAACAGTGACATCTGGTGATCCTGACATAAATGCAATTGATCTGTGGGGTCCACATCTGGAGACAGGACCCAGCGTAGATTTGAGAAAAGCAGCAGGGATGCTGCTAGTCCAGACCAGACTGATTTTAACACCTGGGATACAGGTGAGCCTCTGGGGACATTATGGGGAACAACCTGTTCCCTATATCCTTCACCTACCTTTGAATAACAGACTGTTTTGTCTACTTGTAAGGCTTTTGAAGAGAAAAGATGTTGAGACTACTCATTATGCTCTTCATAGTATGCTAATGTGGACCAGGTCTCAAGATTTCGAAACTGAATGGCTTTTTAGTGTGAGAGTGTAGAAAGAAGCTGGGGACAGACTTTGCAATGTGCTGTCAGAGAGGGAAAAGACAGCCTGCTGGGCTGGCTACTACCTGGAGACTGCTCTATGAGACTTTGAAAGACAGGAGAATGGAGCAGGACAGGAGAGAGCAGAGAGAAGGAGGAGAGTTGGAGCAAAAATAATTGATGTTAAGCCTGTGCATCCCTTCCCTGTGCAGCAGTTAGCTGACTTAAGTGCTAAGTCAAAATATGCTACTCCTGTACAGCAGTTAGCTGGAATGAGTTTAAAAGAGCAGCAAACTGAACTGCCTGCCCCTCCACCTTCCCCCAGCCCACACAAACAAATGATACCATCAACACCATATCCTCCCTTACCTGACAGTGAGGATGATGAAATGCCAATGACAAGGAAAGTTGAACCAATGCATAAATCTGTCTGTTGCAAACCCCATAATAGATTTAAGCCTGCTGTTCCCTGGTCTTTACCCCCCCATGAAGTGTCTGTAACTGCCTGACACCCTTTACAATTTTTGGGGAGCACGTTGAAAAGAAGGCAGCTGAAGTGGGGGATTGGGATTTATAAGAAAAAATAGGTGCACCAAAAATGTCAGAAATGCAGACAGTCAATGCAGTCTGTCTGCAGCAGCAGCGCATGAAAGCAGCTCCTGGTTATCTCTGTACTGCCCTTGTGGTAGTGGAGGCGGCTGTTTGCCAAGGGGAGCCACGGCAGCCCTTTCTGAAAGGCCCACACAGGCTCCTGGCTGCCACCCCAAACCTCTGTGCCTGCCACCGTCACAGCAGCTTCACCATGGCTGGGCTGGACTGGCAGTGCATCCTGAGACCCTGGAATTTCATCATGGTGTCTGGGGAAGAGGGCAATTCTCAGGTGATACTGTCAGGATAGGACCCTTCACAGAAGGAGCGGTTCTTTAGAGAGGAAGAGACAAAGGGGACACTGGTGCAGCAGAGGAGTCAGCTGCTAGAGCCAGGGGAGCAACAGCAGCAACTACCCCTTCTTTATCATCTTGTATTTGTAACAGGGTATCCCAAACACACCACATTGTAAGCAGCTCTGCAGCTGTCTCATCCCCTACTGTAGCAGTATCCCACAGTGCATGCCCTACTTCTGCCCACATTCCAACAAAGAAGGCAACCTGTGCATTCATACTTACACCATTTCATCCACAACAAATAAACAAAATGTGCAGTGCCCATTCCTTACCTCTGTAAAATTTGCAGCAGGATGTCTAAGATGGACTCTTCCTCTGCCGATAGCTGAACCCCCATTTCTAAGCTCCCAGCTGCTCACCTGGGTGAGGTGCACTTGTTTGAAAGTTGCCCACTCACTTCCTCAGGCTCTTGCCTGGCTCAGTTCTGCTGCACCCCTCTGTCTTACTGCTCTTAGGTTCACGATCGTCAATTAAATCACCTCAGGATGACATCAGGTTCACCAGATGACAGAGATGGAGGTACAACTGACACCACAGAAAGCTTCAAGCATCAGCACTTTATTGTTCTTCAGTACAACCTTTTATACCATCATCTTACAGGCCTTACACCTGTGTGCCCTCTGTACCCCTTTGTGATTGCTCAGTGCACCTCAGCACTCCATGTCTCATTGCCTTCAATGCTGTTCACCTGTCCTGCACTGTTGTAGCCCATTAGGGATGAGGCTCGGCCTCAGCCCCACTCCTAATCACCACCGTGTGCCTACATATCTCCTTATCATAACAGCTAAAATACAGCCTGGTAGTTCTGAGGTAGTTTATTGGTTATACAGTGCAGTTTATATTGTATAGAACTCTTTTTCATGATACCCCAAGCTTATGTTAAACTTTGACAAAAATAGCTTATTTTTTTCTTTTATTGCTATGGAAATCCACATAAAACAGGGTCAGTCTTCTGTACTTTCCTTTTAGCAGACTACCTGATTAAAAAAAAATATTTATAATTCTGCATTCACACTGCTTGCTTCATTTTTAGCTGTATTTGACTGGGATTGTTAAACCTGAGAAATTTGACAAAAAGAAAAAGTGACCATCAGCTTTTAGCTCAAGCATTATTTTTTCTGTAGTAAACAGTATTTTGTAGAAGATTGTTTTCATAATTCTATGGAGACAACCCGTCATCTGTCAGTCAGTGTTACCCAAGCTATATCCATGCCTGTAGGAAACATGAAATACAATTTAAATAAGTACAGCAGTGTAATTTATTTATTTATTTACTTATTATCTTTGAATCTTATGCAAAACTACTCTATACATTCTCATGTCAATGTTTTTGCTAATGTTTTTACCAGTTATAACTTTATTGACACCACTGTTTTTTATGTAGAGCAAGGGAATTTATTGCTTCAGGCTGTCCCAACATGTTCTCTTCTCTTTACAGTGAAGTGATGTTATTTCTCACTGTACTTTGGCTGCCAAGTGGAAGATGTAGAGTGTATAAAATCATTTAGAGAGGACCTTTGAGCTGTTCATGGGAGTGTAGTGCATAACAATTTATAAATCATTATAATCACATTTCAAATGTATTGTTCTTTAGGTTATGTGATAGAAACTCCTTGTGCTTACCCACAAAGGAGCAGAAAGTGGTGGATGGAGAGGACTCCAAAAATTACCCTTCCAGCTTGCTCCCAGGCCCTCACAGGAGCCATCAGCCCATCAAGGGCTGGTCTCCACATGCCCAGAGGAGCACACGGATACTCAAAGGCAGACAGGAGTCCAAACTGTGGGTTCAGAGTAGAGGGCTCCCTGCCTGGTCCCTCCCTGGGCAGCCCCAGGAAAGCCTCAACCCCACTGTGCTAGGATGACACACATTGTGATGAGTTGGTTCTGGAGCACCTTTTGAACTGTTACCTAAGAAAACAGGGCATATTATGGGAAACAAGTCAGTGCATTTTGAGACTGCACAGGACTTATTATGGGATGCTTAGGGGAGAAACCAAAGGTGAGGAAAGAGAGATTTAGATGATTTTTGGAGGAATGAGTGTGGGGAAAGCAGGAGGGAATAAGAGGTCTGGTTGTATGTGCCCTTCTCTGGCCATGACCTGCTCCTCATCAGTCTGTCTTCTTACTAAAAGCCTTTCTAACCCTTTTCCTGAATGAGGGATTCTCCATTTGGTATGAGGGAGTGGGGCTTGGGAGGGTCTGGATGGCAGTGACTGGAGTCACATCATGGGTCAGGATTTCCCCTGTGTCTTTGTGCCAGCCACTGGAGGTACCAGAGTGACTGAGAATCAGTGCCAGCCCCTGGAAGAGGACCATAGGCCACAGGGATGTGTGACCCTGGTGCCAGTGGCTGGACTGAGCATTAGATGTGTAAATGTGTGTGCATTACTGCAGGTCAAGTGTGACCAGATAGGGAGTAGCTGAAATGGTTTGGGATCTGTGGGTATCTCTGAGGGTGAGACCACGGTGGGATGGGTTACTGGGAGAGTCCCAGCTGGGGAGATCCACCTGTGTATCACCAGGTGATCTCTGTCCTGGTAACTGCAAGCTTTCAGCTTCTGCTCTCGTCTGGTGCTTCTTTTTCACTCGTATTTGAAATTGTTATGCCAAAACCAGAGATTTGTTCAGAGTGTGGATAGATTAGTAAGATAGTTAGAAAAATGAAGTGTGATTTTGTGGTCTGGGAAGAAATGGAAACCTTGCTGTTCTTTCCCACTAGAGGTCTCTGCAGATAACGCTGAGAAACCTGAAAATTCTCTGCCACGGGCAGGGCTGCTGATGTCGCTGTTTCTGCGCAGACAACTGCTTGCAACACAGATGCTGTACAGACACTTTATAGTCATAACGTAAGTAGATCCGATTCCCCCAGTACTGATACGTGATAGTGTTTGACTGATTGTCTTCTGTGTTATTGCACCACGTGAGGCTCTCAGTTAGTGTCTTCAGTTAAAAGGACTAATTCCAGTTTCATAAATACAAGAAAACCAGAAGAACCAAATAATAGAGTTTTAAAAATTAATAGTGAGTTCTCTTCGGATTCATAGGATATTCACTCTAAGAAAAAAATCCTTTACTCTTAATAGATCCCAAAATCACTACTTTTTAATTCTGTTAATTTTAGCAGAGTTACTGGTGACTTGAACTGGATTTACTGGTTCTTCTCTTTCTCAGATCTCTGTAATTGCATTTGTTTGTGTGATGCCTCCAACTTGGCTAGCCATCTGTGAAAAATAGCTGTCAGTAAACGCACTGCCAAAATATACATTTATTTAGATAAAGCCTGCTTTGTTTAAAAGAGCATTGTAAGGTTGAGTATGGGCACAGGTAGCAGTAGACTGCTGCATACTTTGGGGAGATGGAATAATCTTTTTCTTCAGAACTGAAATTTGGATTTCCTGTTTATTACCACACGCAAATATTCTGTTTCAGTTTTAATTTCCAGAAATGACAACTTTACCAGTTTTCTAAACTGTCTCAAATTCAGGCTTGCTAAGTAAGCAGTAGAAATGGGCATGCCCTGCATAAATAGGACAGAGTAATACTCTAAGCATATAACAGAGGGAGAAGTAATAGAGCAAAATTTCTCAGGGATAAGTAATTTGCAAAGACCCTTTGGCTATGTTTAAATGGTAAGGCTGCTGCGCTGACTTTGCACACAACTAACAGCTGGGTGCATTTGAACAACTCCCTGCTGTGCCTGTTCTACCTTGGTTTCCACTGGAAGGAAGGTTGGATGTGTAGGCTGAGGACAGATGGACCTCAGGAGCCCTGAGGGAGGCCATGGAGCACATCCAGTGATCAGGTTTGATGTAGATTTGACACTTCTGAGGCAACTGCAGAGAAGGCAAGAAGAAAAATCCTTTCTAATACAGCATCAATCTAATTAATGTTGTGGAGGATTTGGGTAGTGAGTAAAGAGGTTAGATACAGGGACACAACCTCCTGTGGAGTCTGTGATTGCAGAACAGCTTGGAAAGAAACAAGTTCTCACTTTCAGATACTTTTAGCAAGCCTCAAGAGCTGGTGCTCTGTGAGCAGGGTCTATCGGAGTAGAGGACGTGACCAGAATACGGTGACACAAGACCTGGGACTGCAGGGTTTTGGAGCACATATTGCAAATAAGCTGTGTTAGCCTACTCCAGCAAAGAGAAAACTTTTACAGATGGTCAAACTTCTCTGCTGCCTCTCATTCAGAGCTTGCAGTTTCAGGTTTCCTATCAGCAGGATATTTTGAATTACTGTGCAGTATTTTTTTCTGCTATGACATTAGATACATTCAAGTTATTCAATGACTTTCAGCATCTTTCTTTTTTTTTTTTTTTCCTTTTTTTTGGGTACAGTTTTGTATAGAGGAAATCTGCTGTGTTTTACATGTCAACAGGGATCATAGAAGTATGACGCATTTAATTTCTGTAGTTGTAGAAATCTTCCTACTACTGTTTGCCAAAATACTACTTCTATGTTCTGAAAACTTTAGATCTAATTAGTTTTCAATAGAGTGGAGAAATATAAGTTTGGACCTCTGCCAGCAAGGGTTGTGGGTCACAGGGTAGTTCATCCTGCCTGTAAAATAAGTGATCTCATTTTGTCCTTGAGGGTATCTGCTGGGTTCACTGAGCTGGATGCAGATGTACAGACCCTGCATGATTCCAGTCATCCCCTTCATTCCCAGAGCAGTCTAACTACCAAAGGCCAGGCTTAAGGCTGGGGGTTAATGGAAATTTGCATGAAGTGGATTCCTTCAGTTTTATTATTGCTGTAATTCCAAATTAAATGGCAAGTATTTTACAGTGATTATCAAATAAAATCTGAGCATTTCCTGTTGAGAGTACATTCATTCATATATTGCATAGGAGAATAAAAATCAGCTATTGCTGTTCTCAAAGGACAGTACTACTGTCCTCAAAATCAAAATGAGCCACAATGAATTGAATGCAGTGGAAAAGACAAAAGTGCCAATAATTTTATTAAATGATGGTATATTTTACACCCCCATTCAGTAAAATATTTAAACCAATATATAAAACCAGGTGCCTTGTTCCATTGGATATTCACAGCTTTAAAGGTAAATGTGATTTAAGTATTATCTGAAATACAGCCACTGAGCTGCATCTATGCACCTGAAAAACATGTAGGCATTTCTTTTGCAAATAATAGCAAATTGCTCTGAAGGTATTGAAGTGGAATTATATTGCAATGTTGGATAATTTTGAAATGTCTTATTTACAAAGATTTATGCAATATGTGATGCAGAGTTAGAATCCTCCTGCAGCACTATGCAGCATTTCTCCATTTTAAATATGTATATTCATATTACTTTTTATATATGTATGTGCCACATTTTTCTTCTCATTAATGAAGTTTGACAATTTGTGACAGGACAGAAAGGGAATTCATTATATTTAGTAATAGAAAACCCATTTCTCATTTTTCAAGAACCAAGCAGCTACAATGAAATTGCCTAAACCACTATATCACAATTCCCCACCTTTGTGGTTCTTAAGGTCACCCTCAAGGGTCTTCAATTTCCTTATGTTCACAGCTTGGCACCTGGTAATTTTCAGAATCAGAAAATATAAGGAAGCTATATATTTGTATTCTAAGAAGGATTTTTTTTTTTATTTGAGAAGAAATAAATCTGTCAGGTTGAAAATATTAAAAAATCAGGAGCTTGAATGTAATAATCACAGCAATGTCAATGCCAATTTTGTTTAGAAAACTTTGAATGAAAATTTTCTGCATGACAGAAACTTTCCTTTTTCCTGAAAGGAGTTGTCAATGTGTAAGGGAAACGGGGTGTTATTTTAATAATCAATGGAGTATAAGAGTAATTTATGGTAATAAGACTGCAAGGCACCTAGCATTACTTTTCCTTAAAAAGTTGCTCAGTATTCTGGATGCTGACAACTCCAGGGGACTATAGCAGCTGAAATGAAAGAATTTTAGTTGTTTAGATTAAATTTAGAGGAATTTTCTTTCCATATGAAACTGTCATATACTTTGTATTCTAATGTTAATTATTGGGGAAATGCAACAATAGGCAGTAGTAGAGAATTCAATTGATTTCCTAAATAATGTCTTCAGACAGTCTCCAGGTTTATAAATTCCAGTAGCATAAATATAGAAAAATACATTATTTGGGCTCTGCAATGGGATAAAAGAAGGTGGTGTTTGATTTTTTTTTCCTGACCTGAATTATATTGAAGATAAATTTTCTTATTCTTTCAGTGTATGACTTGAAGTACAAAAAACATTTATCTTCCAGTTAAAATTTTGCTATTGTAAGTAGAAGACACTCTGAATATGAACATAGTAATTAAAACCAGCAAAATATAGATAAATAACATGTTGAAAAGCAAACAGCTTTGTATTTCTTCACTCCATTGCAATACAAGCTGATACAGAAATTCAGTCATGAGCACTACCATATTGTCATAATCAACGTCACTACTGACAATCCTGTTCAGCATCAGGTTTGTTCTCTTCTGTGTCCTGCCCTGCTCGACCCAAGTAGCTCAGCCCTGCTAGGGCTTGCCTTCCCTCAAATCCTCTACTCCCAGTTCTGGGTCAGCACCTTCAGATCCTTAAAGAAAGATGTCTGAATTGTGTAAATAATTGAAATAAAGGAAGCAAGAGAAATAAGTGAAATGAATAAAGTTTTTTTGTGTGTTTGCGGGTTTTTTCCTAGTTTGATAAATGAAAGAACTTTCCATAGCTCCATCAGGCAATATAGAATTATTTGCATAAAAACCACAGTAATTTCACTCAAATTTTCGAAGAGGTTGGAAAAAACCTGAGGATTATTTCTCTAGCTTATGGTTCTTATGAAGAGGACTGAAGCAGTGCTCCCAGCATGTCTTACTTCTCAGTAGGGTTAAGCTGGCACTGAAATACTGAAAATTATCTTTCATGGATGTTTGTAGCTATAGAAATAATCAGCTAACTATCAAAGTAAATAGCAGGTAAATTCTTGTCTTGATGCCACTTTTTATTACTTCTGATAAATTCCATCAATATCTTGTTTTATAGTGTTTGTACTGTATAGGGCTTGCCAATATAAACTATTCTTATTAAAAAAACCAATTTCAAATACTAGTACAAACTGTTGGATTACCCCAAAGGGATATGATTAATTAATATGATTTGCACAAATATTTTAATCCTTCTGGATGTACCCTGTGACATAATTTATTTCTGGAATTCTCACAATATGAATTATGGAGGAATTTTTCCATGTATATATGTACAAGAACTGAAATCAGAAGCCATCGCATCTGTGGGTGTTTTCTTTGTTATACATCTCACTGAAGGGAGCAATCTCCATGAACAACTCTGTTTTTCTTCAAAATGCAAGTTCATTTTTGGCAATATCTTTCAAAGATAATATTTCTGTATCCTTCTGTATCAAAGAGAATGTTATGAGACATGCTAGTCATACCCTTACAGTACAGTAGGAAAACTAGCCTGTTCAATATGTATCTATAAATTTACTGGTGCAACTAGTTTTAGGTCTGAAAAAACAAGACAACAACAAACAACAAAAACAGCAAAAAACAAACATTTATCCTTTTCAAGTTTTTCTATGGCTTTAAAGAGATATTGGTTCTTATTTAACAAACATATTTGAGAACATATTTTCCCTTGAAAATCATTACCTGTCTCTTTTACTTAATTTTCTATTATTTTACCATAATGGTTTGTTTTATTCTGAAAAATGTGAAAAGGGATATTTTGGTGTTGTGTTTGGAAATTGTATAAATGCAGATGTGAATGGTGTTGCATGCATTAGATACAGATACTTGTTTTATATTGATGTTATACAGCATGTTTTCCCCAAGTAATATTAAATTTAATAGCAGATACTAGTGATGACTATTATGATTGATACTGTATTTGTCTGTCTATAGTTTTGAATTTCTTGTGCTTTACTGATGAAACATAGTTTAAGCAAGTTACAATGCAGAATAACAGCTTTGATTTTTATCAGTTTGAGATGTTATAATTATTGGTTTTGGGAGAATTTTAAAAAGTGTTTAAGAAAAGAATTTAAAAGAATCATTATATTTCAGAGCTGCTGCTGAGCATCTTTGAAGTGCAATGGGAGTTGTTGCTAAGAGTATCATTATTTTAAGGGTCATTCTGCATGAGTCTGTGATTAGTGACAGTATAAATCCAAATTTGGAGATGAGATCATTAATGGTGAGAAATATGGCAATATCACTAAGTCTTTGCAACATTTGATTTCACAAAGTTTGATTTCAGAATTATGTGGTAGAATTTCTGTCGCTATTATTTTGGATGTTTGGTTGTTTTGGATTCTGTCCTGTTAAATCCCCAGGTCTACTATTTTCTAGCCCTGTCAGCTGCATACTTGCACACTAAAAACTTCTATCATCCTCTGTAACTCACTGGTGCTCCAGCTCATCTGTGCATGTAAATATATATCACATCACTAGATGTCCTCCTCTCACAAAATTTCTTCTCAGTTAACAAATTGATACTGTGTTTAAAGAAAAGACCTAGAATGATGTACAGCAATAACAGATGGCCAGTGCCAGCTCATGTAGTCACAAATGACCCATTCCTGAAAAACAGCCTCAGGGTAGGTCAGAAGAGTTCTGCAGTTAGGAAACATATTCTATTGCCCACATATTGGACCACTAACGACTGCAGAGGAAATTCCTATGACTGCAAGTAGTGCAGAAGCAGGACAAGCCCCTTGCTGATAACTTATAAAATCACAGATTGCTTGAACATCTAAGTTTGATTATAACTAGTAACATTTTTGTTACCCCATGCATCAGTTTTATGGTGCTTTTTGATCACAGATGCATAAACCCTTATGAAAATTTCTTGCCTGAGTGTTGTGTGGCCAGTGGCCCACCTTTCTTTGCTGCTGAGGAAATGCAGGGAGCCTTTGCTGGTGTCTAATGCTCTGTAAACAAAGCTTTTGGTTTATTTTTCCCAGAGGGTGTTGTATGGATACAGCCATCCTCACCGCTAGAAGAGGAGCGGTATCCATAGCCAGCAGGGAAGAGTGAACTGCAGGGCCTACTGTTGCCACAATGGCCCAGACAGTTTCCCTGGTGAGATCCAGCCAGTCTACTTTGTGCCTGGGATGGTGGCTGAAGGGTCTAGGGGGTGGGACAGAATGTATGTGCGTTGGAAGGCAGTGGAGAGGAATATCCATATCATTTTTCCCAGGACTTACAGCAGTTCCTGACTCCCTTGCCACAAACCATTGAAATGATATATGCGTCTTAAAAACTGCTGTATTACTCAAAAATACTTTAAAATGGTGATAACATAAAAGAATACCAAAGTAATAGCTGCAGGACATGCTGATTGTGGAAATGTATAGCTTGAGAAGTTGAAGGACACTCTGGACCTGGAGGAAGAGTGATATTTTAAAAGGGTTTTGCTATTTCTGTAACCCTGGTACTGAGGGCTAGGTTGTTGTTCTGGGGCACTGGACAAACAGGGATGCTGGGTTTTGTCTGAGACTTAAATGTGACATGTGACAGACTGCATTTCACAGCATGTTTAAAGACATTAAAATAGGTGGGGTGCATGACAAAGTGAGCAAAACATTTTGAGAGTGCTTGCTGATTTTCAAGAGTCACTTCTTTACTCTCTCCATGGTATTTCAGAAAGAACTCTTTCAACAAAAGACTGATGTGCAAAGCCCAGTCTGAAATACTGGGGCATGAGTTCATAGTTGAGGTTATATTCTAGTTGTTCCTACTTTCTGAGGGTTTAATGGTATTTTCAAAGGCTTTTCAATCTTTTTTTCAATAAGCATAGTACAGAGGTTTTATTATGGTAGTGAAGAGCCATAATTATCTATCTCTACTGGCTCCTTTAAGATTTCAGTGAGGAGTCAATTCTGTGAAATTACAATAAAAATGCAAGATTTTAAAGGTGTTTGCTGAGATGTGATTTTCAGACTTCTAGATGTAGCTTCATTAGTTTTCTTAACATACATCTTCATAGCTCATAGCTGTCTGCAACAGGTGTGATATTTTGCTTTAGTTTAGGTTGAGACATATTCTGAAGAGATGGAAATAACCACTGTTTTTTTTTTATAATACTGTTACAGAATTGCCCAGCCTGAAGGAGACTTTTATTCAAGGACCACTCTAGTAAACCAAGAATAGAAGAGATAGAGTTGCTCATTAGCATCCAGGCAAACGTTCTTGGAAGGAATGGGAAAACATGAGAAATCTATGTCCATTTGGGGAGGAGAGATAAAATTAATTCAATGAATTATAAAATTATTAGTAAAAGAAATTAGTATTTTTGCAATGGGACTCGCATCTTTGGGTGTATTAAGTCTTGGGTTTGCAAAGTCTTACATAACCTCTATCAAAAAGAGACTTCTGACTCCAAACAGAGTAGTAGTTCCTGAACTGTTACTTAGCAATATCCTGTGAAATGCATACAATGAAACAGAGAGCCTGCAGCATATACAGAAAGGTCCCCAGTCATTTTGATTAACCTCCTCTAAACCTGAGAACAGCCATGAGAAGGCTTTACAAGTTAACAGTTCAAAAGCACAGTGTAATAAATCTGTGTGGTATCACAGGTTTTGCTTTTGATTCAATTTATAAAGTTTTAATTTATCCTTGTTATTTCAGTCTATTTGATCTCTTGTATTTTACTATGCCACTCACTGACAGATTTAGGGACCCACATGCTGATGTTGTGTCAGAACTGAATATCAGTCTGCTTTGCGGTATTAATCATTACCTTATTCATTATAATTAGAGTGGGGAATAAAAGCTACAACAATAAAAACCCCAGCAGTGTTGGAATTGAGCACTGAGCGCAGTGAGGCATGAGTGTAACTTCGTGCAGAATTGTGTTATTCGGTTCCCCACCAGGTTTGAGTATTTTAGCTTCTTCTCTCTCAGTTGTAGTCTTCATCCACTCCTGCCTTTTCAGCCTTTATGAGTAATTAATCACACAGCTGCCATGGTCCTAGTGTGGTCCCTAGTATCTCTGCTTTTTCCATACCTGCAAGGTTCTTAGATGTTTCTGTAATGCTTCTAATGCTCCTTAGCTGAAAGCTTCCCTTGGACTCCTCTTCATGTTTTAGAAAAAGTTTGTTACCAGAACAAAATTGTTTCCCCTAAAAAGACTTTCAATTATATTTCAGATGTTTTATAATGAACACAAAGCACAATGGGAATAATAACCCATGCCAGCCTTTGGGAAGAATAACCTATTTGGCACTTTTGTGAAGAATAGAGGTAGGGAAGAATTAGTTTTCACTAGTCATGGGCTCAAATTATTTTGTGAAAGGATATTAGAAATAGTTGACAAAACATAAAAATTCAGATTTCTACACAGAGCACCATCTGGAGATGAAATATATCTCCTGTGTTCATCCTACTCTATTATTTTAGTATCAATGACATGTATCCCAGAAGGCACAGGAAAAAATAATTGGTTGACACATTGCCCCTTCAGAGACAGCTAGCTGCTTTTCCAGATGTGTAAGAGAAACTAGAGGCATCTGCTGGGATCTTCTGGTGCAAGGGATACTGGCTCTGCATCTGACCTGGGTCATGTCATGTAATATCTGCCACTAAAGATTGTCAAAGTTGTGTTTTTCCTCTGCCTGGAACTGCAGTGTCATGGATGCAGAGAGACAGAAGCATTGTAAACTGTTTTCTGAAAGACCCATTTCAGCTCAATCAGTGCTAGTTTTCTGGGTTTGGTTCTCAAAACATGTTGTCCTATATCTAGAAGACATTCCATTAATACATGTTTTTGTGACCAGCCACATTTGCTGGCTAAAAATAAAACTATTTCTACAATTTATTTGAGTCACATTAAGAGAAGTTTCTGTCTCAGTGTTGTTAAAGTACTGAAAATTGCTTTAGTTAGTTTTCATTTTAATCTTTGCTTTATTTTTTTCATTTCAACCACCCATTCTAAATTGACCAGTTAATTTTCTGGTCTTCTACTTGTTTGTATTTAACAGGATTATGAAGCAGTTTTACAAAATGTCATCTCTACAGTGCAACAGCTCTGAACAGACAGTAATCTTAAAACAGGCAACAGTAGCACTGGAAAATGTTCCACAAGAATTGCTAGTGTTGTTGTATGACCTATTTCCCTAGTTTGATCTTGAGATATGACAGCATTTTACAAGTGAAGGTAAACATTCTTGGAAAAAATGCAGAGTATTCTGACTGTATAACACTTGAAATTAAATGCTGCACTGAGTATCAGTGCAAAGATTTCAAGTATGGCTTTTATTTTCTGATCATATTTCTCATTTCAGTTAATTATGTTGACCCTTCATTGTCCCTGGATTTGTTCACGCTTCCATCCCTGCTTTCAGTGTGCATGATGTCGCATCACCTGTCTAACAAAAGGAACTAGAAGCTCCCAGGCGGGTGTAGTTACAATTCCTAAGCTGGTCAGTAACACAGGGAGCATTAGAGCTGGAGAGTGAGTGCTCAAACGCTGCAGAGTTGAGGCATCTTCTTTCTGCCTATTCACCTCTCCTTCCCTCCTTGCTCCCATCCTTCCCTTCTCCACATGTCACAGACACAGCCCAGAAATTTTTTGCAGTTCTAACATTTCAAAAATTTCACACACAAGACCCAGAAATTGTTCTCAGTTCTAAAATTTCAAATACATTATTTTAAATAGTGGAGAGAGGCTGGGAGTGTTATGGTACATAGTGAAAATGGTTCTGTTCAAAAGACTAATACATTTAAGGGCAATGAAATACTGTATTCACAGGCTGAAACAATTTTTTGGTGGGTTTTTTTTGGTTTTTTTTTTTTTTTTTTTTTTTTGTTTTTTTGTTGTTTTGTTTTGTTTTGTGGGAGAAAGACTTATTTTATTTATTGGTCAAATATCTTGAGGGAAAATTTTAAACCTTACTGCAGAATCACAGAACCACAAAATGGGTAATGTTGGAAAAGGACCACAGTGGGTGTGGTCCAAGTGCAAGTATCTGCAAATAAACCAAAGAAACTAAACCAAAGCCCCACCAAAAAGCCTTGCTACCCCACTTTTTTATAAGAGGCAGTAAGGTAGTAATGGCTGGACCTCTAATCCCACTAAAATAATATTCTGTACTTCAATATAGAGACGCAATCCAATATTGACAGCATTTTATTGCTTCATTTTTCCATGTTGCTTATGAAATTTTGATGACACACTTAATTTTCCATTTCCCATTTTAAAAATACAAACAAATACTTAATATGGTAATTATATCTATTGAAGAAATATACATATAGATATTTATCAATCTGCTAGTAAAATATTTCTCTAAAAAAATGGAAATAAGCAATGGATTAAGTTTCCAGGAGTAATAGAAAAGTCTTCATTGGGTAAGCACTTCAACTCAGTTTGAAATCTTTCTAAAGGATGATCTACTTTAGTTACAAGTAATTTTGCTGGTGGAGGAATTGCTGGGTAAAATTTTATTTCTTTGTTATCTAGGGAGTCTGAGGGAATGAGCACAATTCCAGTCTTTAGAACATTAATGAGTCCTTGCTTCTTAACAAAATCAATTGCACTTCTGCAACCTTTTTTATAATGAAATAAAAGGGTTTTTTCTTCCATAGATGGAGCAGATGGCAAAAGAGCAGAATAATGACAATTACAGCCCTCCCCCACACCTCCTCCTTTCCTTTTAAGTGGTGTTTGCCACTTGTAACTGGTACAGGTACAATCAAGTAGAAAGGGTGAATTGCTAGAGAAAAATCAAAATATATTGAAAAAACTCTTCCAATCCATGAAATAAATCAATTACTCTAATGCTGTCTTTCCCCTGACATCTCAAAGAACTTGCACTTGTGGGGAGCGGGATACATTATAGTTCTGCTACAACTTATGTGGTGGCAGAGACCCCAAAAAATAAGAATAAGTTTTGTTATGGTCAAAAAAAATCTTGGTCTGATGTCTTAGAATGCAGTGAAATATTTGATGTCATACTACAATTTCAGAAATTTACCCTTGAAAATACTGTGTGCGAGTGAGTGTATATTCCCACAGTAGCAGACCAAAAGCTTAAGGAGTTCTGCCAGGAAGTAATAACATAGATGTGAAAATGCACTTTCCAGTTTCCAGGCTGGAACAGAGTATTTTATACATTTATTTGAACATATATATGAATAAAAATTTTCTTAATTATGGTGAAGAGTAGAAATAGTGGAAAGAAAAATTTGTGCTGAAGTGCTTTTTGCTAATTGTTTGAGTTCCTTGTCACAGAATTTAGCTGCAGGAGGGAAGTCCCTGATGTGAATCCTGGCACTTAGGTGTCTCATCTGGGGTTTCACTGGGAAGTGGAAGTGCTCCAGGCTGAGTGATGGAGGAGTCCCACCTATAAACTTTATCCTAAGGCTAAGCAGACAGCCAATAAAATGAAGAATTTGAAGGGGTGAAACATTGTGACTCTGCTTTGCCATTTGTTCCACTTATGGAAATTTAAAAAAATCACAACAAACATGGTGGTTGTTAGGAGCATAGCATGTGTGCCCTTGGTTTAAGAAGTAAAAGGTCCTCCACATTCTACAACCATACAGAGACTGATGTACCCAAACCAGACTAGGCTGCAATGTGTGTGCTAAAACCCGAGAACAACTTGGTCATTGCATATGCAACGCCCTTTCCAGCTCTTCTGGTGTGGTTGGGAGTGTGATGTTGTTAAACCCTCTGCAGGAAGTTTCATGCTGTGTCCATTAATGAAGCAGCTGCTGGTCCCTTTCATAACATTAGTTGTAGCTCAGTTCCACCATAATGGGAACTCTTCTGGCTGTAATGCTACTCAGGCAATGGACAGTTTAAGTCCATATAATGTATATTTTACTGCAAGAATGAATTTAGCAGCCCTTCAGGCAAGCCCAGAATTAGCCCTCACAGCAGCATTTGGCTGCAGGTGAGTCCAGGAGTGCCAGCCCTTTTGTGGGATCTGATAAATTCTAGTGGTATTAATTTTATTGTTGTATGTAACTGCTTCTGGGTTGAACTGAACACTGTGTTGTCCTAGTTGGTTTTGACTTCTCACTAGGAAAATGCAGCTGTGTGATTCTGTCACATTTTGTATGCAAGACTAACAAAAGGTCTTTGAAGCTACTGATCAGCATGGTCATGGCTAGGGTAGTTTGTTGTATATCCAGATTGAGGACTTGAAAAAAATAACAAGAGTGGGTATTGATAAGGGTTTGTAGTTAGCCAAAAGCTAAATGGTTTCCAATTCTGGCTGTGTGTACCATAAACGGGAGTTAACAGGGTATTTGGTGGTTGTTATCCCTTTTATGAATAGTGGGGCTGTGGTCTTTTAATTATATTCAATGCATATGTCTGTGACAATGCTGCTTTAACTGTTCAAATTGATTATGTCTATTCATTTGATACATTTATAATTCTCAAAATTAGCATTTTTTAAAGGGCATTGTACCAGTGTAGTACCTTGTACAGCAATAATTGATTTGGCTGTGTACTACAGCACGAAATAGTGCTCTTGATTTACCAGCCAATGTGAAACCATTTCTGCTGGGACATTCAAGTCTTTATTGGACTTCAGATCTCTGAAATAAAATAGGGAGTCTAAACTTGTAATATATATGACAGCTTTCAGGCAAAAGCCCTCTATATGCATTTAGACTTGATGTACTTTGTCTGCAAAAAGGATGTATAAAAGATTTTTTCCAAGCTTATTATTACTCTCTTAAATAGATAAAAAGTTCTTTTAGTCCTATTGGGACAATCTCTGATGTGTTCCTAGACAATTTCCTTATCCTTTTTCCATTTCCTTAACGGCATTCTAATAATTCTCAATCATGTTTTTGATCAAACTTTACAAGAAAGTTATGTGTCTGCATAGCTACCATTACACTGCAGACGTGGATTTTTAGGAAGGACTGAGCAAAATAATCAGAGCAGTGGTGTCCTTGCCGCATTGTACCAGTATGTCTACTTGTCAGTTTCCCTCTGACTGGAAGTAATCACTCTTTTATACAGTCAGTTAATGTTTTTACCTTTAAATATTATGACGAATTTAACAAGAAGAATTATGAAGAAGAATTAGTTAGGCGTGAAGAATTATATAATCATGAAGCCTACGGGTCATGTGGCATAGAGAAGTGAAGGGAAAAGGTTGACTTCAAGCTGTTGAAGTCCCTATGATTGTTGTGTCACTTGTCCAGTGACACATCTTACTAAACTCTGCATAAATAAATACATTTTAATATTTATTTTCTAGAAGGAGCCTTTCCAAAAAACCAGTTTCAACTGGGAAAGAAATACTTATCTCAATGTTTCTGCTTAAGCAATAATGATAAAAATTAGATCTGCTAGGAAAACGCTTTTTAACCTTTATTCCTGGCATAAATCAAGAGGGTAATTTTTCACAGTCTCTTTCTATAGAATTCAATTAAAGGTCAGTTTTGTAATGGGGGATCCTAATTATTAATGTATTGCCTATTTTGAATTATTGATGAGTTGACATATTTGCATAATGGGTAAAGAAAATGCCTAAGAACAACTTTATAGCATATTAAGATCCTTCAAAAATATTTAATCAAAGTCTTTTTTAATGTCCTGGAGGTAATTTAACTTTTTACCATTATGTCAGTACTTAACAAATAAATTCAAAATATTTTACAGTTAAAAATTAGTGTAGTTATATATCACTAAGGGGAATTAATCTTGTTTTGAACTAGTATGCCAGTTATGAAATGGGAAGCTTCACACTGGGCAGGCAACTCTACTGTAAAAGGATGATGCCATCATGTGCTGGACTGAGCATTTTGTGTTTTGCTGCAAGGGGCAATAGCAGTTTAAGAACTGTAAAATTTTCAGGACCATGAGAGTGGAGACAATTGTTATAAGCATTTGCCTCATGTTTTGACCCCAATGATTTTGGTGTATTAAAACACTGATGGACTAAATTTGCCTCACTGAGGTCTATACTGGGATCATCTGTATGTACTACTGCTACATAATAAAGAAAATATATTGTCAGAGAATGATGAACAAGTCATAAATTCAACTGTGGAAATAGGATTGCTAAATTCTTCCACCAGAAGTATCAGATGTCACCACCATATCAACAATGAGTGCTTGTATGGTTAAAATGATCCAGTGTAGGTGGACCTTATGATATCTCCTACCTGGGAAATTATTGAACCTAATATGATGACTAAAGGGTGTATTTTGATGATAAATGAGTACTGATTTTGTTTATTGGCTTTCTAGAAGACAGTTTTATGAAGAAGTCAAGGTTTGTTCTTAGTTTTAGCTTCTATGACCCAATTCACTGTAGTAGATTTTTGTTCCTAAGCAGAATTTGACTCCTCACTTTGCATAAACGGTTTCTTGTGATAAAATGGTGATAGGAAAAGTTAGAACTTATGACTGAATCTTTTCTAGGTAGATTTTTTTCCATATTTACACAACTTAACCATTAATGATGAGATCCATGGATGAAGCATTTGAATACACTTTATTGTAACTTTTCAAAGGAACACCTTGCAGAATCGCAAACACTTCGCAAGATTGAAGACACTTCTTGTGTAGATTTTTCTTCTTATTTCAAACTAACAGAAATGCAAAATCTCAGATTTTTTCACCCATATCTGTTATCATTCCATTCCAACCATTAGCTACTGAGTAACACTCTGGCTTGAAGCCACTGGGAAGATCCTGTTCTGCGGTTACTGCTACCACAAACCACATTATCATTAAATGCTAAAGTCTATCTATAGGTCAAGGTCAGGCCAGGGAGGTGATTGGGAAAGAAGGTAACTGTCATGGAGCAGTCAGAGTTCTCATTTGTATTATACCATTAGAAAAATCAGGTTGAAAGATGGAACCAAAAAACCCCTCCGTAAACTGGAATGGTTTATGTGCAATGAAGGAGTTTTACTTCTAATCAAGTGGACTCTCTATTAGTGCTTAATAATTGGTAGCACTGCAGCAGTTTCCTCTCCATTCGCTGGTGGATGTCTCGCACAGCAGGAGCAGGGTGATCAAATGGCACCTTTTGCACCTGACCTTGTGTAAGCAAAGAGAAATTTCACCAAGAGGACTGCATAGCCTGTTTATAGATGGCATAAAGCCTGATCAGTTCTCACTTCACACGACAGCAATTCAGAATGTAATTGTCACTTGGCAGACTTTTCAGCCATAAAGAAGGACCACTGGAGATAATAGGAAAGGGATCAAGGAACTCAATGACTCCAAATCCATGCTTGTCTTGTTAGCACACTTCTGGATAGTAGTGTCCTGTGACTTGTAGACTATCCACAGATTCTAACTAGGGCAGAATCTTTCTATTATTCTCCACTCTTCTGCTTCTTTTGTTGTCATCTGAATATTTTGTAATGACATCTTAAGTAATGTGACTAATATTCATCACAAATGGTTCGTCAGAGTTCAGTCACTGGATGAGATGGGGAGAATAGGGAATCAATGAAACCTTTGATGCAAGTCTCAGCTACTGGAATGGTGCTGTACCAGATTGGTTACATGAATCACTTTTAATATGAAACAAATAATTTTCATTTCCCTTCTCCACGAAGCAGAATACCACCTCCACTCCACTTAGAGATAATGGAAATAAACAGTGTAAATTTCTGTCCAGCTCCAGAATGATACAACAGAGCAACTCCTTGTAGTAGGAATTGCTTCCTGACAAACCCTACCGGATATGCTTCATTTCATGAACCTCAAGATTATTCCATGGGTCTCAGTGCTATGTAACTTCAATTACTGATACTTAGCAAATTCTTACACTCAGCTGGTGGTGTGAGGTGATTTAATCTGCTTGCTTTTAATTACATCCTGTAATCCAAATGAGGCCTTCTTATGTTTTCCTTTTTATCCCTCCCCTAATGTCTCTTTTTACAACATGTCAATGCCACTCTGCTTGGTAGTTTCCATAAATTTCTTAACTCCTGCTGACTTGTCTGATTCCTCAGGTTATTCAGGTTACCAAACCAATAAAAAGTGATAGAAAATAAAAAGTAAAAAGAAAAATGTTAACACTGGAATCTAGAGCAGGCTTCTGCCTTCTGCAAAAGATCCTACTTCAACTCCCTGAATAGTCTTGAATATAACATGAAAGATTTTCTGTAAGAGACCCCAGCTCCTGTGTTAAGTTACAGCTGCAGCACAGAGTTGGAAAATGATACTCAGGAGAAAAGAAAAATAGAATTCAGAGAAGATGATCTTTAATAAGGCAAATGAAAGCTCCTGAAGATCTAGGTAAAATGTTTCCTTTCATAGAGCCTGTACTGCTGATTCTGCATTATTCTACTTGGGGTGTCAGAAATGAAAAAAGAAAAGAAAAAGATTAGTTTTCAACACAAAAGATCATTTCCTTGTTTCATATTGCTAGATCTTTGAGACTCTGTACCAAGTTTCACAAAGCAGCATTTAACCCCTTTGAGACAGAAAGCCTGAAGACTAGGGAAGATATTAAAAAGTGTGTGAATGCACATATATATATATATGTATTTGCTGCATTATAGGTATTAAATACACAGTAACTTCCGAAAGAATGAAATGTGTGATTTGTACTAGAGTAAAGCTGAGAAAAGACAAGAAGTGTTTTAGCTTTGCCTGAGCAAGTGCATAGTTTGAGCTAAAACTCCAATGATATATAGCCTGGAATTAGATGGGACCTCTGTTCCTTTAGTGACTACTTACAATTCCTCCTGCCCTCCAGAAGAAGAAGAGAAGGGAGAGAAAAAAAAAGAAAAAGAAGAAAGGAAAAGGAAAACCTGATATCTCCGGAAAGGAAAATGCTAATGATATTACCTCCTGGTGGAACATATACCACCTTGTTACACATGCATGGTAAATAAATTCCTTTGCAAGAAATGTTCCACCAAAGAGTATTCACTTCAGAGAAATGATAACAATCTCAAAAAAGCTGGGCAGTGAGAAACTTACTCTAAAATCCTGCAGCAATGCTGCAGGATTCATTTACACTTGCAGTGCATCAATAGTGAATGCACTTGAGTTAATCACCTCTCCCCTGTGATGAGGGCTGTTGTTATTTCATAATTGCTGTGAAAACTGAAAAGCAAAGTTATTAAATTAATTTGGGGTGTGTGTGTGTGTGCATTTTATTTAACTGTGACCTTGTTTGGTGAGAACAAACTTTGACAGAGAAAGACAAACAGAAGTGCTTCCACATAGCATTTTTCCATAACAAAGGCCTGTCCTATAAACGCCTCTGGAACCACAAGAAACTTAAGCTGGTGGCAGAGTGGCTATCAGTAAATGACTTGTTGAAAATTTAATTCTCTGAATACATCATGTGGTTTAAGAGGACAATGAATTCTAGGGTAATCCTCCTTCCTTATGCTGTTCCTTCTGGATGACAACACTTGCAGCTCTGGGGCTTGCAGCCCTTGATGGGAGAGAGATGTGTAAAAAAAAAGTAGAATTATTGGCACATGCTTTTAAAATTTTAAGAAATATCCCAAACCCTGTTACATAAGTGAGGAACCTTTATATGTAATCAAATAAACTGAAAGGAGTCAGAAAAAGCAAGATATACACAGGATTGACCCAGAGAAAGTCGGAATTAGTTAGGATTAATATCCAGTGGGCACTTCCTGTGTTTGAATTTGTCAGTAGCATTGCTTATTAATGATATTAGAAATTACTGTTTTAATGATATTCAACTTGCCTGCTAGATATGCAGATGGTGGCTTCAGATCAGGTAAATTAGGTAATAGTTTGCTGATCATTTTCAATAAAATTAAGTTTTGTATCTGTAGTTCCCTTCTGTCTTTCTTAATCTTTTTTTGTCTCCTCTTCTTCAACAGAGCTGCTTGTGACAGACACTAGGATTTATGATCAGTGAGCACTAATGCAATTCAGGACTTGGGAGTTGTAGAACAACATGAGAGGATAATGAAGTGGATTTAAAAAGTCTCTATGATAAACAACCCAATCTCCTAATACTGGTAATTATTCCATTGAATGAGTAAGGATAGAAGAGAACATTATTTAGCTGAATCCCAAAACTTCGTCATTCAGAGTGAGAGTTGCAAGAACAATGCCTTTCATAAATCAGAGAACCAAAACAGCCTATTGAATATTGTCACACCAGATATCTTAAGCTTCTTATGAAATGTGTTTTCTCAGCAATTTTTATAGGATTTTTTATGACACAGCTTCTTAATTGAGTTTGAAACATACAACTTTAAAGCAATATATATCTGAAAAATAACCAGCAGTCATTTAATTTTAAAGCCAGGGACAACTTAAAACTTGAAAATACTTAAACTTTTGGAAACTCTTCTACCACACCCACATTCTGTGAGGGTACAGAAACACAGTCTGAGTTCTGCTCATTTTAAATACCACAACTCTTTTGTACTATGGACAGTTAAATGGAGGCAGTGTCATTGCTGATTACTACTTCTTCATGGTTTTTTTCCCTGTCAGGAGCTTCCCCTTCAAATTGTGGCTGTATTCATATGCAAATCACAATTCAGCAACACAGTCCCTTAAAGTGGGTATTCTAGGAACAGCAATGCTTTAGGTATATGCAGTCCTTGAAGCATCTCAAAGCTTCATGTTTCTTTAATTTGCCCTAGGCTCTGGAGAGCCAAAGACACATAAATATCTTGGATGCAGTATTACGGGGGAAAAATCCTTCAGTTTGATGAGTATTGAAATCCAAAAAAGTGAAGTAGTATCTATAAGATAGATAAGCTGAGAAATCAATAATGTGTTTTGTACACACTGAATTACATACATAGATGATTATGACTTCAAGTGCAGTTGGCACTAATTTAAGAGCAATCTCTCCTAGGGACGTGAATTTTCTTTTATAGCTGCCTCCAGGTGCATGTGTTGTTGTACCTACCACCTCCCTGCAGCCATCCTGCTTCCGAGAGAAACCTGAAAAACAGTTGAAAAAGTTTGTAACTAATTTTCAGAAAATGGTTAGCAAATAGTTTTTAATTCCTGATGTCCTGACTTCAGCTAGGGTAGATTTAACTTCTCATTAGCAGCTACAGTGCTGTGTTTTGGATTTAGAATGACAAAGACATTAATAACACACTGTAAGTTGTGCTTATTCTAAGTCAAGGACCTTTTCTGCTCTATGCTCTGCTAGTGAGGAGGAATGCAAAAAATCCAGGCTGGGAGGAGCACAGCTGGGACACGAGACCTGAATTGACCAAATGGACCCCGCACCGTGGAACTTCATGCCTGGTGTACAAACTGGGGGAATTACCAGAAGCATGGATGATCTGGGTTTGGGAAGGGGGGTCTGCCATTGGTCAGTGGGTAGTGAGCAATTGTGTTGTGCATCACTTGTTTTGATTTTTCTTCCTTTTTATTATCATCATTATTATTGTTTACCGTTATCAGTGTACTGAACTTTATTTTCAGTTATTAAACTATTCCTATATCAACACACAAATTTTACTTCAATTCCTCTCCACATTCCACTGGAGAGAGGGAAAAACATAGGGGTTTGTGCAAGCATCTGCTGCCTGTGTTTCATCTCCAGCTGGGCTTAAAACCTCGACACCTGTTTATCCAGTGATAACATGTAAAGCTTCTGCAGCTCAATAAACACAGCTCTTGAGAACATGGCTTTGAACTCTCCAGGCACTTCAACAAAGTCTTTCACCTGCTAATTCTACCAATGGCTTGATGATTAAACATTTGCTTCCTATGCTGGTTATTACAGTCTCACAGGTATAAAAACTGCAGGTGGCATGACAGCTTTCCTCTCAAGATTTAAAACAACACCTTTTTTTTTCTTTTTTTTTTTTTTCCCTTTTTTTTTTTCCCCCAAAAGGTTACAGTGGACCCTGTAGAAGAGAGAAATCTTTAATTGTGTGGAAAATCTTCATTATAATATGCTAGTCCTTAAAGTCAGGAGAGACTTCTGCCCTCTCTTCACTCTGAAGAGTTGTACTTCTTAACGACAGCTACTAAGCATCAATATCATCTCTCAAATTCCATTTTACTGTCTTTTCAATCTGGTAAATGCAGCTGAAAGATCAAAAAATTATGACTACCCAAACAGAGAAGTCCAGGTGTACCTTGCCATTGATTTAAAAAATAATATTGTAAGAACTCCTGAGCCCCTATCCTTGTTATTTCACTCTGCGTCCCAATGAGATTTCATCCTCATTTTTCAGCATCTATTAAAAAATTATTATTGATCTTGAATTTTCTCTTCATTTGCATAGTAGCTAACCACAAAATTATTTCATATTTAGCACTGATGTTCAGTACTTGTTTAACATTTTGAGCATTTGGAAATGCTCAAGACTACCCCTTCTGACCCCCCAGTAGAGATTGTTTGTATACTGATTTAGTAGGGCAAAATACTTTAGTGATGGTAATTAGAGATCCTCTAGAAGCATTTCACATACTGTTTATGTCTCTTTACATTTATTTTGATATTTTTGATTTATTCTTTTCTCTATGGTACCTATTTTTTGTAATTATAGAAATAATTATATATTAAAATTAATGTGGTTGTTATCCCTGAAGTACCAACCTTTCTATATTTTTACTTTCAAGAGCAAAACAACAGGTTTAGACTCAGCATTGGTAACTTTTACAAAACCTTTAGTCTCAATATTGTCAGCATTCTTGTTCAGGTTCAAGTCCTGATGAAAGATTGCATGAGGAACTCCCATCTTTTATTAATACCTTTTGTTTTTAAACTTGCTTCAATAACTAGGCACCACAGTCACCTGTAAACATGTGACTGATTTATAGTTACTCTTGTGACTGTCATCCTTCTTAGTTTTGTGCTTAATTTTTTCTTCTTACACAAGCACTCCACATAGCCATTCCTTTGCTTTTAATCTTCATTCTTATTGTGCATTCTTTCTACTCACTGATGTGTTTTCTGTACTGTGGTCCAGTTGATCTTCATCTTATGTCTCTGTAAAGAACTTGAATTTCCTGGCAGGAGTGATCACAGCACAATGGGCCCAAGGTTTTCCTCCTTGGCTGCTGCATCACTTTCTTACCACTGGACCCTTTCTTTCCTCCCCTAGTGGTTGTGGGTTTCATTCTCACATTGTCTGTGGTGGATTCCAGAGCAGAACGAAGTGAGAATATTCACTAGGCTGGGAGATTGATGCTGTAGGAGGAGTAGGAGTTATCCTCTAACCCACTTGGTGAAGTGGACTGTGGAATTGGTTTGCTGTTGTAAAGGTGACAGATGGATAGGCATTCTCTCAAGGTGACTTAGAAAAATAAATATTATCTGACAAATATTTGAGGTGATTACTACTGCAACAGCAGAACAAGTCAGAACTCTCTCTCCACCTCTCTCTGTGCTGTTATTTGCTCTAGTTTTCCTGTTTCTATTCATCCTTAAATACCTCTGTTCTCTCTAAAGCATATAAAGGATCTTGTATATGAAGCCATTCACACCATTCACAAACAATTGTTCTGCAAGACCTATGCATAGACGACCAGTTCAGTGTACAACTAAAGAATAACACTGGTTGCTTTCTTCAGCTTGCTATGCACCTTCTTAATGATATTCTCTTCACTAATTTGTGGGAAGGAGATTTTTCTCTTCTGTCTCCATTATTTGCACTGGTTTTAATTAAACATATGCTCTGACTGGGACATGGGTAAAAGGACAGTTGTGCTGCCGTTTGAAAAGAGCAGCTTGCTGGCTCGGACAGTTTTCCCAAGCTTTCAGAGCTCTAATTAAAATCCACTGAACACATGAGCAATGTTGGCACAGTACTTTGGAAGTGTTTGTTACAACAGTGTCAAGGAGTAGATAAGGTTTTTAGGGGATTAGTGTAAGGTGTTTTGTTTCAGGTGGATTATTCATAATGAATGGGTCCTCTTTCTTTTATTCTGCCTAGGAAAAAGGGCCTTATTTAACTTTTTGAAAAATTATTCTATTTTGAGGACATTGTGAGCAAAATAATAATCTTATTTTTGATTTCTAAGATATTTTAAAGGTTTGAACAATAAAGCTTCGTATTTACATTCCTGATTAATAATGAAAGCTTTCGAAAATTTCTGTGAGTCTGTGAAAGCCAGAATGTGACTGCACACTCTGGAAGCAGAGCTGTGATATCCAAGGAAACCTTATGTAAGCTGGCAAATAGAGAAGACTGGGGTGCTCATACACTGTGTAACTCTATTCACTTTGTCTCTTATGTGAATGTGATGTGAAAAATAATTTCCTGCAGCTCCCAGGTTCTGGGAGCTGTTCTGAAAGGATCTGGAAGATAACCACAGAGATGCTCATGTCCTCACTTTCAGCACTGTTTGTCCTGAAGACATGCAGGAAAGGCTAAGTATTTCAATATCAACAAAAGAAAAAAAAAAAAGAAATAAATCTACTTTATTGGAAGAGTGTAATGAACCTTTATTGTATATTAAATTTTAAGCTGTATCTTTTAGCTTTCAATACTGTACTGACTAATTAGATGTGTGTGATCAGTGTAATTATCTTCTGGCAATAAATTGCAATACATATTCATAGTTACATGGATTTCATCTTCTGTGAAATGATCCTTATAAAAACAGTAATAGTTGGTATGTCATTAGAGCATATCAGCAATTAATCCTTAAAATGATCAATGGAAAGAATGTCCTTTTCCCTCTATCTCTAGTTTATTTATGTGTTCCCATTAATTATGCCTAATTTTCTGTTGGCACTTTTCTCCTTAATGTAATTCAATTTAAGCATATCTTTCCAGGGACTTATTAATAGATAGGGTCATTTATATTGTGTAGCACAAATATTTTATAATCCACTAATCTTGACAAAAAGGCAATGCCTTCCTCATAAAAAATGTATGAAGAGTAATGGTTCCCTATTAATAACTTATTAGGTCAGATCACACAGTTTGAAGTGTCTATTACACTTTAATTTTATCAGATTTCTTCCTTTGGAACCTGCTACTTTTTCTTTATCTTTTATTGAGATTATTTTTAACCCAACAGCTGGATCCCTTGCCAAAACCAGCTTCCTATGGCTGTTGTTTCTGTAGTACTACCTAAGCAACCAGTTTTATGTACTGGGCATTATGGAAACTGTGCAATGCACCCAGCTGTGGAAACTCAGATTACAGTCCTGCTTGAATTTTATATTTTCAGTAACAATGCCATGCCCATGACACTGACTGGTTCAGCTTTCCTGGTGAAGAAGGATTTTGGCCAGCAAACCCAATTTGATTTTGCTCATTAACCTCTGTAGATAAGGCCCTGTCTGAAGATAATGAGTGAAAACTTCTTCAAAAAGGTGTGTATGTCTACTTCTAAAGTCAAAACGATGGCTTTGTGGGGTCCAAGGGCACCTGGGGAGCTGAGGGGTGAGCAGTTCTTTGAGATCCTTTCATCCTGGTTTGGGGACCCATCCCTGTGAGCCACTCTCCAGATATCTGTGTCCTACTGGGGTTTGATTTCCAAGCAGCATGAAGGGATAGGCTCAGCTCCATCATTCACTTCTAAGCTCTTTTAGTTCAGGGACTTGTGACAGAGGCTGGTTCAAATAAGTCAAAAGCAGTTTCTTCAAAACAAACCATCATCTATTCTTTCACCCAAAGGTACATAGTGTGCAAAGGGAAAGGCAAGATCAAGAAAGGTTTACGCTCACATTTTCTCTTTCTTAATGCTTACCTTTACATTTGTAAGCTTTTTCTAGGCTTTGGAGAAGCCAACTATCCTGCAACAATTTCTCTGTTTTGCTCACTGCCCCCTTATCAATTTTCATCAGCAGTTCCTGATGACTTATGCAAAGCTAAGTGAGGTTTTGTTGTACTTGTTGATTCCAGATTTATTCTTGAAAAATTGTCCTTTTTCAGTCTAACTGGGATACTCAGAAATTCTTTTCAATTCTTTTGTAGCACTCTCTGATAAGAGTTTATTCTTGTCATTACTACATTTTTTTCACCTGCTTTCTACTTTTGTTAGACAATTTCTTGTAATGCATCTCTGAACATACATAGTTTGTTCCTTGAGCTTCAGGTCCTGTCCTGAATATTGCTTTACAGACTTTCACTTCTCAAGTGAAAATGTGTTCCCAGGATATTCTTTTGCCAATTTTAAGACTGCCTTCTCAGTTTCTGCTTTGTAAGAAATAATTACCTCAGTAATTTGAGTTAGATTTCAAAGAATTTTGTATACTCTTCTTTAGACTTGCAATTTTCTTCAGGAGTCAGCTGTTCCTGTTAAGAGTAGCTGTGCCTGCAAAAGATGAACTCTTCAAGACATGAAACCTGGAGTCAGTCAGGCAAGATAGAATGTCCACTGCATCTATCCAGTGCTCACTCTGCACAGTGGCGTTTTGGTGAGGTTCTCTTGTTTACTCATTGCTGTGATTTCTGTGGAAACATTTGAGGATCACAATTGGAACAGAAGAGTCATCTGCATTTACTATGGAGTTTTTTAATGCGAAATATATAAGTGTCAGTCAGTATGGCTAGAGGCATTATTATTTGTGTATAGAAGCACTTTTCTGAATATCCAACCAAAAAGTACATAGGGAAAAAGTAGAAAATATTATAGAATTGTCCAGCTTCTACCATTGGGATGGATGAAATCCATGTTCTAGCAAAATAATTTCTAAGGTAAAGAGGTTACTGACTGAATATGAAAGTATCCTAAAACTCAAACTATGTTAAGGAGGTCCTTGTTTTAGTTTAATGCTCTATAGTTTCATTTAAATCTGCAGATGTTGCTGATATGAATGGCATCTCTGCTGACCTTCATCTTTTCTATGGCTGGAATTCCCAAGCAATTCAAATTCACAGAAAAGTCTGGATGATATGTGGCATAATGAAAAGGTAATTTAGTTATGTTTATTTATTTATAATTTGGAAGAGGATGGAAGAAAATAAAATTTTAGCATAAAATTATCTGTTATTACCTGGAAGAATGAGCTATCAGTAACCTTGGAAAGGAAGAAGTTTGCATCTGGAGTGGAATAATATCTCGCAGCAGTAGAAACTGCATCTGACCAGCTGGAAATCAGTATTTTAGAAAATAATTTGGGCAACTATGTGGACTCAAGTGGTTGACAGGTTGAGAAAAGTGATGGTACCCGTGAATTTAGCACTTATGAGATCTGCATTTGAAGTATAGCCCAAGCTTTGGGGACACCCTGAAGCCCCAGCCCAGTGCAGGAGAGATTTTTGCAAACTGCAGAACTGGGACGCTGAAGTGGTCAGAGAGCTGGAGCAAGGAACATACAAGCAGAGGCCAGGAGAATGGAATTTCTCCAGCCCGAAGCAAGGGTGCCAAGAAGAAGAGATTAGTGATATTTATACAAACTTTTGGGTGGTTGTAGAGAAGGTGGAGCCTGAGGTGCTCAGTGGACAAACAGTGGACACAAGCTACAGCTAGAGAAGTTTAATCTGTATTTAACCTCAAATGTCTCTGTGTTAGGAGTGGTTATGCACTGGGACTATTTGCCCAAGGAGACTGAGAGCTCCATCCCATTTAAAACAGCTGCTGGAGACTGAGCAGCCTGATCCAGGTCTGAAGAGGATGTTTGCTCCTCTGGCTGATGACGTAAATTTGCTCACAAAGGTGATATGGAACAGGTTTAAAAAACACAAGGATATGGACAGGATAAGGAAGTGTTGGAACAACAATTCTCTAATCCAGCTGCCTTTTGCATCAATGTACCTGTTTGCCCCCTGACTTCTTCATTCAGACTACCAGTGCTTGGTGCTCTGTGTGTGTGCTCCAGTGCATTTATACATAGCCTAGCAAATAGGCTCCAGCTGAGAGCATAACAGCATCACCAATTTCTTTGTACATAATCTTCACATTTCCAGAACTTATGTTAAAAATCTGGTGAAGTTGCTTTACCTTGCACAAGCAGTGTGCAATCAGTTAAAAACAAAACAGGCAGTGATCATAATCAGACAGTGATGTAAAACTTTCTTGTCATTCTTCCTCACTTCCTGTTTGGTTAGACCATTGATCTTAAAAAACAGTTTGTGTCAAGATTTTAGCCAGAGATAAATAGTTGATCTTTAGATAATTCTCTGATTTAAAAAAATTCAAAAAACCAAAAAACAACAAACCAAAAAACACCCAAAAACTTAGTTTTCTCTTTCTGGTTGGAAGAGGCCAGATAAAAAAGCCCGAATCTTAGTCCACATGCAATGATGTGTGGAGACATTCCTGCTGCATGGTAGGCGGAATAAAACCTTTTTTGGGGGTTGTTTTTAGCAATTATCTGTTATTACTTGGAAGAATGAGCTATCAGTAACCTTGGAAAGGAAGGCTGATGTATTTTCTTTTAGAAAAAAGCTGTGGTGTAAAAATAGACACTAGTATTTACTGGAAGTCTGCTAAATTCAACAGATTTAGAAAGTTCACTAATCACTATCAATTAAAAAGGCTGCCTCAATATTACATAAATTTGGACAATGTTCTCTATTACATAACCTTCTGAAAATACTTATTTTGAAAAAGTGTTATCAGATTAATTCAGAATGGTACTTATTAATAGTAGTCAAGGCTTTCAAACTGCTACAATTCAAACAGTTTTTCTAAATATCTTATAAACTCAGCAAGAGCATGTTACCAGTGTCCTCACATCTGATTCCTGTAGGACAATGTCTGGAAGTCAAGAACAGAAAAGCAATAACTTTAATTTTGAATAGATGGAAGCACATGATATTCCCACAAGACTCTTACATTAAAGATTATGACCTAGAACAAGAGAATTTGTTCTACATTCTTATGAGTGAAAATAACTCAGCATTTGCTTAGTAATGTTTTCCTGAAAATTCTAGGACATACAGAAAATTTCCAGGATTGAGTTCCTCTAAATTATGCCTATGGCAAGGCTTCTGTTAAGTTTCCTATTATCAGTTTTTCATTCGTCACATTTAAGACTGAATGTCATGGATTACTGAAATAGAAATGGTGTTACCTGTGTGTACAGTGCTAACTGGAGCTGGAGAATTTGAATACTGAAGTCTCTTCAACTTCAAATACTACAAGTATCCTGACCCCTCTGAAATGGAAGTAGAAGTGGTAAAGACACACCACGACTGATGAAGATTTCTTCATATTCCACATTATATATATACAAACATTTAATAAAAGTCATTATAACCTACTGAACTTAAACATGAATTTACACTTACCTGATGGGGGCATGTATTACACATCCAAACTTCCTATCCAAACATTGTTTAACAGTTTTAGTGTTATGACTTGGTCTAAATCTACAAAAATTCAATATCAGACAGAATAAAGATGAGAATACATGCAAGAAACCCAGCTCTTTTAAGTAGTGCTGTGGAGAGAACAGCTTTCATGAAAACTGCATTAACTGCAACACTTACAAAGATGGGTACTTAAAACAGTTCTGCAAATTTACATTAATAATTTTTCTGTATGCTTTTCCTTTTGTTATAAAACCAAAGAAAAACTAAATATGTTTCAACAATTCTTTTTCCAAAGCGACTGGTTTCATGTTCTGTTTTCCAGTCAGGAAAATTGATTTACAAGTAGATGCAAGCAGATTCACGGTCCCACATGATAAAATTACATTATTCTAAATGTACTAAAATCATGTTGATCATGAGCTATTATTTAATGGATTAAAACATTGTATTTATGACAATAAGAACTAAGCTAAGAACTTAGGTGACTTTTTAAAGAAAAGACAGGATCAGATCAAAGAGAGAGAGAGAAGAGGAAAGAATAAGATCCTCTATACTTCTTTTGGCCAATTAAAGCTAGGCTGTGCAGGATAGGTACAATAAAATGGATCTATTATCTCCCCTCACAGTAGGAAGGCAGGAATGGAGCTTGGCTTAGGCCACTTATCAATGCACCTGCTGGCTGAGCTTATCTGATAAAAGAAGAACAGTCACTGAAAGACTAAAGTGGACTATTTATTCTCTTTCTCCCCACACAAGGCGAGGGCCCCAGTATAGGATATTTGGTGTACAGGTCCATATGACCCAAAGATGAAGCACCAAACTATGGGGAAAACATGAATGTGTCCGGATTCTGGGGGCCACCTAATTATCTAAAATATGCTGTGTGCGATGATCTTTGGATTTACTGAAATGATTGGTATAGGCAACATTAACTTTAGAAAAGGAAATACAGGGTAATCTTTGTTTAAGGAGTATTTTAGGAAGAATACAATGCATTTTACCTCTCAAAGATATGTTTCACCCGCCCTCAGAAATGATATCCAGTTCCAGTCATAATAATTATGATGTGAAGCATATTGTAATGCATACCATTACACTTGTACTTCTTTTTAAATCAATATAATACAATTCAAACAACTGTCTTGAACTTCTGCCTTCACAAAATCAATATTTAGCAAGATTCCTGTAATCATCCAGTCAGTTTACATAAGAAAATGTTATTTTCAGTCCTCTGTTTGAGGTGGGAATAGACATAATAAGTTATCTAATTTTTAAAAAGTTGAAGGAATGAACTGGGAATAACATGTCCCTTCCTTATTTATGAGCCCTGGAACAAGTTCACACACTGTCTCAGTATCTGCTTTCTACTCAGTTATGTGTTTAACAGTAATGAAATCTATGATGATTTTTTTCTGCTTCTTTGTGGTATCTTTTTATAGCTTACATTTACAGTAAAGAAAAAGAGTACTTTATTGCAATGCAAGCTTTACATTTGCATTATAGTGCTTTGTAAGTGCAGATTATAAACAATTAAGACTGTTAAAACTCAGAACATTTCAAAGAGAAATTAGAAAAATCTGAAGAAGGTAGAAACAGTAGTCATTTGGTAGCATTCCTCCCCTGTTTTCGTAATCACCTGTGAAAAACTTGAAAACTGCACAGGTGCAAAATTACACAAAGCAGCTCCTAATATCAGAAAATGTCTTCTTGATCTGGTCACTGCTGGTTGTGGCATAGGATCACTCAGATGTTTCTGAAAGTGATGCAAGTCTTGGGAGAGATTACAAAAAGGGATTGAAATTTTTGTTAGCTTTGTGACTTGACCTTCAATTACAGAGTTTGTGTCTGCAGTTTCCAATAGGTCTGCTGGGCAATTTTCATTTTCCATTAACTCGTAGACAGACTGATGTGTGTGAAAGTTAACATTGTTGATACTGAGAGCAAATTATAGCGCACCGCTAAAGTACAAACCATTTGATTTTGGTACAGAATTCCCTTTTTCCTCCTCAGATTTCTTCTTATTATTATTACCATTACCATTATTATTATTATTATTATAGCTTAATCACTATAACTGAAATATAACTGAAATATAACTGAATAGTCAAATGATTATATTTTTTTCAACTTCAAAATAACAAACAACCGTTTAAAACACCTTGTCATTTCTATGCTTTGCTGCAACAATGGTCACAGGGAAAAATGTCTCTTTTAACCAAGCCCTTGACTGTTGTGTAAATTCAAATAGGAGCTGTATGTCCTGGAAAGATAAAATTATTTTGGAACACACAGTTGTACATCTTGCTGGAAAAGTTGAAAAGCGACATTTTTGTGGTAATACTACAGTCCTTTTGGAAGAAACCACAAAACCATACACAAAAGAAGAGAAAATATTTTGAGAACATTTCTCATAGAAGCAATGATATTTTATTTTAACAATAAAAATACTTTAATCTTCTCGTTCTGTGCTGGCTTACATCAGACAATTTTCCCTGAGTAACTGAGAAAATACCACTCTGCAAAGCACACTTAGCAATTAATGTATCAAATTTACTTATCGATTATCAAACACCATCTTTTCCTACTTGCATCAGTGTTTCCTCACTTGTGCTGTTACAAGGGCACAAATTCTTTTGTGGTAACTATGTTAGCAAGGCAAGTATCAGAGATGAAGCACAAACTGGGAAGTTTCAGTATCTCCTCATGTGCTCATAATTAATTTAGTGTAAAGATAGGGGATGGGATACATTTGGTTCAATTCTCATTTCTGGTACCTGAGTTGACTGCCTACAGTTTCTTTATTCTTATTTTTTCTTTCTGGATCAATGTTCTGCAGCATGCATCCTCATGTAGTTGCCTGTGGTCTTGTGAATGGTTTTAGAGGGATTTGGGGATCATTGTTTCAAACAGGTACACTGTTAGTTTCTTATGGCTGGAATCTCCCTGTCGGTTCAAGATTATTAATATTTACAGTACTTAGTGTTGATTTACAAAGTTGAGGTTATATTTGATATATTTGAAAATATTCGTGCCAGGTATATTCTATAAGTGTTTAGTATTGAGGGGTGTTCCTCTTGTCATGTCTGTGATCCTCTGGCTTTATTAACCTTGTCTCTCTGTCAGCATGAAGTTACAGAATATAAGTTTATAAAAACCATTTTTGTTTTGATTTTATTTGTTTGTTTTCATTTGATTTCTTTTTCCTCTGTGTTCTGGTTTCAGTAGCTGGTATTTCATAACATTGGCAAGTTCCCCTTAGCAGCTATAAGAGAGAAATCATTCTAAATTTACGAAATACGAAATCCAGCATCCCTATGTACCAGAGGTGGACATGAGAAAACGCTGGATCTTATTAGATTTATAATAGTCACCAGCTGTACCCAGCTGCCAGGTGTCTGTGCGCATAGTCAGGGTCTGTACAAGCATTTGCTTGGAATTGGAATGAGGAGCTGCGTTAGGATGGAAACCTCCCCCTTTCCCACGTGCTGTGCCAAACGTGCGCCATGTGATGGCAGCATTGTATCAACCTAGAGGAGCAGAGCTGCTGAGAAGGGAATTCGCTCAATTTTTCTTACAATAAAATTAAAAAAAAAAAAAAAAACCTCACCAAACTCACAGCCAAGAAAGAGTTCCTACAATCTGCAAACAGCATAAACAGACTTAACTGATTTCTTCTACAATGGAGAATAATATAAATAAATTAAAATATTTGACATGTCATGTGTACAGTGGGGGTTTACTACTGAGACAAAGTTGATAATTTAACAAAAAATATTTTCCCTAGTAATTATAATGATAAAGTGAATGTGGTATAAATGAATTACGAGCTCAGAATATTACTGCTAATACATGTATTTCAATAACAGGCATTTATTAAGTGATGGGCAGATTTTTTTCCCACTGTTGAAATCAGCAGTAATTAATCACTATTTGGATAGACTTTCAAGTGGAAGCATCTGAAATCTTCAAGGGCTTCAGTTTTTCTGACATCTCCGAGGTGTTTTAAGGAGCAGACAGTACTCTTAACCTTTGGCACCTGTTAGTGTGGCAAGCAATATTTTCTTTAAAAATCCAGGTTTTAATGCTATTTTCTTGTAAGGGGTAAAATACAATAAAATTAATATTGGATATTCCAGTTTATTCACTTATACTTTTATTAAAATTCATAAGCTGGTAAAAGCTGTAAAAATTCCTCCTTCCCTCTCAAACTGGATTAACTCTCAGTTCACTGAAGAGAGTGTGAAAGTACTTTGCAAATCCACTCAGCAATGACTTTCTTTTACATGCAATGCCTTTCTTTGGAGGGAGGGCAGTGTAAAAGCAACCCTAAGCTTGCTAGGGAAAAACGAAGGATTGAAAAAATGAATTTAGTATTTGGATTCTTCTATCCCTGGATTTCGGCAATATGCACATATGTGACATCCCTGCCACTCAGTGAGTGGGACTCTGGAGCTGAGAGCCCATGGAAGTGGAAGCAGGAGGAGTATCAGCTCTACAGCCCATGCTCTCCCTTGCTTGTGCTCTTAAATGCATAGAAAGCTTTGCGGGGCTGCATTAAACAGGGCTCTACAGGGAATAATCTCAAATTATAGAGCACAGAAAGTGATTTCTCATGAATTTTTACAATTAATCTGTGGAAGTATATGCAAATTAAAATCTATTGGAATTACAGAGGAATGTACTTTTTGAGAAATTGTATGGGATTTTTTTGGGGAAGGGAGAAAGAAGTCCATGCTACAGGACTTGCATTGCAAGTGTTTAATTGTTTTTTAAGACTTAAGGAAATTTTGGGTTGGAGACACAGGGAGGGGAATCTCATGTTTACTGACAAATGTTTTTATTTTCTGGGAAGCTCATGGGTAGTTAAATTATGTATAAAAATAGCTTTACATTTTTTAAATAAGGGCCAAAGGAAGCATGCCACACACATATAATTTTGAAAAAAGTTTTCCTTGAAACCAGTAGGTCATGCTGCATTTAAGCTTTTATCATCAGTGCCATAAACCAAATGTTAACCTTAACAGTCATGTCAAATTACTAAGTTTTTAACCAAAAAAATATGGGGTTTTTTTGCTAGCACCAAAGTATTTCTTTGGGATTTGGATTATTTCAAAAACCAATGAATTTTGTTCTGTCCCATTGCACTTCATGCTGTATTTTATGAAGAGAAAGAATAAATCAGGAGAGGAGAAGATAATACTAGAGCAATTAATTCTTTAATTATATCAGCTTATATCTCTCTTGTATAAGTCATGCACTGAAGTGTGAATTAGTCAGAGGTTCCTTCTTGATGATTCAGTCACAGAATTGCTTTTCACTTTCATGTGGCCAGTCTAAGCTGGATAATGTTGGTAAATAAATAAATACCAGACTCATGCATAAGCAACTGTAGGAAAGTGAGTAGAGATCTGAGGTTTTAACAAGGTAAAGAGACATTAATTTTTAGATTTCTATTTTTGGATTAATCCCAGGAGATGCCCACTAATTATGCAATTTAAAATCATTCTAGTCCTAAATGAGTTACCAGTTTCATTGGCATTCCTCATGCTAAACAGATGGGAAATTAGATTATTGTCTAGAACATGGCAACAAGAGCAAGAAGTGCCTGAGTTTAAATTTGCTGTGACTCTGTGCCTAAATTAGAACAAGATCACTGTGTATGAGCTTTCTTACTGTTTAGCCGCAGGAGTTAAAATTAATTCCTAATATTCAAAATGTTTTGAAAGACCTCTTTGACATGGGAGAAAAAGACTATGTATGAATAGTATTCAGAACTGATCATTTACCACACTTTTCCACAAAATAATTTCAACTTTAAAAGAGGTCAGAAGATAATTGAGCATCAGAACTCTAAAAAAACTTCTTTAATGGCCATTCTAGTATTAATTATTGTTGATTAAGTGATTGAAAAGTTTAGGTGGTAGATGACTTGGGAAATACATCTGAGGAGATCTGCATTGTGGTTAAGAACAATATTCCTTGAATTGTCATTGATAATCACCTAAAGATAACGCACAGCATGACTTACTCTGTAGAAAGTGCCATTTACTGTCTGGATCTCCCCTTATTCTTGCAATGAAGTTCCAGATACTTTAGTTTTAAATCAAGTTAGAGGTGGGCACATTGTTATTTCTTGTATTGTTTTTAACATTTCTAGAATTTTTGTAAAGTAAATTTTAAAAAAAATTAAATTCCAGAATTTTCTTTGGATTTGAGTTGTGGGATTTTTTTAGGTTACTATAATCTTCCACCAGGCAACGGTTCAAATGTGCGTTGTTATGTTCATAATGCATGTTAAGTTGCTTTTGCTTTTCCTATTAGTGTTTCATATCTATCTTTTAAAAACTAATTTAAGAAGGTATAAAGAGCCTTAAAGGTACTGCCGTCAGCTACAGACACCTCTAATATGGACGGTTCACTAAAAATCACATTAAAATTGAAACACCAGTTCAAATATGAGCTCTGCCAGAAGCCTGTGCTTCCACCTGTTTTTCATGATAATAGAGTAATGTCCTTTGTCTTTGGCTGGCTGATAATACTACACAAAATTTGGTGTCATTATTCCATGTGTTACAGCAACATCTCTGACTCTTAAAAACACCAGGTACTGAACGAGATGGATTGGGGTGAAAAGAGAGAGAACTCAGGCTCAGAATTTTTTTTTTTTTTCTGACCAGAGGTTATTTTTTTGGTTTTTTTGGTTTTTTTTTCTGACCAGAGGTTATTTTTACCATTTTTGTTATACAATTATCTTTTCCTTCATCTAAACAACACTTATATTATTCTGGGTGGAAATGACAAGATATAACCTCCTTATTGCTGTCAGCTCAGTAATTGTTTTTTATTGTGGGACAGTAATTTTTTTTTTTTTCTAACATAATGCATTATTGGATATCAGAAGAAGAGTAAGGCTGGCCAGCAACTTTCATATTTCTGTCTTTTTGTCTTTTAATCTTTCCTTGTGTGTGTTTTTTTCTACCCTGAAATACTCCCGTCCTGGCTAACAGTTGGGTTTAGAATGTGCTTCTCGTGTGATTGGTCAGTGCCAAACCAGAAGACAAAACTCCTTCTTTTCCCAGTTCTTTCCACTGTAATGTAAGGTGACAGAAATCAAAATACCACATCCCTCATTTTCCAAAGGAAAACCACGCTGAAATATTTCATTTTGTGTGTTGTTGATGTGCTCTGACTGTGTGGAGTGGCTGCAGCAAACTGTGAATGATGATGTGTGAAATGAGAAGTCCCTGTCCAGTGCACAGCAAGAATAGCACTCTGAGATCCTTGCCCCACTGCACTGTTTGATATGCGCTTTTGTCTATGCTATTTTATACCCAGATATGCAAGGCTGCCTTTCCAAACATTTGGTCAGATTCTTACCTACATGCCAACATTCTACTTGCTTAGCATGTTTATGCAAATTCTCCATCCAAAACATTACTTTGAAAAACTTTTCACGCTTTATGTAAATTAAAAAAAATTAAAAAGTTAAAAAGAGAGAGAACCTCGAACATCTTTCCCTCCCCAAGAGCACCCCTCCTAACAATGTGCTTCCCCTGACTTAAAGTGAATAAATTTCCCTCCTACATGCTCATTTTATTTTCAGCTGCCCATTAATTATTGAGCCTTTAGAGGCTACAGTAGAATCCTTCACATTATCTGGTAATAACTTTATTTAATTTAGACTGGATCTTAAACAAGTTAATTTCAAGCATTTGGAAAACACAGTTGATTTTTTTTCCCCTGAGATACTGTCATCAAAATTTTGTGTTTTGAATTAAAAGTTATAGTATCCAAAAATTATGCATGCAAAGTTTAAGCCTGAAATTTCAAACTGATAAAATAGAATATGCAGCTGGGACAATGGTTCTTTACCAGCTGCTGCAAATGTTACTAGGGTAAATTTTTGGTTTAGCTACTCCTATTTAATCTATTGTCCTAGAGTGACTACTTCCTTGTAAGCGGCTCATCCTTCGCTCTCGTTTCACTTCTTGCAGTCTATAACTCAGCACTTTTGAAAATAAAGTAAAAAGAAATAACAGAGCTGCCTAAATAAGATGAGTTACTGGAATCCAAATTTTCCAAGTATCTTGGTCACGTATTGCAAGTCAGCATGCAGCTTGCCTTCACGGCCTGGACTAAGTTTCACAGGCTTTGCATAATCATCATTTTCTGTTCTGTCATTTGTCTTGGACCATCTATTTTGGCAGCACAAAATTTTCATTTAATTCTTTTCTGTTTTCCAAGAACAGTTCCTCTCCCTTCTAGGAGACCTGTGCAGTGAGACAGGGCAAGATCCACAGGGAGAAATCTCAATTACCCTAATCCTCAAATTAAATGCTGATGTTGGTATGATGTGTGTGTGTATCTTCAGTGTTGAACTGCATGATTCATAACAAGAAATTTAAAATTAGAGGTGTCCAGTAGGAGCCACTCAACTCCTCCTAGCTTTCCTTTTTGGAAGCCTGCAAAACTCTTCTGCTTCTTTCCAATTTTTCACTTGGTGTGATTTCTCACTTGATCTGTTGTCTGAGCCCCCCAAAACATGTGGGAGGAGTAAGATCCTTACTCCTCCCACATGAGGGATCTTTCCACTGCCGGCAATACAGAAATAATATGTTTCTCTGTGTTTTCTATAAGAAAAGGCAAACAGCTTTCCAGCACTGAATACCTTAGAGCCAGTGACAGTGCTCTAAGTCTGCCACTCCAGCACTACATGTTGCAAAAAAGAATAATATTTTCACATAAATAGGTTAAATCCAGCTAACTGAGCTTTAATATAATTCTTGTAAAAGAACTCATAATCTGTTCTACTTTTAATTTTATGATACTTTTAAAAACAAACATTAATTTCTGCTTTTAATTCTATTCTCTCCACTGACACTTTTGTTCTTGGTGATTCCAAGAACCACCAAGAACCAGAGTGTACTGAAAATAATTAAGGAAGTAGCATTTATAAGTCGAGGATAGCCCAAAGGAATCCTCTTAATGACACTGAGAAGATAGATGTCTAGAGGCTTCTGACATGACAAAACTGATAAAATGATTTTTTTTTCCTAAGTTAGGTATATCAAGTCTAATGTATTCATTGCATTTTGATTAACAATTGGTTCATTACTGTTGCATTTAAGTATCTTTTGTCAAAAACTGAGAAAGCACAGGATACTAATAGTCATCTTTCACATGAAAAAGGTAAATCTGAAGTTTTCATAAAATGTTAAACCCACACCATTACTGTAATTTTGTACAGGCAATTAGAATGAATTGAAAGCATTAATTATGCAAATCAAAAATCACAGTAATTTGTAGTTAGTATTTCCATCTCCAAATCATAAATCCCAGTGTGGTCCAAATTTATCTAGTTTTATTAACTTTTCATAATAAATTTTAAATTATCCTGAATTGAAAAATTAATTGTAATTGAGTAATTTTTTGAACAGTGTGCAGTGGGATTGCTGAATTCTAATCGATATTAAGAAAGCTTTCCATCAGGTTCCCTAGAGTACCTGTAGTATAACTAATAAAATTAAATATTGATGTCAGATGTCTTTTAAGATGTGCATGGGATTTCACTCTTCAACAGCATTCTCTTTGGAAAAATTAATCTGCAGTGGTCCCTTGCTAAATACAGGCATGTACTCTTCAAGAGGCAGGTAAATCTGAGATTCTGCTCCCTTATATCAACACAGTGGTAGATCTAGAAAAGGGAGTTATGTTATTCACTTCAGTGCTCAGTGAGCACTATGCCTCCATCTTAAGAACATGATGAGATGGTAGAAACATTTGACTGTGTGTTTAATTCAGTTTGTGGTTAGCACTCTGTAAACTTTGGCAGAATTTGGATTTGCCTGGTCTTTTACTTCAATTCAAAACTTGCATTATTTCCACTATATATTCTAGACTAAAGGTCAGATTGTTGAAAGTCTTGAAGATCTGCTCCATTGCAGCAGACATTGAGAGCTGTGGATATACACAACAGTGTTGCAAGTTTTTCCCCCCTATTTTCTTGCTTAAGCTTCTGTGTTCCAGACAATAGCTGTCTTGCTGGTGTGCACCCTATAAGGACACAACAGAAAATGGTTGCCAAAAACTGATATTGTGAGTTGATTAATCAAAACCCCATTGATTTATAGTCTTTATGACTCTTTGGAAATTCACTAAAAGCATTGTATGATCCCTTGTATAACTGATTTATGAAGTCTTTCATTCAATATGATGTATTAGATACCCGCTATTCATAGTTCTAATCACAAAGCAGTGCATACCAGTTCTTTCATTCAATATAACAAACTACATATCCACTAAGTGCAAAAAGGGGTGGGGAAGCCAGGAACTAATTTACGTAGTGAATAAAGCATAGTAAATATTCATATTTCAATGTTTTGGCTTAGTATGTTTATTTATAAAGTCAGTAAGACAAGACACTTTTCCTATCTTGCATCTCAAGTATCATGGACTCATACAGAAAATGTATTTAGTGAATACAATTGTCAAGGCTGTTGCTGTGTTGTTTATCTTAGAGAAGAAAATCATATTTTAGCACCAATATTTTTGCATTACTGCTGAATTCTTCAACCACCTGGAAAATACTTATAAAACCTTTATCATATTAGCCATGCCTTAAATGCCATTTATCTGCAACTTGGGGGTGGACTGAGCATGTCCAGGGCAATGGGTTAGTATTCTCAAAGCTTGCTATCAGGTTCACATCCACTTTTCAAAAATTAATTAAAGCATCAACTGATAGTGTAAAATGAAAAGCACATGCCTTTATTTCTGTAGGCTAATAATAAAGCTGTAACCTAGCATTAATTATATCCCATATAGTAAATTATGAAAACTAACAATTCCCTGAAGTCTTTATACAACGCATAATACAACATCTCACAAAGGAATAATATATTAGTCCATTTGATCTGGCAGTCTCCCACCCCTCACCCCTTACATATTGCAGTACATCCCATACCCTTTTCCTGGGTGTTTGTTTGGTTGATTTGGGGGGGGGTTGGGGTGGTTTTTTTTAGCAACCCCTTTTCAATTGCTGACTGTACATCCAACTTATAACCGCAAAAATTATATTTGGTTGCTCAGTTTGGAGCTTACATTTACCTCCATTGCAGTGATCAAGGTAACTTCCCTTTCTTAGTGCTTCCTTTCCTCAGGAATATGTTTTGGTTATCTACAAAGATAACACTCTATGAACTAAAAGAAAAATAAAACCACATAATAAAATAAGCCACTGATGTCAGCTGATTGAAAAGACTTTTTTCCCATTTTGCTTTTTTTATTACCATATTTTCAACTTGTATTAATATAAAACCTGACCTCCCTTTTGTGGCTGATTAAAATTTGGGTTTAATGAGTGTATTGCTGTGACCAATGCTGACCAGGTTTTCCTTTCAGAAAACCATGCCCTGTGGCGGTTTTTAAATTTGCTTTGTTTTTAGTCTAAGAAAAGGAAATTTGACTGAAAGGATCAGATTTACAGTTTTTCCATATTTTTTGAAGTTGAATTTCACGTTTCTAGGCTAATTGTGCTAAAGAGCCAAGACCAACTTGGTCTAACCATCAGGTTATTTGGAAATCTTTAGAGTGTTAGCAAAATCAGATTCAGAAAAACTAAAAACATTCCTTAAAAAAAAAAAAAAAGTATTTGAGGAGAAATACTCTTGGTGATGTATTTCTCACTGATATGAACAGCAGATAGGCTCCAGTGGTGTGTCTTTGCTGGAAAGGGTTTGATAAGTATGATGGCACACCCAATGTCATTTTTACAGACTACCAAGAGCAATACCTGTCTCACTGTTGCTGTAACTGAACCAATCATTGAGATCTTGCATCAATTTTTTTCAGGAAAGAGAATGACCAATCCAGAAAAATGAAATTCTGTGGCAGACAACATAATAGAAATGGTGTCTTCTTATTCCCTTTTTCTTCCCATGAGAGAGCTGTATGAGAATCAAGTTACTCAAATATTATTTTCTTGCTTTTTTTTCCAAGCACGATATGCATGCTTATGGGAGACGGGAGATTGGGCAAATCAGCAGATTGTGACAAGTTTTGGAAGAAGCATTTATAATGTGCATGGAGACATAAAAATCAGAAGAAAGCTGAAGCAATGAAGAAGAATATGAAAAGAGAGAAGTGAAAAGGTGAACTAGAAAAGGGTCTGAAGAGACAGGATATTAAGATTTTGTAGAAAGAGACTAGAAGAATGAATAAGCATGTTGGGGAGAACAAATATGTGAGACAGAAGGTTAGAGTTTTGCTGGGGTAAGGAGCCAGAACACAGGATGAGAAGGAGATAAATGTTGCTGAGGATGCTGAAAAGAAATGGGATGATGTTGAAAGAAAATATTCTAGTAGGTACTTATTAAAATTACATACAGTATATATATATTTTCATTTTCATCTTATCATTCTGCATCACTGTCTTTATTAAGTGAAAGTGAAGGGAAATGTGTAACAGGAAATGTGGGAAATAGCATTACTATCAGAGACTGGAAAGGAACTGGGGAGGAAGAAAGAAAACAGAAAAAAAATAAAGCAGAAACTAAAGGAAAGGTGATAGGATGAAAATAATGAGGATGAAGAACAGAATTCAAGGTCTGAAAGAGAGTGAACAAGAGGGGCAACTTCTAGGAACAGAAGTAAGATCCAATTTATGTATACAAATATCAGCTTTAATGACCATACTCAATTGCATATGCATTCTTTGCAGGTCAAACATTATTGTGTGTTATAGTAAAATTATATGTTCATTGTAATAACTTGAAAGTTTTAAAAGAAATATAATTTTTAGCTATGAACCATTATTTATTTATTTATTTATTTACTTATTTATTTATTAATTTATTTAAATCCTTGTCATTAAGTTCCATACTGGAGAGTTTAATTTCACATGGTCTGAGTAAAACAGAGAAACAGTACATAATAGTACAAAAAAATGGAGTCATGAATAAGTGTAAAAACAATGGAGTTATGTTAAAATCAGGATAGAGGTTTTGATAGCTTGATTTCAGTTATCATTGTGTGAAGGGGAAGTGACTTTTTCTCTCTTATTTTATGTTTGTAAGTGGTGATGTTTTAATGATTTCTGTATTCTGAGAAACTGCTCTTCTAGGAGGCACACAACAAGTGAGCCAGAGCTGGTGGCCTGTATGTACAGATCCTCATCTTGCATGCTCTGAGATGAGGCTGTGTGAATTACAGAGCACTGCAAAGGAGCAAAATATTGCTGCTCTGAATGTCTAGAATGGGGAAAAATAGGAGATGATAATGTCTTATGTATAGTTTTCTATCCATACAAGCTGCCACCTAGAAAGCAAAGAGCTCATGGAGAGTGTTGTTTTTTCCCTTCACAGCTGGCAGTTGCCTTTGTTCAAATAAGCCCAGAAATGTTTGTAATAAAGGCAGAAATACCCTCCAAGAACTTACAGAAGGATACTCAGTAAATCTTTCAGTCAAGCTTCAACATCAGCAAATACAAAAAAAAGGCTACCAGAAAAAAAACCAGGAAGAAAGATAAGTTTTGATACTGAGGTTGCTTTCTTAAAAATTCTGAGTGAATAAAGTAGTCTTGACAGAAAGTTCCCAGTTATAGATTACCTATAAAAAGAATAAAAGAGATGAACACTGAAGGTTTTTCATGGCTGTAAACAAATAATTCGTGAGCACACTGTGCTCAGACCACAAATAGAAGCAGGAATTAGAAGTGCCCCTAGCTGACCAGCATATACATATATCATTGGTCTGGTGTAATGAAGATTACCTGATAAAGATCACAATATGACAGTTTTCCTTTTGCATTGGCTGCTGAACAGCCAGAAACTGTTTTCTGCGGCCAGCCAACTATTGATCCAACTCCCTCCTGTCAGTGATGCAGTTAATGGGAATTCCACAGGCAAATAAAAGCTACATTTTGTCTTCATTTTCATCTGAAATATGAGCTGGTCCTTTGTACTCTAGACAGTCATTTATTACTCATTTTCCTTTATTGATGTTTATGAGCTGAAGCATAAAATGATTCTCAAATGTAGTTTAATTGAGGCAGCAGTTGACACTGTGACCATGATTACTGCTGCACCATCAGCTGCATTAAATCCATGAATCAAGGTTTGCTTTTCATTGGTCTTTGAGGCAGCATACGGTAGAAAGTATCCTTAAAATGCAACTGTGCTGTAGCTGGAGAAATATGTCGATTTGTCTTCATAGGGACCGAGGGGGAAAAAAGTGCCCAAAGTCCTTAGCAAACAGCAACAGAGCAGTAAAGTGTTTCTTATTACTTTACATTCAAACACTCCTACCACTCCCCTACTCTGGATTTTAAAAGTTATTTGTAAAATAGTCTTTCTTATATGCTTTTTAAAATATTTTTCTTACTGAATTATGAGCAACAAAATGAATAGAAGGAAGAGCTGCCATACACAGCAAGAGGGGAAGCCAAGACACTGAATTCATTTGTAAAATGGTAAGGACAATCAATACTGTGGGGAAGTATTTTTTATATGCAGTTATTAACTCATAAGCTACAGTATATCTCATCTCATTTCAACAACAGCTGAGGTCTCCATTTCCCCCTGGAGACCCCTGCAGGTCCCATTATGAGAATCATAAATAATATGTGCTAATGAGATATGAATTGATTATGTTGGAAAAGCTGACATTTTCATCCATCATTCTAAATGATGTTTAACAATGGATTACCAGCCAGTAATTCCTCTGATATGAGATTAAATAAAATAGCAGGCTGTTTCAGCAGGCTAGCTCAAGGAGATGGCAATAAATCTGCTCAATTACTGTATTACCAATCCGTTTTTCACTGCTAAGGATATTATTATTTCATTTAGACTTGTTCATGCATCATAGATTATTTTATTTCAGTCAGTCAATGGGAGAAACTGCAGTATTTTATTCACTGAGCTGCAAAGAACTGGGCTTTGATAGAGTACAGTATGCACAGCTCAGTGGGCCTCCAGCAGATAGAAGAAATGCTACTGAGCTCCTATCAGATCAAAAATACATTGTAAAATCCACATTTCAGGAACCAGCATTTTGTTTTCAACCTAATTTACTTTACTTATCTGAAAAGTCTCAACCGAAGGATACTGCCTAAAAAGCTGATCAATTGAAACAAAATTATTGGCTCCTCTAAGATGGTTTGTACTTCACCTCGGTCCTGTAGTATATTGAGAATTAGATCATTCAGACTATCCTTTGGTCTGGTAAATTAGATTGCAAATAACTCTAATACAAATGATGCCTTTTTTTTCTCCCTGCTCATGGGGAAAAAAAAAGTATGCAAAGTTTATTTAACAAATACCTATCATAGAGTTATTTCCTCTGCCAGCCTGATCTCACAGTCTTGACAGGCTCCCCTTCCTAGCAACACATTTAATGCTTTGCACTTCATCCAGCACCCACTGTAGAACCCAACACAGAGTTTCTAGAAACTGCAGCATATATTAAATAACCTGGGGTATGCCCAATGTCCAACCAAGCCACCTGGACAAGGGAGATCTTGAGTTTTACCCATCTGCCCTGGTCTGCAAATCAGTGCACCAGGTGGTTTGTGGCCAGCACAACACTCATACATCACCAATGAGCCCTGTTATTTTACCAGCTGCTTTTTGTAAAAGAAGAAGAAAAGATTGACATGATTATTCCTCCCCTCTCCAAACACTAGGAAGGCCACAGCCTCGCAATGCAAGCAGTAATGCATTCCTTGCAGAGAGGTATCTACCCCAAATCTTCTTCTTAGGTTGTTTTCCACAGAACCTACGCCTTTGCTCTACTGATGTGATCCCTCAGAGGAAAATACTAATAAGGTAGGCTTTTCTTCAAGACTAGGACTTCAATTATACTTTAATTGAGAAAAGTCCGTTTGAAGTGCAGCAGTCAGGTGGGAGAGGAGAAACACATGGAACAGAGTTTATTTCTCTTATAATTTTATCACTCAAGGGTCAGTTGAGAAGCGACAGGTGCTGAGGTGCAATGGAAAATATGTTCCAGTAGTAAGTTCTGTCCTAGACTTATTGTTTCTCAGCCCAGCAGAAAAACTTACCTGATAGACACATTGCAGAACATTGTACCTCTGGAAGCACAACTCTGTGTATAAATGCAGTGCTGGACTTCAACTCAACACTAAGAGAGGCAGTAAGGGGGGAAGTGTGGATAGGTCTTTGAAAAAACAGTTTGACTCCCATACAACAATGCAACAAGAGCTGCAGGAAATTTTTGGGGAACAAGTAGAGCTAAACCTGAAGTACCATTATGCCTCTGTGTTGACTAACACCAGACATTGAAAATAGGTGTAGTAGAATTAGAGAACAGACCTGTAAAGATGGCAGAGTTCATATATCTATATGATGGAAATACTTCTGTGCAAATAGTACTGAATAAAATAAACCTCTTCAATTTGGAAAAGACTTCTTGAAGGGGAAGAAGATATTATAAATCTAGAATAGAGGATTTTTTTTAAGTATTGATGAAAAAATAAGTTATTCAAAGAAATGGTTGAGCAATTTTCAAAGAAGCAAAACTTTAAATAAAAAATTCCCAGATTTAGATTGTAGTTTTCATCTATTGTTTTCTGTATATCAAAATGTTACAGAGATTAAATTATTCAATGAATAATATTTCCATCATGTCTTAAATACAAAAAAATCCATATAAAAGAAAGGTATTTTTATAACAGTATAATATCTGAATCTTTGAAAATAATATCTTAGTTTTCTCATAAGGATCATATGAATGAAATAACATCTGTGCAATACCTGTGAGTTGTGTTTCATAGCACTAACACACTAGATAATAAGAAAGTTTTTCATCAGTCTTCCTTGCTGATACCTGCTTCTGTTTTCCCTGCATAAGGAGCACTGCTTCTCTCTTACTTGCTTTACCTGAACTTGAACTATTAATGAACTTGAATATAATTTTATCAGCCTTTCCAGATTTTGGCTCTGTGACCAAATTTTTGATGCATTGGTGCAAGGCACAGAGGATATGTGTCTGTTGTTGTTATTCAGGTGTCTGCATGGCAATTGGCATTTTTGCAATAACATCTTGGGACAAGTGCTGGATATTTGAAGAACTATTTATGAGGGGTTTGTTTGTTTGTTTGGGTTTGTTTTAATTTTTTTTTTATAATTTTAAATCTAATTTTGTATTTTAATATCCAGTGCTTTCATAAAAATAGGTTAACATTAAAAAATTGCAGGGCCTTGAAAACTAGCAGGCTTTCTATCCAGTACGAAAGATCTATCTCTGTACTCACTTTCTTATTATAGTTGATGAACTGTACAGTTGATTAACATAGTGACTGCTAATGTGATTAACTGTATTAACTATTCTGAAAAGGTAATAATATTTATGATTTAAGCTCAATACTTTACTAGAATTGTCAATCCTCAAAGTGTTAAGATGCCTACACTTAAGTCAGTCACATTTCACTAGGCAATATCATGCTGGAATCTAAATGTCAGGGTTTTTCTGTAAAAGTCAGTGTGTTTTTAGCCATGACTTTATTAATTTTCATGATTACTACCATTTTAAGATAAGATGTTATTTTCAATTTATGCATTTTGAAGCTGAAGAGACAGAAGCAGAAGAGGCTTTTGGCACTCAGTCACCGCCCCAAGATGGATATAGTAGTCAGTGAACCTTAAGTAATTAATCTTGAGCCCCTCTGAAGCAAAATCTTGTAATTCTCAGAAGGAAGTTGTGGGGTACTACAAAATATTCTGTCTTTCATTAGAGAAAAAGAAATAATTTCTGCTCCAAGAAAACTGATTGGGTTCTAAGATTAAAACTATAGAAATCCAAATCCTTTAACTCAAGGCCTGAACTTTCATAGTGCCTTGTATGATGGCACCAGCAGATTTAAAAAATCTTAACTGCATAACACATCATGGTGAATCTCAAGCCATACTGCAAAGTTCCTGTCTATTTTCATTGAGAACTCTCTCTTATGTGTATGACACATGAGAGACCTGTTGGCATACATAAATGTGCACAAATGTGATGTGTCATGTCCTAGCAACATGATTCTCCAAACTAACTGCACATGAACTAATTATTTTGCCAGTTTCGAGAGGTTTTATGTGAAGCCTGAACTAATACAGACATTTAAGTGGTAAATCAGGATCTACAATTATGATGGAGATATGAGGAAATCAAGTTGTAGCATTTGAGGTTTATTCACTCAGAGCTGAGCTGACCTGTGCACATGGTGCAACTGAAGGTCTTTACAACAATTAGAGCACTGAATTAGAGGTAGAATTTACCTCTAATGTGTCTCTAAGACCTTTGATTTCAAAATTGCTTGACCATGCTGTTTAAAGCATGTCTGAAGTAGGGCCACAGAATAAAACCCATTAGATAGTTGTTGGCAAGCAGCTAATATGCATACAATGTGAGGATATAAAATAAATCAAATTACAGAGTCCCTGACGATTAAAAACAAATCCCGTAATTTCACAGGATTTATAACTGATCCCAGTGGCCATAAACAATAATTTTAATGATGGTACTATTTGAATATTTAAATGTTTTCCATTTGCCTTTACAACTGTGTTTACAAGATGCCAAATACCATTTCTCATTATACTTTAAACTGTTGATGAAATTGTAAACACTAAGAGTAACTCCAAGTATGTTAGAAGCCAAGTTTCCTCGTGGTGTTAATGGGTAACTTATTTTTAAGGAAATTTTACATTGAGATTGTGAGTTCTTTCAGCAATCTGGTATTAACACAGGATATTAATGCAAACAGCCAAACTCCTCAGCAGTGGTGCTGTCTCAGTAAGAATGGGAGTGTTTCTGCTAAAACTCAGAGGTCCTTACTAGTGGTATGGGAACTACAGATACTGCAGCAGTGTAAGTGTTCAAAAGCAAATCTAGGGTCTGTGCAAGTTGTAACAATGATACTGATATCTGTATAATATTAATCAGTTCATGCCTTCTCACAATCATTTCAAGTACTTTCAGGGCTTTATAAATCAAGAAACACAAGTCTTGAATACCAGAACTGGATTAACTGGCACATGTGTTTGCGGTTTTTTTCGTTTATCAATTTTTCTTCCACATTTTAAACTTGAGAAGCTCATCCACATAGATGCACGGCTGAATATTTAAAATGTTTTTAATTTTGTCCCCACCCTTTTAGTGACAATAATTCATCACCTTCTGAGGCGAGGAAAGAAAATATTTCCTTTGTTTTCAGTCCTTCTTGCCATCCTAAAACTGAGATGTGCTCACTCAAGTCCCTTGCACGGTCCACCACACCTCTGAGCCACTCCTCAGCTCAATGAACCTCTGTCTCTCTCCCTTTCTGAATGTTTTCTCCCAGAGCAGCAGGAACAGGGGCAGGCTGCTGCATGGCAGATGTTGCTGTGTCATCTCCTTCTCCTGGGTGCAGAGGGAACTCCAAGGACTCTGCAGTAACTTCTGCAACTCATTCACATCCAAAGCAGCACATGAGATGCTGAATGGAAGGGACATTTCTTGCAACAGTCCCTTGACTGCTCACTGCAAACAGGCACAGTCAAAAAGAATGGAACTTTTAAGCAGGGAAAACCACTAGTATTTTATGACCAACAATATTAAGCTTTCCTCACCTCTCTTTCTTGCTTCCAGAGAGCATTGGTTCACTAGAATTGCTCTGTTACATAAAGGAGTTATGAATTTTGGAGATTTTCTGCAATAAGATTTGTGGGAATCCATTCCCGATGTAAAAGTTGATCCTAGCTGATCAGACTCTCCACTGAGCAGCTGGTTTCGGTGGCCTGAAGGCCAGACAGTCATATCTATTTTCCTCTTTTAAATTAGTATATTATGAGTGTGTTAAAATACTGTATTAAATAACTTTAAATTCTGTAGCTCTTGTGATAAAACACCATGTTTTAGTAATAGCAGCCATTACAAGTATCCAGGCAATAAAGCAGAGTGAAATCACAGATATAAAGGGGTCATGTCCCACTTTAAAGACTATCTTAAAAACATAAAAAAAAACCAAACCTAGATTTATTGCACAATCCACACAAAAGAAAAGAAAAAAATCTTCAAAATTCAATGATAATTCTTGGCTAGCACAGTCATCAATATCAGATTTACAATAAAACACTTGGGAAACACATGCAGAAATAATCAAGGAGAAAGAGAGTAATTTGTGAATATACTCTGTCTTCCAGTCCCAAACTGTGTTGATTTGTGGAATCATTTTATTTCTTGCATGCTTGCTTTCTTTTACACAACTGAAAGCTGGTTCAGAAGTGCAGAGATGGGGTAGAAGTCAGAGATCGTATTTCCTTTCCCATTCACATATTTTGCGTCTGGAATTGAGGAAAAAATAAAAGTGCAGAAAATACAAGGTTAAAATTTTCTCATGTATGCCAAAGATATTATTTTTTATTAAGAACTTAATTTTGATTCCCCATCTTCCTCTCCTGTCCCTGGCAGAACCGTGGCATTCGGGTCTGAGAGCTGCCACGTGTATTTGACGCTGCTGTAAACCTATGCCTTCCCCTCACAGCTGTTCCTGTAGACACGTGTGAACAGTCATCCTCCTGTGCCTTGTGCAAGCCTTGCTTTTCTTGGAGCCCTGCCAGCAACTAATGGGAAGGCAGCATGTGTGAATCCCTGTGCCCCATGTGCCCCTGGCTCACCCCAGGGCTGCAGCCCTTGGCCAAGCGCCTTCTCCTTCAGGCGCCTGGGGCCGTATCCACTTCTCCTGCTGCAAGGCAGGATTTCACTTTCCAGAGGATGGAGTAAGCTGCAGGGGTATCACAGTTACAGGGTGTTTGGTAGTGTTATCATAATATTAAACCCCTGTAGCTTTATGACTCAAAAAAGTTTCACTTGCTTGGAATTCCTCTCAAAATCCTAATAGCATGTACATGTGGGTGTGTGCGTGTGTGTGTGTGCGTGTGCGTGTGTGTGTGTGTAAAATCTATGTTTCTTCTAGTTAGCATTGCTGGTTCTGCTTTTCCTCCTTTTCTGTGATTTTATAGAATGAAATGCTGAAAAACAAAAAAAAAAAAAAGGGCTAATTTAAGAGCAAATCCACCCTAAAAAGTAAAAATCAATCCCTCTCTCTTTGCACAAGAGCCTAGGGGAATAAAATACAAGGAATCATGGGTATCTTGCTTCTAGTTTTTGATGTATGTTCTGATGCAAAAGATTAATGGTTTTCTCATGGGGATAAAGGATTGCAGAGTCCGAACAGCCAGAAGTTTGTGTGTCTATTTATCTAATGGCAAAGAGTACAGAAGTCAGCAATGGGCACCTTTTCCTTGACAACAAATGACAAGTCAGCCATTGTACCACAATGCTACCATTGTTTAACTCCTTCTGAAGATAATTTATAGAAGGCAGAATAAAAATGGAGAAAATTATACTTTCTGTGGAGTCAACCCAAATTTTACCCAGGAAGCTCTAACTACATACTTTTCTGAAGTCCTAATGAGCAACCAAATAGTTTTGGTGATTAAAAATGTGTTGTTAAGGCAAAACAGACTGCTGTTTTACTTGTCATCCTTGGCTTTTGTTCCTTTTCCTCTCATTGCACATTGATCCTTCTCAGAAACTATATGAGAATGCCAAAAATCTATCCATTATTTGGTTGCCACACAGAAGCAATGAACAAACAAAGGCACCCGTGACTTCTTGGAGCAGGGACTGTGGATGGTCTGAGGTAATGGGTAATCCTTTCCCTTGCACATTACTGGGTGTTTATGAGTATTTTCTACACCAACACTTCCATCTGTTGCAACAGTTATTCATGCAGATAGTTCTGTAACTTGCTTTTCAAACATGCTCAAATCAGTGAGTAGCTAAAAATACCTGAATAAACTATAGCAGATTTGGCTTGAGAAAAACAATCAAATTTATGGTAGGGATTTTAAAAAGAAGAGAGATCTGCAAGGGAAATAATTTTAATAATATTTATTGCAATCAAACTGTGTACCTAGGCCTAATATTCTGTTTGTGAGAGCATTAGCAAAACCATAATCTGAAACGGTATAATGGTGAGATTAAAATTTTAAACATTCAAATGACCCCCACAAATTAAAAAAAAAACAACAACAAAACAAAACAAAAACAAGACAGACAGAAAAAAGGTAAAAAAAAATGAATTCTGCAGTATTTGCTGCCTGTTGCTGGAACTGTCTTTGGTGTAAGTTAAACACCAGCACCAATGACCTGAAGTGACCATCAAAGAGTACCAGAATGGAGCGATCCTAGTCAGGATATTAAACCCATGAGCTCTCAATGAATGCCCAAACACAGCCTGGTACCCAGACAAGTTGCTTAATGGAGTGTATAGCTCAGAAGAGGTATCGGACTGTACAATTCTGTCTATAGTGTCTGTACATGGAAAAAATTGCAATTCTAAAAAATTATGCCTTGCATAAATGAGAAATTATCTATTCAAACACAAGGCTGATATGATACATTTCCTTTACAATATTAATTTGAAATTTATGTCATGTTTATTTAATCTTTACCCAGCAATTAAAAGATAAATTAAATAAAAATATCCTTTGACTTCTTACAGACAAAATATAATTACTTGAAACATAGGTACTAGGATCTGTGCACATTTTATTAAATTACCTTCAAAAGAGTCAAAAGGGAACACATTGATAAATCAAGTTCCTCCCCTGATATATTCTGGTAAACTGTAATCAGTGAAATTCTCATTTTTACTTCTGGTAAGATGATATGCTGTATCTAGACCAGTGAAGTGATTGGTCATTGTATGTGCTACCTTCACAGTGAGAGTGAATGCTGAGGGAAGAGCTTCAGTTTGTGATCAGAGCCATAGCAATACGGAAATTGCTTATCTTGCATATTTTATTTGTTTGATCCCCTTAAGCTGTTTGACCTTTCATGTCATTCTGTGGTGGGAACCTCTTCCCCAATGTTACCCTAGTAATCAACATTTTCTGATTTGAATAACAATGCCAGTTCAGCAATGTCAGGAATTGTACATATCTATTCACTGGTCCACTGCAAACTCTTTTCCTATGATTCACAACAAAGTGTGATATGTAATCTGGTTTAGGCAGCTCTAGGAATACATCATCAAACCCAGGAAAAACAGAAAAGAGCAAATAGATGGCAATCTAGCCTTTAGCTCATTTTTATGGAGATGGAAGTGGACCATGGCAAAGGTCAAATTCAAGGTCAAGATGGAGACCATTGAAGAAGCTCTGATGGGGCTGATTCTTCCTGCAGGTCCATTCAATCTAACCAGCCAGGTGTATAAATAGAGCCCTTCAGCTGCTGGCCCAACCAGCCTCTTCACATCACAATCAGCAGACAAGCACAAGCAATTTACTGCTGAGATCATTTCAGAGATACCCTGCAAAAGGCACAGTACAAGTTGTTAAACTGAAGAGTTAAACTGAAAAAAACTTTGCCTATAAAAATATTATCTGCTTTTTCCTAGGCAATCACTTGTGTTAAATTAATAGCACTTATTAAGATTTGTTTATACATCAAATAGTAATTTAATAAGTAGTTAGGTCAGACTTTTAATTATTATCTATTTTTACTTTATATATGTTTCATAACTAGATTTGTAGGTGTTTAATTTTATCCAGCAACTTGAGATGGTGCAAATTAATTGCAGGCTGCTAATTCAGTAATGATTTTAGCTGGGAATTTTTTACACTACCTACTTTATTACATTAATGGTCCAATCCCGCTGCTATCAAAATTAATAGGAAAATCTCCCACTGATTTCAGTGAATTCAGGTTGTAGTCCAAATTGTAAATAGTAGCTACTCATTTTTCCTCCAAAGAAGGCAATGCAGTGAATGGTAGACCAACTTATGAACAAAAATCTCTTTCAGTAATAGTATGGTCTGTTGTGTTTACATATAAGAACTTAAAATTCTGACTTCTAGCCATGATGTTTTCAAGATGATTTTCTTAACAAAAATAGAGGGGAAATAAGTGGTTTGAAATTATACAGTCAAATCTAGTCAAGGCCATATTTCACTGTGTGATATTAAGTGTTTAAAACAATTCATGCTGTATTAAAGCAAGAGGGTACGTTATAATAAAGGTATTAGTTCAAGTTCAAAGTTAGTAATAGTGCAGTTGTTAGGTAAGTTCAGTAATTCTGATGGTGCTTAACAGTGCCACTATAATTAACAATCCATTGTTATTTCCAAACATTTCTAGAGGTTTAGTACACAACTGTTCAAAATGAAAACAAGATGATATCTTGCAGGTGTATTTTTAAAACAAATATATTGATTGAATTTTTAAAGTAGTTTAAATCTGTCACTTATGATTGCATGGAAGACAGAATTCCTGAGATTTTCAGCAATTTCTTCAGTAATTTCAATTTTTTTCCTCTTCCTGTTCTTCATGTAACTCTGCATTTGAGCAAACCTTATGTTTGAACATCCAATGAAACAAGAAATGGTTTTGCATCATTTTCCCTGCTACCAATGCTACATCAGTGACCATCAGGCATTCTATTTCCTACTGTCCTGTACAGAACAAAAGCTTACTTTTCAGATAGCTTTTTTTTTCTCCACAAACACTTATTACTATTTCTTTATACATGCACTTGTCTATATAGAAAATTTCTTATTTATGGCCTGAGTAAGTTATTATTAATTTTACTTTAAAGACAATACTATTTTTAATTACTGAGAAGGCTTAAATGACAATTTCAGTTCAGGGTTCAAATGATGAAGTTTTATAGCTGTTTCCCAAAATTAAGACTGAACATCTACACTGCAGGATGTAAGTATTCTGTTCTGTCTTAGGATCAAATACCATCCTCATTTAGGTGTATCTGAGCTCCCTCCAGTAGTGCATTAAGCAATCTGACTTAACATCTATCACATGTAGTTCAGGCGTTCTCTCATCTCCACCCCAGGGAGAGAACTGTGTGCCTAGTGGTGTGTTTTGTTTTTATTTTAAATGTCCAAGGAAAGTGGGTAGTGTTAATGGCATCAGACATCCATTTCCTTGCAATTAGCTGTCTGTGTTGTCACAATGCCCTGCTGCCTTTAAATGCTGTGGGCAAGGAAAGAGAGAGAGAAAAAGGATGTGTTCATCAAATTTTATTTCAGTCCCATTTGAAACCCTCCCCCCACAATTTTTTTTAATTTAGAGATATACTCTAGAGCTACATGTAGTCTTTATTTTTTTTTCCTAAAAAAAACTTTTTATCCACAAAATGCAGATTCACATTGCCTGGGATATTTTGCAAATTCATGTTGAACTATTTTTGACTAGTAAAAACTTGGCAGAGAATGGCCTTTGCATTTTCAATATAATCCATTTATATTTAAAACATCAGATTTGTAAGGCAGGAGAAAACAGTGTACCTCCTGCAATTTTCTCCAGTGTGGAGACTGTGTGTGATTCAACAGATGGTTTTCTAAAAGGATGCAGTAGGAGAGCAGCATCTCCCAGCTGGCTGAGGCATAACCATTCTGGAGTCATGTAGATTCAGTGGGATATGGCTCAGGCATGTTGAGGGTCCCCTTTTTCCAGTCACTTTGGTGGTTTTCAGAGTACCTCTTGCCGCTGTCTTCTTCCAATAATGCTTTTGCTTGTAATATAATTAATTAATCTTGTAAATGTTTTGGATTTTAATTCTTTACTGTATAAATTTTCTTATTGTTTCATTGTGCATGTTTACCTTTTGCATTTGTAACTTTGGCCTTTGCCAGAGCATGTATCCCAAATAGGCACATGTGATTTAACCTACTGTGCTGCCAGGGATGTACCAGTCTGTGGGCTCATAACTCACAACTCAGGTGCAGAGTGTTTTCTGACATCTGCTGGGGGCCCTTCATTGGCAAAGAGCTCAGAGGAGCAGAAGGCCCACTTCAACACCCTTGTGGCTTCTAAAAGGAATAAGTCCTTGGCAATGTTCATATACAGATATCTACTTTTTTTTTTCTCCTTTCCTGATTATATGGAAGCTCTGTATAAAAAGCATTTTGATTGCACCAAAGTGTAGCTATTATAATTGTGCACATAACTGGGGGGGCAGCATATAATGATAGATATTTTTCATCATGGATGAGCTGCAATCATCACAGTATGCACTTCCTCTCAGCCATATAGCATGGGGAAGCTCACTGTGTAAATTCTAAGATGGTATATTAAAAGAAAATATTTAGGGATGTAGCAGTTGATGAAAAATAAATTGGAAGTATGCTGAGTTAACGAGGAAATGACTTGCAGCTCTTTTAAGTGTGACATGTTTTCAAAGAAAGCTGCCACAAAACAACCTTTCACATTTAAATGCAGGTTTATAGTCTGTGGTGTGGTAAACAAAGGCTGTGTTTAAACTGGGGCCCTGAAAGCATCTAAGTTTCTGAGTCTCCCACTCCCTCCTGTTGCTGCAAGCCAAGCTCGTATTCAGGAGGCTCCAACTATGCAGCACCCACTTGCTTGTGATCTCTTTGAAGAAGATATCAGATGTAGATGAAAATAAGAGGTGAAATTTATTCCTGGGTAGTCTCTTGTGCCCAAGCAGTGCAGGGATAGAAATACTTCAGCTTCTCTAAGCTTGTCTTTTAAATGAAGCCAGAAGTGGTTACCAGCTTTTTGTGTTTTGGGTTGCCTGTTTAAAGATCCTATTCTGGCTCCCTGATTCCTGGCACTGTGTCTTTCAGAGGATAGGGAGAGAGTGCTGGTTTTCCATTTTGTAAATGAAATGGAACAAGGAAGGGAAGGGTTTTCACAGCTTGAGCAGGGCATGAAGGCCAGGAAAGGCTTGGTACAGACCCATTTAACTGAATAATTCTCTTGTTCTGGCATGCTTTGGGCCTGGTATCTCTTGGCAGTATCACATGCAGCTCTCAGGAGAGCCTGTGCTGGGGTCAGAATTAAAAGATTAATTCTGCCTTTAGGGAAGGTGACTGGTATTACCAGGGCCACAGCACTGCAGTAGTTGTAAATGGACACTTGAATCAAAAATTACTCAGCACTAAGAAATCTGTATTATTGTGACAAGGCCCCTGACATGCTCTAGCCCATGGTGTTCTATGTCTCTTGGCTGAATTGCTGTGCATCTGCCTCTCTGCTCATCCATCTTCCTTCTTAAAGGGAGTAGCATGTCTTAAATAGCACCTCCCATCTAGCTGCAGGGGTGTGGGACTCTTCATGTTCCACCAGGAGACCTGTCTGCCAGAAGCTGCAGCAGAACAGCTGTGCTCTCAGCCTGGAACTCCTGGCATGTTAGTCTGGAAATTTTTGTGGTGCTAGGGGCAAGGGTAAGGATTGTTAGTCTTCTGTTTCCTCCCTGGTGTGGACCTCAGCAAAGCAGCTGAGGTACCATGCACTATGAAGTTGTAGATTTCAGAAGAAAGCTCAGGTTCCCTGCCAGACCACTTGCTCCAGAGACTACCAGCATCATTATTTTGGGGGGGGGGGGGGGGGGGGGGGGTGTTAAAGCGGGGTGGTGAGGAAGAACTACTTCAGTATTTTGAAAGTTTAAAATTTTGGTGTTGGCTCTGGCCCTGAACACACATTGCTATTTAGACACAAACTAAAGGCACTCCAGGAAAGCCAGTGTCCTCTGAGGGACAGCAGATTTTGATTCCTTCACCTGGAACTCATACAAGTAGCCTTCATCTCCCAGGAAAGTTGCCTGAATCCTACAGGACTATATTATACTGGTCTTAGATTGTCAGCTACTGCAGAAATCTAAATATTCTAAATCTAAATAAACTCACAGGCCAGTAAAAGAGACTGAAAAGTATCTTGATCTCATTGTTTCACACAGCCTCTCTTTGTTTAATGAAAGAATTGGTGAGCAATCACTGACACTTTTTGACATATTACTTATCCACTGAAAGTCTTATGTAAAATACAGAAACAGACCAGAAAGTAAATAAGAACTGAGTTCCTTTGTCACTAATCAAATGCTGCTCTTTCCAATTAGGTTTTGGGGTTTTTTTCTTTCTTACCCTTTCTTCACAATTTTCTTCAGCCATAGTCTGTACAGTAGAATACATTCAACTAAAAAGATTATTGTATTTGCAGGGACCCTCATGGCAGGGAGGAATGAAGCATCTGACTCCATGTTCTCAGAAGGCCACTTTATTACTTTATAATACTATATTATATTGAAGAATACTATACTATGCTATATTAAAGAATACAGGAAGGATACTTACAGAATGTTAAAAAGATAACAATGAAAACTTGTGCCTCTTTCCAGAGTTCTGACACAGCTTGGCCCTACTTGGCCAATAAGTCAAAACAACTCACAGCAGAAACCAATGAAACAATCACCTGTGGATAAACAATCTCCAAACACATTCCTCACAGGAGAAGCAAATGAGATAAGAATTGTTTTCCTTTTCTTTGAGGCTCCTCAGCTTCCCAGGAGAAAAATCCTGGGTGAAGGAATTTTTACAGAAAATGTGAATGCCACAAAAGATGGCTACAGATTAATGTCTACAAGACAAAATATTAATGTGACTGTTAAGGATCTGGACCAAAACCCACTTTCTCCTCCTGCTGTTTAGAGGAGAAATAGACATCAGTTCTGCTGCTTTGGAAAAAAGAAACATCTTCCACTGAACTTGGTGTATGTTGGTCATACTCTGGGAATAGCAACTAAAGTAAACCGATCAGGTGTGAGGGGCAGGGAAACATCTTTCTCTCAGATCCCCTCTGGCTTTTCGCTGTGTATGCTATTGCATCCTAAACTAAAATCCTTGGTTAGCCTTTTAAGTCCTGTTATGGCAGTTATGGACATGAAGTTATGGTAATAAGTGGTGTAGATTAGTGCCTGTGGACTGAAACAATTTGTGCTGAGGATGTCACGTCTGTACTATACATGTTTGATGGATTTTTGCTTTGGTCACTGTCCCATGGGTTGAAATCCTATTTGCATTTAGACTGCATGAGGTGCCCTCCTTGAGCACATCTTAAAGCTTAGTTTAGTCTGAAAGAGGCCTCATTCATGTGTTGAGGGAGTGTTCCAGGATGCAGGCAGATGCCTGGTGAGGGTACATGTAGGGGTTTCAGTTCAAAAGCACATTCCTCATCCAAGCTCAAACACAGGTACACTCAGCATAAGATCATGTACAAACAAGAACTGGCAAGATTTAAATAAATACCTAAACAATATATGTATATAATGTCAAAAATTCCAGTAGCAGTCACACAGCCAATGTCTGCAGGTGCTTCTTTGAGCACAGTGGTATTTTTAGGAAATCAGACCATAATTTCCCATGTGTAATCTGCTGCAGAGGAGATTTTGAACTAATGTCCTCATCCAAGATCTAAATTTAGCTACAAGGATATCCTTGCTTATTTGATTTTCAGTTTTGAACCTTACAACCTGGGTTTATCTTCCTTCCTTCCTTCCTTCCTTCCTTCCTTCCTTCCTTCCTTCCTTCCTTCCTTCCTTCCTTCCTTCCTTCCTTCCTTCCTTCCTTCCTTCCTTCCTTCCTTCCTTCCTTCCTTCCTTCCTTCCTTCCTTCCTTCCTTCCTTCCTTCCTTCCTTCCTTCCTTCCTTCCTTCCTTCCTTCCTTCCTTCCTTCCTTCCTTCCTTCCTTCCTTCCTTCCTTCCTTCCTTCCTTCCTTCCTTCCTTCCTTCCTTCCTTCCTTCCTTCCTTCCTTCCTTCCTTCCTTCCTTCCTTCCTTCCTTCCTTCCTTCCTTCCTTCCTTCCTTCCTTCCTTCCTTCCTTCCTTCCTTCCTTCCTTCCTTCCTTCCTTCCTTCCTTCCTTCCTTCCTTCCTTCCTTCCTTCCTTCCTTCCTTCCTTCCTTCCTTCCTTCCTTCCTTCCTTCCTTCCCTCCCTCCCTCCCTCCCTCCCTCCCTCCCTCCCTCCCTCCCTCCCTCCCTTCCATTAGCTCTATGATGATGAAATTCTTAAAAGAAGGTCAAGCATTACACAGTATAGTTCTGATTTTTTTTTTTTTCTGATTTTTCCTATCTTGTCTTCAACCATTTCTCTGCTAAATTTTCTGATAGACTCCATCCTTTTTTGATGATGTTACGTCTGGTGGTGTTGTAGGTTTTCTAGTAAGCAATGTGAGAACTAGACTGAAGGATGAGAAGAAGCTTGCAGTTGAGGCTGCAAATGTTTAATTTCAGCAACTTGTTGTTTTCTTGAAAGACTGAGAAAGTTTGGAATTTGAATTATTCATGTTTTTAGTACATTATGTATTGATTCTTGGTGTGTTTTTAATTAAGAATGAAAAATCATTATAGTAGCTAATTCTTGGATGTAATTTACTTAAAATATCTAGGAATTTTTTGTTCAATTGTGACAGTAGGAAAGAAGCTAGATTA